>NW_026909276.1:1482500-2082500 GCF_033115175.1 Lepus europaeus
TAAAGATTAAATTGTGCATCCTACAGATTCCTTTATAATAGAATTAGTTTCCTACCTTGAGGAGAATAGAGAAATGAAAGAACAAGTTGGGCTTAGAATAGAGAAATGAGGGAGCAAGTCCTAGATCGCTTGCTGACAATAGCAATATCACATGAATACTTAGCAAAAAGTTTCAACCATTAGATAACAACTTAAGAAAACATTTACCAGAAAGTCCAATGCCTTCTATAAATTTTAAGAATCATGTATTTGAAAACACCTCTTAAATATCTAACATGGTGTAGTATGTTTAACCAGTAAACTTAAGCACAACCATATAAAATGTTTTTAGTTTCTATCAACAAGTATAAAACATATGCTGCAGAGATTCAGGTCCCATGAATTAAAATGTATCTTTGATTATTTTAGCAGCATAAATTTATAGACAATCTTATCTATAAGCCAATTAAAATAAAATTCTTAATAAATTTTTCCCATGTGGACATACAATATGTACACACATATAACATAACATAACAGACCAATATAGCAATTTTAATAATAGCTTTTTTTTTGACAGGCAGAGTGAACAGTGAGAGAGAGAGACAGAGAGAAAGGTCTTCCTTTGCCATTGGTTCACCCTCCAATGGCCGCCACAGCTGGGGCGCTGTGGCTGGCGCACCGTGCTGATCCGATGGCAGGAGCCAGCTGCTTCTCCTGTTCTCCCATGGGGTGCAGGGTCCAAGCACTTGGGCCATCCTCCACTGCCTTCCCTGGCCACATCAGAGAGCTGGCCTGCAAGAGGGGCAACGGGGACAGAATCCAGTGCCCCGACTGGGACTAGAACCCGGTGTGCCGGTGCCACAAGGTGGAGGATTAGCCTAGTGAGCCGCGGCACCGGCCAATAATAGCTTTTAAAATTTTTAACTCTTTTTGTAGATTGCCAATTGATTTGAATTGTTTTTTGTTTTTAGTAACCTCAGTTAACCATACTTTCTCTCAATTTGTACTGTTAATACCTTATTGGCTTCATCTGTTTACAGAGCCATCCCAAAGTACTGAATACAATAGAAGTGGCTGGAAGAGTTCCATAGGAACCTATAGGAGGACAGCTAAACACAGAACAAACAACCCTTTAGTTTTATGAGCAGCAAATCATATATAACTGTGGATGACAAAAGACTTTAAGTTGCCATGTTTAAAATTATAAACTCATCAGCCAACAAGAGGCACTTGCTTACTTCACAGCATTTTTGAAAGCACCTGTAGGATTTTACAAGTATTTAACCCTTTAGGCCTCTAGGACTTTCTCATTAAGATAACTATCATGTCTAGTAACACAAGATCATTAGACTTTTAATTCTCAAACATTTGTATTAATAGCATTTTCCATTATAGAAACTTAAAATTTAGTACCATGTCACATCTTGACAGTACTTCTAATACAATCCAAATAGCCTGATTGGTTGGTGTCTCTATAAGGTGAGAGACATAGGTTCTTTGAGTTTTTTCAGTTGGGCCCAAACTGGAAAAACCAAAGTGCAAGATTTACTGGAAATTTTAGAGTCCAGATTGTTTGGAAATTTGATTTTTTGGATGCCTGTCAAGAATGCCAAGAAGGCTCAAAATCCAAAATATCTGGTTGAAATAAGATTCCTTAAAATCATGACATAACATAGACCAAATTTGATCATTGTTACAAGGTGATTATTCAAATCTTTGAAAAAAGCACATATTTAAATAACCCATAGCTCTTAATAAAAATTCAGCTGTTTTTGAACAATTAGAATTTACAGACATCAAGAGAACATAATAGATTACTTTAACACATTGCTTTAACAGAGCATCAGAGTTTAATTCTATGTCAAAGAGAAATTGAGCTTCCTGTGAATTTTTGCTGTGAGGTTTCCTTCCTTTACCTTCTGTCATATTGATGACCATGTTTCTGTGTTTCTGTGTGTAACACATCTTTAAGCATCTTTTGCCGGGCTGGACGAGTGGCAACAAATTCTTTCAATTTCTGTTTGCTATGAAAAGTCTTTACTTCACCTTCATTCACAAATGAGAGCTTTGCAGGATATAATATTCTGGGCTGGCAGTTTTTCTCTCTTAATACCTGGGCTATGTCTCGCCATTCCCTTCTAGCTTTTAGGGTTTCTGATGAGAAGTTTGCTGTGAGTCTAATTGGAGATCCTCTGAGAGTAATCTGTCATTTCTCTCTTGCACATTTTAGAATCTTTTCTTAATGATTCACTGTGGTGAGTTTGATTACAATGTGCCGTGGTGAGGATCTCTTTTGGTCATGTTTATTAGGGGTTCTATAAGCTTCCTGTACTAAGATTTCTCTGTCCTTCTCCAAACCTGGGAAATTTTCTGCTAGTATCTCACTGAAAATGCCTTCTAATCCTTTCTCCCTCTCCATGCCCTCAGGAACTCCTAGAACCTGAATGTTAGGTATTTTAATAGTATCCTGTAGATTCCCGACAATATTTTTTTAGATTTCTGATTTCCTCTGCTTTTCTTTGGTTCGCCTGTTCCCTTTACTCTTCTCTGTGTTCTTTTTTTTTATTTTTTTATTTTTATTTTTTTTACAGGCAGAGTGGACAGTGAGAGAGAGACAGAGAGCAAGGTCTTCCTTTTGCCGTTGGTTCACCCTCCAATGGCCTCCGTGGCTGGCACGCTGCGGCCGACGCACCGCGCTGATCCGATGGCAGGAGCCAGGTGCTTATCCTGGTCTCCCATGGGGTGCAGGGCCCAAGTACTTGAGCCATCCTCCACTGCACTCCCTGGCCACAGCAGAGAGCTGGCCTGGAAGAGAGGCAACCGGGACAGGATCAGTGCCCCGACCGGGACTAGAACCTGGTGTGCCGGCGCCGCAAGGTGGAGGATTAGCCTAGTGAGCCGCGGTGGGGGCCTTCTCTGTCTTCTACATCTGATATTCTCTCTTCTGCTTCACCCATTCTGTTTTTAAGGCCCTCTAAGGTGTTTGTCATTTGATCTATTGAGTTCTTCATTTCATTGTGGTTTCTCATCACTATCACAGTTTCTTGTTCTACTAGTTGTTTCATTTCATTTTGATTCCTCCTTAATATTTCATTTTCACAAGAGAGATTGTCTATCTTGTCCATTAAGGATTTCTGTAGTTCAAGAATTTGTTTTTGAGAACTTCTTAATGTTCTTATCAATTTTTTGAGATCCGCTTCTTGCATTTCTTCTATCTCATCATCTTCATATTCTTGAATTGGGGTGTCTTTTTCATTTGGGGACATCATAGTGTCGTCCTTGTTCTTGTTCGCTTGGTTTTTGCGTTTGTTGTTTGGCATGTTGGAGATATTTGGTTTCTTCACTGTGGTGTTTTTTCTTGTTATACTATCGCTCTATGTTAAGTGGACTGTCTGCTTTCCATGGAGCCTTAGAGGCTTGAGATGAGTGTGGACTGAGAGCTGTGTTTGGTTCCTCAGGGTTGAGGGTGTGTCAAAGATGACACTCCCAGGTTAGGCGTGGTAAATCCTATCTTTCTTTGATTCAAAAGGGAAGTAATTCCACACAGCTCACGTTCCAGCGCTGGTGTGTTTAGTTTGCTGCTGGTGTCCTGAACTTGGGCTCCAATGCTCTCCATGCAGGTCCACTGTGAATCACTAGTTCCGGGAGAGTTTCCTCTGCTGTTTCTTCCCCTACTCTTCCTTGAACCTACAGTATCTCCACTTTTATTAAACTGTCTCTTCCCAGACTAATAGTGTGCTCCCTTCCTATTCCGCCATCTTGCTGCTCCTCAGGATATTCTTTTATTTTTAAAGATTTATTTTATTTATTTGAAAGTCAGAGTTACTGAGAGTGGTAGAGACAGAGAGAGAGTTCTTCCATCCACTGGTTTATTCCCCATATGGCTGCAACAGCTGGAGCTGCACCAATCCAAAGCCAGGAGCCAGGAGCTTCTTCCAGATCTCTCACGTGGGTGTAGGGACCCAAGGACTTGGGCCATCTTCTACCGCTTTACCAGGCCATAGCAGAGAGCTGCATTGGAAGAAGAGCAGCCAGGACTAGAACCGGTGCCCATATGGGATGCTGGTGCTTTAGGCCAGGGCTTTAACCCATTGTGCCACAGAACCAGCCCCAGGACTATTAGATTTTAATAGAGGCAGTCAAGGCTGATGCTACGGCTCATAGGCTAATCCTCTTCCTGAAGTGCCCAATTACATAGCTTTTAAAAGGCATTGACTCTTTTGAAAAATATTTGTAATTTGTACTTAGGTCTTAAATGAAACTGGTATTAGATAAACACATTAAACTGGTATTAGATAAACTTTTGATATTATCATTCTCAATGTCTTAAATGTTTTGGTCACTAGTGCAGGGGAGCACAGAGGTGGGGCATAGGCTTGATTAGAGCTGGTGATCTAGTGTGTCCAGTCTGCCATAACAAAATACCACAGACTGGGCAGCATAAATGTGGAAATTGATGTCGCAGCAGTGAAGCTCTGATTAAGATGCCTATAGATTCAGTGTCTGCTGAGGGCCGGCTTTCTGATTCATAGATGACATTCTTGCCATTACATGGTAGAAGGGGAGAACAAAAGCTCTAGGGCCTCTTTTCTAAGGACATTGATGTTATTCGTGAGAATTCTGCCCTCATAACTTAATCACTTCTGAAATTCTTGATTCCTAAGATCATCTCTTTGAAGTTCTTTTTTTTTAAATACTTTATTTATTTGAGATGTAGAGTTACAGACAGAAGGAGAGAAAGAGAAAGGTCTTCCTTCCATTGTTTCACTCCCCAAATGGCCACAATGGCCAGAGCTGCGCTGATCTAAAGCCAGGAGCCAGGAGCTTCTTCCCAGTCTTCCATGTGGATACAAGGGCTCAAGCACTTGGGCCATCTTCTACTGTTTTACCAGGTCATAGCAGAGAGCTGGATTGGAAGAGGAGCAGCCAGGACTAGCACCAGTGCCCAAATGGATACTGGCACCACAGGCAGGGGATTTAATCTACTGTGCCACGGTGCCTCCCAGGATTTTGGGTTTTAACATGGGACAATCTTTGTTCGGCAGATCCTGAATCCTGTTGTGTGCCCAGCACTGTGCTCAGTGCCAGCCAAATAAAGACACTTAAGAGACAGATCTTGTCTTTAACATTTCTAGTCTAGTAGAAGAGATGGCAATATGTTGAGAAAATATGATATT
Source organism: Lepus europaeus (assembly GCF_033115175.1). Classification (NCBI taxonomy): domain Eukaryota; kingdom Metazoa; phylum Chordata; class Mammalia; order Lagomorpha; family Leporidae; genus Lepus; species Lepus europaeus. Next base: position 1,487,660 of record NW_026909276.1, read on the forward strand.
CTGATGTCTGAAAAACTCTGACTTTCAAATAAATAAATAAAGTTCAACTTTAGGAATGTAGTTATTCTTCCCATCATACCCACCCTCCCACTAAGGCTAAGTTTGCATAGCACAGGACAGCTGAGGCACTAGGCGGGGCTGAGCTGATTTGTTCAGTGGTTTTTGCAGGCTAAGTTACTGAGGAGGGGTTGAGCTGGTTTGAGCAAGAATGCAAGGGCCTAGGAAGTCCCTCAGGGGTCTGGATGTGATTTCAGTCATGTAGCAAGGAGCTAACAGTATAGTGTTTATGTCCTTGCTCCATCATTTGTGACTACTGCTATTTTTTATAAATTTTTATTTATTTTATTTTTTTAATTTAATTTTATTTTTTTGTTTTTGACAGGCAGAGTGGACAGTGAGAGAGAGAGACAGAGAGAAAGGTCTTCCTTTACCATTGGTTTACCCTCCAATGACCGCTCCGGCTGGCACACTGTGCTGATCCAAAGCCAGGAGCCAGGTTCTTCTCCTGGTCTCCCATGCGGGTACAGGGCCCAAGCACTTGGCCCATCCTCCACTGCGCTTCCTGGCCACAGCAGTGAGCTGGACTGGAAGAGGGGAACCGGGACAGAATCCAGCACCCCGACCAGGACTAGAACCTGGTGTGCTGGCACCACAAGGTGGAGGATTAGCCTATTGAGCCGCAACGCTGGCTGATAAATTTTTATTTAAATAATGTGAGCACTGCTATTTTTTATAAATTTTTATTTAAATAATGTGAGCACATTTTATGTATTTCATATATATAGACCCAACAGCATAGTGATACTTCCCATTCTATCCTCCCTCCCACTCATAGTTCCACCCTCTCTCCTCCTTCCTTTCTCAATCTTTCTTTTAATTTTTACAATACCATATTTTTGGTTTATTTTATAATCATAAGCTTCACCTTCCACCAGCTAAAATATTCAACAAATAGTAAGAAGAATAAAAGCACTACTCCTCAACAATAGAGACAAGGGCTATAAGCAGTCATAACATCTTAAATGTGAAACTTGTTCATATACATTGCATTTTTTTAATCTGAATTACCACAGATCGGAAAAAATAATATTTGTATTTTTTGGGACTGACTTATTTATGTATAATGGTTTCCAGTTGCATCCATTTTGTTGCAAAAGACAGGATTCTGTAGTATGTGTGTATGTGTGTGCATAACTATATATATCACATTAACTATATATATGTGTATATATATCACATTAACTATATATATGTGTAAATATATGTGTATATATGTATGTGTAAATATATATTTACACATATATACATATATGTGTATATGCATATATGTATATATGTGTGTATATATAAATATATATATATATATATATATATATTTATCTCACATTTTCTTTATCCAGTCATCAGTTGATAGACATCTGGGCCGGTTTCATAGCTTAGCTCTTGGGAATTGAGCTGCAGTAAACAAGGGGTACAGACAACTCTTTCATATATCCAAATAAAATGTAATCTGTTCTCAAGTAGGATAACATTTGGGTTCATATATGTCTATTTGTTGAATAATTCCAAGGAAAACTCAGAGCAAAGGTGAACATTGCATTTAGATCACAGTTAGAAAAACTGTTTTCAAAGGAATGAAGAAAAGTTCAGAGGCATTTTAGAGGGATAGGAGCACCATTCTTAAATCAGTATTTCAGAATTCAGTGAAGAATCAATAAAATCTTGGATCATACTATTTATCTAGCCTTTCTAGGCTGAAGAGAGAATCATTGACATAAGAAATTTGAGTATAGCTTAAGACATGATGTTGAAATATTTAAAAAAGTTAAGAGATATGAAGCACAGAATGAGAAAGTCTAACACATACTTTAACCCCAGAAGAATGTTGGAGACACGTTATTTGAAAATATAACTGTGGTTTTCCTAATACCCCCAGTGCAATAAACGATGTTTCCAATGCATATGTGTGCTAAGCATAATAAGTGACAAGAAATCTACACCTAACAATCAAAGCATTACTTCTTAATAGAAAATAGATAAAATCATAAAACTTCCATAGAAAAAGACAGATGGTTGAAAAGTGTACTTTGGAAATTTATATTTATTAAATAAAAGTTAAAAAAATAAATAAAAAGAAAAGTGAATAATTGGACTAACAGAAAACCCTTCAGTAAGTGAAACCAAAAACCACTGAAGTGTTGAAGACAGTCATTATAAACCTAAAGATGTCTGGACAGATTAGCTTTCAGGCTTGAAAAAAATGAAAACATTCACATGAACATAAACAATGAGTTAATTCACGAAGAGATCTTTTTTTTTAAGTTTTTATTTATTTTATTTGAAACACAGAGTTGCACAGAGAAAGGAGAGGCAGAGAGAGGGAGTGAGAGTGATCCTCCAACCGCTGGTTTACTCTCCAAATCACCACAACAGCTGGAGTTGTGCCAATCCAAAGCCAGGAGCCAGGAGCCAGGAGCTTCTTCCAGGTCTCCCAAGCAAGCACAGGGGCCTAAGGTCTTGGGCGATCTTCTACTGCTTTCCCAGGCCACAGCAAAGAGCTGGATTGGAAGAGGTGTAGCCAGGACTTGAACTGATGTTCACATGGGATGCTGGCACTGCAGGCAGTGGCTCTACCCACTACGCCACAGAGCCAGCCCCTAAGAGATATTTATTAAAAAGGTGGAATAATTCATGCTGCTCAAGAGGAAGGGACACAATTTCATAAGAGTGAGATGCAAAAAAGATTAGTAAACAAATACAACATACATCTAATCATCTATTCAAAATGACTATACATTATTTGTAGTATATATTTATATAATATTGATATACTGTTTATATATTTTTATATAATAAAGAAAATATACAAATATGAAAATAAATATAGAGGTGCATCTAATCATCTTTTAAAATAATAACCAGAAATGTCTGATTTTTTGGGGTGGAAACTAGAAAAGACTAAGGTTCTGAATAAAAACAACTATAAGTCAGGAGAGAAATGATTATAGTTTAATTATTCTAATATTTCCTACAGTCTTGAGAAAAGAGATAAAAATAATTTAAGTTTATACTTTATTAAGAAAAATATCCCTGGGAAATGTGCAAAGATAATGACTAGTGTAATAAAAATAGCATGCATGAATCTCCAAAAGGGAGGGGATGAAAACTCCATAAAATAAATAACAAGATAATGCTAAAAAAACCCAAACAATTAAAAAAATGAAATTCTGAATTAATTTTGTGGAGATAAACCTAAATGTATTATTGATCACAGTAAACACAAATAGGTAAAATTCTCTGAAATTACCAGAATTGGGGCTCGCATTGCAGTGTAGCAGGTAAAGTTGGTGCTGTGACACCAGAACTCTATATGGGCACTGGTTATGTTCTGGCTGCTCCACTTCTTTTTTTTATTTTATTTTATTTTATTTTATTTTTTATTTCATAAATGTGAATTTACAAAGTGCAACTTTTGTATTGTTGTGGCTTCCCCCCCAACCTCCCTCTCTCCCGTGGCCCTCCCCTCTCCCTCTCCCATCCCACCCTTTATCGAGATTCATTTTTCATTACCTTTATGTACTGAAGATCAACTTAGTATATACTAAGCAAGGATTTCAACAGGTTGCATTCACACACCCGCACAAGGTATAGGGTATTGTTCAACTAGTAGTGTTTTTAAGTTTCATAGGAAAACACATTAAGGACAGAGATCCTACATGGGGAGCATGTACCCAGTGACTCCCGTTGTTGATTAACAATTGGAATTCTTATTTGTGACGTCAGCAATCACCGAGACTCTTGCTATGAGCCGTTTAGGCTATGGAAGCCTCTTGAGTTCACCAACTCTGAACTTGTTTAGTCAAGGCCATGTCACAGTGGAGGTTTCTTCCTCCCTTCCGAGAAAGGTACCTCCCTCCTTGATGGCCTGTTCCTTCTGCTGGGGTCTTGTTCACCAGGGTCTTTCATTTAGATTGTTTTTTGCCACTGTGTCATGGCTTTCCATGCCTGTGAGACTCTCATGGACCTTTTAGCCAGATCTGAATGTCCCAAGGGTTGATTCTGAGGCAGGAGTGCTGTTTTGGGCATTTGCCATTCTATGAGTCTGCTGTGTGTCCTGCTTCCCCTGCAGGATCATTCTCTCCCTTTTAATTCTATCCTTCATTATTTGCTTACACTGGTATTTGTGAAATCTCTTCGACACATACCCTATCTTTTTGATCGGTTGTGTATTTATCATTATCACTTTGCCAAGTGTGCTGGCATTGGTACCTGCCTCCTTGGTAATATTGATTTGAAATCCCCTGGCACATTTCTAGTTCCACCATTGGAGGTAAGTCCGAATGACCATGTGCTAACCTATGTATCTCCTCCCTCTCTTATTCCCACTCCTATGTTTAACATAGATCACTTTTCTGTTAATTTTAAACATCTGGCTGCTCCACTTCTAAATTGGCTCCCTGTTAATGACCTAGGAAAAGCAACAGAGGATGGCCTAAATACTTGGGCTCCAACTCTCCTTATATCCACCTGGGAGATCTGGATGAAACTGTTGGCTTCTGGCTTTGAACTGGCCCAATTCCAGCTGTTCAGGCCATCTAGGAAGAAGTGAGCCAGCAGCTGGAAAATCTCTGTCTCTGATTCTGTCTCTGTCTCTCTCTTTCTTTCTCTCTCTGTAACTTTGGCTTTCAAATATATAAGTCTTTTAAAGAATTATCAGGAAGGACATAATAAAGAAAACTTAGCATATTTGCAGTTTTTAAGAGAACCACCAAAATACAAAGCAAAAAAAGTCAAGGTTATAAAAATGTTATAGTGAAAGGTGGGGCTTGCACCATGGCTCATTTGGTTAATTCTCCACCTGTGGTGCCAGCTTCCCATATAGGCACCGGGTTCTGGTCTCAGTTGCTCCTCTTCCAGTCCAGCTCTCTGCTGTGGCCCAGGAAGGCAGTGGAGGATGGCCCAAGAGCTTGGACCCCTGCATTCGCATGGAAGACCAGGAAGAAGCACCTGGCTCCTGGCTTTGGATCAGTGCAGCGCCAGCCAAAAGGAAGACCTTTCTCTCTGTCTATCTCACTCTCTATAACTCTTAATGTGAATTGATTGTGAGAGGGAGTGGGAAATGGGAGGGTTGCGGGTGGGAGGGAAGTTATGGGGGGAAAAGCTACTGTAATCCATAAGCTGTACTTTGGAAATTTATATTTGTTAAATAAAAGTTAAAAAAATAGACTCTAAGGAAGCAAAAATATTTTTAGGGAAAACCATGATGAAATTTTTAGTCACTAGGAAAATATGGTTATCTGAACCTTATGCACCAAGTCATCGGAAAATATATAAATCAAAAAGGATAACAACTGAAAGAAATGAGTAAATATAAAACCATAGTGTTGTTCCTGAGCAAGTGATGGGAGGGGAACACCACACACTGATAATTTTGGAGTTCTTTATTGCCAGTGGCCAAGAGTGGGCTCATGCCCCAAAGAACTCTCAACCCTGAAGCCCAAAGCAACAAGTTTTATAAAGGCAAAACCACAAAAACAGGAGGGAGAATGCATGGTTACTGGGGCCAAGCTAACCTAAGGCGTATGCAAAAATAATATCAGTTATAATCTTGACAATACAAGTTACAGTCTTAACAATTCCAAGTATAGTCTTGACATTAATCCAGGTATTGACCTAAATCATATGTGAGACAGGCAAATTATAGTTTTATCATTGACCCAGGTGCAGCCTATCTGTTTTAAGCCTGAGTGATCATGCTAGGTGGTTTCCATGCTCTACCAAGTGTGAAGTAGTGTCCTGCTATTGTCTGAGTTTTTAGATCATAATTTCAGACTAGAGTCTCACAATGGGATGTGCTTTCTCAAGATGGAGTCTCCGGTACTCCAAAATGGAGTCCCTGTTGTCAAGGTGTTTAAGCAGCTAAGCAGAAAAACTCAAAATCAAAATAATAAAACAAAAAAAAAATTCAAATATTTCTATACACACATAAAATATAGAGCAGTTGAATGATTCAATAACATTCTCATTCTGCACCAGCACTCCTCCAATATTTGAAAAATTCTTGCTACACCTTAATGTAGGCTTTCACAATATCAAGATACCCTGTGTTTTTGCTCATGTTGTAATTAGATCAAATAAAAAAAGATCATATAAAATCATATACATTTTAAAGCTATTAAATATTCCAAAATAATGTGGATCAAAATAGCACATGGTACCTCAATTAAGCTCTTTTTAAAAATAGAGTAAAATCTCAATACTTGTTGATTGAAAATAAGTGCATAAGATATTTTAAAAATTAGAAAGATAAAAGTGGTAAAACTGAAGGTCTATGGCCCTAGGGGAAGGGATTAGGAGGATGGTGTAAACTGATGAGGCTATTTTAGCCATTCTCTGCAACTTTACCTATCATTTCTGGGCATGTATTCCACTGATACGTTAAAATTATTTTTGATTTGAACAAATTTTCAAATTAGACAATGGGAAAGTTTATATTGCTCTTTTACTAGCAACAATATAAGTTCTGAAATTCTCTAATGTTTTGATACATTTCAGCAGATTCACTCCAATTCACTTTGATTAATGGCAAATGTCAGTTAAGTGTGGATGAGTGACCAGAGTTATAAAACCACAGAGTAAAATTTCTGCTTATTTTATACAACAGAAATTGAAACTGCCCATGTCAGCTGACAGACATAATTTTTTTTTTTTTGACAGGCAGAGTGGACAGTGAGAGAGAGAGATAGAGAGAAAGGTCTTCCTTTTTGCCGTCGGTTCACCCTCCAATGGCCGCCGCAGTAGGTGCGCTGCGGCCGGCGCACTGTGCTGATCCAATGGCAGGAGCCAGGTGCTTATCCTGGTCTCCCATGCGGGTGCAGGGCCCAAGCACTTGGGCCATCCTCCACTGCACTCCCTGTCCACAGCAGAGAGCTGGCCTGGAAGAGGAGCAACGAGGACAAGATCGGTGCCCCGACCAGGACTAGAACCCAGTGTGCCAGCACCGCAAGGCGGAGGATTAGCCTATTGAGCCGTGGCACCGGCCATAATTTTTAATCCCACCTAACAGTCTTCCATTTTCTCAGAGGCTGTGTTAGTAGTCTAAACTTCTCCTAACAGGGGAGGGAGTGTTTTGAAATTTTCTTGGATTAAGATCATTCTCTATTTTCACACAGTTCTCCTGCCTCCTCTTACTAATCATCACTGAATGGATCCTGGTTCAATTTGAATACCAGATTTATTCATATTTTTAAGGACATATATTCTGTACATTTTTTTTGAGACTTACAAAGTAATAAGAATTGTTTTCAATTTCTGTTTCTACTTTTTTTAGTATTTCATAAATGAAATTTTAATGATGTTTTTCAAAAATAATCCCTTTGTCTTCTTGAAATTCCATGACTTTTCCATGCACTTTTCCCAATGCTTCTCTCAGCAATCAAAATACAATGTATAGCATTATATTTGAATTATTCTTTATATTTTAGTTTGTGTTTGAGTTATATTCTGTGTATAGCATCAGTAACTTGTCTTATGCCATCTCCAACACAGGGAACTTGGGCCCATTCTGGCTTGCGCTTTCATTTTGAAGTCATCAACTACTTGTTTATTCTGGAAGTTGTCCCTGCAGCTTTCCCTTCATAACTTTTCAGAAGCTACCAGGCCCTACTATCATAATGCTCATATCTAGATGCTATGTATAATATTATATATCATATTAAATATTATATACATATTATATATTATATATAATGATTATGTTTTCATGATTTCCACAGAATTGAAATATTTTGTTAAATTTTAAAAATTCTCCAATTATAATTCTCTATACCATATCTCTATACCAGTATTTTCTCATTCAAATACTGGTCCTATACTATAACTCTCTTATTCAAGGCATTTTTCATTGCTGAGTGCATCCCATTTTACCATTTATTTTCTTTCATTTTATTCCTCTTAGTTGTGTATATCCTAATATCAAAGAGTGAGTTAATAGCAGCCCTACAAGCATGCTGTCATCTGGCCAGCATTTTCATTATGACATCATGAAATTTCTCAAACTTCAGTAATATGCCCTAGTAACATCCGTGTACATCCATGTACATCTGTGTACACATCTGCAGAATTGTGATTTCTCAGAACTGTGCTGGGACACTGGACAGTTTTGTGATTTCAACATCACACGTTTTTCTAACTTCTTGGTTTTTATGAGACTTTAAAGTAACCATTGGGTTTTTGAATTTTCCACACCATAAATTGAGACACTTTGGATGTTAGAGTCAAGAGTATTGTATCAAACGCTATAGGTTTCCTGATTTGTTTTTCCAATTTTTCTGTATTCTTTTAAATGGTAAATCTGGGCTATTTTTGTGAACATAATGACACTTGTGATTTTACTTTTTTCTTTTACTAGCAAATTGATCATTTCTGTATCCAGCAATAAAAATATAGGGTAAATCGTAAACTGTACACATTGCTATGATGTTTATTCTAATTTTGACTTTATTCCTATCACCTTAGGTTTTTTTTTTTTCCATTGGCAGTGTGGCTTGTGCCAGTCTCAGCACAAGTTGCCTGCGCCCTACTTGGTTTATGTTCTCTTTCTAAGGTAATCAACTGTCTGTAAATTCTAACAGTTTTCTCATAATGTTCTTGCTGAAAATCATTTGTATCATCTAGCATCAGTGTCATCACTCTCCTTTGCAGCTTATATGTTTTATTGTTTTGTGAACTCTGTAGGAATCCACATTTATCTTTGATTTTGGAAATTTTTGAAAGTCAGTTATTTAAATCAGTGTTATTTCTCAAATGTATTCTGCCAAGGTACTTGAAATATTCTTGATTTAACTTGTGTTGACTATTATCTTGTGTAACTTTATATGTGAAGGTCTATTTTCCACATATCCCCTGTATACTGTTTTGTCACTAACATTGCTTCACTTCCCCCGATAGCAAAATGCATGCCATGATAGTCCTGAAAACATTTGCTCATCCTAGCCAGCATTTTAATTTTGAAGTCATAAAGTTGTTTATATTTCTCCAAGTTTTGTTGCTCCTTCCATGTACATTGTTTTGCAAAATTATGTTGCTAACGTGGACACATTCAGGTATTCATGTTAGTGTATTATCTTTGTATTTTCTTATTTTTTGTAGTACTCAAAATTAAACATGATCTATAAAAATTTCCTCAGTCATGGTTTCATATTTTAGCTAAGAGATTAAATATTAGGCAGCATGATCTTTTCTTGCTTTAAGCTACTGAAATTTTGTTATTAAATTTAAATGTAACTTTAAGATTTTATTCATTTATACCCTTTCTACATGATCGTGACTCTATTATTGATTCTACCAAATCACTAATTTCTACACCCTATAATCAAAATTAAATGCCTTAGAATTTATTACTATCATCTAAATATGTAATTAATAATCTTAATTTTATAGTCATAACACAGAAAAACTATGGGTACATGGTTTGCTTTATCATTGAGTGGTCGTTAACCTACTCTAAATGGTAAAAGTTGTCCTAATGCTCTCAGGTTTAATGGATTTGAGCACATTTTAGGGACAGTACCTTTATTCTCATCTGTAGGGGATAGATGGTTCATTTTTCTGGATGATCCTGGAACTGTTAACTAACTTCTGATCTTAGAAATTTTCCAAAGACCATTTCTCTGTCATACTGTAATTGTTCAAGTTTATTATGGATTATTTTCCAGCAAATAAAAATCTATATATTTGTGTTTTACTTATGGCTCACATTAAAATACTCATTCTTTCTAACAGCAATTTAAGCATGTTTTTTAAGATTTATTTTATTTATTTGTAAGACAGAGTTACAGAGAGAAGTAGAGACAAAGAGAGAGAGGTCTTCCATCTGCTGGTTCACTCCCCAGATGGGCACAATGGCCGGAGCTGCGCCGATCTGAAGTCGGGAGCCAGGAGCTCCTGGTGCAGGGGCTTAAGGACTTGGGCCATCTTCTACTGCTATCTCAGGCCATAGCAGAGAGCTGGATTGGAAGAGGAGCATCTGAGACTAGAACCAGCACCCATATGGGATGCCGGTGCTTCAGGTCAGGGCTTTTTTTCCTTCTTTTTTAAAGAATTTTTTTATTTATTTGAAAGAGTTACACAGAGAAAAGCAGAGGCAGAGAGAGAGAGAGAGAGAGAGAGAGAGAGAGAGAGAGAGAGAGAGAGAGAGAGAGAGAAAGGAGTCTTCCATCCTCTGTCTTTCACTCCCCAGTTGGCTGCAAGTGCTGGAGCTGGACAGATCTGAAGCCAGGAGCCAGGAGCTTCCTCCAGGTTGCCCATGCAGGTGCAGGCACCCAAGGACTTGGGCCATCTTCTACTGCTTTCCCAGGCCATAGCAGAGAGCTGGATCAGAAGTGGAGCAGCTGGGACTCAAATCTGCACCCATATGGGATGCTAGCATTTCAGGTGGCAGCTTTACACACTATGACACAGCACCAACCGCCAGACCAGGGCTTTAGCCTACTGCACCACAGCACTGGCCCTCAAACATGATTTTACCTGGCTATGTGCACCAAATTTCATATATATTGTCAATATTTTTTTAAAAAATGTTACTTTTTAAAATATTTCTTTTTATTTATTTGAAAGGCAGAGTTACAGAGAGGCAGAGAGAGAGACCCCCATCTGCTGGTTCATTCCCTAAATGGCTATAACAGCCGGAGCTGGGCTGATCCAAAGTCAGGAGACTGGAGTTTCTTCTAGGTCTCCAACATGGGTGCAGGGAGCCTAAGGACTTGGGCCATCTACTGCTTTTCCAGGCCATAGCAGAGAGCTGGATTAGAAGTGGAGCTACTTTGGCTAGTGCCGTGGCTGAATAGGCTAATCCTCCACCTTGCGGCACCAGCACCCTGGGTTCTAGTCCCAGTCGGGGTGCTAGATTCTGTCTCAGTTGCCCCTCTTCCAGGCCAGCTCTCTGCTGTGGCCAGGGAGTGAGGTGGAGGATGGCCCAAGTGCTTGGGCCCTGCACTCCATGGGAGACCAGGATAAGCACCTGGCTCCTGCTATCAGATCAGCGCAGTGCACCGGCTGCAGCACGCCAGCTGCGGCGGCCATTGGAGGGTGAAGCAATGGCAAAAGAAGACCTTTCTCTCTGTCTCTCTTTCTCATGGTCCACTCTGCCTGTTGGGTTCACAATTGCATTTAATTTCACTAAACTTAAGTTATTGATCCTGATCTCTGTTGCCCTGGAATCCCAGTCCTGTTTGCTAATTGACCTATGGATTCCTGGTCACATTAACCATTCATGAAGAGATGAAACTTGGGTAATGTGGGCTGGTGAGCTAGTGAAGTAGAAAAGGTGGGGGCTCTGCAGGGAAGTGCTTTTAAGTAGTAATAATAACTTCATAATTAGCTCACTGGTTTGTAGTGCATAGATTTCAGTGATATAACTAAAACAGGCAGACAAACCAGCAGTAATCCTTCTGTTGTAAAATTAGATTAGGTCAATTATCTAACTGTTGAGTGAGTTCAGATAGTTACTTATCACAAAAGGAAGCACTTGCTGCATGTGACAAATCCATAGCTCAGCCCACAGTGCTTAGGTTTGGAAGCACAATTAGTTTTGTCTCTCTTCTACATTCATGATAGAAAATTTTAATGCCCAGAACTTTCCAACAAATCAAAAATATGACCATTAACCAGGTAAGACTATAGAAAAATTTACTTATCTGCCTTGGAATTATTATATAGGCACTTGTTGAAAGTGATTAACTTTCTTTCCCTTTGGTCCAAAAGGGAGATTTTTTCTAATTACTGTTTACTTTGCTGATGGCGAAGTAAATCTAGCTATGAAATTATAATTTAAGCTCTTATTTTGGCTATGCTATTACAGAAAAATGTTAGCCACCTCTTTTATAAGGTCTAAAGATTAAATTGTGTGTCCTACAGATTCCTGCATAATAGAATTAGAAAGTTTTTAAGTGAGAATATAATTTTCCTCATGGGCATTGTCTACCTTAGAAAAAACTGCTATAGAACATGCCTGTGACTGTAGACTTTTAGTTTAGGCCACCGAAGAATAGAGATGGGACTTGGGCACTCTCTTGACTTGCATCCTCTGGTCTGCTTTAACAAAAACCAGGAGGAAAAGAAAGCTAGGCATCAGAAGCAATGGGTGACAGGCCTATTAATGGCTGTTCTGTACAATGATCTGCCCTCAAGGAGACCCAACAGGCCAGTCCACTGCAGTGGCTTTCAATGTGGTAAGTCTGGGCTTCAGCAGAAGTCAGCTTGTGGAGAGCCCTGCCAGCTCTGCCAAGAGTTAGATCACTGGAAATGGACCTGCCCTGGAGTCCAGAGATCTTATTGGCTCTAAGCTGAAAAGCCCTTCACTCAGCCCAACTTCCAAAGTGATCACTGCAGCTGAGGGGATGGCCAAGTAGGGTCAGCAACATTGCAGGCAGAACTGTAAATTTCTTGTTAGAGATGCCCCCTGCCTTTACTGGCCAGCTCTCCTCCCAGGCCAGCTAAGTAATGAAAGTCAACAGGGTGCCTTCCCCCAGGAGGTTCACACGTCCCTTAGGATGTACCGCATGTGAAGAGATAGATAGGTCTGGGCCTCTTAACTTACAAAGCCTAAAGCCCAACAGATTATTCTCAAGCCCCTTCTGTCAGGTTCTATTTGCCTCTCAATCAGAAAAAATTGTAGCTTAGACAGCACCTTTCTTAGCTCCTCTAATAATGACTGTGTTCTTTTTTCTAGACCCTGTCTAGCACACTTGGGCCTCATTCCATTATAATCATAACCTCTACCACCAATGGCTCTACTCCCAACCTGTGTGCACTGATGATCCCTCTTTTCCACTTAATGCTGTATAATTGTTCAGAATTCTCTACAGACAAACCCCTCTACCTACAGAAGTTGAGTGACTTTTCTCCCAGTCTTGGCTGGAATCAGCTTTAAGCCATATCCATCAAACTGTCCCCACAAGGGTCTAGAGACCCCCCTCCCCCATTTCCTCTCCTCTATGAAATCCTCTCATTACTTGGTTAATGCCACTCTTAGGACCATTGGTTATTATTATCACCCTGTCTTATATACTACAGTGTCTAAGTGTTTACAGCAGGTTATAATGTAACAATCAAAGGCCTTCAATAACCAGGCGGTCAACCAAATGCTGCTACAAGGATATACTCGGTTCCCCACCCAGGAGACAGTAGCCTGAGGCATCACCCCATGCCAGCAAAGAGTACCTCATCGCCCCATGTCAGCAGGAAGTAGCTCTAAAGACAGATCATTGTCCCTCTACCCATCTTGGACTTTTGGGACTAATGTAACCCCATACAACTCCTGCTTTATAAAAAAAAAAACAAAAGGGGGGAATGTTAGGAAACTGGGGCAGTTTTAGCCAGGTGGCCGAATGGCCCAGCTACCTGAGCCACGCTCCACCCCCCATCCTAATGTGATTCGCTGCTCCTGCTTCCCTGCCCACCCTCAGGCAAAGTTTTAAAAGGGCCTGTTCCTGAACAGCTCTTCCCTCCTGCTCTCTTGGCCTCTCTTGGCTCTTCTCATCTCTCTTCTCTCTCCTCTCTCTTAGCTCCTCTCCTCTCTATTTCTCCCTTATACTTTCTCTCTCTTTCCCTTTGCCGCCCCTTCACTCCGGTCTGTTAGGTGTTCCCCAATAAACCCTTTCCATTAAAAAAAAAAAAAAGAGGGAGGTGCCTTTCGCTGAAGGGAGGAGAGAACTTCCACTTTGACTATGACTTTGTCTAAAAAGGATCAGAGTCGGCAAACTCGGAAGGCTTCCATAGCCTTGGCAACTCATGACGGGTGGTTACTGGTGCCATAAACTAGAGTGACAATTTGTTGGGTCAACAACAGGAGTTGATCCCTCATGTGGGATCTCTGTCCTTAATGTGCTGTACATTGTGATTTAATGCTATAACTAGTACTCAAACAGTATTTTTCACTTTGTGTTTCTGTGTGGGTGCAAACTGTTGAAATCTTTACTTAATGTATACTAAATTGATCTTCTGTACATAAAGAGAATTGAAAATGAATCTTGATGTGAATGGAAGGGGAGAGGGAGCGGGAGAGGGGAGGGTTGCGGGTGGGAGGGAAGTTATGGGAGGGGGAAGCCATTGTAATCCATAAGCTGTACATTGGATATTTATATTCATTAAATAAAAGTTAAAAAAAGAAAGTGATTAGCTTAACAGAACAGATTCATAAATAAGTGGAATAATTATGTTCCTGATAAGTGTGTATAATTACATAATTACATGTACCAAGAGAAAGCATGGAAGGATTTGCAACAGAAGCTAATATTGGTTACCATTTCAGTGGGCATTGAGGTGATGTAGGGTACACAAATATCCTTAAGATTGAATAAATTATTTAGGCAACATTTACTATATACTGGGAATTATTTTAGTTATTTTATAAACATTCACTCATTTAATCCCCTAACAACTTTTCCTGCTCTACAGATAAGGAAAATGAGGCCCAGAATATTCTGAAATCATTTGGCAAGCTGATTAAGTGGTAGTTCTGAAATTTAACACCATAGACTAAGCTCATAGGTGCTATGCTCTTCTGTCTGTATAAAAGGAGACAGCAACAAAATAATCTCTTTTGGTGTAGTAAGACTCCAGGTAATTTTTACTCTTTCACATATTATTCAAATATTTTTAATGATGAGCATGAATAATTCATGCAATTAGAAAAAATAAAGTATTACTTGGGCTCACCTAATCAGACCAGGCCCTAATTTATTCATTTAGCAACATTTGTTGAGTTCTTAATATATCCAGACAGTATGCTGGATATTTATTATTATGTACAACAATAGTACAATAATAAAAAATATATATATTCTCATTTAATCTGAACATGGTTTCTATTATATTACTATTTTTGTCTGTATTTTACATATGTGGAAATAAAGACTTAAGAAGAAGTAGCTTTCCCAACTCTAAGGAGGGAAATTGTAATAAAGAGAAAAACAAATCCAAGATTTCCTGGGTTCATGCCTTGCAGAATTATACTGTGTGCTATATATATGTAATCTAAAACTTTCTAGTAGCCACATTTGCAATTTAAAATAGGTGAAAATAATAGTAAATAGTACTGTTTTTGAGAGCTTGGTTCATTCTTTCAACTCTTCCTGAAAAGAGTGGCACCAGGGGTATGATGCTACCATTTAATATCCAAGCCCATAATGACCTCATTTTACATGATTGAGATGAAATGAATCCCATTATTGGAATCAATACTTTCTGCTGGCCCAATCCAGCAGAAATCCCCTGCACCTATGTGGGAGACCCAGAAGAAGCTCCTGGCTCCTGGCTTCAGATCAGTGCAGCTCCAGCCATTGTGGCCAATTGGAGAATGAACCAACCTATGGAAGACCTCTCTCTTTCTGCCTCTCCTCTGTGTTTAAAAAAAAAGTTTTTACAGAGATGGAAGTGCTAGGACAGTGGCTTTTTTTTTTTAAACAGGCAGAGTGGACAGTGAGAGAGACAGATAAAAAGGTCTCCTTTTTCCGTTGGTTCACCCCACAATGGCCACTTCAGCTGGTGTGCTTCCAATCCAAAGCCAGGTGCTTCTCCTGGTCTCTCATGTGGGTGCAGGGCCCAAGGACTTGGGCCATCCTCCACTGCACTCCTGGGCCACAGCAAAGAGCTGGACTGGAAGAAGAGCAACCAGGACAGAATCCGGTGTCCCAACCAGGACTAGAACCCAGTATGCAAGCACCGAAGGTGGAGGATTAGCCTATTGAGCCGCAGCGTCGTCCGACAGCGGTTTATTAGGACCTGTTTTCAGTATGTTCATTTCTTGGAGTGCCTCTGTGGATCACTGTGAAGGCTCAGGTTTGTTTTTTTTTTTTTCCTAAAAGTTTGAGATCAAGATTTTTTTTTTTAATAGAACTGAATCCATGTTCAACAATTCTGTTAACCCTATCAGCTTTCTAATCTCCCATTAGGTTTTAGGTAAACTCAAGTATACAATACCTGATATGCTCTTAAAGTTGATTTGGTGCTTTCTTTCACTTATGAGATGCCCCAAATATTTTACATATCTTTCCACAAATTGAAGCTTATGTTTAGAAATGCACAGCCCTCTTCTTTCAAAAAAAGTTATGAGGATCCATAGTGGCTACAAATACCTCCATCTGCCTTTTTTTTTTTTTTAATCTAGAATCAGGAGATCATCTCCATATTGTAACAGATTTCATGCACAGGCAGACATAAGTTTGCAAGAAATTATTCTAAAATCTTGTCTAAAATTTGACCAAATAAATTGGGTGCCTCAGTGAATTGCTGGAGCAATGAAGTCTATGTGTATTGTATTCTTCCCTCATAGAGATTTTCCCACTCATAAGCAAAGTGGTCTCTGCTCTTTGTCTCTAGTGGGCAGACCTAGAAAGCAAATTTTAAGTCAACAACATTAAATCATTTGTGGTCAGGGGTATCTTACTGGGCAGGGTGTAAGGATTCTGCACCACAGGGTGAGAAGCCTGTATGATGTGGTGGATAAAACTTAAGTCAGTGATAGTCTACACAATCCATCAGATTTACTATAGGAAGAACTAGAGTGTTATATGGGGATACAGAGGATACTTACTGTTCATCTCTAATGAAAGTCCCTGTTTTAGGCTAACGTCCCTTTCTTCCTTCATTAGAAATAGGATATTATCTTTTATGAACTATTTGACCTAGCTGTTTCAGTTTAGTTTTTACAGGCATAATTTTAACACTCTTTTTAACCCCATACTGAGGGGCCAATGTGTTTTTCTTCTTTTTCTCCAAGGAAATTAATTAGGACTCTTACATCTGTCCATTTACAGTGTGAGTCCAAGTCCTATATTTGACAATTAGTGCTCTGCCCAGGAGCTTGATTCCCCACTCCAGAACATATAGGAAGGATTCTTCAATTTGTCCCAATCCTAATTTAACCTTTTTCTCCCCCCAAATAGGCTTTTTCTTACAATTTTTTGAAATCTTTTTTTAAAAAGATTTATTTATTATTTGAAAGTCAGAGAGTTACAGAGAGGCAGAGGCAGAGAGAGACCTTCCATCTGCTCGTTCACTCCCCAAATGGCTGCCATGGCCAGAGCTGGGCTGATCTGAAGCTTGGACCCAGGAGCTTCCTTTGGGTCTCCCATGCCAATGCAGAAGCTCAGGGACTTGGGCCATCTTGTGCTTTCCCATGCCATAGCAGATAACTGTATCAGAAATGGAGCACCTAGGACTTTAACTGGTGCCCATTTATGATGCTGGCATTGCAGGCAGCAGCTTTACCAGCTATGCCACAGCACCAGCACCTATTTATTGATTCTTTACTTAGTGAAGGGTTAAGCTTATGATTATAAACTGAAAGTATGCCATTGTAAAAATTAAAAAAATAGGGGCCAGCCCTGTGATGTAGTAGGTAAAGCTGCCTCCTGCAGTGTTGGCATCTCATATGGGCACCAGTTCAATCCCAGATGTTCTACTTCCAATCCAGCTCTCTGCTGTGGCCTGGGAAAGCACAAGATGGCCCAAGTCCCTGAGCTTCTGCATTGGCATGGGAGACCCAGAGGAAGCTCCTGGGTCCTGGCTCTGATTAACGTGGCTCTTGCCCTTTAGTTGGAAAGTGCAGGATGATTCCACCTCTAGATTCATCAATTGTTCTAGGGAGGACCTGTTGCAAACAATCCCTTGACCCCCCCCCCAACATAGTCCTGAATGAGGGTCATAAGAAGAATTATCATTCTTTGGTTTTCTAACTCAGGACAACTTTGTATAAACATCCTGGCTTTGTACAATGGTGACTCAGTAGCTGTAGGAGTATACTCACCACATTCACCAACTTTTGGAGATACTCCTTCCCTCTTTATGATTTTTTAGTCCCAGTGAGATCTCATTTCCCTATGAGGGGGTCTTTTTTTAAACTTTTGTCCATTTTTCCACTGTGGATATCAAAGTTTTGTCTTTTGCTATTGTTTCTCCTCCTCCTTTTTCACAAAGACTTTTTGAGCTTCTGCTAATAATTCTTATCCAGCCAGCTGTTAGTTACAAAGTTGTCTGTTAATAGCCATTGTCTCAGCTGATTCTCGAGATAGAGCTTAGAGCATGTTCTCTTTAGAAATTAAGATTTTGTAAGAAAGCCAAGGAGCTTTTCTTTTTCTTTTTGACTTAAATGCTCTTGAGATGTTTTGTGGTCTTGGGGTTGATTTTTTAATTCCCTTGATCACAAATTTCTTCAAATCTTGCATTCCTTCTCAGGAATAATTCCATTGGCAATCATTGGGAACTTGTTTGCAACTGAGGAAACTCTGGTCCAGGGTGTCTTCCCTTTCTCAAATGGTCATAACCTCCCTCCCAATCACACCCTTTCTTGTGAACGATATATTCATTATTTATTTAATCATATTTTTATTCATTTGAAAGGCAGAGTTAGAGAAAGAAAGGGAGGGAGAGAGAAGGAGGGAGGGAGAGAGAATCTTCCATCTACAAATGGCTAGGCCAGGCTGAAGTCAGGAGGCAGGACCTCCATCCAGATCTCAGATCTTTCACATGGTAAAGAGGCCCAAGCACTCTGGCCATCTCCTGTTGCTCCCTGTCTCATTAGCTGGAAGCTGGATTTGAATCAGAACAGTCTGGACTTGAACCAGCACTCACAAGGAATGCTGGTGTCAAAGGCAGCAGCTCAACCCCTGATGTCACAACTCTAGCATTATATTTGTAGATTTTGTTAACTAGGACAGACAGTAAAAGCCTAATCTTCTGGAAAGAAGCTCCAGGATGCGACCAGTAATAGATCCAACACAATTCCCAGGGTTGTGCAGAGCATGGACTCTGACAAACTCCCACATACTTAGAATTTAACTTCTCCTTTAATTTGGGATAGTTCCTGTGCTTGTGGATTACACTTTGCTGGTTTGGTGGGAAAAAAAATCAATGAAAGCAAATATTTGGAGATTGTACATTGAATGATAATAATTGACATGGTTGCATGTCCACTTATTAGTTATCTGTCTGAATCCCACAGTGAGAGGTGACTGTCTCCCAGTATGATTTGTCTACCTCATTACACTACCCAAAGTCATTTTATATATGGTGAGATTCAGTTGGATCAGCAAACACTGTTTATAATGCTTAAATCATCCTGATAGTTTTGACCCTTTATCAATACCGAACATTCTGTTTCTAAAAATGCTTTGATCTTAAAGTCAACTCTTTCTGGAATAATATTACAATTTTGCCATTATTTGGATTATGTTTTCAATGCAAGCATAGGTTTCCCTTAAAATATTTATTTTTGGATTTGAGGTTTGCAATTCATGAATAGCATTAGAATATCCCCATGGGCTATGCCCAGGGCCAATGCAGTGTCTCAACTTGTTGCATTTCAAGTGGAGAGAATCACTTGTAAGACTGTCCTCAGGATACTAAATAAAAAGGTAGAGATGGGGCTGGTATTGTGGTGTAATGCATAAAGCTGGCACGTATAGTGCCAGAATCCCATATGGGGACCGGTTCAAGTCCCAGCTGTTCCAATTCCAATCCAGCTCTCTGCTATGGCCTGGGAAAGCAATTGAAGATGGCCCAAGTGCTTGAGCCTCTGCACCCATGTGGGAGACATGGAAGAAGCTCCTGGCTTCAGATTGGCACAGTTCTAGCTGTTGCAGCCATCTTGGGAGTGAACCTTCAGATGGAAGAACTCACTCTCTCTCTCTCTCTTTCTCTCTCTGCCTCTGCCTCTCTGTAACTCTGTCTTTCAAATAGATAAAATGAATCTTTAAAAAAAATTTTAAAAGTTGGACTTGCCAACAGAGCATCCATTATCACATTTGTACCCCAGTCATCTAGAAATGGCCTTTCCATATGGTTGAAGTGTCCACTCTGAATGGGCACAAGATGAGATAGGAGTTGAATATAAATCCAGTTAGAGGCCAGCCAGAAAAAAACTTTGAGTTGGGAAATTCACAGAGATTAAAAAAAAAAAAGGGCTGAGGGTCACCTGGAAGGGAGAGGGTAATGAAAAAGTAATGAAAAAGAGAAACAGAATCTGAAGCTACCATATCAGACAACCCTGAAGCTCTCTACTAGTGTCTATGTTAGAGAAGGAATTCCAAAACTAGATTGTACTCCAAGTTCCTATTGCCAAATGTGAAGAATTTCCAGGAACAGAAGTAAATTAATGATAAAAGGAACAGATCACTCCCAGATGAGAGGGTGAGCAACCTAAGAAGAAAATGATTATGGCAATACAAAAGTTGGGCATTTTCCCTTTCTAGAGGTGGCACGGTTCTGAGGCAATTACTAATCAGATATTTAAATTTTTGCTGAAGCTTGACTTTGAGTAAATGGATTTTCCACTTCCATTACATGTGTAGAGATTTTCCTCTGTAAGTTCTCTGATAGATAATGACAGCTGGCCTATGGTAGAAAATTTTCATCTATATCCACATATCTTCTCCTGTGATTTTTCTCCTGTGTGATGAAGACTTCTCTCAAAGTAATTGTTCACAAAGATTCCAATATCACGGTTTTCTTCTTTGTGTGAATTCTGTCATGTATGCTGACGTGTAATTCCTGGAATATGTCCTTTTTATATTTAGTCAATTTAAAATGTTTCCTTCTGTGTGAATTTTATGACTACTGAGCCTTGAATTCTGGAAAACTGTTTCTCCACATTTTTTTGCATTTATAAGATTTTTTTTTCCCTGTGTGCATGCTCTGATGAAAAATGAGTTGGTGGCCAGCGCCGCGGCTCACTAGGTTAATCCTCCGCCTTGCGGCGCCAGCACACCGGGTTCTAGTCCCGGTCGGGGCACCGATCCTGTCCCGGTTGCCCCTCTTCCAGGCCAGCTCTCTGCTGTGGCCAGGGAGTGTAGTGGAGGATGGCCCAGGTCCTTGGGCCCTGCACCCCATGGGAGACCAGGAGAAGCACCTGGCTCCTGCCATCGGATCAGCGCAGTGCGCCGGCCGCAGCGCACCTACCGCGGTGGCCATTGGAGGGTAAACCAACGGCCAAGGAAGACCTTTCTCTCTGTCTCTCTCTCACTGTCCACTCTGCCTGTCAAAAATAATAAAAAAAAAAGAAAGAAAAATGAGTTGGGACTTCTGGCAAAATGCTTTTCCACACATATCGCATTCACAAGGTTTCTCTTTTGTGTGAATTCTGATAGTTAATGAGGGCAGACTTGTGGCAAAATGATTTTCAACACTCATTACAATCATGGTTTCTCATTTGTATGATTTCTCTTACAGCTAATGAGGGCAGTCCTGGGGCAAAAGGGTTTTCCACAAATATTACATTCATGAGATTTCTCCCTTGTGTGAATTTTCTGATGTATAATGATACTTGACTTCCAACGAAAGGCTTTTCCACATATATTGCATTCATAAGGTTTCTCCCCTGTGTGAATTTTCTGATGTGTACTAAGTTGTAAATTCTGACAAAAGGCTTTTCCACATATCTTACATTCATAAGGTTTCTCTCCTGTGTGGATTCTCTGGTGTTTATTGAGGTATGACTTCTGATACAAGGCTTTTCCACACTCACTGCATTCATGAAGATTTTCCATTGTGGCAATTCCCTGGTCTCTAGAGATGTCTGACTTCTGGTAGATGCTTTTCCCACATTCAATGCACTCAATGAGATTTTCCCCTATGTGAGTTCTGTGACAGGTAGTAAGGCAGGATTTACAGCTGAAAGATTTCCCACAGTGCTTACATATATGGACAGTTTCCCTCATATGTGTTCTCTGACACATTGTAAGATCTGATTTGTAATTCAGAGATTCATCATACTCAAAAGATCCATGGAGTTTCTCTCCAGCTTTTTGATATTTACTGAGATAGACATTTTTATGGAAATTTTTACTTTCAACCAGTGTTTTATTTCCTAAAATGACAGTTGATTTATTAGAGGTATGTTCCACACAAATCCTCTCACATTCAAAGGATAGTCTCTTCCTGTTATAGCATTTCGCTTGGCCATTGTGTTCAAAAGCCTGCTGTATATTTTGAATCTGATGTTGATTAAGATGTTCCAAGTATTGGAGTGAGTTCTCAGTGACATTAGGTCCATGAGGTTTCTCTCCAGCTGGTATTTCATCAGGTCCCCTAGAGAGTAGAACATTCAATAAGTCATATACCTCGGGTTTCTTTCCTAAACTATTTTCCATTTATGTAATCAGTTTACAAATATGTCCTGAGGTTAAATTAAATCTTTTCTTTTTTATTTCTGAATTCAACTCTCTTGGGAATTGAGATACTTTTGTAATTACAACTTGCCTCAAATTTACTTCTTCACTTTTCTGGTTGGTCATCCTTTCTGTTGGCAACTGCAATGAGGAAAAAAGTAACCAAATTCATGAACCATTTCAAACTGTTTCTTTTGGAATGCTTGTTGAAAAGTAAGTTTATTGTTATCTTAGTTGCACGGATTTAACATCAGTAGAAGTTATTCATTTATGACCATTTGGTGGTTTTTACAATAGTTTTCTCAATAGTCAAAAATATTCTTAATTACCTTAAATATTTTTTTAAGTTGGGCAAGTGGGTCAAGCCACTGCTTGAGATGCCTGCTTCCCATAACTGTGCTAGATTGAGCCTTGGCTACTCTGCTTTCAATATAGTTTGCTGATCATATATCCTTGTAGGCAGTGAATAATGCTTCAAGTGCTTGCAACTCTGCCACTCACTTGAAATACCTGGATATACACTTGAAAAGTCTAGATATCACTGCAGACTTTTTGCTTCAGACTGGTCTACTACTAATGGTTCAGGAAATTTGGCAGTAAATCAAAGAATGGAAGATATTTCTCTCTCCTGCTCTCACTGTTATTCTTTCAAGTGAATGAAAATAACTTAAAGAATTTAATTTGTATATTTTCAGATTTATTGGGGCTAGCATTGTGGCACAACAGGTAAAAACACCACCTGCTATGCCAGCATGCTATATAGGCACTGGTTCAAGGCCATGCTACTCCAGTTACAATCCAGCTCTCTGTTACTGTGTCTGGGAAATCAGCAGAATATAGCACAAGTGCTTGGGTCCCTGAACTTATGTGGGAGACCCATAAGAATCTCCTAACTCTTATCTTCACCCTGGCTATTGAAACCATTTGAGGAGTGCACCAGTAGAGGACATGATTCTATCTCTTCCTCTGTGTAACTCTGACTTTGAAAATTCAAACCCTGAAAAGAAGTTAAAGAGAGAGAATAGGAGAGAGAGAGACATAGAGAGAGAGAAAGAGAGAGAGACCTTCCATCTGCTGGTTCACTTCCAGATGGCCATAATGCGCATGAGCCACACCAGAAAGAAGCCAAGAGTCAGGAACTTTGGGTCTCCCACATTTGTGGCAGGGTTACAAACACATGGGCCATCTTCCACTATTTACCTAGGCACATTAGCATGTAGATGGATAGGAAGTAGAGGATCCAGGACACAAACCAGCCTCCAAAGGGGATGCCAACATTGTAGGTGGTATCTTTACCCACTATGCTGCAAGAACATTCTGATAAATAACCATTTTTGAAGGTGGAAAAACATTTCATAAAAATATCCACTCACTTTCTAAATGGAATAGTATGTTGAGTACTTTCCAGTGGACATTACTTTTCCCTATTACTTTTCTCTACTTTATTTTGTTATGATAATGATGTATTTGGGGGCTTGCACTATGACTTAATGGTTTATGTCCCCACTTGCAATGCTGGCATCCCATATGGGCACAAGTTCAAGTACTAGATGCTCCACTTCCAATCCAGCTCCCCACTAATGCACCTGGGAAAGCAGAGAAAGATGGTTCAAGCCCTTGGGCCCCTGCACAGATGTGAGATTTGGAAGAAGCTCCTGGATCCTGGCTTCAGCCTTGTCTAGCTCCAGTAGTTGCAGTCACTTGGAAAGTAAACCAGCAGATGAAAGATCTCCCTGTCTCTCACTTTCTTTCTATGTCTGAGTTTCACAATTACCATGATTAATTTTAAATGGTGTGATTTGTGCTTCTCTGCTGATATTTTAGTCTTGAAAATGGGATAGCTTTATTAGATCACTTACTTGCAGATGGAGGAAGGGGACATGTGTCTGTCTCTTAATCAGGACCTATTGTAGTGTCATGTTTAATCTTCCCAAGGGAATGGCTGTAGGCATCTATGAGCTTTTTCAAATATAAAATAGCCTTTTACCTGCAAGCTATGACAGATTGCCCCATATTCCTAAAGGAATTTGATACCTTCAGCATCACAGTACCAGAAAAGTATGGAAAATCCTGATATATTGTCATGGGCATGTTCTTCATACAGGATTAAGAGAATAGGTCCTGCCATCCACACTATGTTCTTCTTCTGTGAGTAGTTTTTTCCAATTCATTCTGGTATTCTGTTATCACTTCCTGGTTTATACACTGCTGTTTGATAATTTGAAGTTTTGAATGTTTTTGATTTCTGTGTTGGATGATTTCTTGTCAACTACTTTCAAAGAAAACCTGAGTCCTTTATGCATTTATCTCTTTCCCATTTTAGAATTATTTTTTAAAAAGAGAGGGTTATTATGGCACAGCACAAACTACTTTCTGCAATACCAGCATCCCATACTTGCAATGCTAGTTTGAGAACTAGCTGCTTTGCTTCTGATCCAGCGCCATACTAATGGACCTGGGAAAGGAATGGAAAATGACTCAAGCACTTGGTCCCCTGCCATGCATTTATCAGACCCAGATGGAGTTTAAGGCTCCTGGCTTCAGCCTAGTACAGCCCTGGCCAATATGGCCATTTGAGGAGTGAACCAGCAGAATGAAGATCTTCCTCTGTCTCTCATTCTGCCTTCAAAAAATAAAGTATATCTTTTTATAAAGGAAAAGAAAGAGGAATTCAAACTCTCCTCCCAAACAAATGTGAGCTGCTCAATAGAATTCACAGGTACACTTGTCCTTAGATGTCAATCTCCTGGTGAGCATAGGACCACCAATTTTCATGTTCCTATGTAAGGTCATGCTTAGTATCATGATTTCTGATGTCACAATACAAAGGCTCTTTTTTTAATTTACTTATGGGTCAGAGAATGAGAGAATGAGAGCCAGAAAGAGTAAGGACAGAGCCGTTTCACCTTTTAAATATTTGCAAAACCTATTATTTTCTTATTTATTTGACAGAGACAATGAGAGAGCTCCCATTCAGTAGTTTTATCCACAAATTTGAGCAATAACAAGGCCTGTGTCTGTTCAAAGCCAGAAGTGGAAATTCAATTTCATCAAGTAGTAAAACATTGTCTGTGAGCTGGCCAATTAATAAGCACTGAAAGAATGAATAAATAATTGAATAAATTCCACAGAACAGGCTATGAAAGCAGGAAGAAAGACAAGTTAGAATTTGGGGGATGTATCAAACCTAGAAAACAGCTTTATAAGAGCCAGAAAAGACTTGCATTTTGGTTAATCTAGGAAAATACTCAGCAAGAGCAGGAAAGCAGCTAGATGGATCTATGCATGGCAGCCTTTCCTGGAGGCTGTAGAATGCCTTTGTTGCATGTATGACACCAGCTGGCAGAAAGTCTGGGATTTAGGAAAAGTTAGTGTGTAATGCTGCAGTCAGCATCTGCTGAGCTTTCTGTCCCAGTCACCCTGAACAACATGTGCTCACTTACTTGAAAGGCTCTGGTTCAGGGGTTTTTCTACCATCCATGGTTCTGCTCCTTGTTCCAACTTGAAGATCACCTCAGGCTTGTTAATGCAGTGCCCTTTTAATAAGAAATAATGTTTGACTTTGTGAAACCACTAACTTCAGGTTTTGAGGGACAATAGCTTGGGCCCAGAAGCAGTGCCAGAAAAAGGC
Source organism: Lepus europaeus (assembly GCF_033115175.1). Lineage (NCBI taxonomy): Eukaryota > Metazoa > Chordata > Mammalia > Lagomorpha > Leporidae > Lepus > Lepus europaeus. The sequence goes on from NW_026909276.1 coordinate 1,513,457, forward strand.
TAAGTTGAATTGCTTTCTAGAGGGAAAAATTTTTCACGGCCTATAACCCTATACCAACCCCATATGAAGCCTTATAAATTGTTGAATTCTCAACTGAGAAAAAATAATTGTACTTGGGTACGAGCTAGTTTTTACTTACCCAAGGACAGTAGGATGCTATAGATTTCTAGCATCACATCCCTGTACAGGGTCCTCTGAGAATGATTCATGTTCTGCCATTCCTCCTTGGTGAAGTCCACAGCCAGGTCTTCAAATGACACCAACACCTGTAACAGCACATTCATCCTCAACATATCAGTCCTGGATCACTAATCACAAAGACTGGAAGTGGATTTTTCTGAGTGTCTTATTTGCTACTTATATATAACAGTTTCCTCTGTAATCTGTATTGGCAACAGAGAGCAAAATCACAATGAAACTACCCTACCCTTAAAATAATTTTAAAATTCCAAAATCACAATAGGGTTTCCCTTAATATTCTAGAACTGGGGTTTCTTCTAATGATTCTGAAATCTGTTCACATGGTAATCAATAAACATAAGTATAAATGGAAAACAAAACTAGCATGCAAGATGAATTAAAAAAGACACACGCTCAAGACTGTCCAAGGTAAACAGAAAATTCCTTTAAAATAGATTTGGGGAGGGAGCAATGTTTTGTCTCAATGGGTTAAGTTCTTTCCTGTGATGCTGGCATCCCTTAAGATCAATGTTTTGAGTTATGGCTGTTATACTTCCAATCCAGCTTCCTGCTAATGTGCCTGGGAAAGGTGCAGGAGTTGTTGCAAGTACTTGGGACCCTACCACCCATGTGAGAGACACAATTGGAGCTTCAGGTTCCTGGCTTTGGTCTGGCCCAGAGCTGGCAATTGTGGTCACTGGAGGAGTGAACCAGTGGATGGAAGATCTCTCTTTAATTATTGTTCAAGTAATATAAATCCTTTTTCAAATATTTAAAGCAATATATTTGTCTCTATTATCCGATTACTGTTCATGGAAACACCAAAGATGGTGACATCTTATGCGAGAATGTGTTTATGTTAAGATACAACAAGAATGGTGGTAAATAGCAAAGAACACAGGCCAGGTACTGGAAAAAAAAAAAAAAAACCTCCACTACCTCTAGGTGAGTGGTCCTGGGCTATGATGAGATGAAGACAGTGAAAAGTGTTCAAGGAGGGCCTGGCACTATGGCGTAGTAGGTCAAGCCTCTGCTGTTAGCACTGGTACCCCATATACATGCTGGGTGGAGTCCTAGATGCTCCATTTCTTATCCATCTCTCTGGTGTTGGCCTGGGAAAGCAGTAGAGGATGGTCCACGTGCTTGGGCCTCTGCACCCATGTGGAAGACCCAGAAGAAGCTTCTAGTTCCTCATTTCTATATTGACCCAGATCCAGCCATTGTAGCCATTTAGGGAGTGAACCAGTGGATAGAAAACCTGTCTCCTTGTCTCTCCCTCTCTCTGTCTGTAACTCTACCTCTCAAATAAATAAATAAATAAATAAATCTTCTTAAAAAAATTGTCCAAGGAACTGATAATTAATATTTCATTTATATACTTGACCCAATAAATTTTTATGTGCTATTTTTGTAAACTTGTTTATAAAGTATGTTCATAAGCATCATAGTGTATCCTGCAACAATTAGAATAATTATTATTTTTACATGAAAATGAGTACTCACTCCCTGAGGCACAGGGTGCTTCAATACAATGTGATAGTTACATAAAGATATTTGCACTTTAAATGTCCTCCAATGGAGGCAAATGGGGAAGGACTAAATGGCTACTTAGAGAGGAAGAGACCAAAGAGAGACATTGCCAGAGGCCAGGTGGAAACTATCACTGCAGCCCTTTGAGGAATACAGCAGGATGAAGCTGGGAGTTATGTGAACAGTCTAATCTGGGACATTGCAGCTTGGAAAGCCAGCAGTGGGCCACGGCCCACTCACCTCCAGGGACGTAACAAGTTCAAGGACATTTTTTACTCAAATGTTCTACTCTCTTCCTCTTTCTGGGTCAGGTGGTGATCACATGGCATCTGGTCAAGATCTGTGTGTAGAGAATGCTGTTTCTAGTTAAGCAGAGGCTTATCCTGGTGTCAGCAAGGGGATTTGGCAGAACTAGGGCCAGCGCCATGGTTCACTTGGTTAGTCCTCTGCCTGCAACACTGGCATCCCATATGGGCACTGGGTTCTAGTCCCAGTTGTTCCTCTTCCAGTCCAGCTCTCTGCTGTGGCTCGGGAAGGCAGTGAAGGATGGCCCAAGTGCTTGGGCCCCTGCACCCACGTGGGAGACCAGGAAGAAGCACCTGGCTCCTGGCTTCGGATTGGCACAGCACTGGCTGTAGCAGCCATTTGGGGAGTGAACCAATGGAAGGAAGACTTTTCTCTCTGTCTCTCTCTCTCTCTCACTGTCTGTAACTCTACCTGTCAAATAATTTAAAATGAAAAGGGCAAAACTAAAAGCCACAGGGCAAGGCAGAGAGAGGTTCCTGCTCCTCTCTTGGAGAGAGTCCCGCTGGCCCCTACTTTTCTATAAACTTTTGTTTTCCTTTCATTGCACACCATCACCTCTTCAACCTGCAGAGTTGCTGCATGATTCACAGCAAGGGGCACCTGAACAGGGACCTGACGAGGAAGGATCACCTCAAACAAATGAAAATGAAAAGTTTAATGGAGAAGAAGGCTGCCCAAACATCCAGTCATGACCATAACTTTTGTGAATGGAGTTTTTCTTTACCCAGAGTAATGGGGTAGGATTTAAAGATCGAGACTAAACAATATTGTAAAGTTTTAAAACAATTCTTGAAAGGGAGAGGAATCATTGTATCAGAAAAATTTTACAGGAATTTTTCTCAACAGTAATATTATATATTCCTAGATTTCCAAAGCATGAAACTAGATATCCAAGGGAAAAGGTTGGGGATTTGTTTAAAAAGGAATAGAATTCACTTCTGATTTTTTTTATGCAGTGGATGAAATGTGAAATCCAATGAGTTAAAGAAATCCATATATAACTTGGAAGAAAAACATACCTGTGAAACAGATTTAGAAGAGAAACCAAAGAAAATATTATAACTAAAGAAGTTAATGTCAAATAAGAAATGCAGTGGAATTCTTAACAACATACTTGTGAAGCAGAAGAAAAAGTATTTGAGTGGGAAGGTAAATCTTAGGAAATATCATGGATAAAAAAAAGGATGAAATTGGAAGTTAAAAACTTTTTGATGGGATACTATCAAATGACCCAACATATAGGTCTTTGGATTTTCTGAAAGTATGCAAAGAGAGAATAGATTGGAAGGTGTATTCAGTGAAGTAATTATGGAAAAGTCCCCTAACCTGGAGAAAGAAAGGTACACTTAAGTACAGGAAGCACACAGAACTCTTAATACACATGACAGAAAAGATTTCCACCATGATACTTTGCAGTCAAACTTTCAATAGTAAAGCATTAATAAAAATTATCAAATGTACACAAGAGAAACATGATTACCTTCAGAAACATATCCAATTAGACACAGGTGATTTCTCATCAGAAACTCTACAGGCTAGGAGAGAATGCAGAGACTGTCACCCCTGAATACTATATCCTGCAAAGCTCTCATTTATGAATGAAGGTGAAAAAAAGAACTCTCCATAACAAACAGAAATTGAAAGAATATGTCACCAGGGGCTGGTGCTATGGCATAGTGGGTAAAACCACCATCTGCAGTTCCAGCATCCCATGTGGGTGTCGGTTCAAGTCTCAGCTGTTCCACTTCCAATCCATCTCTCTGCTATGGGCCTGAAAAAGCAGCAGAAGATGGCCCAAGTCCTTGGGCCCCTGCACCTGTGTGGGAGACCTTGAAAAAGCTCCTGGCTCCTGGCTTCAGAATGGCTCAGCTCTAGCTGTTGAGGCCAACTGTGGAGTGAACCAGCAGATGGACAACCTCTCTCTCTCTACCTTTCCTTCTCTTTGTGTGTAACTCTCATTTAAAGACACAAAGAAGGGTACTATGCTATAATTAAGGGATCAATTTAACAGGAAGACATGACTATAATAAACATCCAATATATACACCAATGCCAGAGCACCAGGCTATTTAAAATAATATTTAATTGACATAAAGAGAAACATGGAGTCCAATAATGGGGACTTCAACATCTAGTTTCATCAATCGACTGATCAACTTGACAGAAAAGCAACAAAGAAATATGAGAGCTAATCAACACTATGGACCAGGGCCAGCGCAGTGGTGCAGCAGGTTAATGCCCTGGCCTGAAGCGCCGGCATCTCACATGGGTGCCGGTTCTAGTCCCAGCTTCTCCTCTTCGGATCCAGCTCTCTGCTGTGGCCTGGGATAGCAGTGGAAGATGGCCCAAGTTCTTGGGTCCCTGCACCAACGTGGGAGACCCAGCGGAAGCTCCTGGCTCCTGGCTTCAGATCGGTGCAGCTCTGGCCATTGCAGCCCATTGGGGAGTGAACCATCAGATGGAAGACTTCTCTCCCTCTGCCTCTCTTCTTTCTGTGTGTAATTCTGACTTTAAAAAAAATAAATAAATCTTTTAAAAAAACCACTATGGGAGTTAGAAATGTGCCAGGGGATTCCAATACAATCCCATCAAATTGGCACATACCAATGCCTCTCACTAGTCCAAGTGATCAATTTCAGTTCACAATTGATCATATTGATAGGTCTAAGAGTCAAAGGGATCACACAAACAACACTAGTGTCTGCTAATACTAACTGATAGAATCAAAAAGGGAGAGAAGGATCCAACATGGGAAGCAAGATACACAGCAGACTCATAGAATGGCAGATGTCCTAAATAGCACTCTGACCTCAGAATCAGCCCTTAAGGCATTCGGATCTGGCTGAAGAGCCCATGAAAGTATTTTAGGCATGGAAAGCCAAGACACTCTGGCAAAAAAAGAAGACCTAAATGAAAGATCTCTGCGAGTGAGATCCCAGTGGAAAGAACAGGGCCATCAAAAAGGAGGTACCTTTCTCTGAAGGGAGGAGAGAACTTCCACTTTGACTATGACCCTATCGGAATAAGATCAAAGCCAGAGAACCCTAAAGGCTTCCATAGCCTTGGCAACTCATGACTAGAGCCTAGGGAGATTACTGACACCATAAACAAGAGTGTCAAATTGTTAAATTAACAACAGGAGTCACTGTGTACTTATGTCACATGTGGGATCTGTCCTTAATGTGTTGTCCAATGTGAAATGAAGCTATAACTAGTATTAAAACAGTATTTTTACACTCTCTGTGTCTGTGTGGGTGCAAACTGATGAAATATTTACTTAGTATATATTGAATTGATCTTCTGTATATAAAGATAATTGAAAATGAAAAAAAAACTGGTGTTAAATTGGAAATTGCATAGAAAATTAATCAATGTTTTAAAAATATCATGTAGGATCTCTGTCTTTAATGTGCTGTACACTGTTATTTAATGCTATAACTAGTACTCCAACAGTATATTTCACTTTGAGTTGCTATGTGGGGGCAAACTGTTGAAATCTTTACTTAATATATACTAAACTGATCTTCTGTTTATAAAGAGAATTGAAAATGAATCTTGATGTGAATGGAATGGGAGACAGAGCAGGAAAGGGGAGGGTTGCGGGTTTGAGGGAAGTTATGGGGGGGAAGCCATTGTAATCCATAAGCTGTACTTTGGAAATTTATATTCATTAAATAGAAGTTAAAAAAAAACACTATGGACCAAATGGACTGAACAGATATCTACTGAATATTTCACAGTTGCAGAATACACATTCTTTTCATCACTATATGGAACCTTCTCCAGGATAGACCATATGCTAGGCTGTAAAGCAAGTCTCAGCAAACCCAGATTATTGAAATCATACCATGTGTCTTTTCTGACCACAATGGGATAAAGCTGGAAATTTAGAATGTAAGAATCTCTAGAAAATATGCAAATATATGGAGACTGAATAACACAATATTGAATGATGAACAGTGATTCACAGAAGCAATCAAATGAGAAACCAAAGAATTCTTGGAAATGAATGAAGCTGACAATACAACATGCAAAACTTATGAAACGGGGACAGCACTGAGCTGTAGTGGGTAAAAGCTGTCGCCTGCAATGCCAGCATCCCATATGGGCACCAGTTAAGAGTCCTGGATGCTCCTTTTCTGATCCAGCTCTCTGCTGTGGCCTGGGCAAACAGTGGAAGATGATCCAAATCCTTGGCCCACTGCACCCACGTTGGGGACCCAGAAGATGCTCCTGGCTTCTGGTTTAGGATCAGCACATCTCCAGCCATTGTAGGCATCTGGGGGAGTGAACTAGCAGATGGAAGACCTCTCTCTCTCTGCCTTTCAAATAAATAAATAAATCTTAAAAAGAAAAAAAAAACAAGAAAGCAGAACTGAGATTCAAAAAACAATGATACACAATTGAAAATAGATCTACCACATGACCTAGCAATCCTAGTCCTGAGAATTTACCCAAATGAAATGAAATTGGCATATGAATAGTCCATGTTTACTGAAACTCAGTTCACAAAAACCAAGATATAGAATCAACCCAGATGTCCATCAATTGATGATTGTATTAAGAAATTGGGTACATATACAGTATGTAATCTGACTTAGATTTAAAAAAGAATGAAATCACTAATCCACGGTTGGTGGGAATGCAAACTGGTTAAAGCTACTCTGGAAGACAGTCAGGAGATTCCTCTGAAACTTGAATATAGCCCTACCACACAACCCAGCCATTCCACTCCTTGAATTTTACCCAAAGGAAATTAAATTGGCAAATAAAAGAGCTGTCTGCACCTCAATGTTTATTGCAGCTCAATTCATAATAGCTAAAACATGGAATCAACCTAAATGCCCATCAACAGAAGACTGGATAAAGAAATTATGAGATATGTACTCTATAGAATACTATACAGCAGTAAAAAAATAATAAAATTCGGTCATTTGCAACAAAATGGAGGAATCTGGAAAACATGCTGAGTGAAATAAGCCAGTCCCAGAGGGACAAATATCATATGTTCTCCCTGATGGGTGACAACTGAGCACCTAAAAGGAAACCGGTTGAAGCGAAATGGAAACTATGAGAAACAATGTCTTGATCAGCCCTTGTCCTGACTGTCAAGGAGCAACTTACTATTTTATTTCTTTTAGTATTTTTTTCTCCTACTTAATACCATTGGTTGAACTCTTTAATTAACACACAATTGTTCTTAGGTGTTTAAATTTAACTGAAAAGTAAGCCCTGTTAAATATAAAAGTGGGAATAAGAGAGGGATGAGATGTACAATTCGGCACATGTTCACTTGGACTACCCCTAATGGTAGAGCTAGAAATGTGCCAGGAGATTGCAATTCAATCCCATCAAAGTGGCATGTACCAATGCTATCTTACTTGTTAAAGCAATCACTTTAAGTTCATAATTGATCAAAAAGATAGGATTGTCAAAGGGATCACATAAATAAGACCAGTGTCTTCAAATAATAATTGATAGAATTAAAAAGGAGAATAATCCTACATGGAAAGCAGTATAGACAGCAGACTCATAGAATAGCACATGCCTTAAACAGAACTCTGGCCTCAGAATCAGCTGTTAAGGCATTCGGATCTGGCTAAAAAGCTCATGCGAGTTTCACAGGCATGGAAAGCCAAGACACTGTGGCAAAATCAATCAATCAATCAATCAATAAATGACCTAAATGAAAGATCTCTGTGTGTGAGATCCCAGCAGAAAGAGCACATCAAAGAAGGAATTACCTTTCTCTGAAGGGAGGAGAGAACTTCCACTTTCAATATGGCCTTGTTTAAATAAGATCAGTTTCTGAACTCAAGAGGCTTCCATAGCCTTGGCAGCTCATGACAAGAGTCTTGTGTGATTACTGACATTATAAATAAGAGTGTCAATTGTTAAATCAACAACAGGAGTCACTGTGCACCTGCTCCCCATGTAGGACCTCCGTCATTAATGTGTTGTACTATGCAAAGTAATGGTAAAACTACTACTGAAACAGTACTCTATACTTTGTGTGTCTGTGTGGGTGCAGTATGTTAAGATCTTTACTTAGTATATACTAAGTTGATCTTCTGTATATAAAGCAAATTGAAAGTGAATTGTGATGAAGAATGGGACGGGTGTGGGAGATGAGATGGTTGCAGGTGGGAGGGAGGTAATGGGGGGAAAAGCCACTATAATCCAAAAGTTTTACTTTGATAATTTATATATATTAAACAAAAGTTGGAAAAAATTAAATTATTCAATGGAAAAATCTATATTCCATATGAAGCAGTACAATATTTCTCCAAAGATATTGGGATAAATTATTCTCAATGTAATTTTTAAAGCCATGAGTAACAAATTAAAGCATATCAGTATTACACATCAAAGTAAATTAATGCAACAAAGTAGTGTATTCATTTAACAGAGATGCTATAATACTATGTTGTAGAGAGGGCAACTTAACAGAAATTTATTTTCTCATGATTCTGTAGAATGATAGTTTAAGAACGAGATGCTGGGGTTGGCACTGTGGCTTAGTGGGTAAAGCTGCCATCTGCTGTGCGGGCATTCCATATGGGCACCAGTTAGAGTTCTGGTTGCTCCACTTCCCATCCATCTGCTATGGCCTGGGAAAGCAGTTAGAAGATGAAGATGGTCCAAGTCCTTGAGACCCTGTACCTGCTTGAGAGACCCGGAAGAAGATCCTGGCTCCTGATCAGTGCAGCTCCAGCCATTGTGGCCAATTGGGTAGTGAGCCAGCAGATGGAAGACCTATCTCTGCCTCTCCTTCTCTCTATGTTTAACTCTGACTTTGAAATAAATAAATAGATCTTTAAATTAAAAAAAAAAACAAACAAACAAGGTGCTTGCAGGTTTCATTTTTTTCTGAGGTCTTTTCCATTTAAGAATAGCCAACTTCTCAAGATGTCCTCATATGGCCTCTTCTTTGTATGCTCTCATCACTGGTTTCTCCCCGACAAAGACCAAGTTGAATGGGATTAAGGCCCACCTATAGAATCTCAATCAACCTTAATTATCCATTTGAAGGTTCTATTTCCAAATGCAGACACATGGAGTTTAACATATCCAAATACAGATTTGGGGAGGTACACTCCTTAGTCTATGACACCTAGTGAAACAATCAATAGGAGCACTACAATTAAATATTTAAAATGTTTTATGGTTGTACACATTTAACATAGAATTTAGGGTACCAGTTAAGATGCCTATGAATCACACTGGAGTACTTAGGTTTGATGCCCACTCTAGCTCCTGATTCCTACTTCCTGCATCCGAATAACCTAGTAATCTGTGGGGATGGCTCACGGAATTAGGTTCTTGCCACACACAGTAAAGATGCTGATTGAACTCCCAGCTCATGGATTGAGGCAAACCCAGCCCCAGCCATATTCCCATACATTGCAGTTATCTGGGAAGTAAACCCATAAGCAAGACTTCTCTCTCCCTCCCTATCTCTAACTATCTATCTACCTATATCTACCTACCTACCTACCTATATCTACCTACCTACCTACCTACCTATATCTGTGTGGAAGTGTGTATGTCTTCTCTCCATCCCAAATCAATAAATTAAATTTAAAAGGATACACAATGAAAACATTAATCATAAAAAGCTCAATTGGATGCCTTATTTAGCAGCAAAGTATCAAGAAGAAATAGAAGACCAGAGGTATTAAGAGACTTTTTGTCATAATAAATAATATTTCATGATGATAACATAATTATGTCAGTATGCCTAAAAACAACCTCAAAGGACATGAGACAGAATTCACAGAAGAAAGAAATTTTAAAAATCAAATATTATCTGATAATTGATACTCAGTTTATAATATATGAAATAATCAATCAAAATGTGAGTGACAAAATGTTGACCTAATTAGTATTTTTAGACCACCCTGTGCAACACACACAAAGACAGCACATATACTGACCCATAAATAAGACTAAAATCACAAATTATTCTACCTAATCACATGGAATTAGTTACAAATTGATAAGAAAGAAGAAATCCAGACCTGATTGGATGGGAAAGGCTGGGCACCTATGCTTGTGCCCTGTCTGATGTACCCGGGCATTAACTTGAGGTGTTTTAGCAATGTTGGCTGGAGATTCCAGCACAGTGTGCCCCTGTAACTACCTCCACCCCACCTCCCATTGTCCTCTTGAGCATGGCGTCTGGGTCATTAGGGATGAAAAAGTGGCAAATCTCTCAACCCATGTCATGGATAAAGGTGGTTCCCACATCCACAGGCAGGTGTCCGTCTGAAATAGAAATGCTCCAATAATTTTTGCCACCTAGCTGTGGAGCTCAAGGCAGGTGATAATAAGGGGGAGGAGGAGATGGTGGCATAGCACCAGAGGTGCAAAACTGTGGGTTATGCAACTGAATTCAATTCAAAGGAATTGAAAAGCTATATGGTAGTACTTTTTTCTGGAATGAAAACAAGATTTCTGATTGCTATCATAGTATTAGTACACATCAGTAGAAATAAAGGCTTTTAAGGTCATATTTCTTGAAAACAAATCAAAAGAGCAATTGTCTCTCAGCCTTCCATAAATATTCTGCTAGTACTAAAACCCTCCCTGTGACTCCCTTCAACAGTCACACTTCTCAAACCAGTTATCCTTGCTGTCTCTCATTCCTCATCTCAAATAATTCTCCAGCTTAATCCAGTTATGGGTTCTGTGCTCTTAGGATTTAATGACCAGGGCACCTAAATGAGGTTTTTTTTTTTTTAATTGCATTTTTTGTCAGATTCCTCAATTAGATACCTGATGCTATTGACTGCATCATTCTTGAAACTCCTTTCTCAACTTCTTGATCCTCCGCTCCTGCTGTTTTCTGATTATTTAGCTCTTCCACACTTTTGAAAACTGGTGCTTCTGTGACTGTCTCTGTCTTCTCTAACAAAAAGTTGTTGAAATTCCTTTGAATACTCATGTCTTGAGTGAAGTTAGGAATACCATATATTAAAATAGACATATTTAGGGTGAGTGACACACTTAAGATTCCACTTGATGGGGCCAGTGCTGTAGTATAATATAGCGGGTTAAATCTCCAGCTTGCAGTGCCAGAATTCCATATGGGTGTGGTTCAAGTCTGGGCTCTCCACTTCCAATCCAGTTCCCTGCTGATGTGCCTGGGAAAGCAGTGGAGGGTGGCACAAGTGCTTGCACCCCTGTACCCACATGGGAGACCTAGAAGAGGCTTCTGGTGCCTGGCTTTGACCTGGCTTAGCCCTGGTGGTTATGGCCATTTGGGGAATGAACCAGTGGATGGGATCCTCACTCTCTCTGTCTCTACCTCTTTCTGTAACTCTTTCAAATAAATAAAATCTTTAAAATAAAAAAGATACCACTTGAGACATCCACATCATATATTTCAGTGCCTGGGTCCAAGTACCAGCTCCACTTCCAGTTTCATTTCCTACTAATGTACAACATGGGAAGGAGCAAGTGGTGGCCCAAGTACTTGGGTACTTAATACCTATGTGGTGGATCTGAATTGGGCTCCTTATTTCTGATTTCAACCTGGCCTAGCCTAGACTATTGTGGACATTTGGGGAATGAGCCACTGGATACAAGATGTTTCAGTCTCTACCTTTCAAGTTAAAAACAAACTAACTAAATATTATTTTTTAAGATTTAATTTTATTTTTATTTGAAAGGCAGAGTTACAAGGGGGAAGTGTGGGGAAAAAGAGAGAGAGAGAGACAGAGAGAGAGAAAGAATGAATCTTCCATTTGATGGTTAGCTCCCCAAATGGCTGTGACAGTACCAGGCCAGGCTGAATTCAGAAGCCAGGAGCTTCATCTGGGTCTCCAACATGGGTTCAGGGGCCCAAGGACTTCAGCAATATTCCATTGCTTTCCCAGTCACATTATCAGAGAGCTGCAATAGAAAGGGAACAGCCAAGACTCAAACTGATGCTCATATGGGCTATTAGCACTGTAGGCAGAGGTTTTACCTGCTATGCCACATAATGCCGACACCCTAACTGAACACCCTTAAAGACAACTGTAGTTAAGGTTTCAGTGCAGTATTTACTGTGGCAACACATATACTAAAATTGGAAATATTTAAGTGAGGAGAGGTAGTAGTAATAAGAATATTATGTTTTTCAAAAAAAAATAGGTCCTTTTTATAAGAGGGCACTTCAGAAAGTTTGGACAATGCATATTACTAAAAACAGGTATGGACTTCAAAGTTTGTGCATCAAACTAAATTTGCCTTTTAATTCCATTTTTTATGAACTTTCTGAAGTACCCTCCCATTTCAAATACATTTCTTTTTGATTTATTTCAGAAAGAGAAGTCTTGTATCCACTGAGTCACTTCCCAGAGGTCCACAAAAAAGTGAACTAGCTGCAGCTGGGTGCCAAGAACTGAATGCAAATCTCTTATGTAAATAACAGGCCGAATTGCTTGGGCTGTCCCTAATGCTTACAGGAAGCTGGAGTTGAGAGCCAGAGACAGGTGTCAACCTCAGGAGGACACAGACTTCTTAACCACAAATGCCCACATTCAAGTATGTGTCTTAGATAAACAAGATGGACTGGAAGATCAGCCCATCAACTTGTCATTTTATAAGTATTTCTAGAACTCCTTTCAGAAATTTATGAACTTTGCAAATATGGGTTCTTATCTCAGAAAAGACCATCAGGTTTAAGAAGTAAGACTACTGGAATCAGAAGTCAAAAAAGAATCTAATAAATTATGAATAGTGAGGTTCACAGTTTAATCACTAATGGTGTTCATTGACCTTGAAGTAGATGTGAACTTTCTTCCATCTGCTTTTCTTTTGTGCCTTATTTTTTGTTTAAGCTGCATTTCCTGCCAGAATGAACATCTGAGTACAGGCCTCTGTCTAATTCATCTTTTTTGTATGTAGCTGACACTGTGCCAGGCACATTCTGGTTTGTTCTCAATTGCTGGAGACTGTAAATCTCCTAGTGAATTATGGTCCTGTCACTTAGCTTTGGCACGCTCAGCCTTAGTTATTCATCATGAAATAGGGTAATTGTCTTGCAAGTTACATTCTTTGTCAAGGACATGCCAAATTAGATGTTGGTAATAACTGCCAATAATTACATTGGTATTTCTAAGTAAAGACTTTAGTAAATAATAGCTTTCCAGTTCCTTTTTTACTTGTGAGATGGCTTAATAATATGAACAATTTAAAGCAGAAATATTTGTGCTACTTTTCAGAAAGCTAAAGCAGTAATTCTCAAGTTGTGGCTCCTGGACTGCATCACTGGCCTCTCATGGAAACTTGCTGCAATGCATTGTTAGGCCCTGTGCAATCCTGTCACTTGGAACTCCCTTGTGGGATCTGGCTATCTGTTTTTCTTCTTTATTTTTTTTTTTAATTTGAGAGGTAAAGTTACAGGCATAGAGGAAGAGAAAGAGAGAAAGGTCTTCCATCCACTGGTTCACCCTTCAACTGGCACCATTGGCCAGAACTATGCTGATTTGAAGGCAGGAGCTAGGAGCTTCCTCCAGGTCTCCCACATGTGGCAGGGGCCCAAGAACCTGAGCCATCTTCTACTGCTTTCCCTGGCCATAGCAGAGGCTAGATTGAAAGAGGAGCAGCCAAAACATGGATGGTGCCCATATGAGATGCCATTGCTGCTGGCAGAGGCTTAGCACACTATACTACAGCACCAGTCCAATCTGTGTTTTACCAACTCCCAGGAGATTCTTGTGGGCCTACAAGTCTTTGGACCACTAAACTAAAAACTCACAACCTTACACTGTTAGTTTTGTCTTTTTATTACAGAATTACATGCATAATTTTTCCTATTAGTGTTGAGAACTAAGTTAACATAGTTTATCCTTTGATCTGTGAAGATAAGTGAGATTCTTCGTATCATTTTGTACTTAAAAAATATGAGTTGGATAAAATGTGAATATGGTTAATGTGACATAAACATGAAAATTGATAACTAATGGGTGGTACCCATCTGAAGTATTTTTAATATTTAGATATTAAGTACGTACATATTTGGGAATCACCAAAACACAATACATTAAACTTTTAAGTCTCATTCAGATGGAACTATTTTGATATTGCAACAACTGGCAGATAAATCAGTTTCCTAGCTCTTTTTTTTTTAACATTATGAGTATATTTTATTTACTTTTGGCATTCACATGGCTTCAATTCTTTTAGGAATAAAAATCAGCTTTTATGCCAAAAAATAAAATTTGCAATTGAAACAGAAAAAAAGAAATCCAGTAGGATCCCAATATTTAAGGAGAGAACTTCCACTTTGAATATGGCCTTGTCTAAATAAAATTGGAGTTGGTGAACTCAAGAGGCTTCCATAGCCTTGGCAGCTCATGATAAGAGCCTCGGGTGATTACTGATGTCATAAATAAGAGTGTCAATTGTTAAATCAACAATGGGAGTCTCTGTGCACACACTCCCCCTGAAGGATCTCTGTCCTTAATGTGTTATACTATGCAAACTAATGGTAAAACTACTATTCAAACAGTACTTTATACTTTTTGTTTCTGTATGGGTGCAAACTGTTGAAATATTTCCTTAGTATATACTAAGTTGATCTTCTGTATATAAAGATAATTGAAAATGAATCTTGATGAAGAATGGGATGGGAGAGGGAGTGGGAGATAGGATGGTTGTGGGTGGGAGGGAGGTTACAGGGTGAAAACCCACTATAATCCAAAAGTCGCACTTTGGAAATTTATATTTATTAAATAAATTTGAAAAAAATTTATTAAATAAATTTGAAAAAAAAGAAATAACAGACTTCTAAATAATCTATGAGTGAAAGGAGAAATCACAAAGGAAATTAGAAAATACATTTAGCATATTGTACCAAGCAATGAAATTAGTTGTAGATTTGTGGTGTCCAAAATGTCCTCTATTCCTACCTTTGAGGTAGAACCTAATGCACATTCAATGTGGGCTGGCCTTATCAATCTGCTTAGCTAACAGAAGTTAGCCTATTTGGAACACTGAGAAAGTTATTATGGGTAAAGAATAGTACTCTAACTGAACAGTTTAATTTATTTTGATTTTTAACTTCAAATAACAATCACCTCAGAGTTTATGTCATGATATAAAGCTACGATTATCAATTTAAATTGTTACAAGTAAACACTGGGTGGCTGGGGCCGGAGCTGTGGCTAACTTGGCTAATCCTCTGCCTTGCAGCACCCTCATATGGGCACTGGGTTCTAGTCCCAGCTGCTCCTCTTCCAGTCCAGTTCTTTGCTGTGGCCTGGGAAGGCAGTGGAGGATGGCCCGGGTGCTTGGGCCCCAGCACCTGCATGGGAGACCAGGAGGAGGCACCTGACTCCTGGCTTTGGATCGGTGCAGCGCCGGCCATGGTGACCATTTGGGGGGTGAACCAGTGGAAGGAAGACCTTTCTCTCTGTCTCTGTCTCTCTCACTGCCTAACTCTACCTGTCAAATAAGTAAAAAATAAAATAAAAAAAAAGTAAACGCTGGGTAAAAACTTCAACACTGTCTTATCAGTGGCTTCTCTG
Source organism: Lepus europaeus (assembly GCF_033115175.1). NCBI lineage: Eukaryota > Metazoa > Chordata > Mammalia > Lagomorpha > Leporidae > Lepus > Lepus europaeus. The sequence goes on from NW_026909276.1 coordinate 1,528,993, forward strand.
TTATAACTTTTATATTGCATAGACAACAAAAGGAAATATCAAAAGGAATTATATAAAATTAAAATTTACTGAATATCAAAAGACTCAAAAGGATAAAAAAGACACCCATTTGATTGGAGAGATAATTGTAAATTGTATGCATATGTGATTAGTGTTGAGAATACATAGTACATAAAAAACACTACAACTCAAAAGCAATAAAAACACATTTCAAAATGTACAAAAATTTAAACAGACATTTCTACAAGGAAGATACACAAATGGCTAATGAGCACATAAGAAAATTCTGAACACTACTTGTAATTAGATAAATGGAAATGACAATCACAATTAAATACTACTTTATATCCACTGCAATAGCCATTTAAATAAATGTAGGCAAGGTTGGAGAAACTAAACTCTAACGCATTCTTGGTGTAAATGTAAAATGATGGGATCAATATGGAAAATGATGCTGACGGGCTTTATATGATTGTGGGGTTCTGACCGACAAAGTTCAGAAGCAGCACTAGGCATCACATAGAGACAGTGGACATGCTAGTGCCTCATTGGTCTCTGTCCTCAGTAGCCAATTAATTCTGATTGACCCTGAAGATCTCATCCAATCCTAATCACGTCTCAAATGCTCCACCTTTAAATACCATCATCAAATTGAATTCCTATGTTCTTAATAACTCAAATTGGGAATTATCCCAAACAAATGATATTCAAATCATATCAACATATATCAGAATATCAGTGGGCTTTGCTAAAATATTTGACAAATGTTACAACAGAGTTTAACCTTGAGGACTAAATGCTCCATGACATAGCCAGTAAAAAGAGAACAAATATTTTGTAATTCCACTTACATCGCATTGCCAGAAAAGGCAAATTTACAGAGTACAACAGTGACTCTCAGGGTCTGGTTTAAGGGAACAGGGATTTAATGTTTGATGCAGTCAGTTTCACCTGATGGAGATTAAAAGGATGAATGGTGTTCATTCTTGTCAAGTAATGTGAATATGCTTCTGGAAGCATCCATTTTATCACCTTAAAATGCATGATTTTGGGCCACTGTGGTGGCACAATGGGTTAAAGCCCTGGCCTGAAATGCCAGCATCCCATAAGGGCATGGATTCTAGTCCCAGCTGCTCCTCTTCTGATCCAGCTCTCTGCTATGGCCTGGGATAGCAGTAGAAGATGGCCCAAATCCTTGGGCCCCTGCACCCACATAGGAGACCCAGAAGAAGCTCCTGGCTTCAGATTGGTGCAGCTCTGGCTGCTGCAGCCATCTGGAGAGTGAACCAGTGGATGGAAGACTTCTCTTTCTGTCTCTACCTCTCTCTGTAACTCTTTCAAATAAAATAAAATAAATCTTAAAAAAAAAAAAGAAAATACGTGATTTTAAGCGACCAGAGCTATGATATAGCAGGTAAAACCTCTGCCTGCAATGTCAGCATTCCATATGAGCAACAATTGTAGTTCCAGTTGTTCCTCTTTCAATCCAGCTCTCTGTTTGTGGCCTGGGAAAGCAATATAAAATGTCCCAGGTCCCTGGGCCCTGCATACATGTGGGAGACCTGGAAGAAGCTCCTGGCTTCTGGGTTTGGATCGTCCCAGCTCCAGCCACTGTGTCCATTTGGGGAGTGAACTAGTTATGGACACAATGGCCATAGCTCAGAGTCAGAAGCTTCTGCCAAGGTTTCCCACACAGGGGTAGGGGCCCAAGCACTTGGTCCATCTTCCACTACTTTCCCAAATGACAAACAGAGAGTTGGATCAGAAAAGGCGCAGCCAGGACATGAACCAGCACTCATATGGGATGCCAGCGGCACAGGTGGAAGCTTAGCCTACTATGCCTCAGCAGCGGCCTCAATGATTTTGTTTTTAATGAATAGCACCTCTTTGGCCTTCACTGTGGCTCACTAGGCTAATCCTCCGCCTGTGGTGCCAGCATCCCAGGTTCTAGTCCCAGTTGGGGCACCGGTTCTGTCCCCGTTGCTCCTCTTCCAGTCCAGCTCTGCTGTTACCCGGGAAGGCAGTGGAAGATGGCCCAGGTCCTTGGGCCCTGCACCCACATGGGAGACTAGGAGGAAGCACCTAGCTCCTGGCTTCGTATCAACACAGCGCACCGGCCGCACCTGGCCACAATGCACCATCCTTAGGGGCCACTTGGGGGGTGAACCAATGGAAAAGGAAGACCTTTCTCTTTGTCTCTCTCTCACTAACTCTGCCTGTCAAAAAAAAAAGATTCAATGAATAGCACCTCTTCTTTTCCACACTGCATACAAACATTGAAATAAGTATTGAAAAACAGAAACATAAATAAAAGTAGCAACATTTGACAGCAGATGAAATTAAACATGAGAAAGTTGCAGGAGACCAGGAAAAATATTCTATTTTGTGATTTTGCAAAGGCTTGCTCATAGTAACCCCTTAAACAAGTAAATGGAGAAATGAGTGATGTAGTTTTTTTGGGTTTTTGTGTGTTTGTTTGTTTTTGACAGGCAGAGTTAGACAGTGAGAGAGACAGAGAGAAAGGTCTTCCTTCCATTGGTTCACTCCCCAAATGGCCACTGTAGCTGGTGTGCTGTGCCAATCCAAAGCCAGGAGCCAGGTGCTTCCTCTTGGTCTCCCACATGGGTGCAGGGCCCAAGCAGTTGGGCCATCCTCCACTGCACTCCTGGACCACAGCAGAGAGCTGGACTGGAAGAGACGTAACCAGGACTAGAACCCAGAATACCAGCACTGCAGGCGGAGGATTGGCCTAGAGAGCTGTGGCACTGGCCTGATATAGTTTTAATTTTAGATTTGTTGATCTTGAGTTGCAAACTGCATAACTACAAAGAAACATCCAACAAGAAGTACAGACTATAGTCTGAAGGCTGTGAAAGAGGCCCATGATGGAGGGAAACAGGATTTTCAAAGTACAAAGGGTCAGATTCGTTAAGGAGAATTACAGAAATTTATGAATTAGAGATCACATGGGATACTTGCATGAGTGATGAGAAATAGAAGAATTCAAAGAGAAAAAGAAACCATCAATGGTATCATGACAAAGAGAAAACAATTTTCAGGAGATCATGTACAGCAGTTGAGAAAAGCAGTTTAAATCAGAGACAGGAATTTAGCCTTTTGCTTATGATGTCAGTCAAGATAACCTAATCATAATACAGAGTGCCTTGATTTGATTTCCAGGTATAGCTCTTGATTCCAGGTTTCTACCAATGCTGGAATCTTTCTACTTCTCAAATATCACAGTTCAAAATATGGCAAAGATTCAGTAAGGCAAAGTCTAGAGAATACTCTTCAGCTTATACTATACTTAACAGTATTGATACATTTAATAACTGAATTAAGGAGCCAGCTCTGTGGCTCAGGGATTAAAGCAACTGCCTGTAGTGCTGGCATCCCATATGGGCACCAGTTCAAGTTCTCGATGCTCCATTTCCAATCAAGCTCACTGATAATGTGGCTGGGAAAGCAGAGGAGGGTGGTCGAAGTCCTTGGGCCCCTACACCCATGTAGGGGACCCGGAGGAAGCTCCTGGCTCCTGCATTTGGATCAGCTCAGCTCTGGCCATTGCAGCTATTTGGGTAAGGGACTAGGATGAAGATATCTCTCTCTCTGCCTCTCTGTAACTCTGCCTTCCAAATAAACAAATAAATCTTTTAAAAATATTCAAATTAAGACTACTTTGAGTAGCTTAAAGTACACATGTAGAATGAAATTATTTGCCTGAGTATATACTTTAGGATAGTCTGCACCACAACCTGCTGGGAGAAATATATGGAGAGTTAAGAACATCCAAATACAGTTAAGAGTTAGGAAAGAGCTTGAATAGATGTTTCTCAGAAGAAATACAAATAAATGGTCAATAAGTATGTTGAAAAATGCTCAGTATCAATAGTCATAAAGGAAATGCCTACCAAAATATACTGAGGGGGGAGGGTTAATGCCATGGTGTAGTGAGCTAAGCCTCCATCTGCAGTGCCAGCATCTCAGATGGGCATGGGTTCTAGTCCCGGCTGCTGCTCTTCCAATCCAGCTCTCTACTATGGCTTGGGAAAGCAGTAGAAGATGGCCTAAGTCCCTGGGCCCCTGTACCCATGTGGGAGACCTGGAAGAAACTCCTGGCTCCTGGCCTCAGATCAGCCCAGCCCCAGCCATTGTGGCCATTTGGGGAGTGAACCACTGGATGGAATACCTTCCTCTCTGTTTCTCCCTCTCTCTGTCTAAAACTCCATCTCTCAAATAAATAAATAAAATCTTAAAACACACACACACACACACACACAGGAATATCATCTTACTCCAAAAAGAAAAAAAAAAAAGAGGGGGAGGGGGCTAGTAATAATGCAGATTTTTAAAAGTCATTATATATTGTTAATGGGAATGGAAATTAGTACAGGAATTATGAAAAACAGTATGGTCTTTCATAAAGGAAAAACTAAAAATCAATCTACTGTAATATATAGCTACTCTATACCAGGGTAAAAAGGAAATGAAATCAGCATATCAAAGAACTACCTGCACTACCATGTTGACTAAACACTGCTGACAATAGCCAAGATAATTCAGCCATAAAAGAATGAAATATTGTTTACTGCAAAATGAATGGAACTGGAGATCATTAAGTCAATGGAAATATGCCAGATACAGAAAAAAAAAATGTTCTCTACATTAAACAATAATGGATCAAAATACAGGATAATGTAGTTGATACTATATGCACCTTGAGTTAAGCTGTTCCTGTGGCACCAGCATCCCCCATGGACACTAATTCAAATCCCGGATATTCCACTTTACTTTTTTTAAAAAAGATTTATTTATTTATTTGAAAGGCAGAGGGAGACACACACACACACACAGAGAGAGAGAGAGAGAGAGAGAGAGAGAGAGAGAGAGAAAGAGAGGTGTCTTCCATCCACTGGTTTACTTCCAGAATGTCCACAATGGTAGGAGCTGGGTCAATTTGAAGCTAGGATCTTCTTTTGGGTCTCCCATGTGGATGCAGAGGCCCAAGGACTTGGGCAATCTTCCACTGCTTTCCCAGGCCATCAGCAGAGAGCTGGATCAGAAGAGGAGCAGCAGGACTCAAACAGGTGCCCATATGGGATGCTGGCACTGCAGGCAAAAGCTTTACCCAGCACGCCACAGCACCAGCCCTCTGGCTATTCCACATTTGATCCAGCTCCCTGCTAATGGCTTGGGAAGGCAGTGGAAAAAGACCAAAATATTTGGGACCCTGCACCTATTTAGGAGACCAGATGAAGCTCCTGGATCCTGACTTCAATATGGCCCAGTCTTGGCCTTTATAGCCTTTTGGGGAGTGAACCAGCAGATGGAAGATCTTTCTTTCCCTCTCTCTTTATTTCTCTCTCTACAATTCTGCCTTTCAAATAAATAAAAAAAACAGAATTATGATTACTAGAGACTGGGAAGAGTGAGCACTCTGGGTAGAAGGAATTTGAATAGCAATTACCAAAACAAAGTGAGATAGAAGTAAGAAATTCCAGAGTTTCATAACACAGTATGGTGCCTGTAGTTCACAATATGATGTTCTGTAAAATGAGCTGGAAGAAAGGGAAAGAAAGCGCTGGAAGAGAGCAGCTGGTAAGACCTAAACACAAAGAAAAAGGTATATAAAAGATAGTTCTCTGGTTTGTTCAAATCCTGTTGTGTGTATGTGTTCAAATCCAATATTATATAAGGAATACCTGTTGGCTCAGTACTGTCGTGTACTGAGTAAACCCACCACCTGCAGTGCCAGCACCCCATATGGGCACCAGTTCAAGTCCCGGCTGCTCCACTTCTGATCCAGTTCTCTGCTATGGCCTGGGAAAGCAGTAGAAGGTAGCTCAAGTCCTTGGGCCCCTGTATCAGCATGGGGGATCTGGAATAAACTCCTGGCTCCTGGCTTCAGATTGGCACGCCTCTGGCCATTGCAGCCAATTGGGGATTTGATTCCTCTTTTTTATGTTTTTTTTTTTTTTATTTGAAAGGCAGAGGCAGAGAGAGAGAAAGAGAAGTCTTCTATCCACTGGATCACTCCCCAAACAGCCTGGGCCCATCAAAAGCCAGGAACCAGGAGCTTCTTCTGGGTCTCCCATATGGGTGAAGGGGCCTAACAACTTGGGCCATCTTCTACTGCTTTCCCAGGCCACTGTAAATGACTCTATTTGTGACTTGCCAACACTGGAGAGAGTGGGATCGGAAGTGGAGGAGCAGAGACTCAAACCCGTGCCCATATGAGATGCCAGCACTGCAGGCAGGGGCTTTACCTGCTACACCACAGAACCAGCCCCTCCTTGGTATCTTAACTGAAGGCAGAAAACAGATTCCTCCAGAATCCTCAATTAAAATAAGAGTGGTCTGGGCATTTCACATAGTGGTAAGGAGGCCGTTTTGAATGCCCTCTTCTCACATTGGCCTGCTTGTACTTGAGTCCTGGCTCTACCCCAAATTCCAGGTTTCCACTACTGCATACACTGGAAGAAAACAGATGACTCAAGTACTCAGGTCTTTGCTAACATAATCTGGAATATACATTAAGTTCCTCCATTCTGGCGAGGGCCATCTCCAGATCTTGCAGGCATCTGAAGAGTAAAACAGAAGATGGTAGATCACTGTCTCTCACTTACTGTGTGTCTGCCCTTTATAAATAAGATAAATGAATAAAACAATTTAAAAACAGAAGGCTGGAATTGTGGATAACTAACTTTGACACCAGTATCTGATATCTGAACACCAGTTTGAGCCCTGGTGCTCAGCTTCTGATCCAGCTCCCTGGGAACATGGTGTAAGTCCTTGGGCCCCCATCACCTATATAGGAGACTTAGATGGAGTTCTTAGCAGCCCTGGCAATGATGACTACTTGGAGAATGTACCAAGGAGATAGCCTTTCTCTCCCTCTGCCTCTGACTCTCCGTCATTCAATTACATATTAATTACACTATATCAAAAGTATTTAAAATATGCATTATCTAAATAAATCATTTAAAAGGTAGAGACTGACACATGAAAATTAAAATCGAGACCCAGTTTTTTGTTGTCTCCTGGAAAACCATTAAAATATAAAGACACACAGAGGAAATTTGAGGCCATTTTGGTCAAAGAACAACAACTTGCTTTGGCATAGGAGAAATAAAGAAGTCTGTTGTACAACATGGTGGCAATATTTAATCACAATATATTCTACTATGGCAAATAACAAAGAGATCAGATTTTAAGTGTCCTCATCATTAAAAACAGGTATGTGATGTAATGGATGTGACAATTGATTAGATTTATTCGTTACCAGTGCAAGAATATCTTTAAACATCATTTTATGTGCTGTATGTTCAATTCTGTCAACATAAAATGAGTAAGTATGTATTTAAAAGGTCAACATGAAGGCATAGATTGATTAAACATAAGTATTCAGTCTACTATAACACCTTTACAATGATATCTGGAAACTTATTATTCATTTCAGACTAATTAGTGTGTAAATAAGAAAAATCACAAGTGAAGCAGCAGCCAGTCCTCCAAGAAGACATTACAATGAATCTACTAAAGTACCTAACATCAAACTACACAAGAAAAAATGTACAGAACTCCAAGGAGAAATACATCCACCACTGGTAATCAGAATAAATAAATGCAATAGTATACATGCTTAATCAGTGGCTTTTAGTAGTTAGCAATATGCAATCATACAGAAATATCAATTAACAGTGGATGGAGAAAATAAATAAGGTCACCCCAAGCATTGGCAAGTCACAAATAAGTAAACACATGAAAAGTTAGACAGTTAATCCATCTACTCTATCAACACTTCCTACAGAATCAGAATTTAACCACAATCTCTAACAATATTTTCCCATTATTTTAATAATTTACCATAAACTAGCACTTGAGAAACATGAACCAGGACATACCGTCAGAGCCAGCATTGTGGCAAAGCTGGTAAAAATTTTGTCTGTAACACCAGCACTAGCATCCCATATGGGCACCAGTTCGAGACCTGCCTGCTCCACTTCTGATTAGTGCCCTGCTAATGTGCCTGAGAAAGAAGCAGAAGATGGCCCCACTGCCTGGGCCCCTGCATTCACATGGGAGACTGGGAAGAAGCTCCTGACTCCTGCCTCTGACCTGACTCAACTCTGGCCATTGCAGGCATTTGAGGAATGAACCATCAGATGGAACATCTATTTCTCTCCCTTTGTCTCTCCCTTTCTGTCTATAACTCTTTCAAATAAGTAAATCTTGAACAAAGAAAAAGAAAGGTGGGGCTGGCAGGGTGGCGCAGTGGGTTAATGGCCTAGCCTAAAGCGCTGGCATCCCTAATGAGTGTCGGTTCGAGACACAGCTGCTATGCTTCCTGTCCAGCTCTCTGCTATGGCCTGGGAAAGCAGTAGAAGATGGCCCAAGTTCTTGAGCTCCTGCTCCCATGTGGGAGACTCGGAAGAAGCTCCTAGCTCCTGGCTTTGGATCGGCACAGCTCCAGGGGTTGCAGCCATCTGGGGCATGAACCATCAGATGGAAGACCTCTTTCTCTCTCTTTCTCTGCCTCTTCTCTCTCTGTGTAAGTCTAACTTTCAAATAAATAAATAAATCTTAGAAAAAAAAGAAAGGTATTGCCAACAATGTAAAAAAATTTAATTTTATATTATTCAAGCCACATGTAGTGAAAGCACTAAATGAACTGGCAGAATCACACCCTCAGACTGTGGTATGCATGGATGAAACTGAGGCAAAAGAAAAAAAGGAGGGGGGAGGGGATGTGGCATAGAGGGCTAAGCACTGTCTGCAGTGCTAGCACCACATGTGGCCTTTGGTTCAAGTCCTGGATGCTACACTTCTGTTCCAGCTCCCTGCTAATGTGCCTGGGAAATCAGTACAAGATGGCCCATCTTAACCACATTTTTTTTTTTTATTTTTTACACTGGGGTGTCAGGTAGGCATTCTTTGTTTCCCTGTTATATGTAATGTTCTCAGATACAAAATAAGTCTTTTAAAGAGTGACAGAATTTTCTTGTGGAAAAAAATATTAATAATAACATTTTACCTGAAGCTGAATGAAATGTGACATAGATTAAATACTTAGTAGTACCATGAACTTCGGAGGGCAATTGGCTTTTGGCAACGTGGAAGATCTAAACATTTAGAGACTTTTTTTTTTTTTTTGCCAGGCTTAATGCTTCCCATGAACATGGTTTATCCCCCTCAATCTAATGGAAAAATTTAATCCCAATTTTAGAAATTAAGAAGTGGGACCTCCTAAGTGGTGACTAAGACAAATCCATTCACGTGATGAATGGGGTAATGGGGTCATCTCCCAGAGGCTCTGTTCTGTTAGACACCTTGTATTGGCCTCTCCTGCTCACCCTTTATTTGGCCATGTGGTCTCTGTGCTACCCCAGGCCTCTGTCACAAGACCATCACCAGAGGTTGCCTTGGAACTTTGGAGAAAAAACACGAAGCAAATACTATTTCTAATAACTTACCCAGTCTATGATACTGGGTTATTATCAACAGAAAAAGAGGCTTGGGTTCCCAGGAAGAACTGCACTGACCGGCTGGTTACCAACATGAAACCCTGTTTCCAACTCAGAAGAATCAGGTCACCCCAGGGCAGAAAGGTGGCACAGAGGACCCCCAGGTCACAGCCCCCCCACACACACACACAAAGGCCAGATGGAAAGTCTGGAGTCTGAGGACCCTCCTGGCACAGAGGACCCCCAGATCACAGCCCCCCCACACACACACTCACAGTTCCCCCCCCACACACACACACAAAGGCCAGATGGAAAGTCTGGAGTCTGAGGACCCTCCTGGCACAGAGGACCCCCAGATCACAGCCCCCCACACACACACACTCACAGTTCCCCCCCCCACACACACACAAAGGCCAGATGGAAAGTCTGGAGTCTAAGGACTCTCCTGGCACAGAGGACCCACAGATCATACCCCCCCCCCCCAAAGGCCAGATGGAAAGTCTGGAGTCTAAGGACTCTCCTGGCACAGAGGACCCCCAGATCACAGCCCCCCCCCCACCCACACACAAAGGCCAGATGGAAAGTCTGGAGTCTAAGGACTCTCCTGGCACAGAGGACCCACAGATCATACCCCCCCCCCCCCCAAAGGCCAGATGGAAAGTCTGGAGTCTAAGGACTCTCCTGGCACAGAGGACCCCCAGATCACAGCCCCCCCCCACCCACACACAAAGGCCAAGTGTAAAGTCTGGAGTCTAAGGACACGCCTGGCACAGAGGACCTACAGATAACAGCCCCCTACACACACACTCACAGCCCCCCCCCCCCATATATATACACACACAAAGTCCATATGGAAAGTCTGCAGTCTCTCTGAGGGCCCTCCTAGCACAGAGGACCTACAGATAACAGCCCCACACACACACACACACTCACACCCCCCCACCCCCATATACACACACACAAAGGCCATATGGAAAGTCTGCAGTCTCTCTGAGGGCCCTCCTAGCACAGAGGACCCCCAGATAACAGTCTCCCACACACACACTCACAGTCCCACCCCCACACACAAAGGCCAAGTGTAAAGGCTGGAGTCTAAGGACACTCCTGGCACAGAGGACCCCCAGATCACAGTTCCCCCCCCCCCAACACACACACACACAAAGGCCATATGCAAAGTCTGGAGTCTGAAGACCCTCCTGTCCTCGCCACACATTTGGGGAAGATGCAGGACTTGAGGACTGAGCCAAAGCCACGGACTGCAATGATGGGAGGAGACGCCCAGGGCCCAGCTGCTGGCCCAGAGGGAACTGGGCCCACACTCACCATTTTCCGGCTGTGAGGCGTCTGGTTGTCCTGAGAACTCGGTAACGACCCTAACGATCGAAGCTCACAGAGAGGCAAAGCGGAGCCACCTGGAGCCACCACCAGAAACAGCGCTGGGAAGCGGAGAATGGCGGCGCGCAGAAGGAAGACGCATGTGCAGTGCTCCCCTGGCAATGCTGGTCGGATCGTTCACACAGCCAGTGAGCATGCGCGACGAAAGAGAAGACGCAGCCAATCAGAGTCGCCTGTGTCAGAAGGGCGCTCTATGGGGATTGTGCCGTCTTGGGAAACTAAGGGGGTGTAGCTTGAGAGCACAGCTGCCGCACACTTGGATTCTTCGGACGGATTCTCCCAACAGTAGGTGCCGCTGTCACCCCCTGATGAGCTCACCTCTTGAGATAGCTCCTTCCTCCGTTTTCTCTGATTCTGCTAGGGTCTGTGACTTCTTAAGGTGAGTTACACTTGCCAAATATTTACTGGATTCTGGGTCTTTCCTTTATATATCTTTTCAGGGAGTTTATTTAAGATTTTTTAATATCGACTTGAAGACTACTCGATTCATCATTCTTTGTCCTGTTTCTCTTACATTCATTTCCTACTCTATATTTTGTCCCTTAAAATTGTTTTCTATTTGTTTCTTGGTGGTGCGTGGTAACACCCCTGAAGACATGTATTGCTGTTGTATCCAGTAATCGTGCTTAATTCTTTTTCAATAAAAATTTTATTTATTTAATTATTTGAAGGGTAGAGCTATAGACAGGCAGAGACAGATGGCCACAATAGCTGGAGTTGCTCCAATCCAAAGCCAGGAACCAGGAGTTTCTTCCAGGTCTCCCACACAGGAGCCATCTTCTGCTTTCCCAGGCCATGGCAGAGAGCTGCACTGGAAGTAAAGCAGTGCCCATATGGGCTGTCTGCACTGCAGGCGGCGGCTTTACCCGCTATACCACAGCATCAGCCCCAATGCTTAATTCTCTTATCAGCTTGTTTTTAATTTGATTGTATCTGATTGCCTCTATAATAGTGTCATATTTTAAAGATTTATTTATCTGAAAAGCTGAGTTACACAGAGACAGAAGGAGAGGCAGAGAGAGAGAGAGAGAGAGAGAGAGAGAGGTATTCCATCCACTGGTTCACTCCCCAATTGGCTGCAACTGCCAGAGCTGCACTGATCCAAATCCAGGATCCAGGAGCTTCTTCCAGGGCTCCCACATGGGTGCAGGGGCCCACGGACTTGGGCCATCTTCTGCTGCTTTCCCAGGCCATAGCAGAGAGCTGGATTGAAAGTGGAGCAGCCAGGACTCAAACCAGTGCCCATATGGGGTGTCTGCACTGCAGCCAGTGGCTTTATCTGCTATGCCTCAGTGCCAGCCCCAATAGTGTCATTCTGGTATAGAAATTTAGTTTTGGCCAGCGCTGCGGCTCACTAGGCTAATCCTCCACCTGCAGTGCTGGCACCTGGGGTTCTAGTCCCAGTTGGGGCACTGGATTCTGTCCCAGTTGCTTCTCTTCCAGGCCAGCTCTCTGCTGTGGCCCAGGAAGGCAATGGAGGATGGCCCGAGTCCTTGGTCCTTGCACTCACATGGGAGACCAGGGGAAGCACCTGACTCCTGGCTTCGGATCAGCGCGGTGCGCCAGCCGCAGTGGCCATTGGAGGGTGAACCAACAGTAAAAGGAAGACCTTTATCTCCGTCTCTCTCTCTCTCACTGTCCACTCTGCCTGTCAAAAAAAAAATTAGTTGCTTGGGGGACAGCACTGTGGCATAGTGGGTAAAGCCACTATCTGCAGTGCTGGCACCCCATATGGGTGCCAGTTAGAGTCCCAGTTGCTCCATTCCCAATATAGCTCTTTCCTATGACCTAGGAAAGCAGTAGAAGATGGTCCAAGTCCTTGATCCCCTGCACAGGTGGGAGACCTGGAAGAAGCTCCTGGCTCCCAGCTTCAGATCTGCGCAGCCCCAGCCATTGTGGCTCTTTGGGGAGTGAATCAGCAGATATACGATCAATCTCTCTGTCTCCCTTTCTGCCTCTGCTTCTCTGTAACTCTGCCTTCCAAACAAAATAACTTAAAAAAGCCACTTAAAAACTGAGCCTTGTACCTAATTTATCTGTTTCTTGTTTAGTTTTCTTTATTACCACTTCAAAACAATATTAAGGAGAGATAGTGAGAGGAGGCAGCCTTGTCTAGGTGTGTGGGATCCCAAGAAAGCATCTTTAAATGTTCTGTGTTTATTATACTGTTTGTTATAGATCTATTGTAGACTATTTTAACCATAATATTTTAACCATAATAATGCTTTTTAACATTTATTTATTTATTTATTTGAATGAGGTACATAGAGAAAGATTGATTTTCCATCTTCTAGTTCACTCCCCCAAATGACTGTAGCAACATGGACTGTGACAGGCTGAAGCCAGTAGCCAAGAGCTTCTACGTCTCCCAAGTGGGTGCAGGGGCCCAAATTCTTGGCTCATTCTCTGCTGCTTTCCCAAGTGTGTTAGCCGGAGCTGGATCAGAGCAGAGCAGCTGCATTCTTATGAGATGGCAGCACTGCAGACAACTGCTTAATCTGCTGTGCCACATTGGTGGCCCTAAGAATTGTTCTTTTTTTCTCTTCTGCTGACAGTTTTGTTGTTGTTGTTGTTGGAGGCTTAATTTTATTAAATACATTGTAACATTTAATCCAGATGATCATGTGATTTTCTTGTGTTTTTCACCCATATGATTTATTTTGGAATGCTAATGACTTTTGCATTTTGTGGTATATTTTGCTTGATACATATCTATTATGTTTTCATATTTGGTTAAATAAAATGTTTTTCTCAAAATATGTCTATCTGCCTTTATAAAAAGTGATATTTTATTCTACCTTTTTATTTCATGCTGATATGACCATATCATCTATGGAATGCTGGTTTTAGAAAAGAATTTCAAATTTAGTTCCTACTCATTGCCACTGCGGATAAATCTGGGAAGTTGACAATTTTTTCTTCCTCAATTATTTAGAATGTTCTGTAAGTCTGGGTATGAAACTGGACTCTTTTTCATAAATCTTGCCTTTAAATATTGCAAAAAATGCTCTTATTATCTTGACACCAATCCATGCCTTTTCTTATGTATCTCAGACAACACCACAAGGGCCTTCTGTGTCCTCATCCACTGTTGTACATCAAGTGCCCCCACTTCCTGTGACAGTTTGGCTATCTGTTCATTTACTGAAGTACATAATGATTTCATACAAGTGAGAGCTATTATAAATAAAATTGTCACATGCATTTTCTTGCTGGATGGTACGTGAGTATGTTTTCACACCAACTGAGTAACTTTATAGGGACATCTTTTTTATTTTTTTAATTTTTTTAAAATTTTTGATAGGCAGAGTGGACAGTGAGAGAGAGACAGAGAAAAAGGTCTTCCTTTGCCGTTGGTTCACCCTCCAATGGCCGCCACGGTAGGCGTGCTGCGGCCGGTGCACCGCGCTGATCCGGTGGCAGGAGCCAGGTGCTTATCCTGGTCTCCCATGAGGTGCAGGGCCCAAGCACTTGGGCCATCCTCCACTGCACTCCCTGGCCACAGCAGAGAGCTGGCCTGGAAGAGGGGCAACCGGGACAGGATAGGTGCCCTGACCGGGACTAGAACCCGGTGTGCCGGCGCCGCAAGGCAGAGGATTAGCCTAGTGAGCTGTGGCGCTGGCCTAGGGACATCTTTTTTAAAAGATTTTATTTATGTATTTTAAAGGCAGAGTTACATAGAAGGAAAGAGAGAGAGATCTTCCTTCTGCTGGTTCACTCTCTGAATGGCTGGGACTTGGACAGGCCAAAGCCAGGAGCCAGGAGTTTCTTCCAGGTCTACTATATGGATGCAGGGGCCCAAGAATGTGTAACATCTTCTGCTGTTTTCCAAGGCACATTAGCAAGGAGGTGGATTAGAAATGGAACTTCCAGGACTCCTAACCAGCACACATATGAGATGCCAATGTTCTATGCAATGAATTAACCTGCTGTGCAACAGTGCTGGCCCCAGGGACAACATTCTTTTACAGATTTATTTATTTAAAAGGAGAAATACAGTGAAAGACAGAGATCTCCCATCACTGGCTCACTCACCAAATGGCTGCAACAGACAGGTCTAGGCCAGGCTGAAGCCAGGAGCCAGAAGCTTCTTCTGGGTCTCCCATATGAGTAACAGGGGCCCAAGAACTTGGGCCATTTTCCTTTGCTTTCCCCAGGCAATGAGCAGGGAGCTAGAACAAAAGTGGAGTAGCCACAACAAAAGCCTCAGCTCATATAGGATGCTGGCATCACTTGTGGTGGCTTAACCCACTGCACCACAAAGCCAAACCCAGAAGGACATCTTTGCTGTGTTGCAAGGTGATACTTTTGGATGTTTTACAATATCATCACCAGATGTCTTGTAAATTTCCATTATGTGTTCTGACTGATAATGAATGATATTTTCTAATATTCCATCTTCACAAACTTTTGGCACTACCATGTTTATTTGCTCTTTATAACCATTTTAAAATTGTTTCATGTATTTGTCTCATTGCTGTTTTAATTTGCAGTTTAATTCACAATTCACTCTTTTATCTCATAATTTTCTAATGTTCAGTATATTCTGTGTGCCTATTTTGGATCTGTGTGTATTCAATGTAAAGGTTATTCTTTATTATTTTGGTGTTTTAAATTGGAGAATTTATTGCCTTATTGCTGAGTTTTACAAGCCCTTAATAAACTTTGCATTCAATTCCTGTAAGCAAATATTTTGAAATATTATGTCCTAGTGTGAGATCTAGCTTCCATTTTTTCAATGGTATTTTTGAGAAAGCATTTTTTATTTAACAGACATCACATGACATTTTTATGGATAATACATTGAGTATGTTACATAATAGAATTTTTCTCATGTGTTTTCTACTGGATTTAACATTTTTTTCCACTACACATAGGAGTCTCTACATCATGCTGAATGAGTTTATATGTTATGCAGAAAACATTTGTCTTTTTTTTAATTCATATGGTCATCCATTTGCACCATCTCCATTTATTGGGAAGACTACATATTCCAATATTCTGTAGGGAATGACTCTGTTCCTTTGGCTAAGATCAGTTAAGCATAAGTATTTATGCCTTTCCATTTATCCACATGTCTAATCTTTGTCTAGCATCATGTAGGTTCACAGAAAGCCATGAAATCAAGAAATGTAGATTCCTCAAGGTTTCTCTACACTTCTCAGTATTGTCTAGACTTTGAAGTTTGGACAAATGTTTGTCATTTTCTCCAGAATAGCCTGATATTATTTTTATTGGATTGCAATGAATCTGTTGGTCCAAGTAGGAAGAAGAGATATCTTAATAATATTCTGTCTTTCAGTCATTAAGAAAGCATCTATTCCATTTATTTATATTTTCTTTCTTTTCGTTTATAGGTTTTCATAATTTTGGCATACATAGTTGCATACATGGCCCTGAATTTACAGTTCACTTCTTATTATTTACTTCATTGTCATCCTTGTTTCTTTCTCTTTCTCTTTCTATAGATATAGATGACATATCCCCTAAATGACATATCCCCTCTTTTTTGATATTGTTAATGCTATTATTTTTCTTTTACACTCTATTTTTCCTTCCTGGTATTTATAATAGTAGTTCACTTTGTGTGTGAACATTTTGCTTAATTTCCCCCATCAGTTCTCATCATGATTTGGATTATGGACTCTATTTCTGCTTGAGTATCTAAAATGATATTATTATTTGAATTAAAATGATTTAGTGAAAGGACATAGAGTGAGAGCCCATGGCTACAAGTTAAACAAATCCTCTTATTGTCCTGCACTGTGCCTTAGAGCTAATAGAGGGTATAATAATATGCCTTTCTTGCCTGCCATGTGTTGCCTACAGTTACCTGGCTTGAAACATTCACCTCATCCTTAGTTACTCCTGAATTACTCTGAAGTAGACTAAAGATTACATTAGGTTTGAAATAACTGTCTGCTTCATGTAAACTTGTCAAGAGTGATTGCTTTGGGAGGCCGCTGCTGTGGCACAGCAGGTTAATGTCCTGGACTGAAGTGCTGGCATCCCATATGGGTGCCAGTTCAAGACCCAGCTGCTCCACTTCCAATCCAGCCCTCTGCTATGGCCTGGGAAAGTAGTAGAAGATGGTCTAAGTCCCACTCCTATGTGGGAGACCCTGAAGAAACTCCTGGCTCCTGGCTTCAGATAGGCACAGCTCCGGCCTTTGTGGCCAACTGAGGAGTAAACCATCAGATGGGAGACTTCTCTCTCTCTCTCTCTCTGCCTCTCCTCTCTCTGTGTAACTCTGACTTTCAAATAAATAAATAAATCTTTTAAAAAAATAGTGATTGTTCGGCCTGCGCTGTGGCTCACTAGGCTAATTCTCCACCTTGCGTCGCCGGCACACCAGGTTCTAGTCCCGGTCGGGGCACCAATCCTGTCCCGGTTGCCCCTCTTCCAGGCCAGCTCTCTGCTGTGGCTAGGGAGTGCAGTCGAGGATGGCCCAAGTGCTTGGGCCCTGCACCCACATGGGAGACCAGGATAAGCACCTGGCTCCTGCCATCGGATCGGTGCAGTGAGCTGGCCGCAGTGTGCCAGCCGCGGCGGCCATTGGAGGGTGAACCAATGGCAAAAGGAAGACCTTTCTCTCTGTCTCTCTCTCACTGTCCACTCTACCTGTCAAAAAAAAAATAGTGATGGCTTTTGTTCGTGGATATGGAAGTGAACATGTTAAAGTCACACAAAATTTCAGTTTAAATGCATATTCATTCTCTTTTCAGATTTTAAAAAACAAAACCTAATATTGCACACAAATGACATGACTATGAGAAATGAATGGTCTGAAATAAGGAAACATAAACCTTATTACTGTGTGGCACAATTTTGCAAAACAGTCATCCATGTGTGCTGGGCATTGAAATGTAGAAGGATTATTGGAATAGAGTTGTTTATTATTGGATCTGAGGAAGCAGTGGTGTGTGTTTAGAAGACGAGCTGCTAGCAGAACACTGTATATGTGAATTTTGACAGTGTGGATGTGTTTGAGTGTATTATTGAGGTTGAACACTTGATTTAGGAGTCTTCTTAAAAATATACAGTAAAGCACTTTCATATTTGATCTAATGATGTGAAGTATTATATACATTTTGACAAAATGTCCAAGTTTCTTGGAAGAAAAAGGCAGATGTTAGAATGCAGCAGGGTAAGCCATCATGTGGGATGTCTGCAGCCCTTATCAGAGTGCCAGGTCATATCCAGCTATTCTGCTTCTGATCCAGTCCTTGGTAATGCACTCTGAAAGGCCACAGTTGATGAATTGTTTGAGCTCCTACTACCCCTATAGAAGACCTGGGTGGAACTTTAGGCTCCTTCTTTGGTCTGGCCCAATCCTGGTTATGTTTAGTTATTTACACATTGAACTAGTGAGTGGAAGATTTCAACTTGGTCCTACATCTGTACCTCTCTGCCTTTTAAATAAAAAAAGAACATTTTATTGTGCTGTAACATAATTTTGAAATCAATTAATATGAGGAATCTTCAAAAAGTCCATGAAGTGCATATTGAGAAAGGACTATCCATGACATAAATTATATATATACATATCTACATATATATAATATTTTTAAAAGAGAAAGAGAGACAAATATCCCAATTGCTTGTTCACTTCCCAAACACCACAACAGCAGGATTAAGCCTGGCTAAAAAAGAACTGGAATCATCACCTATTGCTTCCAAGGGTGCACATGGTCAGGAATCTGACATTGGTATCCGAGACAAGATTTGAATTGAGGCATTTTGTTATGGGATGCAAATTTCCAAAATGATGTATTAAATACTAGATTAAATTCTTTCCCTTAAACTTGTATTTCATTTATGTTTTTCATGGGGGTTTTTATGTGCCATCATACTTCTTTTTGTAGCCTCTAATACATACAAGTTTAGATTATATCTTATAGTGCAAATCTAAAATGAGTTTTTTGACACTTTCTTCATAGAGATAACAAACGAAATTGAAGCAACTGAATAAATGCATGAGAATGTCAAGATAACATATAATCAAAGGAGAGGATCATGGCTAGGTTGAGTGTTTTGCTGTGCCAACATTGTTGTTGCCAAAGACACTTGGAAAAAAATTGTTGGATTACTTTAAAGAGCCAGGAACTTTGAGATGTCAAAGACATTTGAAAAAAATGATCGTCCCAAAGATAACCATGGCTTTTCTTTTGCTTAAAGTAAGAAACCCATAAGAACAGTTGAACAGAATTATTCATTTAGAAATAACTTATCTTGTAAGATTTGCTAATAAAGAAAGAGTCCCAGGGAAAAATCATTGGTGATTATTTTAAATCAAAATACGAAGTATGAGGAGTCAATTGACTAGGAGCAAGCTACAATCCTGGACTCCTCTCTCTGAGGCAGGTGCCTGGTGTGGAAGGGAGACTTATTAATGGTGATGTCCTGCCCTCCATAACTGAGTATGTAATTTAAAGGCACACAACCTAGGGTGAAGCACAGAGCCAGAAAAATGTATAAACCTAACAAAGGAATTTTCTCTCCACACAAGCAACCTGGGCACATATTCCTAGTCTGGTGACTCCTCTCTTCCTTGCTTAGAGAAATTGGCTGCTCTGTTGAAAGTCAAAGATGAAGTATATCATAAATACCAGCTGGAATTAGGAGTTAAGAGACTCAATAAGGAAGCTATGCCAGGGACATACACTAAATGATATCCAAAGAAAACCCAAGGAATAAGAAAAATCGGGACACTTTAGGGTGCTCTACCTGAAGGCAATGCCACTGCTCACCCACCCTCCCATCAACTGTCCTCAGCTGAGAGAGGTCCAGCAGCACCCTGGAGAATCTCTTTACCTTTTTGCAGAGGCTGAAGGACCACCTCAGACAATATGCAGAGAAGGCATCTGAGGTCCAGGAAAGTGCAGTGACTTTTTTTAAAGACTTGTTTATTTATTTTAAAGGCAGAGTAACAGAGGTAGAGATCTTCCATATGCTGATCACTCTCTAAATGGCTGCAATAGTCAAGGCTACAGCAGCCTGAAGCCAGGAATCTGGAACTGATCTAGGTCTCCTACATGGGTGTCCTGGATCCAAGTATTTGGGGCAGATTCCGTTGATTCAGACACATTAGTAGGAAGCTGGAAGAGAAGTGGAACAGCCAAGACTACCAAGTACTTCAATATGGGATGCTGGAGTAGTAAGTGATGGCTTTATCCATTGCACCACAACACTGGCCACAATGTTTATATGTATTTTGTATCTCAGAGTATGCCACACATCTGGAGAAAGCCTCAATAATTGATGATAACCCTACTCAGGTGAGGTGCTCTTTAGTGTTTAACAACTGAGGTATGACTGAAGAAAAAGAAGGCAAAAAGATACAGAGGAATGCTGCCCTGTTATCTATGGCCCCTGTTCTATTGGAGCTAACATAGACAGAAGAGATGCCATGGGTGAGTGACCATGGCCTCCACCAAAGGATCACAAGTAAGGCTACTCATCAATTTGAGAGATAGTCAGGTGCTTATTGCAAACAAGGGCAGTGGGAACTGAAATATTTGAGCTGTCCCCAGAGAGATGAGGAATCAGGTAGGACTGATACATGCCAACTTCTTTTGAATGAAAAGACATGTGACAGGGCCTTGGGACTCTCCAGTTGGCTCCAGACCACTAGATTCTCACCCTCTCTGAGGATCCCATGTAAATTTAGTGGGAAGCAAAGGTAAAGTTATGCTCAATACTGGTGCCATGTCAGCAGTGTTAAATACCCAAAAGGAATATCTCTGTGATAAAACATATAATAAAAAGACTATCAGGAAAGTGAGAGACTAACAAGCTTCTGGAGCTCTTCACCCGGGAAATAAGGGTAAAAACATGAATGCCATCCCTTCTGCATACACCAGAATCTCCTTCTCTCTTTAGAAAAGAGACATTATCTAAGTTAGGGGACTCAAGAAACTGGGACTAGGATAGCATTGAGATTCAAGTCCCTAAAACTTAAGGGTTTCAGCTCATGTCCGTATTGCAAAAATACTGGTGCCTGAACAGGAAGATTCCTCCAAGAGTCCTGAGCAGAATTAACCTGGAAGTATGAGCACAAGGCTGAGTGTGATGAGTAGCCAACTCCATTCCAGTAAGAGTAGAATTTAAAAAGATGGACCGGGGCCAGTGCTGTGGTGTAGCCATTAAAACTGCCTCCTGCAGTGCTGGAATCCCATATGGGTACTGGTTGAGTCCCACCTGTTCCACTTCCAATCCAGCTCTCTGCTACAACCTGGAAAAGCAGTAGAGGTACCCATGTGGGGACCTGGAAGAAGCTCCTGGCTCCAGATTGGCCCAGCCACAGCCATTGTGGCCACTTGGGGAGTGAACCAGCAGATGGAAGACTTGTCTCTCTCTCTGCCTTTATGTAATTCCGCCTTTCAAATAAATAATAAAATAAATCACTAAAAAAATAAAATAAAATAAAAATACAGGGGAGGCTTTTATCATAGTGGTTAATATGCTGCTTGGGGTGCCTACAACCTATATGGGAGTGTCTGGATTCAAGTTCCAGCTTTGTTTCTTATTCCAGATCCCTGGGAGGCAGCAGATAATAGCTCATTTAGGTGCTTGCCATTCATATGGGAAACTAAAATGGGTTCCCAGATCCTAGCTTTGCACTAGCCTAGACTGCACTATTGTATGGATTTGGAGAGTAAATCAACAGATGGAAGATCTATCACAAATAAAAATTTCAAAGGCTGTTTTAATTCAGGAACTGCACTGGCATTGCAGTACAGTGGGTTAAACTGCCGCCTGCAAGACTAGATCTCATTTAGGAGTGCTAGTTCAAGTCCCAGCTGCTCTACCTCTGATCCAGCTTCCTGCTAGTGTGCCTGGGAAAGCAGTGGTGGATGGCCTAAGTACTTGAATCCTTGAGCCCATGTTGAGAGACCAAGATTGAATTCCTTACTGTTGGGTTTGGCCTGGAACAACCCCAAGTGATCATGGCCAATTGAGGGTGAAGTGAAACAAAGGATGGAAGATCTCTATCTTTCTCTGTCATTCTCTGTCTCAGATAAATAAAAAAAAATCTTTAAAAAAATCCAGAAATTCAAGAATAAAGATCTATCCAAGAACTTAGGAATTTCAGTAATATGGTCTTGACATACATCCTATTGTTCCTAATTCCTATACTTTTTTGGCAAGTCTACCCAAGGATAGTGAGTTCTATACAATTTGTTCATCCTGTTACATTCTGAATCCCAAAGGAAATTTGCTTTAGAATGGGAGGACCTAGACTCCCACCAGAAGCAATAGTACTGCTGGACTGTCTTACTCAAAGGGTTTGACAATTACAAAGAAATCCTAGGTTGTGCTTTAAGAGAAGTAAATTACACAGAACTGGGGCCAACACTGTGGCATAATGGGTAAAGTCACTGCCTGCAGTGCCAGCATCTGTTCTAGTCCCAGCCCCTCCGCTTCTGATCCAGCTCTCTGCTATGGCCTGGGAAAGCAGTAGAAGATGGCCCAGGTTATTGGGCCCCTGCACCCTGGAAGAAGCTCTCGGCTCCCAGCTTCAAATCAGCACAGTTCTGGCCATTGCAGCCAATTGGGAGTGAACCAGCAGATGGAAGAATCTCTCTCTCTCTTTCTCTCCCCCTCTCCCTCCCCCCTCCCTTCCCCTATCCCTCGCCCTCTCCCTCCCTCTCCCCCTTTCCCTCTCTTACTCTTTTTCTCCTTCTCCCTCTCCTTATCTCTCTGTGTAACTCTTTCAAATAAATAAATAAATCTTAAAAAATACAAAGAACTACATTTCAGTATGTAGATAATATCCTGAAAGCCATTGAAACTAAGGAAATCTCTGATGACAACATTGCAATCATGTTTGGTTTCCTGAATTAAGTGCAAATTCATCACCAAAGTAAGTAATGCAAAAGATACCTTTTTTATTTCTTCTTATATATGTCTTATATATATCTTATATATGTCTCATATGTTGTTGCTCTCTTTTTTTCCTATTCTTATTTTTAGTTTGTCCTGTATATACTTCTTTTTAAAGGTTTTATTTATTTGAGAGGTAGAGTTACAGATAGTGAGTGGGACAGACAGAGAGAAAGGTCTTCCATCTGCTGGTTCACTCCTCAAATGGCCACAATGGCAGGCACTGAGCCGATCCAAAGCCAGGAGCCAGGAGATTCTTCTGGGTCTCTCACACAGGTGCAGGGGCCCAAGCACTTGGACCAACTTCTACTGCTTTCCAAGGCCATAGCAGAGAGCTGGATCAGAAGTGGAGCAACTGGGACTAGAACCTGTGTCCATATGGGATGCCAGCACCACAAGTGGAGGATTAACCTTCTGTGCCTCAGTGCCAGCCTCTGTCCTGTATATACATTTAAAAATAGGTAGGAGAAAAGAAAGAAAAAGATAGGTAGGAGGCACCCATTAATATGACCTCAAGTGGGCATGATGGATGATAGACTACAGCAGTAGCATACCTCTTCAGGGATTCCAAACTGAAGACATCATGTGCATGCTCAGAACAGATCTATGTCTTAGCATCTTCAATGTTATGATGATTCATCTTTTAATGTTGCCACTTTAGCATCTTTCAGGCAAAAACTACTAAATAGGTGAATAAAAATAGTGAAGAAATCCTGACTGTTATGTAAGTGAATTGAGTGCAGATTTAAAAAAAAAACTTGATGATTATCAGTTTGGTTTGGAGGCATTACACTCTGCCTCCAATGCAGTGTTCCTCAATGGAGAAGCTATTGAATAAGTGGGAGAATTCTTCCTGGCACAAGTAACAGACAGTCCCCCCCCAGAGATGTCCAAATCTCTCAAACGTGTTAATGTATATGGCAAAACAGAGTGCAGGGCCTGGCGCTGTGGCGCAGTGAGTAAACAGTTTGGCCTGAAGCACTAGCATCCCATATGGGCGCCGGTTCAAGACCTGGCTGCTCCACATTTTTTTTTTAGCTTTTATTTAGTAAATATAAATTTCCAAAGTACACTTTATGGATTACAATGGGATCCCCCCCATAATTTGCCTCCCACTCACAGCCCTCCCATCTCCTGCTCCCTCTCCCATTCCATTCACATCAAGATTCATTTCCAATTATCATTATATACAGAAGATCGATTCAGTATATACTAAGTAAAGATTTCATCAGTTTGCACCCACACAGAAACACAAAGTGTAAGTAATGTTTCAGTAGAAGTTATAGCATTACTTCACATTGGACAACACATTAAGGACAGATCCCACATGAGAAGTAAGTACACAGTGACTCCTGTTGCTGACTTAACAATTTGACACTCCTGTTCATGGCATCAGTAATCTCCCTAGACTCTAGTCATGAGTTGCCAAGGCTATGAAAGCCTTTTGAGTTTACTGACTTCTCTCTTATTCCAACAGGGTCATAGTCAAAGTGGAAGTTCTCTCCTCCCTTCAGAGAAAGGTACCTCTTTCTTTGGTGGCCCCGTTCTTTCCACTGGGATCTCACTCACAGAGATCTTTCATTTAGGTCTTTTTTTTTTTGACAGAGTGTCTTGGCTTTCCATGCCTAAAATACTCTCATGGGCTCTTCAGCCAGATCCAAATGCCTTAAGGGCTGATTCTGAGGCCAGAGTGCTATTTAGGACATCTGAAATTCTATGAGTCAGCTGTGTATCCCACTTCCCATGTTGGATCCTTCTCTCCCTTTTTGATTCTATCAGTTAGTATTAGCAGACACTAGTCTTGTTTGTGTGATCCCTTTGACTCTTAGATCTATCAGCGTGATCAATTGTGAACTGAAATTGATCATTTGGACTGGTGAGATGGCATTGGTACATGCCACCCTGATGGGATTGTATTGGAATCCCCTGGCACATTTCTAACTCCACCATTTGGGGCAAGTCCAATTGAGCATGTCCCAAATTGTACATCTCCTCCCTTTCTTTTTCCCACTCTTATGTTTAACAGGGATCACTTTTCAGTTAAAATTTAAATACCTAAGAATACTTGTGTGTTAATTACAGAGTTCAATCACTAGTACTAGAACAATAACAACAACAAAAATTACTAAAAAGGATAAAGTATTACATTGTACATCAAGAGTCAGGACAAGAGCTGATCAGGTCATTGTTTCTTATAGTGTCCATTTCACTTCAACAGGTTTCCCCTTTGGTGCTCAGTTAGTTGTCTCCGATCAGGGAGAAAAAATGATATTTGTCTCTTTGAGACTGGCTTAATTCACTCAGCATGATGTTTTCCAGATTCCTCCATCTTGTTGCAAAAGACTGGACTTCATTGTTTCTTACTGCTGTATAGTATTATATGGAGCACATGTCCCATAATTTCTTTATCCAGTCTACTGTTGATGGGCATTTGGGCTGGTTCCAGGTCTTAGCTATTGTGAATTGAGCTGCAATAAACATTAATGTGCAGATGGCTTTTTTGTTTGCCAATTTAATTTCCTTTGGGTAAATTCCAAGGAGTGGGATGGCTGGGTTGTATGGTAGGGTTATATTTAGGCTTCTGAGGAATCTCCAGACTGACTTCCAAAGTGGTTTAACTAGTTTGCATTCCCACCAACAGTGGGTTAGTGTCCCTTTCTCCCCACATCCTCTCCAGCATCTGTTGTTGGTAGATTTCTGAATGTGAGCCATTCTCACCGGGGTGAGGTGAAACCTCATTGTGGTTTTGATTTGCATTTCTCTGATTGCTAGTGATCTTGAACATTTTTTCATGTGTCTTGGCCATTTGGATTTCCTCTTTTGAAAAATGTCTATTGAGGTCCTTGGCCCATCACTTAAGTGGGTTGTGTGTTTTGTTGTTGTGGAGTTTCTTGATTTCTTTGTAGATTCTGGTTATCAACCATTTATCTGTAGCATAGTTTGCAAATATTTTCCCATTCTGTCGGTTGCCTCTTCACTTTCCTGACTGTTTCTTTCAAAGTGCAGAAACTTCTCAATTTGATGCAATCCCAAATGTTAATTTTGGTTTTGACTGCCTGTGCTTCTGGGGTATTTTCCAAGAAGTCTTTGCCTGTGCCTATATCTTGCAGGGTTTCTCCAAGGTTCTCTAATAATTTGAAGGTTTCGGGTCATAGATTTAAGTCTTTAATCCATGGTGAGTGGATTTTTGTGTAAGGTGAAAGGTAGGGGTCTTGTTTCAAGTTTCTGCACTTGGAAATCCAATTTTCCCAGCACCAATTATTGAATAGACTGTCCTTACTCCAGGGATTGGTTTTGGATCCTTGATCAAATATAAGTTGGCTGTAGATGTTTGGATTGATTTCTGGTGTTTCTATTCTGTTCCATTGGTCTATCCATCTGTTTCTGTATCAGCACCATGCTGTTTTGATAACAACTGCCCTGTAGTATGTCCTGAAACCTGGTATCGTGATACCTCCAGCTTTATTTTTGTTGTGCAAGATTGCTTTAGCTATCTGAGGTCTCCTGTGTCTCCATATGAATTTCAGCATCATTTTTTCCAGATCTGAGAAGAATATCTTCGGTATTTTCATTGGTATTGCATTGAATGTATAAATTGCTTTTGGGAGAATGGACATTTTGATGATATTGATTCTTCCAATCCATGAGCATAGAATATTTTTCCATTTTTTGGTAACCTCTTCTATTTCTTTCTTTATGGTTTTGTAATTTTCATCGTAGAGACCTTTAACGTCCTTGGTTAAGTTTATTCCAAGGCACTAGATTGTTTTTGTGGCTATTGTGAATGGGATTGATCTTAGAAGTTCTTCCTCAGCCGTGGCATTGCCTGTGTATACAAAGGCTGTTGATTTTTGTGCATTGATTTTATATCCTGCTACTTTGCCAAACTCTTTGATGAGTTCCAGGAGTCTCTTAGAGTTCTTTGGGTCCCCTAAATAAAGAATCATATCATCTGCAAAGAGGGATAGTTTGAGTTGTTCCTCCCCAATTTATATCCCTTTAATTTCTTTTTCTTGCCTAATAGCTCTGGCTAGAATGTCAAGAACTATATTGAAGAGCAGTGGTGAGAGTGGGCATCCCTGTCTGGTACCAGATTTCAGTGGAAATGCTTCCAACTTTTCCCCATTCAATAGGATACTGGCCGTGAGTTTTTCATAAATTGCTTTGATTGTATTGAGGAATGTTCCTTCAATAACCAGTTTGCTTAGAGTTTTCATCATGAAAGGGTGTTGTGTTTTATCAAATGCTTTCTCTGCGTTATTGAGATAATCATATGGTTTTGCAAACTATGCAACAGATAAAGGGTTGATAACCATAATCTACAAAGAAATCAAGAAACTCCACAACATCAAAACAAACAACCCACTTAAGAGATGGGCCAAGGACCTCAATAGACATTTTTCAAAAGAGGAAATCCAAATGGCCAACAGACTCATGAAAAAATGTTCAAGATCACTAGCAATCAGAGAAATGCAAATCAAAACCACAATGAGGTTTCACCTCACCCTGGTGAGAATGGCTCACATTCAGAAATCTACCAACAATAGATGCTGGAGAGGATGTGGGGGAAAAAGAGACACTAACCCACTGTTGGTGGGAATGCAAATTAGTTAAGCCACTATGGAAGTCAGTCTGGAGATTCCTCAGAAGCCTGAATATAACCCTACCATACAACCCAGCCATCCCACTCCTTGGAATTTACCCAAAGGAAATTAAATTGGCAAACAAAAAAGCCATCTGCACATTAATGTTTATTGCAGCTCAATTCACAATAGCTAAGACCTGGAACCAGCCCAAATGCCCATCAACAGTAGACTGGTGTATTGAAGAGAGCGAGTGAGTGAGGAGCGGAGCGGCACAGCCTCCCACACTTCCAGCTGGTGTTAGTGCCCAGATGGCAGGCTCTGCACTCCACCTCTCCAGTCCCCAGCAGTGGTAGGCAAGTGGGGACTGAACCACCGGCTCTCCATGATCCCACTGGCTGGGGCCATAAAAAAAGAATAATAAAAAAAGTAGACTGGATAAAGAAGTTATGGGACATGTACTCTATAGAATACTATACAGCAGTCAAAAACAATGAAATCTGGTCATTTACAACAAGATGGAGGAATCTGGAAAACATCATGCTGAGTGAATTAAGCCAGTCTCAAAGAGACAAATATCATTTGTTTTCCCTGATCGGTGACAACTAACTGAGCACCAAAGGGGAAACCTGTTGAAGTAAAATGGACACTATGAGAAACAGTGACTTGATCAGCCTTTGTCCTGACTATTGATGTACAATGTAATACTTTATCTATTTTAGTATTTTTTGTGCTAGTACTTACTGCTAGGGCCAGAAATAGTTTACTAGTTTATCAAGAATAGTTACTAAATTTACATTTAGTGATATGATTATGATTAAGTGATATGATTATGGTTAGATCTTGCTGTAGGAGTAGGGTTAGACCTGTTATTTTTCAGGTTAGGGCTAGTGCTAGGTCTGTTGCTGGGTTGTATTAGAGACATGGTTAAATTTAGAGCTAGGGTTAGTGTAGGGTTTAGGGCCAGGAATAGGGTTAGGTTTAGATTTAAGGTTATGGTTAGCATTAGGGTTAAGGTTATTGCTAGGGTTAGAATAACAAATGGTAAGGAGTAGCACTAGGGTAGTAACTAAAGTTAACACTATGATTTAGGGTAGGAGTAGATATAGCATTACAGTTAGAACTAGGGTTAAGAATAGAGCTAGATTTTACCATGAGGTTTGGGCTTAGGAGAAGTTCTAACATTGAGCATAGGGTTAGTGTTAATGTTAGAATTAATGTTACATCCTGGTTAAGATTTTGACCTGCACTATGATTGGCTTTATTTTTAGATTAGAGTTAGCATGAGTTTTTGGCCTAGAGGTAGAATTGGAGATTCATGTTATGGTTAGGGTTAGATTTGTTAGAAACTTGGCATATTTAAGGTGACATTTCTGGTTATGGTTAGGTATAATGTAATATTTAGTGTTTGGTAGGACTAAGACTACTATTAGGGTTTGCTTTATGCATAGGACTAGGGAGATGGGAAGGACTAGGGTTAATCTAGCATTAGGGATAAAGCTGGGGTTAGGTTGAGGAAAAGGGCTAGGTATTGAAATACATTTGGGGCACTGGCACCGTGGCTCACTAGGCTAATCCTCCGCCTGTGATGCCGGTACTCTGGATTCTAGTCCCAGTTGGGGCGCCGATCCTGTCCCAGTTGCTCCTCTTCCATTCAGCTCTCTGCTGTGGCCTAGAAAGGCAGTGGAGGATGGCCCAAGTGCTTGGGCCCTGTACCCACATGGAAGCACCTGGCTCCTGGCTTTGGATCGGCACAGTGCACTGGCCGTAGTGGCCATTTGGAGGGTGAACCAACGGAAGAAAGACCTTTCTCTCTGTCTCTCTCTGTCTCTCTCTGTCACTGTCTAACTCTGCCTGTCAAAAAAAATAGATTTGGGGCTATGCCTGGGTCTATAAATGTGTTTAGGGATGGAGTACAACTATTGATAGGGCTAGTGACAGGATTTGCTTAAGAGCTATGCTTAGAGCTTGATTTAGCTATGGCTAAGCTTAAAATTAGAACTACAACTAGGCTGAAAATTATGTATAGAGTTAAGGCTAGGGCTAGTTTAGTACTGGTATTAGGGCTGTAAATAGGGTTAGCTTGAGGTCTATGGTTAAGAACAGTTAGTGTTAGGTTTAAAGTTGGGGTTAGAGCTAAGATTATGGTTAAAACTACAATAAGTTTTATAGTGAAGGTTAGGAAAGGGTGTATGTTTAAGTTTCAGGCCAGAGCTAGGCTTGCTATTTGATTATGACCAGCATTAAATTCATGGTTAGGATTAGGTATAGGGGTAGGTCCATAGCTCTGGTAGGTTTAGTGTTATGTTTTGATTTTTTTAAGCTTGTGCTAAGGTTAGGTTTATGCCTAAGATGAAAGTTAGGGATAGATTTAAGTCTAGGGCTGTAGTTAGGATTAGGGTTAAAGCTATGATTAAGTTTAATGTTAGGGTTAGGGGTAGTGCTAGGTTTAGGTTTAAGCTTACAGTGTTATCACTGGGGTTATGGTTATGTTTAGGATTAGAATTGGGTTTTCATTTAGAATTAATACTAACATTAAGGCCTGGGCTAGGGTTACAGTTGGAGTTAAATTATGGTTAGTGTTATATTGTGGCTTGGAGTAGTTCAAGTGCTAGGTCTAGAGCTACAGTTAGGCTTATGATTAGTTTAAAATTAGGGCTTAAATTCCATAAAAGGCATAGACTCAGATCAGTAATGGAGTATTAGGTTTAGAGATAAAGTAAAAAGTAGGGTAGGTTTTAGTCTAGAGCTTTGTTTATGGAACTGTTAGTGAAAAGAAAGGACTAGGTTTATAGTTAGTGTTAGATCTATGTTTAGCATTAGATCCATGACTAAGTCTAGAGTTAGAGCTCGGGTTAGGATTGTTTCTAATTATGTTTAGAACTACTGTAAGTGCCATGTTTATTGTTAAATTTAGAGCTAGAGCTCTGGTTATGGTTATATTAAGGAGAAGGGATAGCACTAAGTCATAAGGCCAAAATTTCAAAACATTAGAAAATTTTTGCCAGTATTTAATTTAGTCTTTGGGTTAGAGCCTGGGCTAGGGTTAGATTTGGTGCTGGATTAGGGTTGAGTTAGTGTTAAGGGTGGGACTAGCATTAGACTTGGGGTTATGAATAGGTGTAAGTTCTAGGTAATTTAAGCTTATGATTAAGTTCGACATTATGTTTAGGGGTAGGGTTTGGCTTATGACTAGTGTGAGGTCTAGGGTGAGTTAAGATTAGGGTTAAGGCCTTGACTAAGTTTAGGGTTAGAGTTAGATTAGGGTTAATGCTAAATTTATGGTTAGGGTTAGGTTTTGGACTAGGGCTACACCTAGGGTTAACATTAAGTGTAGACTTAGGGTTAGAATTTAGTGTAGGATTGGGGCCTAGAATAGATTTCAGGTTAGTTGAAGTTAGGAATAAGATAGTCTTAGGTTGAGGGTTACTGTTAGGATTAGGGTTAGAGGTTAGATTAGTGTTAGGTAAGGAGTTAGTGTTAGGTTCATGAATAAGGCTTGGCCTAGTGTTAGGGTTGGGGTTAGGTTAAGGTTAGGTTTATGACTTGGGTTAGATGTAAAGCTAAGACTGTGGTTAGGGTTGAGGTTAGATTGATGAGAGCTAGGGTTATTTTTCAAGCTAGTATTATGGCTATGGACAGGTTTGATGCTAGGTATAGCGCTAGGTTTTATACTTGGACTATGGATGAAATGTCATTGAGACAAGGGTTAAGGATAAAGGTAGAGTGAGTGTTAGAACTTTGGCTGGGGATAGCCTTTAGGGTTATGTTCAGAGTGATGGTTAGGGTTAGAAAATGAAATGCTGCAAGTGGCTTCTGTTTGATATTCTAATTCTAGCTCTGGTACTTCAGGCACAGCTACTACTTCAAGTATGAATAATCACTGTTTTAGAAGCATTGAAGCTGCATTGCTTTTTAAGGGCATTGTAGTTATATTAAACAATATGATTAACTATCTGAAGAAAGTGTTGTCAGCCTGGACTTCTGAACCCCCTTCCTTGTCTGAGCTACAGACTCAGCAGCTCTTTTGAGTATTTCTAATGTACAGTGTGTTCTCATGATTGGAATAAAAATATTTGCTAGATAAATTAGAAATAAAGCCAGGAATTCATTTTTAGTAAATCTAATGTAAACAAATGGTAAACTGGAATTAAAAAAATTCTTGAAATAGCTTTGGACAACACACAATTTTCTAGTGACATTCATTTTGCCTGTGTTCTCACATTTGTGATTTTACTGAATTTTTGCATATAAAGCAATCAATGAATACACAGAGTATACTCAATGAAGAATCCAAGATGTAATTGAGAATATCACTGCATTCCTTGCAATAACTTCAGGCACAGTGCTTCCTTCTTTTTTTTTTTTTTTTTTTGACAGGCAGAGTTAGACAGTGAGAGAGAGAGACAGAGAGAAAGGTCTTTCTTCCGTTGGTTCCCTCCCCAAATGGCCGCTACAGCTAGCACACTGCACCAATCCAAAGCAAGGGGCCAGGTGCTTCCTCCTGGTCTCCCATGCGGGTGCAGGACCCAAGCACTTGGGCCATCCTCCACTGCCTTCCCGGGCCACAGCAGAGAGCTGGATGGAAGAGGAGCAACTGGGACAGAATCTGGCACCCAACTAGGACTAGAAACCAGGGTACCAGTGCCTCAGGTGAAGGATTAGCCTAGTGAGCTGTGGCGCCAGCCAACTACAAGTTTTTGAGATTGCAAATGTATTGCTTATTAAGGACTGTGTATTTAAAGCTGAGAATTCTTGTCTTCCCAGAAAAAGAAACATCGTGAGCCAGTCCTAGTGTGTACCACAATTGTGTCCTGTGCACCAACTTCAGGCATATCATATCTTTCAGGTATTATGCATGTATAGTGTAATGCTTACTTACTAAGAGCATATGGTGTAAGACAAGCATTATACTAAGTCACCAGGAAACTTAATGGTTACGCTTACAACTGACCTGGACATAAACTCATTTCCTTGAGGTAAATTGAGACAAAATACCTCTTTTCAACAACACTCTTCCACTATATTCTCATATTGCATACCTATTATATATTAAGTCCTAAGTACATAGAACAGTCAATGAAAATACAGAGAAAATTCAATACAGTAAATGTGTTCAGAGAGCTCATTCAATTCTTTCAAATAACTTCATGTACCAACATGCTGTTTGAAACACTGGAAAACATTGTTTTGTTTGTTTGTTTGTTTTTTCTTTCTTTCTTTCTTTTTTTTTCAAAGGCAGAGTTAGACAGTGAGAGAGAGAGACAAAGAGAAAGGTCTTCCTTTTTCCGTTGATTCACCCCCCAAGTGGCCACTACGGCTGGCACATTGTGGCTGGTGCGCTGTGCTGATCCAAAGCCAGGAGCCAGGTGCTTCTCCTGGTCTCCCATGTGGGTGCAGGGCCCAAACACTTGGGCCATCCTCCGCTGCACTCCCGGGCCACAACAGAGAGCTGGACTGGAAGAGGAGCAACCGGGACAGAATCTGGTGCCCCATCTGGGACTAGAACCAAATGTGCCAGCACCATGGGCAGAGGATTAGCCTAGTAGCCACAGCACCAGCCTGGAAAACATTGTTTATTATGGCTTTAGTAGTTAAAGAATTCAACTAATCTTTCTAAGGAAAAACAATGTTGTTAGCCTGCTTTAATCTGCACTACAGATTTATTCCCTGTGCCAACTTGAGATATGATGTACCTTTCATTATGTATGTAGAGTGTGTTTCTTTATTGGAATAAAGTACAATGCTTACTATGCACAGAGTTTTAATACAAGCATTCCTCTCCGTTGGAAGGAAACAATTTTATCAAGTTGTACTAAACTAGGTAGAAATGGGAGGTAAGACAAAAACCTCAGAAACCCGAAACATTGGTGGGGAAAGGCAAAAGGAGGCCTGAGGCCCCACTGGGCAAGTTCACCAGGCTGACTGGAGGAGAGAAAAAAAAAACAAATAAATCAGGAGAACCAGCACGGACACTAGCCTCTCTCCACTCACCTAACAAAGCCGAGCAAGACAAAGAGCAGGCGCCATTTTACATATGTGAAGCGGCAACCTCGAGTAGCCAAGCAGAAAAAACTTGACTCTGGTCGGGAGAAATAACAGGAGGTTAGAATCTAGTGAAAGCAGGTGGAGCTAAGGATCTGAGACTGTGAAAATCCGAAGGGGGACGAGCGAACTCATGGAGTACGCAAACTCGGTAACCTTGGGACTGTGGAGATACTTGAGAACACATTGAGGGCCGCATAAACTCTTTGTGTGGTCCCAGGGGTAGATCAAACGAATACTCACAGAGGCCAGATTTCAACTACCCTCAATTCCACTCAGCTGTGTGGAATTACTTCCCAACTGAGTTGAGAGAGAGAGAGAGAGAGATCCAGCAAGGAGCAAGGGAGAGAACAATCTGGGTGAGTCACAATTGGCACACGCTTAAACCTGAAGAATCAAACAGAGCTCTCTGGCCACACCAATCACAGCCTAAGGATCCATCAAAGCAGACAGCCCACTTAATCTAGAGGCACAGTATAATGAGAAAAAAAACACCACAGGAAAAAAAAAAACATACATTATCTCCAACATGCCAAACAACAAACACAGAAACTGAGGTAACAAGAGCAAGGAAGACACTATGATGCCCCCAAATGAATAAGACACTGCAATTCAAGATTATGAAGATGATGAGATAGAGTAAATGCAAGAAGCAGATCTCAAAAAATTGATAAGAACATTAAGTTCTCAAAAACAAATTTTTGAACTACAGAAATCCTTAATGGACAAGATAGAAAATCTGTCACGTGAAAATGAAATATTAAGGAGGAATCATAATGAAATGAAACAACTAGTAGAACATGAAACTGTGATAGTGACAAGAAACCATAATGAAATGAAGAACTCAATAGATCAAATGACAAACACATTAGAGAGCCTTAAAAACAGAATGGGTGAAGCAGAAGAGAGAATATCGGACTTAGAAGACAGAGAACAGGAAAGGAAACAGTCAAATCAAAGAAAAGAAGAGGAAATCAGAAATCTAAAAAATACTGTCAGGAATCTACAGGATACTATTAAAAAACCCAACATTCGGGTCCTAGGAGTTCCTGAAGGCATGGAGAGGGAGAAAGGATTAGAAGGCCTTTTTAGTGAGATACTAGCAGAAAATTTCCCAGGTTTGGAGAAGGACAGAGACATCCTAGTACAGGAAGCTCATAGAACCCCTAATAAACATGACCAAAAGAGATTCTCACCACGACACGTTGTAATCAAACTCACCACAGTGAAACATAAAGAAAAGATCCTAAAATGTGCAAGAGAGAAACGCCAGATTACTCTCAGAGGATCTCCAATTAGACTTACAGCTGACTTCTCTTAAGAAACCCTACAAGCCAGGAGGGAATGGCGAGACATAGCCCAAGTACTAAGAGAGAAAAACTGCCAGCCCAGAATATTATATCCTGCAAAGCTCTCATTTGTGAATGAAGGTGAAATAAAGACCTTTCACAGCAAACAGAAATTGAAAGAATTTGTCGCCACTCCTCCAGCCCTGCAAAAGATGCTTAAAGATGTGTTACACACAGAAACACAGAAACACAGTCACCAATATGAAAGAAGGTAAAGGAAGGAAACCTCACAGCAAATGATTACAGGAATCTCAAACCATATATGTTTGCATCTTTTTGGAAATAAAAATAAAATGTAATGAAAAATGATGCTAGCACTGGATGAAATCAGAAATTTTATACTTAATTGATTACCATGACAGTTCAGAAACTATATCAATCACAAATTATCAAATTCCTAATGATTCTCCCTAAATCCTTGAAGTGTTTTGAACACATCAGGAGTTATACACCTCATCCACTGTGGGAGGCAACTTTGCAATGCCTCCTCCAGCACAGAACCATGGAGGGCCTATGAGGACAGATCTGTGCTGTCTGCAGGACTGTGGGTAAAGGGGCTCAGTATTTCCTATAGGGTGATAACCCTTGATCAGCCAGTGACCATCTGCTTCCATATACAGTCAATTCAATCCTGAATAACATGGTGGCTGAGACCAGGGTAGCAGTGAGGACCCCGAACACCATCAAGGCCACCAGATTAGCCTCCCCTAGGCTGGCCTCTTCCCTTCAAACTACCTTCTTGAATGACATCTGCGGTAGACCAGCACCTGCATGGTGGGGGACTGACCTCATGATAGTTTTCCACCAGAGCTGATGTGAGCCCTAGGTGTGTATCTACAGTGGTAGGGGGATTTGTTAAGGTAAGATAAGCTCACAACTCTTGCCACCATATACACTGGGCAGAGATGGTCAAAAGCATGACCTTGGTCCCAACAGCAGGCCCCTCTGGAATGGACACTGGCAGTTTATTCATGTCAATGGTGCAGAAGTACTTAGCATAGCCCACAGGACGGAGGCAGGAGAAGCAGTTTATGTTGTCAAGGCAAGTGGCACCATCAGCGCAAGGCCATATCAGGCAGTTGTCTACATCTGCCTCACAGCAGCACCCAAAAATCCAATAGGCAGTAGCAGGGGAAATTGATGACCAAGTGATAGACATCTTGAATGGGGAGTTGGAGTTGGGGGGTGGGGAGAAAACATTCATACTAAGTGATTGACTGTTGCAGGATAGCCCATGGCAGTGTCCTGATTACAGTGTCCTGCTGGAATTTCAAGCTGTATCACATTGGGTTGCTCTGAGCCTCAAATACCTCATTTTTTTTAATTTTTTTTTGACAGGCAGAGTGGACAGAGAGAGAGAGAGACAGAAAGAAAGGTCTTCCTTTGCCGTTGGTTCACCCTCTAATGGCCGCCGCGGTAGCACGCTGCGGCCGGCGCACCGCGCTGTTCCGATGGCAGGAGCCAGGTGCTTATCCTGGTCTCCCATGGGGTGCAGAGCCCAAACACTTGGGCCATCCTCCACTGCACTCCCTGGCCACGCAGAGAGCTGGCCTGGAAGAGGGGCAACCGGGACAGGATCGGTGCCCCGACCGGGACTAGAACCCGGTGTGCCGGCGCCGCAAGGCGGAGGATTAGCCTGTTGAGCCACGGCGCCGGCCTCAAATACCTCATTTTAAAAGAAAATAAATGTGGGCCAGCACCGTGGCTCACTAGGTTAATCCTCCACCTGTGGTGCTGACACTCAGGGTTCTAGTCCTGGTTGGGGCACCGGTTCTGTCCTGGTTGCTCCTCTTCCAGGCCAGCTCTCTGCAGTGGCCCAGGAGTGCAGTGGAGGATGGCCCAAGTACTTGGACCCTGCACCCACATGGGAGACCAGGAGGAAGCACCTGGCTCCTGGCTTCGGATTGGCTTAGTACACCGGCCTTGCCAGCCATTTGGGGGGTGAGCCAATGGAAGGAAGATCTTTCTCTCTGTCTCTCTCTTTCTCTAACTCTCCCTGTCCAAAATAAATATATATATATATATATATATATAAAATAAAGAATAATATTATACTAGTAAATCCTAGTGATTACTATAGTAGTAAATTCTAGTGATCTGTGATTACTTTAATATTTACCATATATGGGTGAAACAGTCATTTTTCCATTCAAATATTAGTTATAATTGTTGCCTGTATTCCCACTAAACTAGGGTATTTTTGCTTTTTATTTTATTTTATTATTAAACTTCTTATTTGGTGAAGTATTAAGCCTTTTTACTTTAAATTTAAAATACATTATCTCAAAAACTAAAAAAAATAAGGAAGGAGAGAGAGAGGAAGGGAAGGAGGAATGGAATATCGTTATGGTCTTAGAATGATATCTGCAGATCACACCAAATCTGTTAAAAACTAATTAAAAATTAAAATCCAAAAAAGGAAATGCTAATCTATGGGGAAGGAGAAGGAAACCCAGTGTTTGGTCTGCTTAATGCTTCATATATGTGAAAGACAGTACGTTCTATTTAAAATCATATTTTTGTGCCTAGGTCTCTTTCTTATCCTTTTCTAGAAGTTAAAAATAAACAAACAATTGATAATCCTACTAAATTATAATGAATCTTTGTGGGAGAAACAAACATCTCAAATTCATTGTATTTGTTCTTGCTATTGGAATATTATTTATCTCTTAAAGGGTGCAAGTATTTTTTTTTAATTTTATTTATTTGAGAGATAGAATTAGAGACGGAGACAGGGAAAGACAGAGAAAGGTCTTCTACCCACTTTTTCATATCCCAAATGGCCTCAGCTGCCCAAGCTGGGCCTGTCCAAAGGCAGGAGCTTCATCTGGGTCTCCCACAGGGGTACAGGGGTCCCAAGGACATGGACCATCTTCTGATGCTTTCCCAGGCCATAGCAGAGGAGCTGGATTGGAAGAGGAGCAGTCAGGACTCGAACCAGTGACCAAATGGGATGGCAGTGCCATAGGTGGAGGTATAGCCCACTATGTCACAGCACCAGCCCCTGCAGGTACTTTTCTTAATCCCAAACTTGAACGTAGCTCATAGATTGAGGAGCTCTTTGGTGCTATCTTTAGATCCTGTGGCACTTGATTCAAGGCTAAATGAAATACCTTGATCTCATTTGGTGACTGAAGTGGTAAACCACAAGTAGGAATTTCTGTGTTGATGCCTGTGGCTGCCAAAGCTGAGCAGCACTCTCTTTAGGTAAACATTCCTGTCTGTGCTCTGTGTCCCATGAACCCTCTGAGGACAAGGTCTTGTCATCTTGCCTTTGTGTCTCCAGTATGTTACATGTTGCTTTGTGCAAAGGAGCTACTCGGTATACACTGAAGACTGCAGTGAACATCACACACTATGGGGAGATTTGGGTAGTCTAATAAACTCATGGGTTGGTAGATGCCTAAGTACTAATTTGACATAGATAACACATTTCATGTTATGGTAAATTTAAGACCATTCTGTCTCAGAGTTGCATGAGTAGCTGCTACTGCAGACAGTATCCCTACTTAGAGAGCTTCATGGAATACAAAGTATTTGATTCTAGTCAAGGAGGCTATGACAGCTGAATGCAAATGTAAGGCACTTGGGCTTGGTGCATAGATGATATAAACATGTTTAGGGTAGCTCCTTCACTTCTTTCCAGTGTGCCTTTCTTTCCCTTTGCCTACCTAAGCCTCTTAGGGATTAAGATAAGTGCATTTGTTTGCATGTTCTTGGCAGTAGGATAGCCTCAGTGTCCCTGTTTAATGTGTTTCTAATCCTTTCAGGTCTGTTGCTTGCACACACACAGTCAGGAAAAACATAGCTTATATAAGGAGCAAATTATTTGGTATTCCCACTTTTCCCAATCAGTGTGGAAAAATTAGGCATAAGCTCTTTGAAGATTATGTTAGGAGCCAAATCAAAGTCAAGGGCCTATCCTTCAAATTACAATAATCCAAATTACAATAATCAAATGATTTTTCCGTTAAGTCAATGAGTTCAAGGAAAGGTCTATCTTGCCTTGTTATACTATTGTTAAATTGTTCCCTTGAACTCAGCATATATAAATAGATTATTTTCCCACGGCATTCTAAATGAGACATGCTTAGATAAAAGCTAGATTTTTCTGTGTTATGTTGTTCATATACTTTTTCCCTCTCAATCCTTCATAAAAATGTATTAACTGACTTCATTATCTCCTAGTAAAAGCATATAATTGAAGACATTGAAAAATTAATGGAACATGAACAGTGACGGTACCCCAGGGGTTTGTTGCTGTCTCATACCCTTCCATTATGAATCTATTTCCCATGCACTGTTACTAGAATCAAACGCTGGGAAATTTTATCACTCCATCTTAGCATGGTTTTTGCCAGATTTTCTGTTAGAAACTTCTGAGAGCATGCCTCTGAGTGTGACGTTTTCCCACAGCTTGCATGTTACTAATTTTTGAAAATGTGACCTCAAAAACCTATTACATCTGTCACACTGTGATGGAAATGTTTGCTCCTGGAATCAATGTGGAGGGCATCCAGATAGGTGGCCCGGAAGCTGAGCCAGTATCATTGCCTCATCTGTGTGTTCATCCTTTCCCCGCTGGCCATCTGCTTCTACCAGGTTAGCAAGTACCTGACAAAGTCACTGATGGTGGCAAAGGTTCGTCTGAAAGTTGGCATTTGTTGGAACCCCTCTCTAACTAGGAAAGCTGGCATGCAGGGCTAATATTCCAAGGTATGGTGACCTTGACTACAGTTCTGACTTCTCCTGCAGGCCTGGCCTCCCTCCTTTCTTAACCCCACTTGGCTCTCCCTGAACTCAGGCTTCTGCACCCACCCACCCTTGCATGTCTGTCCAATTTCTGCTGTGGTCCTACACCCCAGGAAGACCACAGCTCCCAAGAAGTATCTTCTGGTGCCTGAAGCTAGAAATCATGTTATTGACACTTTGCTGTCTGTGTAGCTTAAGGCACCGAGCACCATGCAGTGTGCCTTGAGGTCAGCTGTGCGACGGATCTGCCTTCTGTTCAAGGTGGTTGTGGCTTGTTTTAGTTAGGTGTGGTAAGACCTGCAGCACAGAATGTCAAGGAGGCTGTGGTTACTCTTATTCTCGGAGTCTCTAGGAAAAGGTGACAGGGCCACTGGCTTGACACACAGGGCTACGTGAGCATGGAGCAGAGATGGCTGGGCAGCAGGGTTGGGGGAGCAGGTGGAGGTAAGTCACTATTGTGGTTTTCTCACGAAGACAGAGTAAAGCTATGCAAGGTTTAAGGTCGGTGTCCGGAATAACTTCAGTGACTCCAGCTTGTCTTGTCTGCTTCCCTGCTCTTGGGTAATTAGGACAGGGGATTGTGGCTCAGGGGGAGAGCACTGGGTGCGGGAGATGGTGGCAGGTTTGGGTCTAGCCTTGGTGTTCCCCAAGCCCAGTTTTGTCTAATCTCTAGACATCAGCTAGACCTGGAGGGGTGATTCTTCCAGGTTAGCAAAGCCCCAGATGCCAGAGCATCAGAAATACAGAAGCAAATGACTTGTTCTTTGTTCAAATGCCTCATAAATAACCCATTGCTGGGAAAATGGAGAATGAGGATTCTCAGCCCATGAAACCTTAAGTGAAATAAAAATGCT
Organism: Lepus europaeus; assembly: GCF_033115175.1. Classification (NCBI taxonomy): domain Eukaryota; kingdom Metazoa; phylum Chordata; class Mammalia; order Lagomorpha; family Leporidae; genus Lepus; species Lepus europaeus. The sequence continues at coordinate 1,569,321 of NW_026909276.1, forward strand.
GGGCCATGGAATTGGAAGGGCTGGGGGCTGCTGGCTTGCAAGGTTCTCAAATCCTCAGCAGTATGCTCTCCACGGCCCTTTCTCTTGCTGCACCTGGTGGACTGCCTTGCCCTATACTCAACATTTTCTCTTCCTTGTAGCTTTTTGCTACTGGTGTTTGTCACCCCAGCCTGTGTCCTCTGGGTGCAGTCTTTCAGCTGCAGCCAACCTATGCATCATGCAATAATGGTTCCAAGAAAAGATTCTGGGTTTGGCTTCACCATCGTTGGAGCAAAGCTTGTGGCACCAAGCAAGACCCCAGTGGACTTGGAGGTTTCATTCAGGAGAGGCTGTGGGTGTGGCAGGACCCAGGATCCCTGTGTGATTGGATGTGCATTTCAGAAGAGAAAAGACAGAGCTTCATCATGAAGGCTCTCTCAGTACAGGAGAGGATGTTTACGTCATATAAACAAGATTCCAATGGAAAAGCTCTGTGCAAGCAGCAGTGTGTTATGCAGATGTATTTCTTTATTTGCAGTGATAATAATATCCCAGGGAATAACAGTGTCAAGCATTTCCATATTCCTTAATAAATACAAGGAAATCATCCCAAGTGATTTCTGCATATATTTCCCTCAAGACAACCCTGTTGGGAGGGATTTATTAGTATAATTATTTTGCAGGTGACAAAACTGAGCCAGAGAAAATAATTGAGTTGGCCAAGAATACATAGGTAGTGACAGCTGTAACTGAAACCCAGTGACCCTGACACTGGTAGAGCTCTATGCTGATAACCACTATACTTCCCTGTAAGTGGACAGTAGGTCCTGTAATTTTATGCAGTGATTAGACTTGATGTGAGAGTGGTTAAAGGCGTGTTTGGTCATACATGCATATAATTTTATTTGTTATGTGCTGTAGTCTGCTTGCCTGTGTCTCCCCAAATGCCTATGTTGTAACCTTAATCCCCAAATCTCGTGGTATTTGGAGACAGGGCCTTTGGAAGGGAATTGGGTCTTGAGAGTGGGGACTTCCTGAAGGAATTAGTTCGTGTTAAGAAGATATGGAAACAGCCTGCCTCCCTAACTACCTGTGATGGAATAGCCAGGAAGTGGGGCCTCACCAGACAGTGAATCTACTGGCTCCATGACCTTGGACTTGGCTACCTGCAGGACCATGAGAACACATGATATTTGAGGCACCACTCTGTGTTAGTTAGCATAGTGGGCTGTGCAGACAAGGCATTCTATAACCTATCTGAATATTAGCAAAATTGCTACCTCTGAACTGTGATTTGGTCCAAGGAAAGGTTACACATGTGTAAGAATGCATAATAGATGATGTGGTTCTAATGATTGGTTAACATTTCTGGATACATTCAACCCCTTTATGTCCCTTAGGGATGAATGGTAGAGAAAATACACATGGTTTTCCTTGTGACTTGAGCTCACTCTTTTCTGGGAAGGCTGATCCTACCATGTAGCCAGGATTCACTTACTTCTTGGTGGGAAGCAACATAACTTTCCATGGGAGAAACATTAGGTTAATATATAATACAGAATTTGATTTAGTAAGATTTTGCTAAAAAAATAATCTTAGCACTGCCTAGTTCAAACAAAAGAACTTGATCCAATATTGAACCCAAACAGCCAGATGGTGAACTAGTGCTTTATCCATTTTGCTGCTCAAGTATGTTTTCCAACATCTCAGCTGCCAGGAGATGCCATTACTAGCATAAATATGTCATTGATAATTTGTCAGTTTGCCCTGCTAATGACAAAACTATGGTGATTAATGGGATTATTAAAGTTCCTTGAGCAAGAGCTGTCAACCCAGAACTTTTTTTTTTTGACAGACAGAGTGGATAGTGAGAGAGAGACAGAGAGAAAGGTCTTCCTTTTTGCCATTGGTTCACCCTCCAATGGCTGCTGCGGCCGGCGCATCTCGCTGATCCGAAGCCAGGAGCCAGGCACTTCTCCCGGTCTCCCATGCGGGTGCAGGGCCCAAGGACTTGGGCCATCCTCCACTGCCTTCCTGGGCCACAGCAGAGAGCTGGCCTGGAAGAGGGGCAACCAGAACAGAATCTGGTGCCCCAGCTGGGACTAGAACCTGGTGTGCCAGCACCGCAAGGAGGAGGATTAGCCTGTTAAGCCATGGCGCCGGCAACCCAGAACTTTTGAGTAATATCTGCAGTGTAACAAGCATGAAGATGGTAAATAGAATATAAATGCTACTGGGTATTGGTAGATTCTCTTTGAGCACATGGTGACCAAAGATGTCCCACTGATGGCTTACAAGGAGAACCCTTTCTTTTTTTTTAATTTTTTTTTTATTTAGTGAATATAAATTTCCAAAGTACAGCTTATGGATTACAAAGGCTTCCCCACCCACAACTTCGGCATTGTCTGTGTATACAAAGGTTGTTGATTTTTGTGCATTGATTTTATATCCTGCTACTTTGCCAAACTCTTCGATGAGTTCCAATAGTCTCTTAGTAGAGTTCTTTGGGTCCCCTAAATAAAGAATCATATCGTCTGCAAAGAGGGATAGTTTGAGTTCTTCCTTCCCAATTTGTATCGCTTTAATTTCTTTTTCTTGCCTAATAGCTCTGGCTAAAACTTCCAGAACTATATTGAAGAGCAGTGGTGAGAGTGGGCATCCCTGTCTGGTACCAGATCTCAGTGGAAATGCTTCCAACTTTTCCCCGTTCAATAGGATACTGGCCGTAGTTTTTTCATAAATTGCTTTGATTGTATTGAGGAATGTTCCTTTTATACCCAGTTTGCTTAGGGTTTTCATCATGAAAGGGTGTTGTATTTTATCAAATGCTTTCTCTGCGTCTATTGAGAGAATCATATGGTTTTTCTTCTGCAGTCTATTAATGTGGTGTTTCATGTTGAATGTTTTGCGAACGTTGAACCATCCCTGCATACCAGGGATAAATCCCACTTGGTCTGGGTGGATGATCTTTCTAATGTGATGTTGCATTCTATTGGCCAGAATTTTATTGAGGATTTTTGTGTCTATGTTCATCAGGGATATTGGTCTGTAATTCTCTTTCAATGCTGCATCTTTTTCTGGCTTAGGAATTAAGGTGATGCTGGCTTCATAGAAAGAGTTTGGGAGGATTCCCTCTTTTTCAATTGCCCTGAATAGTTTGAGGAGAATTGGGGTTGGTTCTTCTTTAAATGTCTGGTAGAATTCAGCCGTGAATCCATCTGGTCCTGGGCTTTTCTTTGTTGGGAGGACCTTTATTGTTTCAATTTCTGTGTCAGTTATAGGTCTGTTTAGGTTTTCTATGTCTTCCTGGTTCAATTTAGGTAGGTTGTATGTGTCCAGGAATCTATCCATTTCTGATAGATTTCCCTGTTTGCTGGCATACAAGTCCTTGTAGTAATTTCTGATGATTCTTTTTATTTCTGTGGTGTCTGTTGTTACGTTTCCTTTTTCATCTCTGATCTTATTGATTTGGGTCTTTTCTCTTCTTTTTTTAGTTAGTTGGGCCAATGGGTTGGCAATTTTGTTTATTTTTTCAAAAAACCAGCTCCTCGTTTGGCTGATTTTTTTGTATTTTTTTTTTGGATTCAATCCTGTTGATTTCTTCTTTGATTTTAATTATTTATCTTCTCCTACTAGCTTTGGGTCTGTTTGCTGCTGATTTTGTAGATCCTTGAGATGACTTGAAAGTTCGTCTATTTGGTGCCTTTCCAATTTCTTGATGTAGGCACCTATTGATATAAATTTTCCTCTTAACACTGCTTTTGCTATATCCCATAGGTTTTGGTATGATGTGCTGTTATCCTCATTTACTTCCAGAAAATTTTTGATTTCTCTTTTAATTTCTTCTATGACCCATTGTTCATTTAGGAGCATGTTGTTCAGTCTCCATGTGTTTGTATGTGCTCTAGGGATTCCCGAGTTGCTAATTTCCAACTTCATTCCTTTATGGTCTGAGAAGCTGCGTGGTATGATTCTAATTCTTTTGAATTTGCTGAGACTTGCTTTATGGCCTAGCATGTGGTCAATCCTAGAGAAGGTTCCATGTACTGCTGAGAAGAATGTAAAGTCTTTAGATGTAGGATGAAAAGTTCTGTAGATATCTGTTAGGTCCATTTGAGCTATAGTGTCATTTAAATCTACTGTCTCCTTGTTGGTCTTCTGTCCTGATGATCTGTCTATCTCTGAGAGTGGAGTATTGAAGTCCCCCAGTACTATTGTATTGGGGTCTAAGTCTCCCTTTAAGTCCCTTAACAAGTCTTTTAAATAAACTGGTGCCCTGTAATTAGGTGCATATACATTGATAATTGTTATATCTTCCTGTTGAATGGATTCCTTAATCATTATATAGTGCCCCTCTTTGTCTCTCCTAATAGTTTTTGTGGTAAAATTTATGTTATCTGATATTAAGATAGCTACTCCCACTCTTTTTTCATTTCTGTTGTCATGGTATATCTTTTTCCAGCCTTTCACTTTCAGTCTGTGTGCATCTTTGTTAGAAAGATGTGTTTCTTGTAAGCAGCAGATAGATGGGTTTTGTTCCTTAACCCAATCAGCCAATCGGTGTCTCTTAACTGGATTGGAGAACCCTTTCTAAAAACACCAGAGTGTATGTTTTTTTAAAGAGAAGGTATCCATCAACATTTTACAAAGTTCTAGAAGCACACATACTTATTAATGAATTTCCATTTTTTCTTATTTGAATGGATGTCCAAAATCTAATATACAGAGAGAAATTATTCTTGAGAACAGAATTATTTTCATTTCCTTGGACTAAGATGAAGCATACCCTTTAGAAGAAAACAAACCCCATCTTGTGTTTTGTTTTTATGTTTTGTGTACAGAATGAATGCAGTTACATACCTTGAACAAAGTGTGTGTGTGTGTGAATGTGTGTGTGTATAAAGAAATAGAAGGATTCTGTGTTGAAAGATTCACAAATAAAAGGAAACCCAAGAAAAGATGTATTGTTGGTTATGCAGCAGCAAGCAAGCAAACAAAGAAACAAAAAAAACCCTCCATTTTCAAAGTCCCTCCCCTAATACAGAGTCTCCCCTAATATGACAGTCTACTTGCTGTGACACTCAATTCTTTTCCAATATTTTGACATATTCCAGAGGAAACCTTTGAAATCTGCTGAGTGTGCACTTCGTGCCTCAGCTCCTTTACCACAAGCCAAGTCTCTCCCTTTACTTATGAGTTTGATTACAACGTTAACCACCACCAAGGCTAAATCTGAAAATATTCAAGCCAGGGAAAAAGGCACACAGATTTGAGATAAATGTATTTAGTAAGATATTAGTATCTTGAGTCACAAGTACAAGTGAAAATATTATTGTTCTGCCCCTGTATGGAGGAAGTTGGTTTGGTTACATTATTTACCTACTAAGTTTTACTGTGGGCAATATTGTATTTTGACAGGTTTTTTTTGTTGTTGTTGACAGGCAGAATTAGACAGAGAGAGAGAGAGACAGAGAGAAAGGTCTTCCTTCTGTTGGTTCACCCCCCAAATGGCCGCTATGGCTGGTGCTGCGCCAATTCGAAGCCAGGAGCCAGGTGCTTCCTCCTGGTCTCCCATGTGGGTGCAGGGCCCAAGCACTTGGGCCATCCTCCACTGCCTTTCTGGGCCACAGCAGAGAGCTGGACTGGAAGAGGTGAAACCGGGACAGAACTGGCATCCCAACCGGGACTAGAACACAGATTCCCGGCGCCACAGGCAGAGGATTAGCCTAGTGAGCTGCAGCACTGGCCTATTTTGACAGTTCTATAGTGAAAGTGTATTCTGATGGCACTTAGGGCTGCAGAGTGGTGCTAAATTCTCAGATAATGGAATAAAACTGCTTGGAAAACATATGTATAAGTCATGTATGGTTTTCTCTGTTCAGTTTAGATGTGACATTGCCTCAGCATTATGTGAAAAAAGGCAGACACCAAAAGACAAATACCACGTGTTCCCTGTCACATGTGGAAGTTAAATAAAAGTCTGAACTTGGAATTAGTAGAGACTGGGAAGGGTGGAAGAGAGGCAGAATAGAAGCAGGTTGCATGATAGACACCCAAGCACAGTCAGAAGTAGCAAGTTCTAATGTTGCCTTGCTCAGTGGACAACTGTGGCTCACAACAATGAATTATATATTGCATGAAGAACCGGAAAAGAGCCAGTAGTCTCCAAACACAATGGAACGGCTTGTGGCCTGAGTTGATGCATTTGTGTTGTGTACATGTGTTGAACTACTGCATCATACCCTACAAAAATGCACAATTGCATGTGAATGAAACATTGAAAAAAAATTTAACAAGAGACTTTGCCTCACAAGGAAATGATGCAATTCTATGAAAGAGTTGAGACTTGAAGCCAACGGGAGGTGGGGTTGAACATGGCCTTACCTTTGAGAAAGACAGCGTGGTAAGCCCTGAAGGAACTCAAAGACTGGGCAGCAGGCACTGTCCTGCAGAAGGCATGGGAAGCAGGACAGAGTGAGGGCTTCAGGCAGGAGGCTTCCTGTTCTGAGGCCTCCCCCTGGGCTTAGGAGAGAGAACAAGCCCAACCATGAGGCTTCCTTTCTTCCTCTGAGATCCCAGAACCCACTGTGGCGGGAATTCCTGGGTACTTTTCAGTGGATGTCGATTTTCCAGGAGACTGCTGAGGGGAGAGAAAATGGCATCTTGGGGGTGTCTGCCACAATCTCCCTTGCTCTAAAAACCTGTGTACCCATTGTACTCTTTCTTGTGTGCTTGTGAGGTTTGTATTTGGACTCTGAGTCCTGATGTCCCATTTATTCAAATGATTCATGAATGAAGTCATTCCCTTTTTTTTTAAAAAAAATCTATCCATATCCCTCAAACCTGATATATAAAGTATATCCGGAAAACCCTGTTCTTAGTTCAATTGAGAAATGAAAGATGTTTTAGAAAACAAAATCCTGTCCCTTGCTCTGAATAATTTTTCTCTTTGAACATTAAAGTCTCGCCCTGAAATTTAACAAATGTACGGTGTTCATGAACTGCATGAGCCATATATGTTATCACTTACTGACAAGCAGTAATGAATATAAGTTGAAGTTAGTTTAAAAAATAAATGGATTTGACAATGAATACATAAATGTGACAGAAGTGACTGAGATTGCTAATTATTCTTGATTTTACACACACCTTGTGAAAGGCTGTTGAGAAGGGGGTGATGAAATGACCAGGACTTGAACCTTTGAAATTTGTTTTGGAGACTTTGTATCTCTGACATGGTACCGATTGTCAGTGAGGTGAAAGGCACCCAATGAGCCAGAGTAAATGAGCCCATGTCAAACAGAAAAAAAGGTCATTAATAATGTAGCAACTGTAAAGTACAGCTATGCACAACAGTCTGGTCAGTGATGGGTCACTTGTGTGACAGCGGTTCCATCAGATTGTAGTGGAGCTGAAAAGTTCCTGTTGTCTAATGACTTCATGGCTTCTGTAACATAATCTATCAAATATTGCTGATGTGTTTGTGGTGATACTGGTATAAATCTATTGGACTGCCAGTCATATAGAACTATAGCACTTCCAATTATCTAGATTACATGGTACTTGATAACAAATGGCTACATTATTGGTTTATGTATTTACCATATTTTTATCATATTTTATACTCTTCCTTCTACTTATATTTTAAAAAGCTTTGGTGTGCTGAAAAGGGCCCTCAATCCACTGTTAGTGGGAATATGAACTGATGCAGCCACTGTGGAAGAAAAATGGAGATACCTCAGAAATATGAATATAGACCTACCATATTACCCAGCCACCCCACACCTAGGAATTTACCCAAAGGAAATTAAATCAGCATATGAAAGAGTGATCTGTAACTGCATGTTTATCACAGCTCAATTCATAGTAGCTAATATATGGAATCAACCTAGATGTCCATTAGCTGAAGACTGGATAAATTATGATATATATGCACTATGGAATACTACACAGTGGTAAAAAAAATGAAATCCTGTCATCTGCAACAAAATTCAGGCAACTGGAAGCCATTATACTTAGTGAAATAAATCAGTCTCAAGAAGAAAAATACTATATGTTCTCTCTGATCTGTAGTAACTAATAGAGTCCCTAAAACTTAATCTATAGTGATAAAACTGACACTTTGTGATGTGGTGATTTTGAACAGCCCTTATCTTCAGTGTTGAAGAACAATTTTTTTTTTGCTTTTTCTTCATACAATTTGTTGAACTCTCTATTTAGTGTAAGGCAACTGAAAATAGATCTTTGTAAAAAATGGGAAAGGGACAGGGAGGATAAAGAAGGATAGAAGTATGAATGGTAAGGTGGTAGGGTGGGAAGAATTGCTATGCTCCTAAATTTGTATAAATGAAATTCATGAAGTTTGTATTCCTTAAATAAAATTAGAAAAAGTAAACTAAATAAATAGATTATATGAATAAATGTATATAAATAAAAATATTCAGTCTATAACTTTACTCATCTGACCTCTCAAAATGCATTCTCTTCTGTTTATAAAATACATTCCTTTAATTTAAATAGTACACAAATCGTTCATATTCCAGAACTCAATACAGAATCTATTCTTAGTTAAATCAAGGCTATAAAAATACATCAATTTTGGTGCCATCATTATTCTTAAATTTCTTGGGCTGCCATAGAAAAATACTATAGTATGTATTGGTTAAGCAAAGTTGAATTATTTGTCACAGATCTGAAAGATGGGAAGTTCAATATCAGAGTGTTGAATGATTTGGTTTTTAGTGAAGGCGCTCTTTCGCAGATTGGTCCTATCTCATGCCGTTGGATTTTTTTTTTTCTTCAAGGTGACCATGTAGTGGAAGAGGAACATACTTTTTCTTCCTATTTTTTTAAAAGATTTTATTTATTTATTTGAGAGGCAGAATTACAGACAGTGAGAAGGAGAGACAGAGGGAAAGGTCTTCCTTCCACTTGTTCACTCCCAAAATGGCTGCAAAGGCCAGAGCTGCATCAATCCAAAGTCAGGAGACAGGAGCTTTTTCTGTCTCCCATGTGGGTGGGGGGGCCCAAGCACTTGGGCCATCTTCTGCTTTCCCAGGCCATAGCAAAGAGCTGGATTGGAAAAGGAGCAGCCAGGACTAGAACTGGTGCCCCTATGGGATGTTGGCACCACAGGTGGAGGATTAACTTACTGCACCACAGTGGCAGCCCCTTACTTACTCTTACTTATAAGTCCAAAAGTCACAATAGGAAGTCCACACACTCATTGCCAAGTAACAGTACATAGTTTGCATTTGTAAAAATGCACCCATATAAGGGGATCTTTAATAAGTATATGAAAATACATATTGTGAAAAACTATGTGTAGTTTCAAATTTATTTGCACCAAGGTGAACTTGTTTTTTTCACCAAATTCTGTAATGTTCTTACATTGTTGAAGTCTTTCTCTTCACAGTGTTGATATTTGGATATGAGGTCATTTCCATGTACTGTTACTTGGCAATGAGTGTGTGGGCTTCCTATTGTGACTTTTTGACTTATAAGAAGAATAAGTAATATACTTATTAAAGATCCCTTTATATGGGTGCATTTGTAAACATTTTTCATCATTATATTTTTTTTCACTTTTTTCTTTAAAGATTTTATTTACTTATTTGAGAGGCAAAGAGAAAGGTATTCCATCTGCTGGTTCACTCCCAAAATGGCTGCAACAGCTGCAGCTGAGCCAATCTGAAACTAGTAGCCAGGAGATTCTTCCATGTCTCTCCTATGGGTATAGGGTCCCACACACTCAGACCATTTTCCACTGCTTTCCCAGGTGATAGGCAGAGAACTGGCCCAGAAGAGGAGAAGCAGTGCATAATGTAAGGGAAATATGTATTTTCGGGGGTCATAGCCAGAGGCTCAGAGTGAGGGTTCATGATGGAAAGCTACAGCATGACAGGGGATAAGAAAATAAGGAATATTTTATCTTTTCTCAGGGAATGGATCCATTCACAGAAATGAGTCAGCTGACTCCTGGTGGAGAAAAGAAAATCTTTACTGATTATTAGAATGACAGAGTAGTAACTTCTACCAGGTTGTAGTTTTAAGCAAGGAAGCATGGGGTGTGCGTTTTGGGAGAATTCAAGGACTATCTCAAGACCATAGTAGTTTGTGTAATACGATGTCAACACTGGATATAGAAAATTGATTTGCAACTATTGCTAAGTCCAGGAAATTTGAGGGTGCATAGCTAGCAATGATGATATTGGAGTCTGGCACTGTCACTGCAGTTCAAGGCTTCAGAATCCAAAAGGCACAATTTTGGTACTGATGGGTAATGAGAGGAATTCTTTAACAAATAGGTTTTATCACATATTTGAGAATATGTCTATGAACTGACAGGTCATTTTCCAATGAAAGCACCTGTGACTGATGTTTGAGTTATAGCATTAGCCTGTAACTTGATTTTATGGGTATTCATATGGTTATTAATCTGGTCACAACATCTTTGGATAGTGAGACTTATACTAGCCAAAATTGACAGCCTGTGGGTCACATCATTTGTCACGTTTGCTTGATACAGTTGCTTCCTTTAAGGTTGGGATCTCTGGATTTCAAGCCAATGTATGCACCCAGACCAAAAGTACTACTCAGTCAAATGGTGCAGTTGTATTTGAATAGCTTTTGCTGTTTGATTTCGGGGTGGCCTTCCTATGTATCCTTACATCTAACCTTAGCAACACTGGAGGCCAATCTCTGACAGTGAAATATGACAGAGGGCTTGGGTTTGGCTCCATCTTGTATTATAGAATACTTCGTAACCATGATCAAGTGTTTTTTTTTGAAGTTAATTGATTTTGATGAGTTGATTTGCATGTTTTTTTAAATTTGAAATGCAGAGTTACAGAGAGAGAGAAACAGAGAGAGCTTCCATCTCTGGTTCACTTCCTTAAATGGCTGTAACACTTAGAATTGAGCCATGCTGAAGCTAGAAGCCAGGACCCCCATCTGGTCCTCCCAACTGGGTGTAGGGCCCAAGCACTTAGGATGTATGCTGCTGCTTTCTCAGGTACATTAGTAATTACTTGGATTGCAAGCAGCTGGTAGTCAAACTGCCACCCATGTGGAATGCCAGCACTGCAGGATTAATCCACCAGACTATAGCACTGGCCTCCATGCTCAGGTTTGTATGCTGCTTCAATTTCCAAAATCAGAGTAAGCAAGTGGGTAGGGAAAGTCACAAGGCATGAGGCCTATGAGAGGCTATTTACAGGCAACAGTAGGTGGGCAGAAAATTTTATTTTACTGGTATATATCTTGGTTCCAAGAGAGACAGCTTTTTGCTTCACAGACCATGAGAACTAGTGGCCATCAGAGAATCCAGGAGCTATGAGGGAAGATTGTGGAGGTGTCGAGGTGGAACAAGTCTCTGGGATCACGAAGAGTGCCTATTGATTTTCTTTTTCTTTTTCTCTTTTCTTTTCTTCTCTTTTTTTCTTTTTCTTTTTCTTTTTTTTTTGACAGGCAGAGTGGACAGTGAGAGAGAGAGACAGAGAGAAAGGTCTTCCTTTTCTGTTGGTTCACCCCGCAATGGCCTCTGCAGCCAGTGCGCTGTGGCTGGCGCACCATGCTGATCTGAAGCCAGGAGCCAGGTGCTTATCCTGGTCTCCCATGGGGTGCAGGGCCCAAGTACTTGGGCCATCCTCCACTGCACTCCTGGGCCACAGCAGAGAGCTGGAAGGAAGAGGAGCAACTGGGACAGAATCCGGCACCCTGACCGGGACTAGAACCCAGAGTACCGGTGCCTCAGGCAGAGGATTAGCCTATTGAGCTGTGGCGCCTGCCTATTTTGACTGATTATAGAGTATTTTCCTGGAGGAGGTCCCATTTAATATGTGCTGACTTGTAAAGTAGCAGCATCAAAGAGATTAATCAACATATGAAAGCAGGGAGTACATTTCCACCAAAACCCAAGACGAAGAAGTATTAGACTTCTCCATTCCTCTTGAGTGTGTTAAACAGATCTCTTAGAGGAAGAATGTCATTAAACATGATGTCATACTGATTCTGGTGAAGCTGGATACAGTTAGTATCTCTATAAAGGGGTTGTACAAATAGCAAAGCCCCATATGTACTGTGAAGAGACATACTGTGACCTTTTCTAAGATGAAGGCATACTGACCCTGAGAGGCTTTTGAAAAACCACTGGACAAAACTTTTTGCCTTAATTTGAAATATGAATATAGTTACTCATTTATTCAGTTGGGGAAAATATGCTAGTGTTTTGCATAATGAATGTGGGCACAATCAATGGCATAGAGCATTAGGGTCATAGTAATTCACCATGCATGAGGTGCCATTTATTCTTTCAGGTTTAAAAAGAGGCAAAATTGGGCTAAATGGAAATGCAATGGAAATAAGCAATATTTTGTTAATTAGGCCTTACTTCATAAAGATCAGTCATTGAAGGCCTGAGTTTCCTTATATTGAGCCATCTTAGTTATTTTACATTGGGACCTCTGAAGTCTCATTTTATCAACCTAAGTTATAACTTCCAAAAAGCTTAATTTACTTTTAATTCTTTACTCAGGCTGTTACTATCTCTCTGGCTCCCATGACATAATTTGGTTCTTTTGACTACGGAAATTTGAAGCAACATTATAATTTAAATTAAGTGCAACAGTACATAAATTATATTTCTTTTTTATAAGATTTATTTATTTATTTATTTGAGACATACAGTTACACAGAGAGGGAAAGACAGAGAAAAATGTCTTCCATCTGCTGGTTCATTCCTGAAGCCAGGAGCCAGGAGCTTCTACTGGGTCTCCCACTTGGGCCATCTTCTACTGCTTTCCCAGGCCGTAACAGAGAGCTGGATCAGAAAAGGAGCAGCAAGGAAAGGAACTGGCACTCATATGAGATGCTAGAGCCACAGGTGGAGGCTTAGCCTACTATGCCACAGTGCTGGTCCCTTCTTACTTATTTTTAGTAATTTTTCCTATAATCTTACATGGTACTCTATTTAAATTTAGTTAAGATTCCTAGATAAAATTGTAATTTAAACCATGCAATTGATTGCACCCACAAAGCTTTGTAAACATGCATTTTAGAAGCTGTAAAATGTGAGGCCAGTGCTGTGCCATAGTGGTTAAAGCCACCACCTGCAGTGCTAGCATCCCATATGGGTGCCTGTTTGAGTTCTGGCTGCTCCACTTCTGACCCGGCTCTCTTCTATAGCCTGGGAAAGCAGCAAAAGATGGTCCAACTCCTTGGGCCCCTGTACCCACGTGGGAGACCTAGTAGAAGCTCCTGGTTCCTGGCTTCAGATTGGCACAGTTCTGGCTGTTTTGGCCAATTGGGGAGTGAATCAGCGGATGAAGACCATCACGCTTTTCTCTCTTTCTGCCTCTCATTCTCTCTGTGTAACTCTTTCAAGTAAATAAATAAATCTTTAAAAAAAGAAGTTGTAAAATGTAACTTGCAACTGCAGAAGCACAAAAGGCAGTGTCCTTTTTTTTTACTTTTTATGGAATTATATTAAAATTCTAGTGCTCTAACTGTATTAAATGATGGGCTCTTAAAAATACACATGTACAAATAATTTATTTTTTGCATTTTATTTCTCTTTTAGGTTACTGTGGACATTTTTCTCATATCTTTTGTCTTATTTCTTTCTTTTTATGGTTTAGGCTTTTAGGAACATGGAGTCAGACTTTTCAATTTCCATATTTCTCTGAAAGCCCTCTGTGCTTGGCCCTTACAGGAGATTGCAAGTAAACATCAGAGATAGGTGTGTATTACTTTTTTTAAAAAAAGATGTATTTTATTTATTTGAAAAACAGAGTCAGAGAGAGAGGTAGAGACAGAGAGAGAGATCTTCATTCTCTGGTTCACTCCCTAGATGGTCACAATGGCCAGATCTGTGCTGATCTGAAGTCAAGAGCCAAGAGCTTCCTCCAGTCTCCCATGTGGGTGCATCTAGAAGATGAACTGCTTTCCCAGGCCACAGCAGAGAGCTGGATTGGAGGAAGAGCAGCCAGGACTAGAACCAATGCCCATATGGGATGCCCGTACTTCAGGCCAGGGCTTTAACCCATTGCGCCACAGCACTGGCCCCGTGTATTACTTTCCAGTGTCAACATAATATTATTACCACAGATGCGGTGGTTGAAATCACAGGAATTTATTTTGCATACTTCTGTATGTCTGAAGCCTAAAATCAAGATGTTTGTAGCCTTGATTTCTTATGAGGCCTCTCTCTATGGAGTCCCATCAGCCACATTCTTGCTGTGTCCTCACCTAGCATTTTTCCACCCATGTACATCTCTGATGTCTCTATCTTTTAAGGATACCAGTTAGTTTGGATTAGGGCCTCAAATTTTTGATGCAATTTTCCTTTATTAAATCGTTAAAGGCCCAATCTCCAAATCCAGTCACATTGGGATTTAGGACTGCAAGATATAAATTTTGGTGAGAAGGGGTCTGGTGCTCTGCCACAGGGGAAACCAGGAAAAGGTAGATTTCATGTTTGAAATGAGGGTTAGCATTCCTCCCAGTATTATTTTCTGTGCTATTTCTGTATAATATGGTCATTTGCACACACACAAATATACACACACACTTTACATCTGTTCTTAGCTAAAAGGTTGAGAAGCAATACAAACATTCATCTTAAATAGCTGTGTATAAGTACACAAAGTAATATGGAAATTTCTAAAAGTTGTGTTCAGGTAAAATCAATATAGTAACCCATAAGATTGAATGGTAGGAAAAAAAAAGAAAAGAAAATATGAAAACTAAAGAGACATAAAAAGTGGCATGGGCAATTGTATAGGTATGTATTATATTTACCACTCATAGCTACTAAAAATAAACACAAGTGTGGAAAAATTAAAACTATACTTTATAAAAGTACTGATCAGTAGATGTCTTCTGATAATGATTTTGCAAATTTTAGATTGATGTTACTCTAAATTAGAAATTATGATTATATGACAAAAAGAAAGATACATTTCCAGAAAGTATAAATCTATTATTGTAGCAACAGGTTTGAGAAATGCTTCTTTTTGTCTTTTCAGCTTTATTTACCAAATTAAGTGTATGGTGAATTATTGTAAATTTTCCAATTCCTTGCCAGTTTTACATAATAGCTAATAGTTTTTCATATTTATTGTTAGATGTATTTTTAATGTTTGCACTAATTTGACCAACTTAAAGTAGATATGACTATTACAAAATTTATAATAAAAATATTTAATTTTAATGGCACATGTGTCACATTAGCTTCTTCAAAGACACCAAAGATCATTGATAATAATGTGACAAACTCAGCAGAATACTGAAAGTTCATTGGTTTATTTGTTTTTAGTAGCAAATGAGTATTATGTGGTAATTTTAAAAATAATTTACAAGTTACTTAGCATTCACAGATTAAAATTGAATAGTTTGTAGAAAAAGTTATGGCATGCCATATCCCCATCCCATTAAATTGTATGAAAATTCCTTAGAAAGAAAGCAAAAATGCAGTCATTTAAATGTCCTGTCAATGGTTCCAGGGTCATATAGCAGGTGGAAAAAAAGTTTCCAAAGAAAATCTTCTGATTCATTAAGAGCATTGATTAAGACCCAGTGGTCTTTGTATCCAAATCTGCTCCTCTCCCCTCCTTTCCTGACTCAAAGAAATGGGAACTTTAGTCCAGACATGTGCAGCCAATGTGGGGCTTCCTTTCCTACTAGTTGGCCTGCTAATATTCTGGTTGTGACAAGACTGCCCCCATTTTTCCAGCTTTCCCACATTCCCATTGCTATTGTTCTGGATGAGTGCAGCAGGGGAATGGGCTGAGACCTCACTTTTGGATGCAGGCTACACATTGGGCACCCTTGGATCCCATAATCCATCACATGCAATGTTCACAGCAGTCATATATTAAGGTTAGAAGAATACTTAGGGGCCGGCGCCACAGCTCAATAGGCCAATCCTCCACCTGCGGCGCTGGCACACCAGGTTCTAGTCCCGGTTGGGGTGCCGGATTCTGTCCCAGTTGCTCCTCTTCCAGTCCAGCTCTCTGCTGTGGCCCGGGAAGGCAGTGGAGGATGGTCCAAGTGCTTGGGTCCTGCACCCACATGGGAGACCGGGAAAAACACCTGGCTCCTGGCTTCGTATTGGCATGGTACGCCAGCCACAGCGGCCATTGGAGGGTGAACCAACGGCAAAGGAAGACCTTTCTCTCTGTCTCTCTCTCTCTCACTGTCCACTCTGTCTGTCAAAGAAAAAACAGAAGAAGAAGAAGAATACTTAGGGTTAGAGGAACACTTAGGGTTACAGGGATGAGGGTATAGTGAAGAGATAGAAGGGGTACTGAGCTTACTTTTTAGTTTTTATTTATATAAACGGAACAAATTTCATTTGTTTTATATATACAATATTTTTTATTAAACTTTTATTTAATGAATATAAATTTCCAAAGTATAGCTTATGGGTTACAATGGCCTCCCCCCTCCCATAACTTCCCTCCCACCCGCAACCCTCCCCTTTCCCGCTCCCTTTCCCCTTCCATTCATGTAAAGATTCATTTTCAATTCTCTTGGTATACAGAAGATCAGTTTAGTATATATTAGGTAAAGATTTCAACATTTTGCCCATAGAGCAACATAAAGTGAAAAAAATTACCATTGGATTACTAATTATAGCATTAAATAGCAATGTACAGCACATTAAAGACAGAGATCCTGCATAATTTTTTTTCAAATTAATTAATTTTCTATGCCATTTCCATTTTAACACCAGGTTGTTTTTTTTTCATTTCCAATTCTCTTTATATACAGAAGATCAATTCAGTATATAATTAGTAAAGACCTCATCAGTTTGTGCCCACACAGAAACGCAAAGTATAAAAATACTGTTTCAGTACTAATTATAGCATCACTTCACTTTAGACGACACATTAGGGACAGATCCCACATGGGGTGTAAGTACACAGTGACTCCTGTTGCTGATTTAACAATTTGACACTCCTGTTCATGGCGTCAGTAATCTCCCTAGGCTCTAGTCATGAGTTGCCAGGGCTATGGAAGCCTTTAGAGTTCGCTGACTTTGATCTTATTCCGATAGGGTCATAGTCAAAGTGGAGGTTCTCTCCTCCCTTCGGAGAAGGGTACCTCCTTCTTTGATGGCCCCGTTCTTTCCACTGGGATCTCACTCGCAGAGATCGTTCATTTAGGTCTTTTTTTTTTTCCATGATATCTTGGCTTTCCATGCCTGCTAACTCTCATGGGCTTTTCCGCCAGATCCGAATGCCTTGAGGGTTGATTCTGAGGCCAGAGTGTTGTTTAGGACATCTGCCATTCTATGAGTCTGCTGTGTATCCCGCTTCCCATGCTGGATCTTTCTCTCCCTTTTTAATTCTATCAGTTAGTATTAGCAGATACTTGTCTTGTTTGTGTGATCTCTTTGACTCTTAGACCTATCAGAGCTATCAATTGTGAGCTGAAATTGATCACTTGGACTAGTGCAATGGCATTGGTACATGCCATCTTGATGGGATTGTGTTGGAATCCCCTGGCACATTTCTAACTCCACCATTTGGGGCCAGTCCGATTGAGCATGTTCCAAATTGTTCATCTCCTCCCTCTCTTTTTCCACTCTTAGATTTAACAGGGATCACTTTTCAGTTAAAATTTAAACACCTAAGAATAATTGTGTGTTAATTACTGAGTTCAACCAATAGTACTAGAACAACAACAACAACAACAAATACTAAAAAGGATAAAGTATTACATTGTACATCTAAAGTCAGGACAGGAGCTGATCAGTTCATTGTTGCTTATAGTGTCCATTTCACTTCAACAGGTTTCCCCTTTGGTGCTCAGTTGTCACTGATCAGGGAAAACAAATGATACTTGTCTCTTTGGGACTGGCTTAATTCACTCAGCATGATGTTTTCCAGATTGCTCCATCTTGTTGCAAATGACTGGGTTTCGTTGTTTCTTACTGCTGTATAGTATTCTATGGAGTACATGTCCCATAATTTCTTTATCCAGTCTACTGTTGATGGGCATTTGGGTTGGTTCCAGGTCTTAGCTATTGTGAATTGAGCTGCAATAAACATTAATGTGCAGATGGCTTTTTTATTTGCCAACTTAATTTCCTTTGGGTAAATTCCAAGGAGTGGGATGGCTGGGTTGTATGGTAGGGTTATGTTCAGGTTTCTGAGGAATCTCCAGACAGACTTCCATAGTGGCTTAACCAGTTTGCATTCCCACCAACAGTGGGATAGTGTCCCTTTTTCCCCACATCCTCTCCAGCATCTGTTGTTGGTAGATTTCTGAATGTGAGCCATTCTGACCGGGGTGAGATGGAACCTCATTGTGGTTTTGATTTGCATTTCTCTGATTGCTAGTGATCTTCAACATTTTTTCATGTGTCTGTTGGCCATTTGGATTTCCTTTTTCGAAAAATGTCTATTGAGGTCCTTGGCCCATCTCTTCAGTGGGTTGTTTGTTTTGTTGTTGTGGATTTTCTTGATTTCTTTGTAGATTCTGGTTATCAATCCTTTATCTGTAGTATAGTTCGCGAATATTTTTTCCCATTGTGTCGGTTGCCTCTTCACTTTCCTGACTGTTTCTTTTGAAGTACAGAAACTTCTCAATTTGATGCAATCCCAAATGTTAATTTTGGTTTTGACTGCCTGTGCTGTTGGAGTATTTTCCAGGAAGTCTTTGCCTGTACCTATATCTTGCAGGGTTTCTCCAATGCTCTCTAATAATTTGATGGTTTCGGGTCGTAGATTTAAGTCTTTAATCCATGTTGAGTGAATTTTTGTGTAAGGTGAAAGGTATGGGTCTTGCTTCAAGCTTCTGCACGTGGAAATCCAATTTTCCCAGCACCATTTATTGAATAGACTGTCCTTATTCCAGGGATTAGATTTGGATCTTTGGTCAAATATAAGTTGGCTGTAGATGTTTGGATTGATTTCTGGTGTTTCTATTCTGTTCCATTGGTCTATCCATCTATTTCTGTACCAGTACCATGCTGTTTTGATAACAACTGCCCTGTAGTATGTCCTGATCTGGTATTGTGATGCCTCCGGCTTTGTTTTTGTTGTACAGGATTGCTTTGGCTATTCGAGGTCTTTTGTGTCTCCATATGAATTTCAGCATCATTTTTTCCAGATCTGAGAAGAAGGTCTTCGGGATCTTGATGGGTATTGCATTGAATGTATAAATTGCTTTTGGGAGAATGGACATTTTGATGATATTGATTCTTCCAATCCATGAGCATGGAAGATTTCTCCATTTTTTGGTATCCTCTTCTATTTCTTTCTGTAAGGTTTTGTAGTTTTCATCGTAGAGATCTTTAACGTCTTTGGTTAAGTTTATTCCAAGGTATTTGAATGTTTTTGTAGCTATTGTGAATGGGATTGATTTTAGAAGTTCTTCCTCAGCCATGGCATTGCCTGTGTATACAAAGGCTGTTGATTTTTGTGCATTGATTTTATATCCTGCTACTTTGCCAAACTCTTCTATGAGTTCAAATAGTCTCTTAGTAGAGTTCTTTGGGTCCCCTAAATAAAGAATCATATCATCTGCAAAGAGGGATAGTTTGAGTTCGTCCTTCCCGATTTGTATCCCTTTAATTTCTTTTTCTTGCCTAATAGCTCTGGCCAAAACTTCCAGAACTATATTGAATAGCAGTGGTGAGAGAGGGCATCCCTGTCTGGTACCAGATTTCAGTGGAAATGCTTCCAACTTTTCCCCATTCAATAGGATGTTGGCCGTGGGTTTTTCATATATTGCTTTGATTGTATTAAGGAATGTTCCTTCCATACCCAGTTTGCTTAGAGTTTTCATCATGAAAGGGTGTTGTATTTTATCAAATGCTTTCTCTGCGTCTATTGAGAGAATCATATGGTTTTTCTTCTGCAGTCTGTTAATGTAGTGTATTATGTTGATTGTTTTGCGAATGTTGAACCATCCCTGCATACCGGGGATGAATCCTACTTGGTCTGGGTGGATGATCTTTCTGATGTGTTGTTGCATTCTATTGGCCAGAATTTTATTGAGTATTTTTGCATCTATGTTCATCAGGGATATTGGTCTGTAATTCTCTTTCAATGTTGCATCTCTTTCTGGCTTAGGAATTAAGGTGATGGTGGCTTCATAAAAAGAATTTGGGAGGATTCCCTCTTTTTCGATTGCTCTGAATAGTTTGAGAAGAATTGGAGTTAGTTCTTCTCTAAATGTCTGGTAGAACTCAGCAGTGAATCCATCTGGCCCTGGGCTTTTCTTTTATATATACAATTTTAAGAACCTGATACTTCTCACCTTATATTCCCTCCCTTGTTCCTACCCACTCTCTTTCTTATTTTTACTGAGTTTTTTTTGAGGTGGCAAGATATTCTAAACTTGACATTCGATATGATTACACATATCTGTTAAAGCCATTGAATTGTGCACTTCAAATAGGTGAATTACAAGTGGGTTACATTCATATTTAATAAGCTTAAGAGTGCTATGAATCCTAAAATTTTTAATGTCTATATTTAATGATTTCACATTTTGTAATTAATATCTCAAAAAGTAATATTCTAAATTCAAGGCTACATATTATGTGATATCTCTCTGTGTAATACAATCTATATTTTATATAGATATGGTTATAAATGCATGAGAAAACATCTGCAGCATATAAACTGAATTAATAATGATGGTTAATTTGGGGCTCAGATCTTTGGGGCATTGTGAGGGAAAGTGATGTTGATATTTGTTCCTAAAGAAGATATTAATGAGGTAAATTAATAAAAACATGATCAGACATCTGAGCTGCATGACTACATATTTTCATTAGTAATTGGTAGAAAATTGCCCACAGGTCTTAATCCTAAGGGGATCCTGGATTAGACAAATCCACTCTATTATCATCACTCTATTTTTACAACAAGGAATACATTATTCTTCATTTGCATTCAGTACACATTATGTATTAGAACTGCTGTCAGTATTAGTATCAATAATTAATACACAATATTCTTTTTCCCTTTATCTCTCCCTGGAAACTTGGTTTTCTTCTCGCTGTTCATTATTGTGAATAATGCTTCTATGAATATATGTGTACGAGACTTGTTCTGGCCCTGTTTTCATTTCTTTTGATTATATCCCTAGCAGTGGAATTGCTGGATCATACATTAATTTTACACAGAGTATTTTTCAGGAATTTCAATACTTTCTTCCATACGGTGACATCATGTTATATTTATCCTAGGAAGTTATTAGGGTTTCAATTTCTCCAGCTTTGCCAACAAATTTCAAAATAATGAAAATTGAATTGAATGGAAAGTGGTATCTTAATGTGCTTATCATTTTGTATGCTAAGGAATCATTTGTGTATTTTCATTGTAGAAATGCCTATTTAATCCTTCATATTAAATGCTTTAATTGCTTTGAGCTATGATATTTTAAAGCTTGATATTATACCAAAATATGAAATGATTGTTATTTATTTTAAAAATAATATTCAATCTAAATCTAGCACATTTCCTGTTAAAGTAGAATTTTTTGCTCACATTGACTTCTATTAGTGTTTCTTTTTTTCTTAGTGTTTCAAATATGCGAGTTGTGTTGGTTAAGTTGGTCATGCCAGCCCACATTCAAAGGGCATTGATTTCCACTTCAAAGATGAGAGTAAGAAAGAAATTCTGATTTCCATAGAACTACCAGTAATGCCATTGCTATGATGTATTTTCATTTTGATCATATATATCATAATTTACTTTGTGATTTATTCTTTCATTCCTGGATTATATAGAAGGATATTTTATTTTTAAATATTTGAGGCTCTTCTGCATTTCCCTTTATCTTACTGATTTCTAATTTAATTTTATTGTGTTCGGAGGGAACATTTCACATTTTCAGTATTGAGACATCATTTGTGACTCGGCATATTTTCTGTCGTGCTAAGTGTTCCACATAATCCTCTGTAAATATCAGGTCAATATATTGTTATTAATGTCGATATTGATATATATTTTATCTCTTTTTTGACTACTAAAGAGTATTATCTAGGTTTAATTGTGGATACTTTTTCTTGTTTATTTATATTGTTTCTATTTCATGTCATTTAAGGCTTTTTTTTTTTTTTTGGTCCATTGAGCTTTTATTTGTATGTGAATGTTACATTGCTAAAAAATCCCAGGATTTTCCTTCCTGTGTGTTTTAGTAGTGTTTCTTCATGGCCCATGTTGCCAGCTGAGGTTCTCAGTACAATGAAACCAAACTGGCAAGATGGAAGCAGATTATTCTTCCATATTTTCTAGATCATTCAATTGCACATCAAATCTGGGGCTGATCACTCCACACCTGTTTAACCTACCCACGAGGTTCACAACAATTTCCCCAGCTCTGTGATCATCCATGATTTCAAATTTTCCAATGTAACCATGCTTCATCATCACAGTTAAAAACATGATGATGACTTTGGAGCATGGTCTAGTAGGAACCTGGCATTTGCCTCTTCTCTTGGAACTGCTGTTGCCTTGAGAGCATCGGCCAGGACATTCATGGGCACCATCATAGGGGCACAGAAAGATGATGGAAGGAGGATGGGAGGGGCAAGAGCATTGAATTATCAAGGCTTTATTTTTGGTACATTAATATTTTAAGTGTTATATCATCCTGATGTATTATCAATTTGTTACCATGGAAAGTCTATATCTGCATTAATAGATTTTGTACTGACCTTTATTTTGTCTGCTATCAAGTAAGATGTCCATTTGAGCATTTTATGATAAGTGTAGTTTATGTTTTTATTTATTTATTGAGATTTTATTTAGTTGAGAGGTAGAGTTAAAGACAGAGAAGGAGAGACAGAAAGAAAGGTTTTCCATCTACTGGTTCACTCTCCAAATGGCTGCAATGGCTGGAGCTGAACTGATCTGAAGCCAGAAGCCAGGAGCCAGGAGCTTCTTCAAGCCCTTGAGCCATATTCAGCTGCTTTCCTATGCCATAGCAGAGAGCTGGATTGGAAGAGGAGCAGCTGGGATGCAAGCTGGTTCCCATACTGCATTCTGGTGCTGAAGGTGCAGGCTTAGCCTACTACACCACAGTGCTGGCCTCCTAAATCTTTTTATTTATTTGGGAGGTAGGGAGATAGAGAAAGCTAGAGATCGAAAGATCCTGGTGCCTGATTCATTCTACCAAATACCCACAATAGTCAAGACTGGGCTGAGCCAAAGCTGGAAAAAACAACAACAAAAACATAAACAACCTCAATCCACGTCTAACACATAGGTGACAAGATCTCAAATATTTGAGTCACCACTGCTACCTCCCAGGGTCTTCAATAGCAGGAAGCTGAGGTTGTGAGCCATAGCTGAGTATCACTAAGGTTCTCAAATATGAGATGCAATTGTCTTAACTTTTCTATGCATTCATTTCTGTGTAGCATATATTTTCCGCATTTTCATTTTAAGTATGCTTCTGTCTTAGTATTTTACATAGGATACAAGTGGACAACATGCTCAAATGTCTTATTTTTATCACATTTGACAATCTCTATCAGCTCAACTGTATTTGAACTAATTCTAAATATGGCTGAAATTATCTGTCACTTGACTACATTTCTATATTTCTCATATGATTTATAACTCTATTTCTCCTTTACTACCTTCTTTTTTGGCTCATTAAATATTTTTAAAATAATTTTATGTCAAATCTTTTCATTATTTTTTGTTTTTAACTGTTTTGCATTTCACATATACAGTTTTAAAAAATATTTTATTTGTTTTGCAAGGTAGAGTTGCAGACAGAGAGAGGGAGAGACAGAGAGAAAGGTCTTCAATCCACTGGTTCACTTCCCAAAAGGCTGTAATGGCCAGAGTTGGGCCAATCCAAAGCCAGGAGGCAGGAATTTCTTCTGGGTCTCCCTTGCAGGTGCAGGGGTGCAAGCATTATTTCCATCTTCTGCTGCTTTCTCAGGCCATAGCAGAGAGCTGGACTGGAAGAGGAATAGATGGAACTCAAACTGGTGCACATATGGGATTCCAGCACCTCAGGCAGAGACTTAGTCCATTATACACAGTGCCAAACCCTCATATATACAGTTTTAACAACATAATGACACTCCCCACAATATGCTCCCTCCCTGCTCACTCCTAACTTCCTGCTTTTCTCATTTTTCTTTCTAATTGTTACAATGACACACTTCCATTTTTTAAAGATTTATTTGATCATTTGAAAGGCAGAATTACAGAGAGAGAGAGAGAGAGAGAGAGTTCTTCCATCGAGTGATTCACTCCCCAAATTGCCAGAGCTGAGCTAATTCTAAGCCAGGAGCCAGGAGCTTCTTCTGGATCTCTCACATGGGTGCAGGAGCCCAAGGACTTGGGCTACCTTCTACTGCTTTCACAGGCCATAGCAGAGAGCTAGCTTGGAGGTGGAGCAGCTGGGACTCAAACAAGCACCCACATGGGATGCTGGCACTGCAGACATCAAAGTAGGGATGCAGTTATTTGAGATGGTAACACAGAGAGAACACATGGATTTCAGGAATAGAAATGTGAACACAAGAAGCCAGGCATGGCTGCAGGCACATAGAGACAGACGCACCTGGAGTTAGCAAGCACATGCAGGAACAAGCTGAGAAACACAGAAGAAAATACAAAGATGCCAGATAAATCAATGCTTAATGGAAATTTATAGCCTTAAGTGAGTATAGGCAGTCCTGAATTAGTTAAATTGTTTTAGACTTATTTTAGACAATATTAAACAACATGGCTGTTTTTAATTGCTCTTGTAACAATATTCTATCTGAATTTTATTGAATATTTTATTTAATTTTTAATGTTTTACATTTATTGTATTTAATTTTGCAGTAACAATTTTTTAAAATCCTTGCATACAAAGGGTTTTCAGAATATCTGGAGAATACATTTTATGAAAACAATAAGCAAAAAGGTCATGAAAATTTTTTTAACATTTTATATTCTTTATATTTAATATCTTATTAAATATATTTTAACATTTAATTTAACTAATCATATGACATTCTAATATTTTGCATCTACAGGATTACTTACATTGCTTATTTGAAAATATTACTATCTCTTCTCTTGCATTTTTAGGATGTATATCTTCTTATTGGCCAACAGTGTTTCTATGTATTTTTTAATTCATATATTTTCCTGGTAACATTTGTATCTCTGTGAACTAGATGTGCTCTAAATTTGTTTTTATTTCATGTCCTTATCTTATTGCATCTTCTATGAGATGCTATGTTCCCAAAAGAAAATAAAAAGTATTTCCTGTTTATTTACTGTCTTCTTAATAAAAGAAATCAGATAAAGCTGGTTTTATATGACATTTATCCCTAAGGAAAGTTATTAATGAATTAGTCATGAAGATTCACAAATATAAAAAATTCATAAAAAAACAAGGAGAAAATGGAAAAATTGATTTGGAATTTGCTTCTCTTTTAGAACATACATGGATTGATTAGAGATATATTTACAAAAATGTGACTCTTGATATTCTAGTTATATTTCATTGTTGAAAATGTGGGAAATCTTAACACATATGCATAGATAAACACACACACACACACACACCATACATACCCCAAGGTTTATCCTTATCTTTTTAGGGGAATGGCTTGACACTATTATCTTGCCAACCTTCCAACTCAAAAAGACTCATCGAGCTTACACTTTATACTGAAGGGTAAACTTGCTTCAAGTGTTCCACAATTTGAAATCATTGGAATTTGGCAGTTGGACTCTGCACAGTAAATGTGACCATGCACTAAAACCCCAAGTCCTGTGACATGTTAGGAATTGTTTGGTGGATCTTATGCCTGATCATGAGGGCAGTGAGAACTATAGTAAGACTGAAGGGTATAGAGCTGACAGTCCTATCATTTGGAGACTAGCAAAGGCTAGTGTCAGCCTCTTTCTGTAACTTGAGGTCCCAGGAGGGAAATTTTTCAATCTTTGTTCCCAGAGGTATAGAAGCTTCTCTTCTGCAGAGAGGGAATCTTTGTTCAGGGTCTCAAAATTTAAAAAAATCAAATTTTATGCACCTGTGTCTATTGCTGAAATCCACTGAGGCTGCATTCTAACTGAAAAACAACCACTGTCATCACAACATTCATTGTGATTGAGACGATGGATTTTGTGACAATAGTGTTAGTTTCTGCTGAGAATCTGCATTTGATCTGGGAGAGAGACCTTATGGGGTTGTGGCTGGGCTTCAGAATATGAGGACCTTTGTCTTTGTGTTGTCTTGTGAGGTCTGACACACATAACACCCTTTGCCAACTATTAGCTGTCCCAGGGCACTGTCAAAAACTGCCAGGTATGCTGCAAAACCCGGCTCCCTGTGTCCTGATTCCCTTCATTGTGCTGATGCTATCACAAAATTGCATTTTCTGGCAAGATGCTTCCATAGACACAAGAAGAGAGATGCTCATAAACTTGATATTCACTGTGGATTTCATACCGAAAGCATGTTCTCCAGGGAATAGGCAGTTATACAAACACTCCAAAGACACTGCACTAATCTGTCACATATTTATAGGGTATTGAAAATCTCACATCAAGTATCTCCACTGTAATAAAACTTCAGAAAATGTTAACTTAATGAGACATTACTGTCAATATTAAGGCAATTTTCAGTGTGAACCAAGTTTTGTAACGTGGTGGAGGATGAAGACCTGGAAAGTAGAAATTCCTGTCATTTTAGTACTTGTCTAAGAAAAATGCTATCTTTCAACAGTTCCATGAGCCTTATCCTTGCATTGAAATGATTTGTATATTCCATGATAACAACATTACTAAAGATGTGCAGTACCCTTAGTGCATTGATCTGCAAATATGCAGACCTTAGCAGAAAGGTGTGTGACTTGTTTATAGGCTTCCTGTGGTGTTGGCCCATGTCAGGATGAGTCACCACATCATTGCAATCTACCCCTGTTATGAAAGGATAAGACTGTAAGTAATATAGCAGGAAGGGTGATTGGGCATCAGCATAGGACACTTCTATCCTAAGCCAATATGCCTAAGGCATTTACCCCAATAGGGAAATTGGAAAGGAGCAGTGGGAAGCTTTCAATAGGTGAAGACACAAGAGGCCTTGGGATTGACAACTAAAATAGGGGAGCACAAGAAGACTAATAGGTGAAAGATCCATGGTACTGAAATTTCTGGAAGGAATAACATTCAATAAAACACCCTTAGAAGGGTGAAAAATCCTCCAAGAACAAATTAAACAAAAACCTCAAGTCAGCCCCAAGAAAATATATTTTGTCTGTGCTTTTCACTGCAGTCCTGATTTGCAATACTGTGCAGGATATAGATATCCTCTGTTTCAGCTTCTTGCTTATTGTTTCTGTTGTCTTCAGCCTACTGCAACAGATATTTCTTCATGTATTTCAGATCAGATAAAACATACAAAAAGAAGAGGAATGATTTTGTTTTAGGTTTATTTTATTTATTTAAAACAGTTACAGAGAGAGGTAGAGACAGAGAGAGAGGTCTTCCATCCACTTGTTCACACCTCAAATTACCACAACAGCCAGAGCTGTGCTGACCTGAAGCCAGGAGCTTCCTCTGGGTCTCCCACGTGGATGTAGGGGCCCAAGAACTTGGGCCATCTTCTACTGCTATCCCAGCCACAGTAGAGAGCTGGATCAGAAGAGGAGCAGCCGGGACTAGAACTGGCACCCAAATGGGATGCCGGTGCTTCAAGGTCAGGGCTTTAATCTGCTGTGTCACAGTGCTGGCCACAATTCTTTTTTTTAGTTTATTTTTTTAATAAATATAAATTTTCAAAGTACAACTTGTGGATTATAGTGGCTACCCCCCATAACATCCCTCCCACCCACAACCATCCCATTTCCCACTCCCTCTCCCATCCCATTCTTCATCATGACTCATTTTCAATTAACTTTATATATAGAAGATCAACTTAGTATATACTAAGTAAAGATTTCAACATACTGCACCTACAAAGACACACAAAGTATAGGATGCTGTTTCAGTAGTAGTTTTACCATTAATTTGCATAGAACAAAACATTAAGGGCAGAGGTCCTACATGGGGAGCAGGTGCACAGTGACTCCCATGGTTGATTTAACAATTGACATTCTTATTTATGGTGTCAGTAATCACCAGAGGCTCTTGTCATGAGCTGCCAAGGCTATGGAAGCCTCTTGAGTTCACCAACTCTAATCTTATTTAGACAAGGCCATAGTCAAAGCGGAAGTACGCTCCTCCCTTCAGAGAAAGGTACTGCCTTCTTTGATGGCCTGTTTTTTCTGCTGGGATCTCACAGAGATATTTCATTTAGGTCACTTTTTTTTTTGCCACAGTGTCTTGGCTTTCCATGCCTGTGAAACTCTCATGGGCTTTTTAGTCAGATCTGAATGCCTTAATGGCTGATTCTGAGGCCAGAGTGCTGTTTAGGGCTTTTGCCATTCTATGAGTCTTCTATGTATCCTGCTTCCCATATAGGATCATTCTCTCATTTTTAATTCTTTTTTTTTTTTGACAGGCAGAGTGGACAGTGAGAGAGAGAGAGACAGAGAGAAAGGTCTTCCTTTTCCATTGGTTCACCCTCCAATGGCCACCACGCTGTGACCGGCACACTGTGCTGATCCAAAGCCAGGAGCCAGGTGCTTATCCTGGTCTCCCATGCGGGTGCAGGGCCCAAGCACTTGGGCCATCCTCCACTGCACTCCCGGGCCACAGCAGAGAGCTGGCCTGGAAGAGGGGCAACCGGGACAGAATCCGACGCCCTGACTGGGACTAGAACCCGGTGTGCCAGCGCTGCTAGGTGGAGGATAAGCCTGTTGAGCCACGGTGCTGGCCTCTCTCCTTTTTAATTCTATCAATTATTTGCAGACACTGGTCTTATTTATGTAATCCCTTTGACAATTAATCCTAACTTTTTGATCAATTATGAACTTAAACTGATCACTTTAACAAGTAAGATAGCATTGGTACATGCCACCTTGATGGGATTGAATTGGAATCCCCTGGCACATTTCTAGCTCTACCAATAGGGATATGTCTGAGTGAGCATGCGCCAAACTGTACATCTCCTCTTTCTCTTATTCCAACTCTTATATTTAACAGGGATCACTTTTCAGTTAAATTTAAGCATGTAAGAATAATTGTGTGTTAATTACAGAGTTCAACCAATAGTATTAAGTAGAGGGAAAAAATACTAAAAGGAATAAAATAGTAAGTTGTTCCTCGACAGTCAGGACAAGGGCTGTTCAATTCATTGCTTCTCATAGTGTCAGTTTCACTTCTACAGGGTCCGTTTTAGGTTCTCAATTATTTGTCACTGATCAGGGAGAACATGTGATATTTGTCCCTTTGGGACTGGCTTATTTCACTTAGCATGATGTTTTCCAGATTCCTCCATTTTGTTGCAAATGACCAGATTTCATTTTTTTTACTGTTGTATAATATACTATAGAGTACATATCCCATAATCTCTTTCTCCAGTCTTCTGTTGATGGGCATTTAGGTTGATTCCATGTCTTAGCTATTGTGAATTGAGATGCAATAAACATTGAGGTGCAGACAGCTCTTTTATTTGCCAATTTAATTTCCTTTGTGTAAATTACAAGGAATGGAATGGTTGGGTTGTATGGTAGGACAATATCTAGATTTCTGAGGTATCTCCAAACTGTCTTTCATAGTGGCTTTACCAGTTTGCATTCCCACCAACAGTTGGTTAGTGTCCCCTTTTCCCCACATCGTCGCCAGCATCTATTGTTGGTAGATTTCTGAATGTAAGCCATTCTAACCGGGGTGAGGTGAAAACTCATTGTGGTTTTGATTTGCATTTCCCTGATTGCTAGTGATCCTGAACATTTTTTCATGTGTCTGTTTGGCCTCGATTCTTTACTCTTGAATTTGTTCCATAAGGGTACATTTCTCACATCCCTGGAAGCCTTTACCTCATATTTCATTTGTTATAATCAGTCACAGGTTTTTGAAATTTAAATAATTTAAATAAGTGTGAGATTGTCAAGGTGGTCTCACAACAATCAGAATGTGGTGAACCAGAGCACAACATTATCAAACTGGCAGCCTATTGGAAACAAGCAATGCAATAAATTATCATTGGTTAGTCAACTAGTTCGAGTATCTCAGTGAGTTAGCAGAATAGAGAATTGTTTATTTCTCAAAAGGGACCATAAAAGAGTGTGATTTTTTTCTTAATAAGAGATAGGAATGGAATTAAGATTTTGTGGGATCTTTAATATCACTCCGTGAGGAAAACCCTGTGTTATATATTTTGGTGAAATGATTGTCTTACCAAAGTTAAATATCAATTGCAACTCAATTTGATGTTGACATAGCAACTATATTTAAATAAATAAAGCTGATATTTCTAATGATTTTGTCTAAAGATCATTCTGTCTTTGCTAGGAGAAGTGAGACTAACCAGAGTATTTGTGATGGCTGAGAAATTGGCTTAAGGGATGGGAGCCTGGTGGGGTCCCAGAGGGAGACAGGAAGGCCTTGAGATCCTTGGATCTATCATGTGGTAAGGGTGCCCAGCCATTTTCCCCCCATTCCTCCTCAGCAACAGCAGCTGGAATCAGGTTCAGAGTTAGCCTGCTTCTGAATGTACCATAACTGCCTCCAAGGATTCCTATTCTTTGTTCCTTGGACCTTCAACTTCTCTTGGGCATTTCCATCTGTCTGAGGGCTGAATGCTACCCACTTTTTGCCATATACCTCATTAGTTTCACTTTGTCCTGTTCTATTTCTCCTTTCTCTCCTACCTGTGACCCCTTGTCACTCCAGTCCTCCAGGCTACCCCCTTGTTTCCAACAGGAATGTTTGGTACCACCAGCAAGTCCAGATGACTAGGAGTAGAGGGAGATACAGAAAGGAATGAGAGTTCAGGGCAGGACTCAGGTGGTTTTCATGAAAATCCCACTCTGATCTTTTAAATACAGAGGGTTGGAATTATTTTTAATGTGTGCTTTGGGGGAGATGGCAGATGTTAGTAAAAGGGTACGGGAATGGAAAGTGTAGATGAGTTAACTCATGCAATTCCAAGGGTCTGTTCCCTGAGCCGTTTTTTTTTTTTTTAAGATTTTATTTATTTATTTGAGAGGTAGAGTTACAGTTAGAGGGAGAGACAGAAAGGTCTTCCTTTCATTGGTTCACTCCCCAAATGGCTGCAGTGGCTGGAGCTGCACCGATCCGAAGCCAGCAGCCAGGTGCTTCTTCCCAGTCTCCCATGTGGGTGCAAGGCCCAAGCACTTGGGCCATCTTCTACTGCTTTCCCAGGCCATAGCAGAGAACAGGATTGGAAGAGGAACAGCCAGGACTAGAACTGGTGCCATATGGGATGCTGGTGCCACAGGTGGAGAATTAACCTACTGCGCCATGGCACTGGCCCCTCCCTGAGGCTTTTCACATGTGGAGTTCAGTGCATTGTGAGGCTTGCCCAATTCAAAGGTGAAACATATCCCAAATTAAGAGTGGAGGTTTAGCTCCCACTTGTGGCAGAAATCTTGGAGTCAAGGGCCCTTTTTTCCTTTTCTCCAGGTAACCCACACACTGACCCAAAATATTAAATACCAAGATCCTCTAACTTGTTTGGATTGGCTGAAGAAGACATATAGCCAGTTATGGTCCATATTTTCAAAATGGAATGCATGGTTTTTATACACTTGTAAATGGTCAAATGACAATTTGACCAATTTGTTTTCTAATCAAAGGGCATTGTTTGGATTTCTCGTTATGGCACAAGAGTCAATACAAAAATAATACCAGCTGGGGATGGCATTGTGGTAAAACAGCTAAAGCTGTGGCATGCAACACTGGCATACTATGTGGACACAAATTCCTATCCTAGCTGCTCCACTTTAAATCCAACTTCCCACTAGGCCTAGGAAAAGCATCTGGAGATGGTGCAAGTGTTTGGGCCTCTGCCATCCACATGAGAAACCTAGGAAGAAGCTCCTGGCTCCTGGCTTTAGCCTGGCCCAACCCTGTTGTTGCAGCCATCTAGGGAGTGAACCAGCATATAGAATGTCTCTCCCTTTCTTTAAAATAATAAAATAAACCTTTAAAAAATAATGACAGCTTACAATGTTCATACAGCAGTAGCAACACAACACCACACCATTACCATCTTCTTGACCTTCCTCTGCCTCAGATTGATCATCACCACCACTCTCAACACTGCAAATTCAGTTACTGCTGTCCACCCTGTACAGAGGCATACTTCTTTCACAGTTGCGTTAACCATGTTAAATCTTGTGTAATAGCAGCCATATTTCCTATCTTCAGCAAGCCCAGCTCAGATATGCGCTGCTCTAGCTGCTACCATTAAAGCACACAGTCATCAGTATTGGTATCACCCACAACAGCAGCCGGATCTTGAAACAGATAGACTTATTGAATATCCAGCCTTTGGTCTTGCCTAGTCAGTAGTAGGTCCAAGAGATGGAATGAGAGTAGCACTCAAAGAATGCTGTGCCTTCCAGAATTTGATCTCTTAAAGAAGAGGCTCATGGGAATGCAAGATGTGTTTTTTTTAAACATGATAATGTGATCTTGACCCTTGACATATTCCAGCTTCCACATATTGACTATTTTGTAGAAATATGTGTTGCACAGAATTGACACAGAGTGAACCACATGAAATTTTTATAATTATCTCTCCTCTATCATTCAGCTCATATCATGTTAAAGTTTTGTTCACAAGGTTTTATAAGGTTTGAAATATCTCCTTTGAGCTGACAATTTACATCAAGACATTAAGAATGTGACTCCTGGCCGGCGCCGTGGCTTAACAGGCTAATCCTCCACCTTGCGGTGCCAGCACACCGGTTCTAGTCCCAGTCGGGGCACCGGATTCTATACCGGTTGCCCCTCTTCCAGGCCAGCTCTCTGCTATGGCCCGGGAAGGCAGTGGAGGATGGCCCAAGTCCTTGGGCCCTGCACCCACATGGGAGACCAGGAGAAGCACCTGGCTCCTCTCCTGGCTTTGGATCAGCACGATGTGCAGGCCACCGCGGCCATTGGAGGGTGAACCAACAGCAAAAAAGAAGACCTTTCTCTCTGTCTTGCTCTCTCACTATCCACTCTGCCTGTCAAAAAAAAAAAAAAGAATGTGACTCCTTCTGAATAGCAACTGTGTTCAAAAGATTTTCTATTCTGCATTGGCCAGAGTGGAATAATCAAATGAATCTCAGTAAGATTTAGGAAGTTAACTACATAAATTATGCTCCAGAAATCCTGATATTCTGCTGTTAGTCCTATGGACATCTGGTCCATCAGATGTATCTTAGCAGAATTATTGGGATAAAGAATATTGTTTCAGGGGAGTCCCTCAGCAGTTGGATTTGACCATAGACCTATTGAGTACACTGTCTTTGGAAGCAATGCTAACAGCTTAAGGCCCTTTTGAAGGCATCCTCCACATCTCACAGTCATCTATTCCTATTCTCTATACTCTGTAGCAGTTAAAGGCAGGATTTTAGTGTTTGATCCATCTAAAAGAACATCCACTAAGGATGCCTTAGCCCACCCCTACCTAAATGAATGGTGACTATGCTACTGTGTGTGTATGTGTGTAAATGTAACTTTTCCACCTCTACTGGAGTTTACACCAGTGCTATTGAGCCCATCACTAATCCCCAATTTGATGATATTTATGAGAGGAACATCAGTTCTGTAAGGCAGGTTAAAAATTACTAACCAGCTCCTTTTGTAACAGAAGAGTGCCTCTTTACATCAACTCTGTCTGTAACTTTATGAACATTGCTAGTTTCACTGTGCTAAACCCTCTGCCATGTCCCCATGTCCTCTGGTATGGGAGTAACTATAGGGTAAATGTACTACTTAAGGTGTGATGCAGCTCATGGCTGCTGTCTGCTATTTGCAGTTCTGGAGGGTAATCATGTATGGTCTGTAATTTAGTTAATTCAGTTTAAAATTAACAACCACTGCTTTCATGATATGAATCATATTTAGAAATGTTACTAGACTTTTAATCCTTTAAAATCATTGTGCTTTTAGAAGAAAAATATTTCATCCAGAGTTACACCCATTTTGCAAATTTGGTGCAGCTGTTAAGATGTATCTCAAAAACCTTACAGAAAAACCTTACAGAAAGAAATAGAAGAGGATACCAAAAAATGGAGAAATCTTCCATGCTCATGGATCGGAAGAATCAATATCATCAAAATGTCTATTCTCCCAAAAGCAATTTATACATTCAATGTAATACCCATCAAGATCCCGAAGACCTTCTTCTCAGATCTGGAAAAAATGATGCTGAAATTCATATGGAGACACAGAAGACCTCGAATAGCCAAAGCAATCCTGTACAACAAAAACAAAGCCGGAGGCATCACAATACCTGATTTTAGGACATACTACAGGGCAGTTGTTATCAAAACAGCATGGTACTGGTACAGAAACAGATGGATAGACCAATGGAACAGAATAGAGACACCAGAAATCAATCCAAACATCTACAGCCAACTTATATTTGACCAAAGATCCAAATCTAATCCCTGGAATAAGGACAGTCTATTCAATAAATGGTGCTGGGAAAATTGGATTTCCACATGCAGAAGCTTGAAGCAAGACCCATACCTATCACCTTACACAAAAATTCACTCAACATGGATTAAAGACTTAAATCTACGACCCGAAACCATCAAATTATTAGAGAGCATTGGAGAAACCCTGCAAGATATAGGCACAGGCAAAGACTTCCTGGAAAATACTCCAGCAGCACAGGCAGTCAAAACCAAAATTAACATTTGGGATTGCATCAAATTGAGAAGTTTCTGTACTTCAAAAGAAACAGTCAGGAAAGTGAAGAGGCAACCAACAGAATGGGAAAAAATATTCGCACACTATACTACAGATAAAGGATTGATAACCAGAATCTACAAAGAAATCAAGAAAATCCACAACAACAAAACAAACAACCCACTTAAGAGATGGGCCAAGGACCTCAATAGACATTTTTCAAAAGAGGAAATCCAAATGGCCAACAGACACATGAAAAAATGTTGAAGATCACTAGCAATCAGAGAAATGCAAATCAAAACCACAATGAGGTTCCATCTCACCCCGGTCAGAATGGCTCACATTCAGAAATCTACCAACAACAGATGCTGGAGAGGATGTGGGGAAAAAGGGACACTATCCCACTGTTGGTGGGAATGCAAACTGGTTAAGCCACTATGGAAGTCTGTCTGGAGATTCCTCAGAAACCTGAACATAACCCTACCATACAACCCAGCCATCCCACTCCTTGGAATTTACCCAAAGGAAATTAATTTGGCAAATAAAAAAGCCATCTGCACATTAATGTTTATTGCAGCTCAATTCACAATAGCTAAGACCTGGAACCAACCCAAATGCCCATCAACAGTAGACTGGATAAAGAAATTATGGGACATGTACTCCATAGAATACTATACAGCAGTAAGAAACAACGAAACCCAGTCATTTGCAACAAGATGGAGCAATCTGGAAAACATCATGCTGAGTGAATTAAGCCAGTCCCAAAGAGAAAAATATCATTTGTTTTCCCTGATCGGTGACAACTGAGCACCAAAGGGGAAACCTGTTAAGTGAAATGGACACTATAAGCAACAATGAACTGATCAGCTCCTGTCCTGACTTTAGGTGTACAATGTAATACTTTATCCTTTTTAGTAGTCCAAGTGATCAATTCCAGCTCACAATTGATAGCTCTGATAGGTCTAAGAGTCAAAGAGATCACACAAACAAGACAAGTATCTGCTAATACTAACTGATAGAATCAAAAAGGGAGAGAAAGATCCAACATGGGAAGTGGGATACACAGCAGACTCATAGAATGGCAGATGTCCTAAACAACACTCTGGCCTCAGAATCAGCCCTCAAGGCATTCAGATCTGGCTGAAGAGCCCATGAGAGTATAGCAGGCATGGAAAGCCAAGATATCATGGAAAAAAAAAAAGACCTAAATGAATGATCTCTGTGAGTGAGATCCCAGTGGAAAGAACGGGGCCATCAAAGAAGGAGGTACCCTTCTCCGAAGGGAGGAGAGAACCTCCACTTTGACTATGACCCTATCGGAATAAGATCAAAGTCAGCGAACTCTAAAGGCTTCCATAGCCCTGGCAACTCATGACTAGAGCCTAGGGAGATTACTGACGCCATGAACAGGAGTGTCAAATTGTTAAATCAGCAACAGGAGTCACTGTGTACTTACACCCCATGTGGGATCTGTCCCTAATGTGTCGTCCAAAGCCAAGTGATGCTATGACTGGCACTGAAACAGTATTTTTACACTTTGCATTTCTGTGTGGGCGCAGACTGATGAGGTCTTTGCTAATTATATACTGAAGTGATCTTCTGTATATAAAGAGAATTGGAAATGAAAAAAAAAAACAACCTGGTGTTAAAATGGAAATGGCATAGAAAATTAATTAATTTGAAAAAAAAATTATGTAGAATCTCTGTCTTTAATGTGCTGTACATTGCTATTTAATGCTATAATTAGTAATCCAATGGTAGTTTTTTCACTTGATGTTGCTATATGGGCAAAATGTTGAAATCTTTACCTAATATATACTAAACTGATCTTCTGTATACAAAGAGAATTGAAAATGAATCTTTACATGAATGGAAGGGGAAAAGGAGCGGGAAAGGGGAGGGTTGCGGGCGGGAGGGAAGTTATGGGAGGGGGGAAGCCATTGTAACCCATAAGCTATACTTTGGAAATTTATATTCATTAAATAAAAGTTTAATTAAAAAAATCAAAAGGGAAGAAAATCAAATTAGAACTTGGTTTTCTTTCTTTTTAAAAAATGAAACATTATTGTTGATTCACAGACACACACACACACACACACACGAACAATCATGCATGTTGGTATTTTAGCCATTCCTAAATATTTGGAGTTTTCCAAAACAAAAGATTCTAGATAGAAACCTTGGCTATGCCCAAGTATGGAACTGTGCAAGCTGATCATGGCGGCACCTGGAAGGGGAGTGGAAACTCAGGTAGGGAGGAAAGCCATGCCACCTAATTTCAAAGCTCTGTAATTAGCTTCCCATTAGAGGTATGATGATGTTTTCTAAAATTCAACATTGGGGCTATCAGTGTGCTACAGTAGACTAAATTGCTACTTCTGATGCTGGCATCCCATATTGGAGTGCTGGTTATTACCTCAGCTGCTCTGCTTCCAATCCAATGTCCAGAGCATGCACCTAGGAAGGCAATAGAATAGAAGATGGTCCATGTATCTGTCTCTACCACTCATGTGGAAAACCATAATGAAGTTCTTGGCTCCTAGCTTTGATCTGGCCCAGCCATGACTACTATGGCCATTTGGAAAGTGAACCAAATGATAAAAAGGCTCAATCTTTCTCGCTATCTCTCCCTCCCTTCTGACACTTTATTTTTCACATAAAAACTTTAATAAAATAAAACCCAATGTTTCAGGTAAAGAAAATAAGTTTGTGACAGGGAGAAACTGCATCCTTCTTTTCCATATATATATATATATATATATATATATATATATATATATATATATATATATATATTATACAGATATATAATCTATTTTTATTAGGGGTTTTTCTGCTGTCTCTTTTTTATTTGACAGGTAGAGTTTACAGACAGTGTGAGAGAGAGAGAGATAGAGAGAAAGGTCTTCCTTCCATTGGTTCACTCTCCAAATGGTTTTGCAACAGCTGGAACTATGCCCATCTAAAGCCAGGAGCTAGGTGCTTCCTCCTGGTCTCCCATGCAGGTGTAGGGGCCCAAGCACCTGGGCCATCCTCCACTGCTATCCCAGGCCTCAGCAGAGAGCTGGACTGGAAGAGGAGCAACCAGGACTAGAACCTGGCGCCCATATGGGATGTCGGCACCGCAGGTGGAGGATTAGCCTAGTGCGTGATGGCACCAGCCCTCGAAACCTCACAGCAAAAGATCACAGGAAGCTCAATTTCTCTTTGACATAGAATTAAACTCTGATGCTCTGTTAAAGCAATGTGTTAAAGTAATCTAAAAACAAAAAGAAATTCAAATCAATTGGCAATCTACAAAAAGAGTTAAAGATTTTAAAAGCTATTATTAAAATTGCTATATTGGTCTATTATGCTATGTTATATGTGTGTACATATTGTATGTCCACATGGGGAAATTTTATTAAGAGTTTTATTTTAAATGGCTTATAGATAAGATTGTCCATAAATTTAAGCTGCTAAAATCAATCAAAGATACATTTTAATTTGGGTGACCTGAATCTGTGTATCATGTTTTAAACTTGTTGGTAGAAAGAAACTTTTTCTTTCTACCATTTTATATGGTTGTGCTTAACTTTACTGGTTAAACAAACTACACCATGTTAGATATTTAAGAGGTGTTTTCAAATACATGATTCTTAAAATTTATAGAAGGCATTGGACCTTCTGGTAAATGCTTTCTTAAGTTGTTATCTAATGGTTGAAACGGTTTGCTAAGTATTCATGTAATATTGCTATTGTCAGCAAGCAATCTAGGACTTGCTCCCTCATTTCTCTATTCTAAGCCCAACTTGTTCTTTCATTTCTCTATTCTCTTCAAGATAGGAAACTAATTCTATTATGAAGGAATCTGTAGGACGTACAATTTAATCTTTAGACCTTATAAAAGAGATGGCTAACATTTTTCTGTAATAACATAGCCAAAATAAGAACTTAAATAATAATCTCATAGCTAGATTCACTTCGCCATCAGCAAAGTATACAGTAAGTAGAAAAAAGCTCCCTTTCAGGCCAAAGGCAAAGAAAGTTTTAAAGTGAGAATATAATTTTCCTCATGGGCATTGTCTACCTTGGAAAAACTACTACAGAACATGCCTGTGACTATAGACTTGTAGTTCAGGCCACCGAAGATTAGAGATGGGACACGGGCACTCCCTTGACTTGCATCCTCTGGTCTGCTTTAACACAAACCAGGAGGAAAAGAAAGCTAGGCATCAGAAGCAATGGGTGGCAGGCCTATTAATGGCTGATCTGTACAGTGATCTGCCCTCAAGGAGACCCAACAGGCCAGTCTACTGCAGTGGCTTTCAATGTGGTAAGCCTGGGCTTCAGCAGAAGTCAGCTTGTGAAGAGCCCTGGCAGCTCTGCCAAGAGTTGGATCACTGGAAATGGACCTGCCCTGGAGTCGAAGGATGCCCAGGTCAGAGCCACAGATCTTATTGGATCTAAGCTGAAAAGCCCTTCACTCAGCCCAACTTCCAAAGTGACCACTGCAGCTGAGGGGATGGTCAAGTAGGGTCAGCAACATTGCAGGCAGAACTGTAAATTTCTTGTTAGAGATGCCCCCTGCCTTTACCTGGCCAGCTCTCCTCCCAGGCCAGCCAAGTCATGAAAGTCAACAGAGTGCCTTCCCCTAGGAGATTCACACCTCCCTTAGGATATACCCCATGTGAAGAGATAGATAGGTCTGGGCCTCTTAACTTACAAGGCCTAAAGCCCACCAGATTATTATCAAGCCCCTTCTATCAGGTTCTATTTGCCTCTCAATCAGAAAACTTAATTGCAGCTTAGACAGCACCTTTCTTAGCTCCTCTACTAATGACTCTGTCCTTTGTTCTAGGCCCTGTCTAGTGCAATTGGGCCTCATTCCTTTGTAATCATAACCTCTACTCTACCACCAATGGCTCTACTCCCAACCTGTGTATACTGATGGTCCTCTTCCCCACTTAATGCTGTATAATTGTTCAAACCTGGTAAATGCCACTCTTAGGATCATTGGTTGCTATCCTCACTCTGTCTTTTATGACCTTGTCTAAATATGATCAGAGTCGGCAAACTTGGAAGGCTTCCATAGCCTTGGCAACTCATGACGACAGCCTAGGGTGGTTACTGGCACCATAAACTAGAGTGTCAATTTGTTGGGTCAACAACAGGAGCCACTGTGCACTTGCTCCTCATGTGGGATCTCTGTCCTTAATGTGCTGTACATTTTGATTTAATGCTATAACTAGTACTCCAACAGTATGTTTCACTTTGTGTTTCTATGTGGGTGCAAACTGTTGAAATCTTTATACTAAATTGATCTTCTGTATATAAAGAGAATTGAAAATGAATCTTGATGTGAATGGAAGGGGAGAGGGAGCGGGAGAGGGGAGGGTTGCGGGTGGGAGGGAAGTTATGGGAGGGGGAAGCCATTGTAATCCATAAGCTGTACACT
Source organism: Lepus europaeus (assembly GCF_033115175.1). Taxonomy (NCBI): domain Eukaryota; kingdom Metazoa; phylum Chordata; class Mammalia; order Lagomorpha; family Leporidae; genus Lepus; species Lepus europaeus. Next base: position 1,609,479 of record NW_026909276.1, read on the forward strand.
GGAAATTTATATTCATTAAATAAAAGTAAAAAAAATAAAAAAATAAAAATATTTATTTACTTATTACTTGAATGGTTGAGTTACAGAGAGGGAGAGAGGGAGAGAGGGAGAGAGAGAGAGAGAGAGAGAGAGAAGTCTCATTCGTTGCTTCACTCCCCAAGTGGCCACAACATCCAGAGCTGGGCCAATTCAGGATCCAGGAGCTTCTTCCAGGTCTCTCACGTGGGTGCAGGGACCCAGGGACTTGGCCCATCTTTTACTGCTCTCTCAGTCCATAGCCGAGAGCTGGGTAGGAAGTGGAGCAATTGGGTCTCAAACCAGCACCTGTATGGGATGCTGGCACTACAGGTGGCAGCTTTAACTGCTAAGCCACAGTGCCAGCCCAGATATGTGGCTCTTGAGTCTATGTACATGCTCCACTGATAACAGATTCCCATTGCCAAAAGCTGAAGACCATGCATGGCTGCACCAGCTCATTGGCCAGTGCTTCACATACCTTTGACACTGGTTGGCTGGTCACAGGCTCTGCCTTCACCCACAGCACAGGACGGTGAAGCAGATACCAGAATGAGAAGAGAGGCGATGTCACTCAGTGTAGCTGTAGGGGGGATGGCAAGCAATAACTCAGGAAGCTCCTATGAAACTAGGCAGCCCACAGCCTAACAGGAAGTCAGCTCACCAGAAGTTACCAGGCAGCCAACCATGCTCAACTGGTGCGACACTCCAAAAAGCAATGGAGGAAAGAATTTCTGAAATGTCAGAAGAGAGTTTGTATTGCTGGAATGAAACTGCACAGAAAGTGCTTTTAGAACACTTAATGACTTGCAACTGAAAGTCCTATTTTAAGAAGTACCTTAAAAACAGTTCCCTACATAAGTATTTTATACATCAGAAGAGAATCTGCTTCCCAGCTGATTTCCATCCCCACACTTTGATGCCTCCATGTTACAGCCCCTCTGACTTTGAACCCTCTCAAATGTAAAGTTAATCACACCTGAACCATCTACTAAATACTACAAATCATTCCAAGAGATAGTCAAGCTTCTCACTTCTGCACCATTCAGAGGAAGAAAAGGGCCCAGTGTCTCACTCCAAATTCCACAACGTTCAAGCAATGTGTGCTGCATTGTACAGCTGATGTCCACTTTTGAGCCACAGATTCCCCACCCCCCAGAAAAAGCAACTAGCATCTCCAACACCAAGCTAACCTCTTTCAAAGTGGCCACCTGAATATGGAGACTGCAAGAAAGAACACCTGTGCAGCCGAGTCATCACAGACTGAGATGTGAGTAAAACATGGCATATGTAGATAAGAAAGTGGGTGCTGCCCTTCACAAGATTTCTATGCCCACCTCAGAGACAGGCATCTGTAGGTCTCAGTCAGTCCATGTCCCCACAACAAGTCCATATTTCTATCTCTACATGCAGCTCTCTGGTGCTCAAAGAGGTTGTCATGGTTGTTGTAGCCCAGGGCATTGTGCAGAGCCCAAACCTGCCAATGTTGAGCTCGAATGATACCAAGATCTCCTCCACTGTCCCTGCTCCTGCGTTTCCCCTTAAGCAGTCAAAGTCACTACTCATATTCACTCATCCAGAATAAGAAGTCCCATATGTAGCCTCCCAGGATGTAGCAAGATCTACTTTATAAGTTCTCATATGATGGCCCCCTGAGGACACATAAAGGAGAAAAGCCTTTTTGATGTAGGTGGAAAGATTGTGAAAGATGTTTTGTGTGTTCTGATGAACTATCCAGACACTGGCAAACCCACACAGGGGCAAAGAAATTTGCCTTCCCATGTGTGACCAGCAGTTCTTAAGAAGTGACTGTTTGAACAAGCAGACCTACCTCTATGAAACAAAAAGCTACCATATTGGCAAATAAAAGCAAATAAGTTAAATGACATTTATATACCTCCAACCTCTGCTCCACATAGTGAGACAGAAGAAGCTGAAAAATTAGAAGTAACTTTGGTCACATTCATGAACCCCTTTTTATGTACTTTAATATAATTTTAACTTATAAATAATAATAATAACATTTCATGTCCTATATGAAGAATGCTCCTAGGGTATGCTCTTTGACTACCATGGTTGGTTGTCAATATTTTGAACTCAGTCAATATTTTAGTTCCAAAATTCTTTTGATAAACATTTTCATAACTCCATTGAATTAAATCACACTAGGAAAGAATGGGCCAAATTAGAATTGACTTATCTGTCTAGCACTTAAATCTAGTCAAAAGAAATTGCAACCTCCCCACCCAGCATGTGGCTCAAGTACACCTAGAAAGTGAGGTGGTGTATAAATGAAATTGCATAGAGTGTCAATCTCTGTCCACAAAATGCTTCCTGATTTGCTTGTTGAAAACATAGTAGCCTTTGGCCGGCGTTGTGGCTTAACAGGCTAATCCTCCGCCTTGCAGCGCTGGCACACCGGGTTCTAGTCCCAGTTGGGGTGCCGGATTCTATCCCGGTTGCCCCTCTTCCAGGCCAGCTCTCTGCTATGGCCCGGGAAGGCAGTGGAGGATGGCCCAAGTCTTTGGGCCCTGCACCCACATGGGAGACCAGGAGAAGTGCCTGGCTCCTGGCTTCGGATCAGCACAATGCGCCGGCCGCAGTGGCCATTGGAGGGTGAACCAACGGCAAAAAGGAAGACCTTTCTCTCTGTCTCTCTCCCTCACTATCCACTCTGCCAGTCAAAAAATAAAAATTAAAAAAAAAAACAAAAACATAGTAGCCTTAATTAAAGCAAGCAGCATTGTGGTTTGAGGAAGACAGCTCCTCTCTGCAACACAATAAGGCAATACTCCCGTGTAAACATTGGGACTTGCCTATCCTCAAAAGGTTCTATGCATGTGTAGTGCAACCCTTTTGCTCTATTAAAAACTGATTTCTATGTTCCTAAAGTTGTATTTATGAAGTACATGAAGCTTGTATACCTTAATAAAATGCTTCTGGGAAAAAATAAAAACAACAGGGTCTTTATTAAAAGAAAAAAAAAAAGAAATTAACTCCTGTGGGCAACACATATAAACTTATTTTTAGTAAACGTTTTCTTTAGAAGAATTTTAGACTCACAGTGCTAAAGAAAACAAAAAAAAAAGCAAAAGATGATACAAATGTGAGCTTTTGTACAAATATCTATTTTTCTTAGATTGCATGTTTTATAAAACACAGAGATATACCACTGACAAACACAAGTCAATTGGACTGTTGTTTTGTGATTTGAAGTCTAGGAAAACAATCCTTTATTTTTCCTACAGACATTATCAATTTTGTTGTGATACCAAACTCATTCTAAGTTTAGATACCCCATGGGAAAGTTGTTTGCTCTAGTGGAAACAAAATGAATACAATCCCCAGCACCATTTGCCACAAACATCCCTCTATCTATAAAATAGTATCTTTGCCATAAGTCATTATACAGAAAACATAGTTATGCTTAAAAATGCAAGCTCAGCTATTACAATTTTTTCAGCAAAACTATTAATTCAAAAATTGTGCATCTTAATATTCTGAGTGAAATATTTTTCTCTACTTCCCAATAAAAATGTGATAGTTTATTATCTTGAGTATAAGTGAGAGTGTGTAAAGAAAAATACATCTTAAGAATGTATTTATAATGTACATTTTTGAAAAAAAAGCAAAGAATTTTTCACTTCTTGGTTTGTCTTTTAAATCTATAACATTATTTATTTTTAAGTATTTTCATTCATTCTGACTGGTTAACTGCAATTTACTACCTACCAGAATTAATGGCTCCCCAACCATGTATGATTTTTTCTTCACTTCAAAGAAAAATACTTGATTGTGTTTCTTTCTTTCTTTTTTTTTTTTTGACAGGCAGGGTGGACAGTGAGAGAGAGAGACAGAGAGAAAGGTCTTTCTTTTCTGTTGGTTCATCCCCCAATGGCCGCTTCTATAGTAAATTACAGAGGTGGTGGATTTACCAACATCTATATTTCTAATTAATATCCACATATATAATTATATCTATGGATGATTTGACAGAATTTTGAGACCCTTGGGAACTTGATGATACAAACATACCTGGATTTGATGAGTTCAGACCAATTATCACACCTAATATTTTAATGCAAAAATTGAACAAAGATAATAAAATTGTAAAGCAGCCCTCCCTGCACAATCTTATAATAATTTTATTTATATAAGTGTGAGGTTTCAAATAAATTATTACTAATCAAAGATAGTTTTCAAGTACATATTTTATATAAAATAAATTATTAATATTAATGACTTTGAAACAAATTGTCTCTACACACAAACAATGCTCTCCAAGTTGTTTTCAGCTTGCAATTTTTTATGGAAAATAATATAGGCAGGTTATAAATATTATGTAAGTTAAATATATATGTATATATATGATCTAATATATATATGTATATATATATATATGATCTAAAAGGACAGAGATAATAATTCCTTTATAAGGAAAATGTAAAAACATCACATTGGTATTTATGGCATAGTAATGTAATTAATTTGACAGAATTTATCATATAGCTTACTTGGAGATTAAGGTATTTAGGTTCAAACATTATCTTATATTGCCTATTCTTGTGAATATAATTTAAATTTTGATTTTTTTCCTTTATTTTCTAAATGTGAGCAATAAACTATTATAATTTTTCTGACACTAGCATTTGAGAAAGCGTGCTTGATTTAAAACCTAAATAAATTTTGAGTTGGAAAAGGTGAGTAGGTAAATACATTAAATTTATTTCCACATAAAAACTAGTTTGGGTTTTGTATAATTTCAGTTTGTTTTACATTTCATAGATGCAGAACAATTCTTTGTGAACTTCTTCTATAATATAAAATTGAATACTTATGTGATCATTGAATCTGCTGCATTTCATAAAAACACATTTTACTTTTTTTTATAAAAAGATTTTATTTATTTGAGAGGTAAGGCACAGACAGAGGGAGAGACAGAGAGAAAGGTCTTCCACTTTCTGGTTCAATCCCCAAATAGTCACCATGGCTGATCCAAAGCCAGGAACTCCCTCTAAGTATCCCATGGGGGTGCAGGGGCCCAAGACCTTGCCATTTTCTACTGCTTTCTCTGGCCATAGGTTGGATCAAAAGAGGAGCAGTTAGGACACAAACCAGCATCCTCTGGGATGCTGGCATTGCAGGTGGAGGCTTAGCCTACTACATACACCACAGTGCCGGCACCCCATATATTGTTCTTAATAAGTCTATAATAAACATTTTAGAAAGAATAAATGAAAGCATTTTGAAATAGAAGGCATGGATTTGTGAATGAATGAAGTAAATAACAAAGGCACACTGAAGTAAATATAAATTAAATGCTTGTATTAAATAAGAAAATATCTCAAATTAAGGACCTAATGATGCATCTTGAAGACTTAGAAAAACAAGATAAAAACAACCTAAAATAAGCAGGAGGTGAAAATAAGAATCAGCACAGAGATAAATGAAATTCAAATTATGAAAGTAATTTAAAAGATCAATAAAACAAAGAGGATAAACAAAATAGAAGTACCTTTATTAAATTCTCTGTGTGCTCTTAAGATTATGTATTATGTCAATAGTTTAATAACTAGAACTTCAATTCATTTTGTAAATTTAATAGCAATGTTTTATTCATTATTTTATGTTAAAGAAGTGTAAGCATCATTCAAGAAGGTTGTAGGAAGTGGAATTAATATTTAGGGAGTGAATATTTAGCTTCGTGGTTAAGATGCCCAAGTCCTACATTAGATTACCTGGGTTTCATTTCTTTCTCCAGCTCCTGAATATTGCTTCTGTTAATGCAGATGTTGGGAGACAGTTGTGATGATTCAAGTAATTGAGGCTCTGCCACCCATGTGGGAGACCTGAATTAAGTTCCAGGCTCTCAGATTTAGCCCTTACAATACCAAGTCTATTGTGAGCATTTGAGAACCTAGCTTTCAGATGGGAGCTCTGCTCTGTTTCTATCTTTCAAATTGTCTCTATACACAAACAATGCTCTCCAAGTTGTTTTCAGCTTGCAATTTTTTATGGAAAATAATATAGGCAGGTTATAAATATTATGTAAGTTAAATATATATGTATATATATGATCTAATATATATATGTATATATATATATATATATATGATCTAAAAGGACAGAGATAATAATTCCTTTATAAGGAAAATGTAAAAACATCACATTGGTATTTATGGCATAGTAATGTAATTAATTTGACAGAATTTATCATATAGCTTACTTGGAGATTAAGGTATTTAGGTTCAAACATTATCTTATATTGCCTATTCTTGTGAATATAATTTAAATTTTGATTTTTTTCCTTTATTTTCTAAATGTGAGCAATAAACTATTATAATTTTTCTGAATAATTAATTTTGGTGAAAATAAATTCTGTTGTGGATGCAGCTTCATACTACTACCTCTATGATTTTTATGAATAACTTTCAGATAAGGACATATAATTCAATTCAGATAAGGAAATAAAATTTATAAATAATTTAAAATCTCATATATTTTGAGGTTTAAAAATACCATTTTGAATAAATGTATTATCAGCATAAATTAAGAGTTAATATTCTATTGATGTTGGTATCAAAGTAATGCTGGCTTCATTAAAAGTTTTTGGCAGTGTTACATCCTGTTCAATTTTTTTAAAATTTATTTATTTTATTTATTTATTTTTGACATGCAGAGTGGACACTGAGAGAGAGACAGAGAAAAAGGTCTTCCTTTTGCCATTGGTTCACCCTCCAACGGCCGCCGCAGTTGGCGTGCTGCGACCGGCGCACCGCGCTGATCCGATGGCAGGAGCCAGGTGCTTCTCCTGGTCTCCCATGGGGTGCAGGGCCCAAGCACTTGGGCCATCCTCCACTGCACTCCCTGGCCACAGCAGAGAGCTGGCCTGGAAGAGGGGCAACCGGGACAGGATCGGTGCCCCGACTGGGACTAGAACCAGGTGTGCCGGTGCCGCAAGGTGGATGATTAGCCTAGTGAGCCGCGGCACCGGCCCCTGTTCGATATTTTTGTAATAGTTTGCAGAGTATTGGAGTTACTTCCTCTTTGAATGTTTTGTAGAATGTAGTAGTGAAGCCATCCAGGACTTTTCCTTGTTAGAAGATTTTTGATTACTGCTACAACGCCGTTGTTTGTTTTGGGTCTGTTTTAATTGCCTTTATCTTCTTGTTTTAATCTCACTAGGTTATATGAATTCAGTAATGTATTCATCACTTCAAGGTTTTCCAGTTCATTAGCATATAGTTCTTCATATTAGTTTCTTATGATCCTTTGTATTTCAGCAGCGTTGGATGTAATGTATTTCACTTCATCTTTAATTTTCTTATTTGATTTTTTCTTTTTTTTCCTTTGTTAGCCTGGCTAAAGGTACTTCTATTTTGTTTATCCTCTTTGTTTTATTGATCTTTTAAATTACTTTCATAATTTGAATTTCATTTATCTCTGTGCTGATTCTTATTTTCACCTCCTGCTTATTTTAGGTTGTTTTTATCTTGTTTTTCTAAGTCTTCAAGATGCATCATTAGGTCCTTAATTTGAGATATTTTCTTATTTAATACAAGCATTTAATGCTACAAACTTCCCTCTTAATACTGCTTTTGCTCTATACGACACGTTTTGATATATAGTATTTTCATTTATTTCAAGAAGGTTTTTGGTTTTCTTCTTAATTTTTTCAGTTACCTGTTGGTCATTCAATGGCATGTTGTTTGATTTCCAAGTAGTTATGAGTGTTCTATTTTTATTATTGATTTCTAGTTTTATTCCTTTATAGTCTGAGAAAATACATGGTATGATTTCAATCTTTTTAAATTGGTTATATCAGGCCGGCGCCGTGGCTTAACAGGCTAATCCTCTGCCTTGCAGCACCAGCACACCAGGTTCTATCCCGGTTGCCCCTCTTCCAGGCCAGCTCTCTGCTATGGCCCGGGAAGGCAGTGGAGGATGGCCCAAGTTCTTGGGCCCTGCACCCGCATGGGAGACCAGGAGAAGCACCTGGCTCCTGGCTTCAGATCAGCGAGATGCGCCGGCCACAGTGGCCATTGGAGGGTGAACCAACGGCAAAAAGGAAGACCTTTCTCTCTGTCTCTCTCTCTCTCACTATCCACTCTGCCTGTCAAAAAAACATAAATAAATAAAATAAAATAAATTGGTTATATCAAAACCAAACACAATACATGAAATCTACAGACCTATACCCTTAATAAACCTAAATGCAAAATATTCTCAACAATATACTGGCAAATCAAATTAAAAAATCACATCAAAAAGATGATACATCATGATCAACTGAGATTTATCCCAGAAACACAAGGGTGGTTCAACATTCACAAAACAATAAACATCCTCACATCAATAGAATGAAGAACAAAAAGTGTATGGTCATTTCAATAGATGTAGATAAAGCATTTGATAAGATTCAACACCTCTTCATGATAAAGACCCTCCATAAATGATGCATAGAAGGAACGTTCCTTAATATTATAAAAGCAATATATGGCAAATCAACAGTCTGCATCATACAGAATGGGAAAACCTGAACCTATTTTCCCTCAGATCTAGAATGAGATAAGGATGTCCACTTTCACTATTCTTTTTTAATGTAGTACTGGAAGTTTAGCAAGATCAGTTATGGAGTAGAAAGAAATAAAGTACATCAAAATTAGAAAAATGTGGTCAAATTTTCCATATTTGAAGATGACATGATGTTGTAGATGGAAAAACCTAAACATTCCACCAAAAACTGTTTAAATTGAGAAATCAAGTCAATAAAGTTACAGATTACTAAATAGACATTAAAAAACCTCAGTAGGTTTATTTTTGTATGCTAATGATGAGCTCACAGAAAGGGAAATCAAGACAGAAGTCTCATTCACAACATCCACAAAAAATCGAATGGTTAGGAATAAATTTAAACAAAGAAGTGAAAGATCTTTATGATGAAAATTATCAAACATTAATGAAAAAATCATCAAGAACACAAAAATGGAAAGATGTTCCTTGTTCATGGATCAGAAGAAACACTATCAAAATGTCTACATTACCTAAAGCAATCAGCAAATTCAATTGAATCCCTATCAAAAAATCCAATGATATTCATTACAGAACTAGACAAAGCAATCTTAAAATTTATATGGAATCACAAAAGACCCAAAATAGCCAAAGCAAAGCTTAACAAGAAAAATCAAGCTGAAGGCATCACGATGTATTACTTCAAAGCATGCTACAAAGCTCTAGTAGTTAAAACAGTATTGTGCTGGCATAAAAACTGATACATTGATCAATGGAACAGAATAGAGAGCCCAGCCCAGAAATTAATTCACATACATACAGACAACTGACTGTTGACAAAAGTGCTCAGACCATATGTTGGAGTAAATATAATCCCTTCAAGAAATGATATTGGCAAAACTGGAGATATATGTAGAATAGTGAAATTATATACACTCCTCTCACTATACACAAAAATGAACTCAATGTGGATCAAAGACCTAAATTCAAGACCTGAGACTAGGAAGTTGCTGGGAAAATGTAAGGTAAACCCTCCGAGACATTGGTGTAGGGTATGGTTTCTTGGAAAAGATACCCAAAACACAGGCAACAAAAGCAAAACTAAATAAATGGGACTATACTAAACTTAGAAGCTTTTGCACATCAAGGGAAATGATCAAGATTGAAGAGACACCCAACATAATGGAAAAATTATTTGCAAACCCCTATCGGACAAAGGATTAATATACTGAATATATCCACAATTTAAAAAAATTCAACAACAGCAGCAATAACAAAAAACAACCAAACCGGTTGTGAAATGAGCAAAGGACTTCAGCAGACAGTTCTCAAAAGAAGAAATGCACATGGCTAACAAATGTATGAAAAATGCTTAGCATCACTTGCCTTCAGGGAAATGGAAATCAAAACCACAATGAGATAGCACCTCACCCATGTAGAATGGCTAAAATCCAAAACAACAAGAGTACCAAACATTGGTGAGGATGTGTACAAAGGGGAACACTTATACACTATTGGTGGAAATGTAAATTAGTGAAGCCACTGTGGAAAACATTGTTGAGATTTCTTTATTTAGTGCATGTGTTGCCAAAGCAAGCACCAGTGTGGAGATTTCTTAAAAACAAACAACAGCAAAAACTAAAAACAGATTTGCCATAAGATCCAGCAATCTGATGATTACCTATATACCTAAATTGTATTTTTTTCATTGATACTACACATTTAGATGGAAAGATGAAAATGCCATGTTATAGGCAAACATAGTTTTGAGCCAAAGATAATGATATACTAAGAGAATAACTCTTTAAGTATAAAAGTACATATTTCTTTATGATTAAATTTTTTACTCCAATGTATCACAAATAAGTAAAACTGTTTTCTAATTACAAAGTGATTATATTCCAGTAACAAATCTCTGATACTTAACCTAAAGTTATAGTTTTGTGGTCTGGCATTGTGATGCTGTGAATTAACCTGGCTTGAGTTCTGGCTTCTTCACGTCCAATGTGGATCCCTAGTAATGTGGCCCAGGCCCTTTGGTCTTTGTAATCCATGTGGGAGACCAGAATGGAGTTCTTAGCTTCTTGCTTTGGTCTGGTGCAGACCTGGCTGATGCTCATGCAGCTATTTGTGTAGTGAACCCAGTGGGTAAAAAGTCTCTCTCTCTCTCTCTCCCCCTCTCTCTTTTTTTCTCACTCTCCCCTTTTACCTCTCCATCTCCCTCTGTTTCTCTCTCTTTGAGAAGCAAATGGTTTTTTTGTTTGTTTGTTTTTGCAAAACCAATTATAGAAATCACAAAAAACAAGAACAAAAGTTTTGGCAAATAAAGCATATGGTTGCTGGTAAACAACTAAGTATATAAAAAGTTTTTAACATCATTAATAATCACAAAGACTCAAATTGGGTCCACAATGTGATATTACTGTACATTTATTCGAATAGCTAAAGAAGAGGACAAGGAGGAAGAAGGAGAGGGAACTATGGGAACAGTAATGATTCTCAATAGGCAAGGGTTGGAGGAATTAATAGGTAGAGAACAATTCATAGGGCAGTGAAACTATTCTGTGTGATGCTCAAATTGTGGGGCATGTCCACCCAAATGTGGATTAGCCCAATGCAGTCTATCAGTTATATCTAGTGTATCACATGGTACACAATATGTGTCTGGAAGCAAGAGATATAAGGGAATAATTTTCTTCAGTTTTGTTGTAAGCACAAAATTGCTCAAAAAATAAAGTCTGCTAAGTAAAATAGGAAAAAATATTTATAAGTTATTTATCTGGTAATGGACTTCAATGGAATTCATGATATAAAACAATTTAAAATGAACAAAGAATTTGAATACTTTTTCAAAGAAGATATACACATGGCAAATAAATATATGAAAAGTTGCTCAACACATTAGCCACCAGCAAATGAAGATCAAAACCAGAGTAAAGTACCACTTCATACACACACACCCACACACACACAAGTGTTGGTGAGGAGGGGTAGAAATTGGAGCCCTCATACAGTACCGGTGGTACTGTAAAATGCTATATACATTTTGGAAAACAGTCTGACAGTTATCTAAAAGTTAAATATAGATTTACCATATCCAGCAATTCTATGCTTACATAAAAAACCAACAGACACTAAGATATATCTACACAGCTGCTTGCATTCAAATTTTTGTTAACCAGTGAATGAACAAAACTGATTTCCGTACAGTGGAGTATTTCAAGTCAAAAGAAATTAAGTACTGATATATGATAAAGCATGAGAATGTGGCAGATACAGTAAGTGAAAGAAGCCATTGACAAAGAACTACATTATATGAGTCCATTTACATGAAGTATCCAAAAGAAAACAATCCATATAGATATAATATAATTATATATTCTGTGGTAGGTGGTTCAGAGGAAATATATTTTTATTTGGAGTGAAAGACAAAAGAAAACAATCCATATGATATAATATAACTATATATTATGTGGTAGGTGGTTTGGAGGAAATATATTTTTATTTGCAATGAGAGAGAGAGAGAATAAAAAAAAGCTTGGACTGCAATCAAAGGGTTTCTAGAGACATAAGAAAGACAATGGTTACAGTAAGGGGTATGGAAACACCTGAGGGAAGATGGAACCTCAGACAAAGGGCAGAGAGGTACCCAAAGGCTCTCATGAACCAGAAACACCTGTAACCACATCACTCCAGGTAGTATTAAAATCACTCTGGACAAGGGATGCAGACACTTGAGAGAAGATCAAGCCTGGTGCAGAGGAGCTTGAGAATATGAACATTGCCATGGGATGCAGTTACAAGGATGACATTCAAAGAAAAATGTGGCAGAGACACAGAATTGGAGACTAATGAAGCTGGCACAAGGAGTAGACATTGAAAATGACATGGATTACAGAGATTTTACAAACTACAACATATGAAGGAAAACATAAAGACTGGGATGGCTGCAAGAACTTGTCAGTTTATTTTTCACCTATCTGTCAATATATGGGGCAGCCAGGGCCTGCACATAAAGAGTTTGGAAATGCACAAGGGAATAAAGGGAATGAAGATAAATCAATGCTTGGAGAGAATTTACATACTTAGGTTAAAATTTTATAATATTGAAAACAATCATTTTGGCTTCTTTCTCAAGCATGAAAAAGCTGGAAGAAAACATAACAGTAGAAATCAATGAAATGCTGGTAGTAAGAGGAGAGCCACAGAAGGAAATAAAGAAGGGTAAAATGTATGTTAAAACATATTAAGAAAACTAATATTCCATTAGTAAAGGTGATTGAGGACAAGAGAAAGTAACACGAATTTCAAGAAATTGAAACAACCATTCTCTACAAAGCTTATAGACTTCTCCAGATACCAAGAGGATTTTGTAGAATTCTTAGAAATAAAACTTGGCTACATAGATCAAAGTCCATCTCATTTTGAAAACTATTTTCTCCAAATACAAATACACCATAAAATATAAAAAAATGGCCAAATAATTTGAGCCAATTTTTGTAAAACCAAGCAAGCCAAAGAAGGAAACTCCACAAGGAAAATATAAGATCCAGACATGGAATTGTTTCAAGTCCAATTTTAAGTTTCTCACACTCATTCCAAGTAGAAATAAACTGAATTTTAAAGTTCATTTTTGGAAGGCAGTGTGACAGAGATTATGAAAATTGGAGCAAGATATGAAATAAAAATGAAACTAAATACCTTTATATGAATTAAACCATATATGAAACCCTACTAGATCAATGTGAACCAAGATAAACTACAAATGTGGGAATTTTTAATATTCTTGAGCAAATCATATACATAAATTAAAAAATACAAGAAACTATATGATAATTTACATAAAATGTAATAAAAACATGTGATAAATCGGGGCACCGATCCTGTCCCGGTTGCCCCTCTTCCAGGCCAGCTCTCTGCTGTGGCCAGGGAGTGCAGTGGAGGATGGCCCAAGTGCTTGGGCCCTGCACCCCATGGGAGACCAGGAGAAGCACCTGGCTCCTGCCATCGGAACAGCGCGGTGCGCCGGCCGCAGTGCGCTACCGCGGCGGCCATTGGAGGGTGAACCAACGGCAAAAGGAAGACCTTTCTCTCTATCTCTCTCTCTCTCTCGCTGTCCACTCTGCCTGTCAAAAATTAAAAAAAAAAAAAGTGATAAAATTTAGGATCCAGCCATAATAAAATCAATTGTCAGAAAAACGATTAAAAATTATTTCCTTACATATATCAAGATTATCTGAAAACACATACAAAAAACTACTTAATGCAGGATCACAGAAATATATTTCCTTTGAACCTCACACAGACAAGGCTACCTCCTCTGATTTTCTCCTGGAGACTTAGCCAGGGAAACAAATGCAAACGTGTGAGTACCAAGTAAAAGTATCAACTTTTAAGCAGTACATCTGTCAGTATATATGGCTGACACTATTACATACAGAGATAATTCAACGTAATCAAAAAACAAACTGATAATTTAGTGAGGCCTCTGGGTAGAAGATAATTAACTGGATTTGACTGCTGAAAAACAAACAGAAAATACTGAAGTACCAAAGACAAACATTTACAAGAGAAATGAATAAAAAATGATAAAATTACATAATATCTTAAACATTTTTCCACATATCTTTAGAAAAGACCCAACAGAGAAATGTCCTGAGAATAACAAAGAAAAACAAAGGCCTAGAAGTCAGTAAACAATCAGTAAATTAACTCACCGGAAGTGGGTTACCACAAGCTGCGGATCACAGGATCCCGGCAGGAACACGAAGGTGACTGCCACCGCTGCTGCTGGGAGAGCCAGGGCTATGGACCATGAACATTCAGACTTGAGCCCAAGCCAGGACTTTCAATCTATAAACTCGGTACAATCACAAGCGAGCACGTCCCTTGCTATGGAGGATACTGATTGGCTACATCTGTGGGAGTTCACTGGCCTTGCAAACTGTCTAATCAGGCACACCTGTGACAAGATTGCGTAATCCCACGAGCTCTGCACGTCACAGTCATATCCAGGCTGCAGAGATGATCTGCTCAGATTATTCATCTTTTGCTGCTCTGGGACGAGGAAGCCAAACACCTGAGAAGCTGAGAAATGGTGAGTCTGTGGGGCCGGGTGTAGCAAGAAAGGGGAGATGGAGCTGGCCGAACTGCTGGACCTGGCTGTAGGGTGACGTGGACTTCCTCATGGTCAGCTTTGGAATTGGGGGATGCTTGTCTGATATTGGGGCAGCTCTCTTTTTGTCTCTTGCACCTGTTTGGTGAGATCTAGCCCCTACCCCTCTTCCAGGCCTCCAGACAACCTGTCCTGCCCTGTATACAGCAACTTCAGCTTGGCCCTGGATCCCTCAGCAACTTTGTGTACACTGCGGTCTAGCTGATTTTACTGCCTGGAGCACCAAGCACAATTTTGTTCAGAACAGTGAGAGTATAGCCCATTGCCCTGTTTCTGATGTTAGCCTTACATCTGGTGCTTACTCATAGTAGCAAGCATGGTGTTACCTACAGGGCCACATGTATGTAATTTATCATGGAGAGAAAGTTTCCTTCAATCCGAATTTTGTATCAGGAATGCTAGACCTTGTCAAATGTTTTTTTTTTTTCTGTATTCATTCATATGATTGTGAGTCTTTTGACTGTTTCAGAATTTATTGATGCTCATTTGTTCTTTAGTGTTAAGATAAACTTGCATTTCTGTGATACCTTATGCAATTATTCTCTGTTATCCATACACTTATGTTTATATGTTGTATTTGTTTTCTGTGGCTGCTGGAACAGAGTTTGATGGCTTATAATAGGAAATTTGTTCTTACAGTTATAGAGGTCAGAAGTCCAAAATCAGTATCACTATATGAAAATCAAGGCTCTCCAAGGTTCTAGTGCAGCAGCCATTCTCTGGTGCTTCTGGCTTCTGGTGGTGGCTGGCTTTCCTGGGCTCTTGATCACAACTCCACAAACTTCAGGGCCAAGATCTGCACAAATCTTTCTTCTCTGGTTTCACAATCCTTTCTCTTCTGTTTTCATTGAATCTACCTCTTGAGTTTATTCCATAGCAAACAATGGTGGCTTTTAGGGAACTCCTGAGTCCAAGATGATCTGTACAGCCTACAACCTTTTTTAAAATTTTATTTTTTAAGATTTATTTTATTTATTTGAAATTCAGAATTGCTATAGAGAGAGATAGGGAGAGAGAGAGAGAGAGAATCTCACATCTGCTAATTCACTCTCCAAATGACCCACATTGGCTAGGGCTGGGCAAGGCCAAAACCAAGAGCCAGGAGATTGTTCCTGGTCTCCCATATGGGTGCAGGGATCCAGTTTGGACTGCCCTCAACTGAGTTCCCAGACACATTAACAGGAGGCTGAATCAGAGGTGGAACAGCCAGAACTTGAACCATTGCCCATATGGGATGCTGGTGTCACAGGTGGTGGCTTTACCCACTATGCCATGATTCTGGCCCCTAAAACCTTTTATGTAATCACATATGCAGACATCTCTTTTCCTCAGTAATATAACGTTTACAGACTGCAGGGATTAGGACCTGATATCTTTGGAGTCCATTGTAAGCATATGTCTCATATGGTTGAATTTAGTTTGCCAGCATTATTTGAGGATTGTTTCCATATTCATGAGGGAAATTTCTCTGTAGTTTTTTTTCAAAGATTTATTTGTTTCAGAGTGATGGGGGATGGAGGAAGGAAATCTCTTCAGTCACTCAACAAATGCTTGCAATAGCTGGTGTTGGGCCAGGCCAAAGCCAAGAGCCAGAAACTCCATCTGGATTTCCCATATGGAAGGCAGGAACACAGCACTTGGGCTATCATCTACTGTCTCCCAGATGCATTAATCTGAAACTGGATCAGAAGTACAGAGTAGTCAGGGCTTTAGCCAGGCACTCCAATACAGGAGGTGGTCATACCAAGTGGGAGCTTAACTTGGTGCATCACCATACTTCCAGGAGCTGTAGCTTTCTTTTTTATGTATCTGTGTATAACAGTAGTATCTGTATGGTATTGACCTCAAAAAATGAGTTTGTAAATATTCTGTGTTCTTTGGGAGCGTTTACAAGATATTGGTATTATTTATTTAAATGCTTGGTAGAATTCACTAAGGAAAATATGTGGGTCTGGACTTTGAGTAATTTTGTAAATTATTGATACAATTTATTGTTATTTTATTGTTATTGTTTTAGGATACTAACATTTTTAGTTTCTTAAGTAAGTGTGATATTTTATATTTTTCTAGCAATATATGTATTTCATCTAAATTGTCTAATCTGTTGACCTACAATGATTCAGAATATTTATTTATAATAATTTTTAACAAGAGATTTTATTTATTTGAATGACAGAGCTACAGAGAGAGAAAAGAAGAGAGAGAGAAAGAGATCCTCCATCTGCTGGTTCACTCCCCAAATGGCCAAAGCCAGGAGCCCAGAGCTTCTTCCAGGTTTCCCACATGGGTGCAGGAGCCCAAAGACTTGGACCACCTCTGCTGCTTTCCCTGGGGGCATTAGCAGGGAGCTGGATAAGAATTGGAACAGTTGGTGTCTCGAGGGAATGCCAACAATTCAGATGGTGCCTTAATCTATTGTACCACAGTGCTGGACCCAGTTTATAATCTTTTAAACTTCTGTAAGATTAGTGTAACATGCCCTTTACATTTCTTCATTAGTGATGTGTCTTTTTTTGCCTGCATTATTCTAACAAAAACCTTTTAATTTCTCTTCTTTTCTCTATTGCTTGATACTTCTTATTTAAAGATGCTTTTGGCAAATTAAATTATTTCTGGATGGACAGCTATATCATATAACTAACTGTGAAAGGCAAAGAATGCCCAGGAAATGAAATTCAAGTCCCTGAAGGCTGTATAAAAAAAAAAAGAAAGAAATGAGCAGATTCTTTTAATGGGTGGGGGCATTGTGGTATAGCACACTAAGCTGTTGACTATGATGCCAGGTTCCAATATGGGTGCTGAATCAAGTCTCAGCTGCTCTGCTTCCAATTTAGCTACCTGCTAATGTATCTGGGATAGCTGTGGAAGATGGCCCAAGTATTTGAGACCCCTGCTACCCACGTGGGAGACCTGGATGTAGCTCCTGACTTTGGCCTGGCCTGAACTTGGCCATCTGTTAGTGAATCAGCAGATGGAAGATAACTCTCTCCCCCTCTCCCTCTCCCTCTCTCCTTCTACTACCTCCATATTCTATAACCTGACTTTCAAATCAAATAGTAAAACTTAGGAAAGGAGTAATGGGAACATGAATAATTTCAGTAAACTATTTTTACTGCATTTGTACATTAAAATGTATAATGTTCTATACTTTAATATATATAGCTTTAATATATATAGCTCAACTATAGCTCAACTAGTACCTCAACTAACTCTTCAAAAATAGTGAAATCATGTCATTCACAGATTGGCAATAAATGCATTAAAATATTTCTAAAATAAGAAAAGGATAATAGTGGTAGAACTGAAGGATTGTGGGCCCAGGAAAAGGGAATAGGAGGATGATAGAAACTGATAAGGCCATATTAGCCATTTTCTGCAAATTTATCTATCAGTTCTGGGCATGCATCCCATTGATATGTTAAAATGATTTCATATTTGAAAAGAAATGTTCAAATTTCATAATTAAAAGTTTATATTGCCCTTTTATAGAACATAGATATAAGTTCTGAGGTTTACTAATATTTAATAAATTTTATCAGATTCACACCATTGCAGTTTGCTTAATGACAAATGTCATTGAATTGAGCCAGCGCCATGGCTCAATAGACTAATCCTCCACCTGTGGCGCCAGCACACTGTATTCTAGTCCCAGTTGGGGTGCTGGATTCTGTTCCAGTTGCTCCTCTTCCAGTCCAGCTCCGTGCTGTGGCCTGGGAAGGCAGTGGAGGATGGCCCAAGTCCTTGGGCCCTGCACCCGCATGGGAAACCAGGAGAAGCACCTGGCTCCTGGCTTTGGATCAGTGTGGTGCACTGGCCGCAGCACGCCAGCCACAGTGGCCATTGGGGGGTGAACCAATGGAAAAGGAAGACTTCTCTCTCTCTCTCTCTCTCTCTCTCTCTCTCTCTCTCTTATTGTCCACTCAGCCTGTCAAAAAAAATGTCATTGAATTGTAGGTGACTGACCAGAATTAAAAAGCCATATAGTAAACTTATAGGCTAAATTCATAATTTTATAGAACAATAAAACTTGAAATGAACTGAAAGTGTCAATAGCAGCTAACAGACAGGTTTTTATTTGTCTAATATCTGCATTCCAGAACATCCCCCCCCCTTCCCAGAGGGTGTGATAGTAGCCCAAGCTTCTCCTAATAGGAGAGTAGCAGGTTTTGTATTAAGATAATTTCTTATATTCACTCAGTCTCCCATATCCCTTTACTAATGATCTCTGGGTGGATCCTTGTTCACTTAAGGACTTTAGGTTATGAACTGATCCAAATTTTGCCTATACTGAATCTATTTAAAATGTCTCCCATGTCTCTCTCATCTGAAAACATCTTGGCTCAGTCAGTTGATTCTGCCTTTTTCAATATTCACACAGGATAAACCTGGTGTTTCTACTGTGTAAGTCACTAAAGGCATTTTAGTTTTGCCCAATATATCCAATGCACTTATGCTGATAAACCATTGATACCTCCCAAGATTTCTGCTTCCTTTGGTTTTGCCAAAACTCCACTCCTGTGATTTCGTTGTGGCATCAAGCATTGCTGAGTTTCAAAACAATCATATTAGCTTCTACCCATGAAAATAAAAGAACAAATGTGCCATGGAAAAGGGTCTTTTTACCTATAAGAATGTTCTTAATCTCCTCATTTTTTATAAATGATGAATATGCAAGAAATGTGTAATGTAGATGGGCATTCACAGGTGAATTATTTTCACAAAGTAAGTTAAGATTAAGAAAATCAGGAAGCAATCCAGGGTCTCCCATGTCAATGGCACTACTAAGCACTGTTTGTGTATAGGGGATGGGGTTTGGAAAAGATTGGCCATTTATACTTCACATTTTATCTTATAAAACTGCAATGGGTGAACTCCTTGAATGTTTTCATGAGCATGTTTACTCATAATCATGACAGAAGATAATTATATATGTATATACAAATTACTAGGGATATGTGCACAATCTAGTGAAATCATCAGTAAGTATATCATTTACACAAGAAAAATTGTTTGTAAAATTATTTATTTAAAAATAGAATTATGGAGACAGAGGGAGAGATAGAGAAATATTTCATCCACTGGTTCACTCCCAAATGGCTGTAATGGCCAGGCTGGGGCTTACCTAATCTAGCAGTGTGGAACTCCATCTGGGTCTCCCACTTGCATGAAAGTGGCCAACTACTTGAGTCATCTGCTGCTTTCCCAGGTGCACTAGCAGTGAGTAGGATGGGAAGAGGAGCTGTCAGTGTCCATATGGGATGTTGGTATTGCAGGCAGTGGCTTAACTCATTGCACCACAACACTGACTCCCTACAGAACTTTTATTGACAAACAGCATAAACAGAAGCATCCATTATTATTGTTCAAAAAATCACTAAAATTTATTTTACACAATTGTTCCTGTCCATGTCTTTAATCTTATCATACGAAAATCTAAGCTGTATTTAAACATAATACAATGTTAAATTCAAATTTTGGTGTGTTCTTTTGAAAACATCTTACAGTGTGTCACTTTACTCAATGGTGAAATGAAGTTAGTTTTACCATACAGAATAAATATATCTAATTGCAAGATGCAAAAGATTTAGTGTTTGTCTCTGGGACAAATTACTCACCACTGCTTTAATTTAGAATAGACAATCTGTGGAATATATTTCTTCGTGGATTTTCATCAAAATAAAAATCACAAAATAAAAATAGCCCTGATTTATCTTGAATTTATTATTTATTTTGTATTTATTATATAATCATTTTCTCTAGTATTATTTTTGTAAACATGTTTCTTTTTTTGCAGATTTTTTTAAACTTTTATTTAATGAATATATATTTCCAGTGTACAGCTTATGGATTACAATGGCTTCCCCCTCCCATAACTTCCTTCCCATCCGCAACCCTCCCCTCTCCTGCTCCCTCTCCGCTTCCATTTGCATAAAGATTCATTTTCAATTCTCTTTATATACAGAAGATCAATTTAGTATAAAGATTTCAACAGTTTGCACCCACATAGAAACACAAAGTGAAACATACTGTTTGAGTACTAGTTATAGCATTAAATCAAAATGTACAGCACATTAAGGACAGAGATCCCACATGAGGAGCAAGTGCACAGTGGCTTCCAAGTTTGATCATATTTATATGATCATATTTAGACAAGGTCATAAAAGACAGAGTGAGGATAGCAACCAATGATCCTAAGAGTGGCATTTACCAGGTTACTATCCCCACTCTGTCTTCTATGACCTTGTCTAAATATGATCAGAGTTGGAAAACTTGGAAGGCTTCCATAGCCTTGACAACTCATGACGACAGCCTAGGGTGGTTACTGGCACCATAAACTAGAGTGTCAATTTGTTGGGTCAACAACAGGAGCCACTGTGCACTTGCTCCTCATGTGGAATCTCTGTCCTTAATGTGCTGTACATTTTGATTTAATGCTATAACTAGTACTCCAACAGTATGTTTCACTTTGTGTTGCTATGTGGGTGCAAACTGTTGAAATCTGTATACTAAATTGATCTTCTGTATATAAAGAGAATTGAAAATGAATCTTGATGCAAATGGAAGGGGAGAGGGAGCGGGAGAGGGGAGGGTTGCAGGTGGGAGGGAAGTTATGGGAGTGGGAAGCCATTGTAATCTATAAGCTGTACACTGGAAATTTATATTCATTAAATAAAATTTAAAAAATTGAAAAAAAACAAATAAATAAATTATGTTTTAAAGAAAAAAAAAATCAATGCACAAAAATCAACAGCGTTTGTATACACAGGTAATACCACGGCTGAGGAAGAACTTCTAAGATCAATCCTATTCACAACAGCTACAAAAACAATCAAATACCTTGGAATAAACTTAACCAAGAAAGTTAAAGATCTCTACGATGAAAACTACAAAACCTTAAAGAAAGAAATAGAAGAGGATACCAAAAAATGGAAAAATCTTCCATGCTCATGGATTCAAAGAATCAATATCATCAAAATGTCTATTCTCCCCAAAGCAATTTATACATTCAATGCAATACCAATCAAGATACCAAAGACATTCTTCTCAGATCTGGAAAAAATGATGCTGAAATTCATATGGAGACACAGAAGACCTCGAATAGCCAAAGCAATCTTGTACAACAAAAACAAAGCCGGAGGCATCACAATACCTGATTTCAGGACATACTACAGGGCAGTTGTTATCAAAACAGTTTGGTACTGGTACAGAAACAGGTGGATAGATCAATGGAACAGAATAGAAACACCAGAAATCAATCCAAACATCTACAGCCAACTTATATTCGACCAAAGATCTAAAACTTATCCCTGGAATAAGGACAGCCTATTCAATAAATGGTGCTGGGAAAATTGGATTTCCACATGCAGAAGCTTGAAGCAAGACCCCTACCTTTCACCTTACACAAAAATTCACTCAACATGGATTAAAGACTTAAATCTACTACCCGAAACCATCAAATTATTAGAGAGCATTGGAGAAACCCTGCAAGATATAGGTACAGGCAAAGACTTCTTGGAAAAGACTCCAGCAGCACAGGCAGTCAAAACCAAAATTAACATTTGGCATTACATCAAATTGAGAAGTTTCTGTACTTCAAAAGAAACAGTCAGGAAAGTGAAGAGGCAACTGACAGAATGGGAAAAAATATTTGCAAACTATACTACAGATAAAGGGTTGAAACCAGAATCTGCAAAGAAATCAAGAAACTCCACAACAACAAAACAAACAACCCACTTAAGAGATGGGCCAAGGACCTCAATAGACATTTCTCCAAAGAGGAAATCCAAATGGCCAACAGACACTTGAAAAAATGTTCAAGATCACTAGCAATCAGGGAAATGCAAATCAAAACCACAATGAGGTTTTACCTCACCCCGGTGAGAATGGCTCACATTCAGAAATCTACCAACAATAGATGCTAGAGAGGATGTGGGGAAAAAGGGACACTAACCCACTGTTGGTGGGAATGCAAACTGGTTAAGCCACTATGGAAGTCTGTCTGGAGATTCCTCAGAAACCTGAACATAACCCTACCATACAACCCAGCCATCCCACTCCTTGGAATTTACCAAAAGGAAATTAATTTGGCAAACAAAAAAGCCATCTGCACATTAATGTTTATTGCAGCTCAATTCACAATAGCTAAGACCTGGAACCAACCCAAATGCCCATCAACAGTAGACTGGATAAAGAAATTATGGGACATGTACTCCCTAGAATACTATACAGCAGTAAGAAACAATGAAACCCAGTCATTTGCAACAAGATGGTGGAATCTGGAAAACATCATGCTGAGTGGATTAAGCCAGTCCCAAAGAGACAAATATCATTTGTTTTCCCTAATCGGCGACAACTGAGCACCAAAGGGGAAACCTGTTGAAGTGAAATGGACACTATAAGAAACAATGACCTGATCAGCTCTTGTCCTGATTCTGGATGTACAATGTAATACTTTATCCTTTTTAGTATTTGTTGTTGTTGTTGTTCTAGTACTAGTGGTTGAACTCTGTAATTGGCACACGGTTATTCTTGGGTGTTTAAATTTTAACTGAAAAGTGATCCCTGTTAAATTTAAGAGTGGAAAAAGAGAGGGAGGAGATGTACAATTTGGGACAATCTCAATCAGACTTGCCCCAAATGATGGAGTTAGAAATGTACCAGGGGATTCCAATACAATCCCATCAAGGTGGCATGTACCAATGCCATCTCACTAGTCCAAGTGATCAATTTCAGTTCACAATCGATGGCTCTGATAGGTATGAATCAAAAGGATCACACAAACAAGACACGTGTCTGCTAATACTAATTGATAGAATCAAAAAGGGAGAGAAGGATCCAACATGGGAAGTGGGATACACAGCAGACTCATAGAATGGCAGACGTCCTAAACAACACTCTGGCCTCAGAATTAGCCCTTAAGGCATTCGGATCTGGCTAAAGAGTCCATGAGAGTATTGTAGGCATGGAAAGCCAAGATACCATGGAAATGAAAAAAAAAAAAAAGAAGAAGAAGACCTAAATGAAAGATCTCTGCGAGTGAGATCCCAGTGGAAAGAATGGGCCATCAAAGAAGGAGGTACCCTTCTCCGAAGGGAGGAGAGAACCTCCACTTTGACTATGACCCTATCGGAATAAGATCAAAGTCAGCGAACTCTAAAGGCTTCCATAGCCCTGGCAACTCATGACTAGAGCCTAGGGAGATTACTGACGCCATGAACAGGAGTGTCAAATTGTTAAGTCAGCAACAGGAGTCACTGTGTACTTACATCCCATGTGGGATCTGTCCTTAATGTGTTGTCTAATGTGCAGTGATGCTATGACTGGTACTGAAACAGTATTTTTGCACTTTGTGTTTCTGCGTGGGTGCAAACTGATGAGATCTTTACTAATTATATCCTGAATTGATCTTCTGTATATAAAGATAATTGGAAATGAAAAACAAACCCTGGTGTTAAATTGGAAATGGCATAGAAAATTAATTATTTTTTTAAAAAAATATTATGTAGGATCTGTCTTTAATGTGCTGTACACTCTTATTTAATGCTATAACTAGTACTCCAACAGTATTTTTTTTTCACTTTGTGTTGCTATATGGGGGCAAACTGTTGAAATCATTACCTAATATATACTAAACTGATATTCTGTATATAAAGAGAATTGAAAATGTATCATGATGTGATTGGAAGGGGAGAGGGAACGGGGGGGGAGGGTTGTGGGTGGGAGGGAAGTTTTGGGAGGGGGAAGCCATTGTAACCCATGGGCTGTGCTTTGGAAATTTATATTCATTAAATAAATGTTTAATAAAAAAAAGAAATTGAGCAACCAGGACATGAAGCAGAGCCCATGTATGATGAAGGCATCTTGCAGATGGTGGCTTTACCCACTATGCTACAAAACCAGTCTCCTTTGAATACATCTTTCAATCCATTCTCTATTTTCACACTTTCAGAAACTCCTAACACATGTATATTGGGTCATTTGATAGTATCCCATAAATCTCAAACATGCTTTTCCTATCTTCTAATTTCTTTTTCCTTTTTTTGAGATATTTTCAAAGATTTATATTCTAGCTTGAGTATTCTTTCTTAAATCTCACCAAGTCTGTTATTAAGACTTCCCACTGTATTTTAATTGACATATTTAACTCTTCATTTCTAATATTTCATTTTGATTTATCTTCGATATGTCTATCTCCCAGCAAAATTTTTCCTCCATGTTGTGTATGGATTACTTTAAGCCATGTATTTGATTCTCTTTTTTTTTTTTGAGTAATTGTATGATCATTCTTTAGGATTCTCTTTTAGGCATTTTATCAATATCCTCTTCAAATCCTGATATTGAAGTGTTGTTCTATTCCATTTTGGGGAGTCATATTGTTTTGCTTTTTAATGTTGCTTTTATATCATATTAGGCCTATGTGGAAACATGTGTTGGTTTTCTTTTCTGATGGTGTTTATCTTTGAGATATGCCTTTGAGGATTAGTGAAGCATCTGCTCCTTTAATGGGTATCCAGAGGTGCATGCTGTGTGAAGCCAGTGAGCTCCAGTCAGTGATTGAGAGTGGGGAAAAGTCCAGGGTGACACCCTAGTTGCATGTGGTAAACCTCCATCATCAGTATATGGTCACACTGGCTGACATGATAACATCCTCGCCTCCTCTCTGCCAAGGTGATCAATGCCTAGGGTGAGCATGCAGTTACTACACATATCACCCATGCATGCAAATGAGCCACACAAATATTTGTTGTCCTCAATGTGAACACATAATCCTCTGCAATGACCCACCTCAGACACTCAGACACATTGCATGCATGCTCAGAGGCTCAGCTACACAGCATGCCCTTTTGTACAATCACAGCATGCAGGGCTCCCACAGTCTTAATGAACAGGGGAACTCTCTGCCCTGCAAGTCTGCCTTGTCTGCAGAGACAGCTGAGGTACTTCCAGAGCCTACTGACTGCCAGTGCTCCACCTTGGCTACTTGAGTTCAGGGGCCTGTGATAGAGTCAAGGGAAGAGCATGTCTCATAGTTCAACACTTCAGGGCAGGCTCAAAGTCAGTGGAGAGTGTGGGTTTATCTCTCCTATAAAATACCCTCACGTATGTTCACATCCACAGCAGCTCCTATTCATCTTCTCACCTTATTAAGATGGTGCCTCTGCTAGTTGTCAGGTGTCCTTGTGTGTCAGTGGCAGGGTGGATGGGAATAAAGCAATGTGCTCTCCCTTCATGGGGTTAAGTGGACACCCTACCCCCTGCTGATGTTCCAACCCAGACTCAAAGTCGCTGTGTTTTGCAAGTTTCTTCCTCAGGCAATAACACCAATGACATGGGCTGCTTCGGACTCCTCTCACCTCTATCTAAGAGGGTAACTTCTCCTCTAGCCTCCAGCTATGGGAATCTCTGGTGGTGAACCCACTCATTGCTGTGTATCTGTATTGTCCACACTGATCCATGATCTCTCTCTTCTTTCTGTTGATTTCTACTAAAAACGTATACCCAACTATCCTTTGAGAATGCAGTAACTCTAATTTTCTTCTGTTATATCTTCATGGTCATCATCAGCATGTCTTTTCCCTATTCAGTGATCTTGGATCTCTCTTGAAGATTTTCTTAACATGATAATATCGATGTGTCTTATCCCAAAAGGCGGAATCATAGTTTCAGGGGAAAGAATGTAAGGATGCTTCATAACCCGTCACTTGATACTTGTGTGACAGCTATTAGTCAATTCAAATGAAAAGACTATACCCAAAGTGGTTATAATCTGAATATAATATACATCTCCCAGGAACAAATAACTTCTTGAAAACTATAATTTTGATTCAATAAATTTAAAAATATAAAAACAGCATATACAAGCCATAATATAGGTGTGGGTATCTACATAGATAAGAAACCCAGGCCCTACACTGGGAGACCTGGATTTGATCCCCAACTCTAGTTACTGACTATAGCCTCCTGCTGCTGCAGATTCTAGTAGGCATTGATGATGGCTCAGGTGGTTGAATTTCTGTCACCAAATTGGACGTCAAGATCAAGTTTCAGATTCCAGTATTGCAAGAGTAAACCAACAGATGGGAGTTCTCTCTCTCTCTCTCTCTCTCGCTCTCGCTCTCTCTCCATCCATCCATAATAAATAATTAATTTTATAAAAGAAGGTAAATGTTCCTTTGGGATTCTGAGAAATGCAGAGAAATAAAAGCAACTTCTGACTCCCTGCGCAAGAAATGTGAGTCAGAAAGATTTGTTCACTAGACTGGTAAATGAATGAGAAAGACAAAAGAACTACCCTCACAAATAATAACAAAGAGTACAAAAATAGCCATCTAAGTCATTCAGGGGATACAGACGCATAAACTGTTCTCTAAAGTAACTTTCACTCATGAAGACACTTCAAAAACTGCCAGATTCTTATAACAGCAATACTCACAGCAGCAAAGAAGCCAACTAATTTACCTAAAGAAAATGAGACCATCCAAAAGCTGGACGAGTCCTCGGCAGCTTTTCTTGAGTGTCTCTTTGAAGCATACTGCATGCATTCTCCCATAGATCCAGAAGCCCCAGAAAATAGCCATACAATTAATACAATTATTGTGGCATACAATTAATGTAGCATTTGTGTCTCAGTTGGCCCCCAATATGAGACCTAAGTTACACAGATTGGAAGGTGCAAGGGAAAACTTCTTTCTAAATTGGTAGTGGTGGCTGAACTGGCCTCTAATAATAGAGATGGCCCTGCTACTGCCCAGACAAAAAAAAAGATGGCCAGAATTATGGCAGTAACCTTTAAAGAACAGAAAAGAGACCTTAGAGGTTGGGCCAAAGGTCCAATAAGGCAAGAGCACCCTTAAGAAAAGATCAATGTGCCTTTTGCAAGGAAGATGGACATTGGAAAAAATGAGTTCCCTAAAAGAAAACAGAAAGAGCACAGATCAGAGCCTGTCCCAATTTTGGTGGAAGAGGGTGACTGATGGGGTCAGGGCTCCATACCTTTAAGCCCCCTGGAGCCCATGGTCACATTAGAAGTAGGGGGCAAACCTATAAGGTTTTTAGTAGATACTGGTCAACTCATTCAGTGTTACAAAAAGCAGGACCAGTTTTGGAAGAAATGGCTCTTCTCCAGTGGACTACAGGAAAAATAAAAAAAAAAAATCATGGACAAGGACTCAGACCACCAATTTGGGAAGGGGAATTATTACTCATTCTTTCTTGGTGATGCCGTATTGCCCCTACCCCTTGCTGGGGAGGGACTTGCTCAGAAATCTGCAGGCTACCATATCTTTCCATGAAGACTCAGCTGATCTGTCTTTTAACTCAAGTC
This sequence comes from Lepus europaeus, assembly GCF_033115175.1. Lineage (NCBI taxonomy): Eukaryota > Metazoa > Chordata > Mammalia > Lagomorpha > Leporidae > Lepus > Lepus europaeus. The sequence goes on from NW_026909276.1 coordinate 1,637,504, forward strand.
CATCCTCCATCTTGCTTATGTGCCCCCTATCTGAGAAGTATCTTTTGATGAATGGAACTGAATCTATTTCACTAGACACTGATTATCTTCAGAGGTTAAAAAAAACAAAATCACTGAGGTTTGGACAGAGGACAATCCCCTTGGGCTTGCCACCCACCAGCCCCCATTGTTCAACTAACCAGCTCTGCTGAGCTAATCTGAGTTCAGCAGTACCCAATAAGCCTAAAGGCAAAGAGAGGAATAGCTGTTTACATTGATGAACTCCAGGAGTCAGGCTTTCTAATTCCCTACTTGCCAGCATAAAATACACCTCTGTTACCTGTTCAAAAGCCCAAGACCTCTGATTACAGATCAGTTCAAGATCTAAGGAAATTCAACAAATGGTTGAGATCATTCACCCCACAGTGTCTAACTCATACCCGCTTCTTGCCTCCTACCCACCAGATGTACTTCATCCTGGATTTAAAGGATGCCTTCTTCAGTCTTCCTCTGGCTGCAGTAAGTCAATCTAATTTTTCCTTTGAGTGGACCCAAAAAATCTGAAAAGGGTTTTTTTTGGAAAACTGACATGGATGGGATTGCCACAGGGGTTTCAAAATTCTCCCACCCTATTTGAGTCAAGACCTGACCCACTTCAGACAGCAACACCCAGAGGTTGTACTGCCACAGTATGTAGATGACCTCCTCTTGGCAGCAAAAACCAAGGCTGAGTGTTTTGAGGCTGCTGAGGTCCTGCTCCAAGAATTGGTGGGCCTAGCATACCACATATCTGTTCAGAAGGCCCAACCCTGTACATCCACAGCTACCTACTTAGGACATGAGCTAAGAGAAGGGAGGAGATCATTGTCTTCCAGCTGCATAAAGGCCATTCTCAAATACCTCAACCAAAAACAAAATGTCAGGTTAGGGAGTTCTTAGGGGCTATAGGCTACTGTTGACTTTGGGTTCCAGGCTTTGCAGAAATGGCCCAATGCTTATATGCCAGCACTGGAGGGTGAGAGGTGGACTGAAACTGAGAGTGAGACCTTCCAAGCCCTAAAGAAGTCCCTCATGAGTGCCCCAGCCCTGGCCCTCCCAAACTTGTCAAAGCCCATTTAGTTCTATGTGGCAGAAGTGTGGGGTATCAGAGGCCAGCGCCGTGGCTTAACAAGCTAATCCTCTGCCTTGCGGTGCTGGCACACCGGGTTCTAGTCCCTGTTAGGGTGCCGGATTCTATCCCAGTTGCCCCTCTTCCAGGACAGCTCTCTGCTATGGCCCGGGAGGGCAGTGGAGGATGGCCCAAGTCCTTGGGCCCTGCACCCACATGGGAGAGCAGGAGAAGCACCTGGCTCCTGGCTTTGGATCAGCATGATGCGCTGGCCGCAGCGGCCATTGGAGGGGGAACCAATGGCAAAAAAGAAGACCTTTCTCTGTCTCTCTCACTCTCCACTCTGCCTGTCAAAAAAAAAAAAGAAGTGTGGGGTATCAAAAAGGGGGTCCTAATCCAAGCCTTAAGACCATGGAAGAGACCGGTGGCCTATCTAGCTAAAAAACTGGACTATGTAGCTGCTGGATGATCAGGATGTTTGAGGGCTGTGTCAGGTATGGCTATCTTCACCAAGGAAACTTCAAAGGTGACTTTGGATCAGGATTTACAAATAGTGGCACCATACTCAGTGGAAGTTTTATTGAAGAGCCCCTCAGAGAGGTGGCTGTCCAGTGCAAGAATAACCCAATACCAGGTACTACTCTTATATCCACCAAGAATCAAATTCCTAAAAACTTCTGCTTTAAATCTCACCACCTTGCTTCCTGATTCATGACTGCCCATTCACGACTGCAAGGAAGTGCTGTAGTGCTTAACCAACCTGAGGGTAGACCTGACTGACACCCCATTGAAGGACCTGGATGCTGTTTTGTTCACCAATGGAATCAGCTTTATCTCTGAAGGAGTAAGGTATGTGGGTGCAGCCATAGTCACTGCCTCAGAAGTTATTTGGGCTCAAGCACTGGGACATGGAAATTCTGCTCAGAGGGCTGAGCTAATAGCACTAAGTCAGGCCTTAAGATGGAGCAGGGAAAAATCTGTCAACATCAACACAGACAGCAGCTACATGTTTGCCACTGCCCATGTTCCACTGCAGGGGACATCAGAACTCAGAATTCCCAGAGGCAAAAGGAAATGCATTTGCAGATAAAACGGCCTGCGAACTTGCCTTAAAACAAGTGGCATCTCTTCAGACTCTCCCCATTGCACCCATAAAAGCTCTGCCAAAAGCCCTCATCTACACAGTAGAGGAAAAAATCAGTGGTCACTCACTGGGGGCTATGAAAGCTCTTGAAAGATGGATGAGCCTTCCCAAGGGGAGGCCATTTTTCCTGATGGCAGTTGGCCAAAGATTAGACTGATAGACCAAGTCTACTATAGCACCTACCTAGAAAGCCAAAAATTGACTGAGTTACTACAATGCCACTATTACATACATGGACTGGATCAGTGGACTTGCCAAGTCTTGTCCCAATGTCATATCTGCACCCAGGTATACCTAAAGAAGAGGTGACTTGGCCAAAGGGATTCAACTGTGAGGAGAGGCCCCTCGAGAACATTGCAAAGTGGACTTTACTGATATATTATCTGGAAAACTTCATTAGCATTATCTTCTGGTTTTTGTTGTTACATTATCTGGGTGAGTAGAAGCCTACCCTACCAATGTAGAAACAGCCCAAGTAGTAGTAAAGAAATTATTCTCTGAAACTGTCCCCAGATTTGGTCTCCCACTAACAATGGAGATGGAAAATGGTCCTGTGTTCATTACTCAAGTAACTCAATTATTAGCTAAGATGTTAAAGCTAAGTTGGAAGCTACATTGTGCCTATATACCCCAGAGTTCCAGACAGCTAGAAAGAATGAATAGGACCCTAAAAGAAACTTTGACAAAATTAAAGTTAGAAACTGACAAGTACTGGGTAAGCCTCCTTCCCTTTGCCCTATTACAGGCATAGCGTACCCTTTATGTAAAGGGCTTAATCCCTTATGAGATAATGTTTGGGAGACCATCATCCCTACTTCCCAAACTAGGGGTGGATTGGCTGGCAGAATTGGATAATGACTCCATTCTTAAGTCATTACAGGCTCTTCAGATAGTCCTGTAACAAACCCATACCCTGGTGAGAGCTACATAACCAGATCTTCTCCAATCAATCCCTAGTGTTGACACCTGCAACTTTCAACCCAGAGAACTGGTGTGGATAAAAAAAAACACAACCCTTCAACCCTTGATGCATGGTGGACTGGACCCTTGCATGTAATCTTGAGCACACCAACTGCAAAGTAGCAGGAAAACGCCATTGGATTCACCTCACCCAAGTAAAAAAAGGCTCATCATCTGAAGCCCCAGAGAGATGGACCACCAACCCTATGGAAGACCCATTAAAGATAAGACTGGTGCTGTGGTGCAAGGGGTTAAAGCACTGGCATCACATATGGATGTCGTTACTAATCCTGGCTGCTCCTCTTCCAATCCAGCTCTCTGCTATGGCCTGGGAAATCAGTGGAAGATGGCCCAAGGACTTGGGCCCCCACACCCACATGGGACACCCAGAAGAAGCTCCTGGATCCTGGCTTCAGATCAGCACAGCTCTGGCCATTGCAGCCATCTGGGGAGTGAACCAGGAGATGGAGGACCTCTCTTTCTGTCTCTACCTCTCTCGGTAACTCTTTCAAACATATAAAAATAAATATTTTTTAAAAAAAATAAAGATAAGAATTACCCATGCTTTATAAGTATTTTGGTGTTTAACATGCTAACAATAGGGGAGAGTGTGGATTCACCTCACCCACGCTTATTGGTTAACTATACTTGGGAGTTGTGTAGGACTGGAGATGGCACTGTCATTGTAAAAAATTTCTCCTTCTCATATCCTTGGTTTCAATTTGATCTTTGTTTATTGTTTGGATCCAATACTGAAAGAATGTGCTATCAGGGAAAAAGGGGACCAGGCATATGTTACTCAGGGGGGGGGGGCCCTACCCACTGGTGCTGCATTGGGGAAGCTTGGGTAGAACAAGATCTTTCAACAGGCCAGTTCTATGTCTGCCCCCAAGGTTCTCTTGACTGTGAGGAAACAGATCAATATCGCTGTGCTAGCTGGGGTTGTGAGACCACAGCAGACTGGACTAACAAAGGCCATCTTATAAGCCTCTCCCAAGGACCCAAACAAAAAAGATGCCAAAGGGGCTGGTGTAATCTCATTATCATAAATGTAAAAGATGGATGAGGCAAGGGGTGGGCAACTGGATATTCTTGGAGACTCAGACTGTATGTACTTGGCTATGACCCAGGAATAGAATTCACTATTCAATATTATCCAACTTAATCCCATCAGAGCAGGAAAGGAGACAAGGCCACAGTTACCACCTTCGAGGTCCCCTCCTGCTCCTCAACCGGTATCCAGTAACTCTCCATCTCTCAAGCCCACATAACCCTTGACATCTGTTACAGGGAGGCCAATAAAGCAGATGGAGTTAAACGCCCCCCCCCCCCATTTTCCCCTACTGGACATGCTGTCTTCTGCTTTTACTTTCCTAAATGAAACTAATCCTAATGCTACCCAGGATTGTTGACTATGTGTAAACAAGAACCCCCTTATTATGTAGGTGTGGAACAATTGCTTCTGTGGGCATTAATTCTTTTGACATTCAGAACTTCACTGCCAGTCAAGCCCAGCAACAAAACCTTTGCCAATGAGGAAAAATACCAAAGCTCACTCTTGGAGATCTTCAAGGTAAAGGCACTTGTCTATTGACTAGAAGATTTCAAGTCCAACATTCTCCCTATTTGGATTCATGTAGTCAATATATATCTTTGAACCCCTCTAGCCTTGGAGATCAAAATTACCTTGTAGCTCTTGAGGGAACCTGGTTTTCATGCACCCTGGGAATTACTCCTTTCCTTTCAAATGTGGGACTCAATAAGTCCAATCAGACAGAACTGAGTGTACTAGTATGTGGTGGAATGAGATGAAAAGGTCATATCAAGATGGCTGCTGAGGTAAAAGTTCATGCCAAGATGGCCACTGAGGTGAAAAGGTCATGCTAAGATGGCCACTGACAACAGAAACTGCCTGGCAACAGGCTGTGATTGATTGGGGCATAGACTGCCCCTTGACCAGATTGGCTGGTCTTGGCTATATAAGCTGTTGTACTAACTCAAATAAACGAGTCTGAGTGCTGCTGGCCTCAAGCCTGCTTTCACCTGACTCCCAGAGTCTGTGTGGTGACTCCACACCTCTTGCCCCCACCACACTGCTCCTCTCAGAAATGAACCCACTGCAACATTGTTGAGAAATCAACGGCAGCACTAGTATATGTAATACCTCAGGTGTGCTATTATTTTGGGGAAAGTGGAAGGGAATATCTGGGATCCCTCTGCAGAGAGAAGAGAGCCCCAGTACTGGTTCCTCTGCTGGTGGGATTAGGGATTGCAGGCTCCACTGCAGTTGGAACATTGCCCCTGGTCACTGGTCAACAAAATTTCAAGATCTTAAGCAGACAGGTGGATGGTAGCCTAGCAGAGTTAGAGAAATCTATAACTCATCTTGAATTTTCACTAGGCTCTTTGCCTGAGGTAGCCCTACAAAATCAAAGGGGCTTAGATCTTCTATTTCTAGAACAAGGAGGATTATGCATGGCCTTGGGAGAAACTTGCTGTTTCTATGCTAACCACTCAGGTGTGTGATTAAGAACAGTTTAGTGCTGGTTTGAAAACAATTGAGAGAAAGAACAACAAAGAGAAAGTGGAGATAATTGGTATCAAAATTTCTTCTCATGGTCACCTTGGCTGACAACACTTATCTCAGCAATTGTTGGACCCCTGACCATCATACTTATAGGACTTTTTATAGGACCATGCTTCCTAAATTATCTCTCAAAGTATATTACCAGCAGGTTAAATGCAGTCAAATTATTAATGCTCTGAACTCACTACCAACAGCTAAGTCAGGAGGAAGGAGAAGGGCCATGCCAGGTGTTGGGTCAGCAAGGCAAGTCAATAGTTTGACGCCTGAGTAAAGCCAGTGGGGAATGTGACAGCATGTCATTAAGTTTAAGGTTTTCTCTTGGGACATAGCCTGCCCAAGTGGTTATAGGTTATCTTGGTTGGTTGTTTCAGAGCAGGGACTGTTCCTCTGAGAGAAACAAGTTATAGATATCAGTCTGCTCTTCCAGCTGTAACCAGCATATTTCTGGCTTCTGTATTTCTGCTTGCTTGCTTGATAATGGTCAAGAACACCAAAATGTAGTTTCTGCCTTTAACAACCCCCCCCCAACCACTAAAACTCTGGGATGCTTTCTCCAGATTTTCTCTGTGAGAGGGCAATTGCCAGCTGGCTAATAAAGACTCCTAATTTATTTCAAAGTTCTGACTGTGTTTTAATCCGTGTACCCACAACAATGCAGCTTACCTCTCACATACTTGAATAAAATTTAATGAGGTTTGCCATGTATTGTTTAGTTCTTGTTTATTTGGTAACTCATGTGATGACAATAATTGAGTGGAATTATGTGTTTTTTACCCTAACTGGAAATGAAGTTTTCCCCATGAGATAAAGAATGACCAGCAATTTGGTCTAAGTATAGTTGTATTATTTGAAATAGAAGAATGACTTTTATTTATTTCAAGTTTACATCTGGTTTAAGGACATAGTATGTATTCAGTATTGATAAAGAAACTATTGTAATCAACAACTCAACTTAGTCAACTTAGTTGCACTGTTGTGATGAATTTGGCAAAACAGTATTATTGATATTGCTATGTAGATATTTTGTAGATATGATTAACATCTGTCATCAAATAAGTAAGGAAGATCATGTTTGTTAATGCTAATTCCTCTATTAAGAACCCAGACTGATACAATAAATACTGACAAGAAAATATAAATTTAAATTAGTAATATGTATATCTGCATGCTTTCTGTGAAATGGAATGTGGGCATAATTAGAAAGCTTATGGACTCTTAAGAATGAGTTTATGGGACTGACACTGTGGCATAGTGGGTAAAGCCACTGTCTTCAGGGCTGGCATCCCATATGGGTGCCAGTTTGAGTCCTGTCTGTGCCACTTCTGGTTAAGCTCTCTGCTATGGCCTGGAAAAGCAGTAGAAGATCGTCCAGTGCTTGGGACCCTGTGCCTGTGTGGGAGACCTGGAAGAAGCTCCTGGTTCCTGGCTTTAGATTGGCACAGCTCTGGCCATTTTGGCCATCTGCAGAGTGAATCTGCAGGTGAAAGACCTCTCTCTCTCTCTCTCTCTCATTCTCTGTGCCTCTCTGTACTCTGTCTTTCAAATAAATAAATTAATATTTTAGAATGAGTTTACTATTCAATTAATTAAATATTTGTACTCTGTATAATGTAAATAAGTTTTTAATAATGCATTCTAGACTATTGCTGGAACATTGTTGTTCAAGCCACCTTTAGAAAAGGACCAGCATTTTCCTTACTGCATTGTGGATTGATATTTTGTAACATTTAATATTAAGTAAAATGTAAATTAGTTACTAGAAAAATGAAATTTTGAAAGGACAGGAAATATATAATCCTGCTATTTCATTGTAAATCAGATGGCCCTACAAAATTAGCCATTCTTTCTAATGATAATTACCATATTTTATTTTAAAATATCTGCAAACTTTGTTTTGTTGCTGTCATTGAATATATAACAATTACCCATACAGATTTAATGTCATTTTTATGGGCTACTTTTTGGCAACTTCTCTTATCTCCTGGCATTTGTATTGTTTCTAACAAAGTACTCATTTCTTCTCATAGTAATGCTAGCAAATTGCTTTTCATTTCATAATATTTGCAGCACATTTGAACTTTTTGTTCTTTGAATTTCTACTTACCACCTGTATGTACCTTTAATATCCAAGTTTAAGTCAGTATTTGCCTGGTGGAATGGAGGCCATCTTGCTTCAATTTTACATTATGAGGTCATCAGATGCCCAGAAGTTCTGTAAGGTGTCCTGGAAACTTTCAAGTACACAGTTTCTCAGAGAGACCTTAGGATGGGGTAATCATTCACCACTTCCAGGTAATATATTTTGTACATTTTATGGATGTTTATGGGGCTTAAATTTTCCTTTAGTTGTGAAAGATAAAGAAGTTGAAGACTATTCTGGTAAGTGCTATTGTCTTTGATTTTGTTTTTCTTGAGTTTTTAATTTTCCTTTTTTAATGTGTTATAATAGTCTGTTATCAGCAATTTTCCATATGTCTTTTATCAATCTATTATTTCTCCCACTGGATTACTCATTTCTCCTCTCTTAATTGCAGCATATTTTATTTCAGAAAATATCCAATATTTTTATTCTTCATATTTCCTATTACCATTACCTGTGTGTGTTTATATCTTTTTTTTCTTTTTTTTTTTGAGAGGTAGAGTGGATAGTGAGAGAGAGACAGAGAGAAAGGTCTTCCTTTGCTGTTGGATCACCCCCAATGGCCACTGTGGCTAGTGCACTGCAGCCAACACACAGCACTGATCCAAAGCCAGGATTCAGGTGCTTCCTCCTGGTCTCCCATGCAGGTGCAGGGCCCAACCACTTGGGCCATCCTCCACTGCACTCTGGGGCCACAGCAGAGAGCTGGACTGGAAGAGGAGCAACCAGGACAGAATCTGGTGCCCTGACTGGGACTAGAACCCAGGGTGCCGGTGCCACAGGTGGAGGATTAGCCTGTTGAGCCATGACACCTGCCCATAATTTCCTAATCTAAGTTTATCCTTCCATTATGAACCTGTGAATAAATTAAATTTTGATTATGAGGTCATGAATTCCAACAAAATTATTTAAGTTGTATTGAGAATCATCAGTTACAAATATTTTTTTTTGACAGGCAGAGTGGACAGTGAGAGAGAGAGACAGAGAGAAAGGTCTTCCTTTGCTGTTGGTTCACCCTCCCATGGCCGCCATGGCTGGTGCACTGAGGCCAGTGCAGTGCGCTGATCCAATGGCAGGAGCCAGGTGCTTCTCCTAGTCTCCCATGGGGTGCAGGGCCCAAGCACTTGGGCCATCCTCCACTGCACTCCCTGGCCACAGCAGAGAGCTGGCCTGGAAGAGGGGCAACCGGGACAGAATCCAGCACCCTGACTGGGACTAGAACCCGGTGTTCCAGCACTGCAAGGTGGAGGATTAGCCTAGTGAGCTGCGGCACCAGCCCATTTACAAATATTTTGAAAGATCTTAGCATTCATGATAATTCACATCATCCATGTCATGAATTTTAAAACCATCTTTTATTCTTTTCATTTTTAAATATTTTTTGTTTCTTATTTGAAAGAGTTGCAGAGAGGAGAGTCAGAGATCTGCCATCTGCTGGCTTACTCTACAGATTGATGCAATGGCTGTGTGGTCCAGCCTGCAACCAGGAGTTTCTTTCCATCTTCCACATGAGTGGCAGTGGCCCAATCACTTGGTCTATCTTCCACTGCTTTTCTCATGTCATTAACAGGGAGCTGGATGAGAAGTGAAGCATCACGGATAGGAATGAGCACCAATCTGGAATGCTTGCTTCACAGATGGTAACTTTATCTGCTGTACCATAATGTTGGGTCAAATGCAACATATTTCTAACTTATTTGAATTTTATGGGACTCTATATTTACTATCAGTGTATGATAGTTGCATTATAATAGGTACAGACACTGGCTTCTTTGAATTTTTACTGCTAACTCACTTGAGCTTTGATTTCCATTTTTTTTCATCCATTTTCCTTTTTAGGGTAATTGTAGTCATATAGTTTCCAGCCAAAATACTTATATCTACTTGTTGTTCTACTATTGTTTCTCTAAAATTATTTTTCTTATAGTATATTTGATTTCATAGCATCTCTATCTTTACTTAATTTTTTATCTTGGTTCTTGTAACTATCACCTATGTATATATTTAGTAATCTATGCTCAGCAAATCCTACCACTGTGAACTTTAAGCTATCTTTCTTGGCAATTTTGTTATGAGGTTATCAACTACCACAAAATTGTATAAGTTGTTCTGGGAACCTTCATATACAGAATTTTTCAGAGCCATTTTAGGAGCATTTGATCTTTACCCACTTAAAGGTATCAGATTTTATGGTAAGTGTGATTGTTTATGGAACCATACCATTACCTTTGATTTTTTTGGAAATATCAGTAGGTTAGCCCTAAATACTGATATTTTACTGGTGTTTTTATTCTGGCAGGTGGTGTTTTCATTGATTAGCATTTCCTGAAATACTCATTTATTTTTCTTTCTACCTTAAATATAATAGTATATTGTTAAAATATTTTATTTATTTGAAAAGCAAAAGTTACAGGGTGAAAGGAAGACAGAGAGTGAAAGTTGTGTGTGGGGGGGGGGGAGGAAGAGAGAGAGAGAGGAAAGAGAAAGATCTTACGATCTTCCATCCTGGTTCACTCCTCAAATTCTGACAATGACCATGGCCAAGCCAGATTGAACCCACAGCCTAGTAGACTTCCATGTCTCTCACGTGGGTACAGGGGCCAAAGAATTGTTCCATCATCTAGTGCTTTCCCAATAGGGAAATCTAGATCAGAAGAGGAGCAGCCAGGACATGAACAGGTACTTATTTGGGATGCCAGCTCTGAAGACAGTGACTTTACCCACTATGTCACAATGCCAGCCCCAATAGTCTAGTTTTCAACAGTTTTTTTTAATCTTCTTTGCATTCTATCATTGCTACTAAAACTATTCATTTTTTCATAGCAATCATAGTATATTTTATTTCATAACAGCCTGTTTATTTGCTTTTGCAATTGAGTTCATAGTTTATACCTACATATCTCTTTAACTTGATATTGTAAGCCAGTTCTAGCACTGTGAATGTGTGGTCATCATGGTTGGGCTTTTCTTTATGGGATCATCAACTCCATCCAAAGACTACAGTTTTTGCTGCCAATCATCATGGGCACACATTTTCAGAGACATCATAGATTCATCTGATAATTCTAATAATTCATTCTTGCAGTTAGCAAATGTTTACCATTTATGATTTTTTGAGACTCTTCAATTTTCAAAAGTTTCAATAGAATAGTTCAAGATATATATTTCCTTTAGAATAATTGTGATTAAAAATCATGTTATTTTGCAGACACTAGTCTTATTTATGTAATCCCTTTGACACTTAATCCTATCTTTTGGATCAATTATGAACTGAAACTGATCAATTTCACAAGTAAGGTGGCATTGATGGGATTGGATTGGAATCCCCTGGCACATTTCTAGCTCTACCATTAAGGGTAAGTCCAAGTGAGCATGTGCTGAACTGTACATCTCCTCCCTCTCTAATTCCCACTCTTATATTTAATAGGGGAATCACTCTTCAGTTAAATTTAAATGACTAAAAATAATTGTGTGTTAATTAAAGATTTCAACCCATGGTATTAAGTAGAACAAAAAAAAAACACTAAAAGGAATAAAATAGTAAGTTTTTCCTCAACAGTCAGGACAAGGGCTGATTAAGTCATTGTTTCTCACAGTGTCCATTTCACTTCAACATGTTTCCTTTTAAGTGCTAAGTTAGTTGTCACCAATCAGGGAAAACATATTATATTTGTCCCTTTTGGAATGGCTTATTTCACTCAGCATGATGTTTTCATCCATTTCACTGCAAAAGAATGGATTTCATTTTTGTTTACTTCTGTATAGTGTTCTATAGAGTACATATCCCACAATTTCTTTATCCAGTCTTTTATTAATGGGCATTTATGTTGATTCCATATCTTAGCTATTGAGAATTGAGCTGCAATAAACATTGAGGAGCAAACAGCTCTTATTTGCCAATTTAATTGATAGATTTTAATTTAATTTAATTGATAGAATTAAAAATGAGAGAATGATCCTACATGGGAAGCAGGATACACAGCAGACTCATAGAATGGCAAAAGCCCTAAACAGCACTCTGGCCTCAGAATCAGCCCTTAAGGCATTCGGATCTGGTCAAAAGCCCAGGAGAGTTTTGCAGGCATGGAAAGCCAAGACACTGTGGCAAAAAAAAAAATGACCTATATAAAAGATCTCTGTGAGTGAGATCCCAGTGGAAAGAATGGGCCATCAAAGAAGGAAGTGCCTTTTTCTGAAGGGAGGAGAGAACTTCCACTTTGAATAGGGCCTTGTCTAAATAAGATCAGAGTTAGTGAACTCAAGAGGTTTTCATAGCCTAGGCATCTCATGACAAGAGTCTAGGGTGATTACTGACACCATAAATAAGAGTGTCAATTGTTAAATCAACCATGGGAGTTACTGTGCACCTGCTCCCCATGTAGGCACTCTGTTCTAGAACCCCTGGGGGATGGCCAGCATTTACTATGAACATTTTGTGAAGTCATCAACATACTCAAAATTCCACAAGCAAGAAAAAAAGAGGGACTATCATAACATAGTACATTTGTCCTTCCTTATTTTCTCCTTTTGTGTATCAAAATAACAACACTAAACAATAAACAGCTTAGGTGTTTAGCAAAGAATTGCCATATTTTTCTGAAAAACATGAATTGTCTGCATCCTGTAGAAAATAAGTGATTTTCAAAATATTGATAAAGTAAAAAAGAATCAAGGAAATAGGACAAAATGACCAATTGATTTATAAAATGGGGAATATTTTTGTGCTTCTTAATAATTGTGAAGCTGGGCTGGCACCATGGCTCACTTGGTTAATCCTCCACCTGTGGCACTGGCATTCCATATTGGAGCTGGATTCTAGTCCCGGTTGATCCTCTTCCAGTCCAGTTCTCTGCTGTGGCCCTGGAGGGCAATGGAGGATGGCCCAAGTGTTTGGGCCCCTGCACCTGCATAGGAGACCAGGAGGAAACACCTGGCTCCTGGCTTTGGATTGGTAGGCACTGTCCACAGTGGCCAATTTGGGAGTGAACCAATGGAAGGAAGACCTTCCTCTCTGTCTCTCTCACCATCTATAACTCTACCTGTCAAATAAAAAAAAAGTTAAAACAAAAGAATTGTGAAGCTAATGTAGACTCTAAAATGGCTAAAAGTACATAACATGCATAAAAGCAAACATAATGTCAAATTTTAAAATTTATATTATATAACATAAATTATGCATATGCATGAACATACAATTAAATAAAATCAAGAATAAAGAGTATTATTTGGCAGTCTAGATTTTTCAACTACTATTGGCCCATAACTGTATAATATTAAACATAAATGAAAAGACTGTTAAATTACATGAAATCTTTAAGACTTCTGTTCCACAATATATAAAAATAAGAAAAAAAATCTAAGAGAATGCTGACATGTACTTAAGAAGACATTGATTTCCTAAATTAAATTAAAACCTCCATGAACTTATATAAACAAAATGAATCCTCAAATAAAATAGGCATAGAATATAAAGAGTTAACTTTTTAAAAAATTTTTTTATTTTTATTTTTTTGACAGGCAGAGTTAGACAGTGAGAGAGAGAGACAGAGAGAAAGGAAAAAGTTAACTTTTAAGAGGAAGATGTAGTGAGAAACAAGTGGATCCATGTAATCTCACTAATAGGGTAATGCAAATTATAATATTGAGTGTTTTATGACTATTAGAGTCATTCACAATAACTACAAAGAGTGTGTATACCTTGGAATAAATTTATCTAATGATGTGTAAGTTTTCTGCAATGAAAATTATGAAATATTAAAGAAAAAAACAGGAAGTACAGCACGTGGAGAATTCTTCCATGTTCATGGATTAGATGAAGTAATTCCATCAAAATTCCCAGATGTATGAAATAAGACAATTGTCTTACACCCTATACAAAAATCAATTCCAATGGAACAGGTATCTCAATCTAAGACCTGAAACCTTCAAATTACTAGAGAGAAACATGCAGAAACACTGCAAGTCATTGGCATCAGCAAACACTTCTTGGATAAGAACCCAGAGGCACAGAAAATCAAGGCAAAAATAGACAAATGGGATTACATCAAGATTAAAAGCTTCTGCCAGCAAAGGAAATACTCAACATAGTAAACAACAACCAAGAGCATGGGAGAAATTATTTTATATTTTATACTTATATATATATATTTTATATTTGATGAAAGATTAATATCCAAGATATAAAAGGAGCTCAAGATACTCAAGAACAGGATAAACAGTCCAGTTAAGAAATGGACTAAAGATATGGACACTATTTTTAATAGATGAAATATAAATGGCCAACAGATCCATGAAAAGATGCTCAGCATTACAGCCATCTGGGAAATGCAAATAAAAATGACAGAGGTTTCACCTCACCCCAGTTAGAGTGGTTTTCATCAACCACCAAAGAATAACAATAGCTAGGATGGGGGAAAAAGACACATTAATACAATGTTTCTGGGTCAGTAATGCTTAGTGAAATAACCCAGTCTCAAAAAGACAAATATCTTCCTGGCTCCTGGCTTTGGTTCAGTTCAGCTCCTACTGTTGCAGCCATTTTGGGAGGGGACCAGTGGATGGAATACCTCTATCTCTGCCCCTCTGTATCTGTAACTCTACATCTCAAATAAATAAATCTTTATATATATATATATATATATATATATATATATATATATATGTGTGTGTGTGTGTGTGTGTGTGTGTGTGTGTGTACATATATATATTAATTTATTTGACAGAGTTAGAGAGAGCAAGAGAGAAAGGTCTTCCTTTTGTTGGTTCACCCCCACACACACAATGGCTGCTACAGCCATAACTACAGTGATCCAAAGCTAGGAACCAGGTGCTTCCTCCTGGTCTCCCATGTGGGTGCAGGGGCCCAAGCACTTGGGCCACCCTCCACTGCCTTCCCAGGCCACAGCAGAGAACTGGAGTGGTAGAAGAGCAACTGGGACTAGAACCTGGTGCCCATACGGGATGCCAGCACCACGGGGGGAGAATTAACCAAGTGAGCCACGGCGCTGGCCCCAAACAAATCTTTTTTAAAGAAAAAAATGTTTTCCATGCTTTGTTGTAGTTAATACAGAGTACAAAAAAAGTAATGTGTATGAGAGAAATTGATATTTTCAGATTCGATTATTGTTTATAGACCATACCTGTACACTTGAGTTTAGTTGGTTTTTTTTCTAATTACTACTTCTTGAATTCTGTATTTGTAAAGCATTCAGGTTTTGATTATAAAGAAACTTAGAAGTTTGTCATTGTAAAAATTGAAAGAAATATAAGGAACAAAGGAGGAAGAATAGCAGTGAGGGAGAGAGTGAGGGTAGAGTGAAAACTGTCATTATGGTTGTAAAACAGTATCTATGAAACACATGAAATGTGTTCACTTTATATATTTTAAAAGTATTAAAAAGAGAATAAATAACATTCAAACTATTGGAAAAGTGAATTTAACTATCATAACTTGTAGACCCTGACCACAATTTTGTTTATTCTTTCTAATTAGGACTGCCAGGGGGTAAATTGCTGAAATAATCAAATTAGGATACAAGAACTTTTTGTGTCTCTAAAACAGCAATGCAGGATAAAAGACATGCCAATATTTGATCTTGGATGTACTTATAGTCAATTGATATGCTTTTCTGGCCTGTGCATTGAAACCAAGCAAAAGTTTTTTTTCTGATCATTTATACTTATTGTGGATAGGAATTTAAGATGGATGATGCAAGACTGGCCTTGTAGCATACTGGGCAAAGCCACTGCCTGCACGGTTTGAGTCCTGAATGCTATACTTCTCATCCAGCTCCCTGTTAACATACCTGGGGAAGAAGTGCACGTCAGGATTCTGGCTTCTGGCTTTGGTTTGCTCCAGCCCTGGCTGTTGTTATCATTTGGAGAATGAATAAGCAGATGGAAGCTATCTCATATCATCTATCTATCTATCTGTCTATCTATCTAAATTCTATCTTCCCCCCTCCCTTTCTCTCTCCCTCCATAACACTGTCTTTCAAATAAATAAAATGAATCTTAAAAAACAGTCTGATGGTGCACAACATTAAGGAGGGAAATAAGTAAAAACACACCAGAGTGGCTGCCAGATTATAACTGTAAATAAGACTCACAAATACGTCTATAAAGGTACTCCAAAAGCCCATGGAAAATGGAATTTAAAGGTAAGTTTATTTTGGTACAAATATTTTTTAAGTCTATACATACTTATTTAAATAAAATGCATTTCCATGTGCTTTTTGAAGGCCCCTCATATATGAGAAAAATAAGAAATAAATATGTAAGTGAAATAGTGAGAAATGAAGTAATTCTGTTTACAGCTCTTCATTCTTCTAAGTATGAAAGAGAATATCTTTTAATAATAATTCAAACATGTATAGATATCTTCTTAAAAAATAAAGTAATTTAATTATACCTTAGTTATTTTTCTGCTTGAATTTATTTTGATTGTATAAAATGAAATTTAAAAGTCTGGTAGAAATGAACAAAGAAGGAATCCACAGATGGCATTTATAAATTTGCATTAAATTTACCTGTTCACTAACTCCTGCTTGCTACAAGTGAAGATCAGATAGTGCCAGGTAAACAGTAAGTAGGAAATACTAGGCATGGTACTGGTTAAGTGAAGAATATGACTGTCATTATTATGCCTTCTAGATGGGCAGCCAATAAAGACATAATGGAGCTAGCACAAGTGACGGCTGGTTTGAAAGAGTTCAGGTGCAAGGGCACTGCATGATGAGAGAAGCTGTCCTGTTCCAAGAGGGTAAAAGAATGCTTCCAGAAAAGAGATAGTGATGCTCTGCTTCAAAATGATCAAGAGTTATCACAGAAAGATGCATTGATAGCTCATTTATTTGGTGCCTTCCAATTTCTTGATGTAGGCACCTATTGCTATAAGAGAGGGATGTAAATGTGTTCTTGCAAAGGAAAGAGCACAGGCAAAAGCTCTGAGGTGGAAGAACATATGTCATATCAATGGTGTCATCCTATCAGATATTGACAAACTTGAAAGGTTTTCAGATTCAAATTCTAGCTCTATCAATTGCAATTTGTGTAACCTTAGGCAAAATGTAAAACTATATGTCAGTGCACTTCATTGTAAAATGAAGACAATTATTGTATTTATTTCATAGGCTGATTTGATCAACAAAATTAACATTCAGACAGCACATACCTAGTGTTGTTAGATATTATTAATGTTAGATATTCTTGTTACTTATATATTATATGTTTTGATATTTTATACTTTTCTAGATAAAATCAGAACATTGATTATTCTCTTTTGTTAAAGGTACATGTCCACATTGACACACATAAGAATGGATCCAATCCCAACATCTAAATCCATACAATATATACTTAGCCATGACATAACTCCACACTTTATGAAATGCTTCCAGCACACAAATACCTAGCAAATGAGACATACTATAAAATTAGCCTCTTAAATAATATTTACTAATTGTCCTAACTATGTATTCTTCCCACAAGAAAGCAGTTTTACAAGTCCACCAATCTAGAGTACAATGATTAAGGGTACAACTAAATTTATATTGTCAAGCTGCTTGGTTTATTTTGGCTTCAGTTTACTTATATAAAAAATAGAACCACAGTGCCTAACACAGGGCAGAAGAGAGAATGAAAAACAGATGTACGCAGAATGTTTAGCTCACAGGAAGCACAAAAAATTGCTACTGCTATCAGTATTCTTAGATATGGTGGAATGAGAAGGTGAAAAGGTCATGAGAAGGTGAGAAGGTCATGCCAAGATGGCCACTGACAACAGAAACTGCCTGGCAACAGAGTCTGACTGGCAACAGGCTATGATTGGTTAGGGCATAGACCGCCCCTTGACTGGATTGGCTGCCTTGGCTATATAAGCAGCTGTAGCAACTGAAATAAATGAGTCTGCAAGCTGCTTGCCTCATACCTGCTTTCTTTTTTTTTCTTTTTTTCTTTTTTTTAAATTAAACTTTTATTTAATGAATATAAATTTCCAAAGCACAGCCCATGGGTTACAATGGCTTCCCCCTCCCAAAACTTCCCTCCCACCCGCAACCCTCCCCTTTCCCACTCCCTCTCCCCTTCCAATCACATCATGATTCATTTTCAATTCTCTTTATATATAGAATATCAGTTTAGTATATATTAGGTAATGATTTCAACAGTTTGCCACCATATAGCAACACATAGTGAAAAAAATAATGTTGGAGTACTAGTTATAGCATTCAATAACAGTGTACAGCACATTAAAGACAGAGATCCTACATAATATTTTTTTAAAAAAATAATTAATTTTCTATGCCATTTCCAATTTAACACCAGGGTTTGTTTTTGTTTTTTTTTTTCATTTCCAATTATCTTTATATACAGAAGATCGATTCAGTATATAATTAGTAAAGATCACATCAGTTTGCACCCACGCAGAAACACAAAGTGCAAAAATACTGTTTCAGTACTAGTTATAGCATCACTGCACATTAGACAACACATTAAGGACAGATCCCACATGGGATGTAAGTACACAGTGACTCCTGTTGCTGATTTAACAATTTGACACTCCTGTTCATGGCGTCAGTAATCTCCCTAGGCTCTAGTCATGAGTTGCCAGGGCTATGGAAGCCTTTAGAGTTCACTGACTTTGATCTTATTCCGATAGGGTGATAGTCAAAGTGGAAGTTCTCTCCTCCCTTCAGAGAAAGGTACCTCCTTCTTTGATGGCCCCGTTCTTTCCACTGGGATCTCACTCACAGAGATCTTTCATTTAGGTCTTCTTCTTTTTTTTTTCTTTTCCATGGTGTCTTGGCTTTCCATGCCTCTAATACTCTCATGGGCTCTTCAGCCAGATCCGAATGCCTTAAGGGCTGATTCTGAGGCCAGAGTGTTGTTTAGGATGTCTGCCATTCTATGAGTCTGCTGTGTATCCCATTTCCCATGTTGGATCCTTCTCTCCCTTTTTGATTCTATCAATTAGTATTAGCAGACACTTGTCTTGTTTGTGTGATCCCTTTGATTCTTAGACCTATCAGAGCCATCGGTTGTGAACTGAAATTGATCACTTGAACTAGTGAGATGGCATTGGTACATGCCACCTTGATGGGATTGTATTGGAATCCCCTGGTACATTTCTAACTCCATCATTTGCGGCAAGTCAGATTGTGCATGTCCCAAATTGTACATCTCCTCCCTCTCTTTTTCCACTCTTAAATTTAACAGGGATCACTTTTCAGTTAAAATTTAAACACCCAAGAATAACCGTGTGCCAATTACAGAGTTCAACCACTAGTACTAGAACAACAACAACAACAACAAATACTAAAAAGGATAAAGTATTACATTGTACATCCAGAGCCAGGACAAGAGCTGATCAGGTCATAGTTTCTTATATTGTCCATTTCACTTCCACAGGTTTCCCCCTTGGTGCTCAGTTGTCGCCGATTAGGGAAAGCAAATGAATTTTGTCTCTTTGTGACTTGCTTAATTCACTCATGCCTGCTTTCATCTGACTCCCAAGGTCTGTGTGGTGACTGCACCTCTTGCCCCCACCACGCTCTCCTCTCAGAATGAATCCTCTCAGAAAGAAATCCACCGCAATGCTTAGACACAGCGCAGTCTCCCACAACATGCAGCGAAAGCAGGGTATACTGTAAATCACTGAAAACATATGGCTTTTTAGGCTTTTCTCCTATCATCCAATTTCCTTGGACATTTCAACTCATTCAATAAACATCTTAGAAGTTTCTAATCCATTTCAGGCTATTCAAAAGAGTGAGTCAGCTAGAAAAATCTTCTAATTGT
This sequence comes from Lepus europaeus, assembly GCF_033115175.1. Classification (NCBI taxonomy): domain Eukaryota; kingdom Metazoa; phylum Chordata; class Mammalia; order Lagomorpha; family Leporidae; genus Lepus; species Lepus europaeus. The sequence goes on from NW_026909276.1 coordinate 1,657,218, forward strand.
CAAATAATGCTCTGTTTGTCAAAGAAATCACCCATCACCCACAAGTTGCCTTCCTTCCTGATACAAAATTAGAAGGGACTGCAGTCCCTGCAGATAAATTGACCAACATATTAAACATCCAACCCCAATGCCATTGGAATTATTTTAGCACATTCATTCAAATGAATAAAGTCTGAAAAAGACTTTTTTGTTTAACCTGTAAAAATGGATGGTTAGGGCCAGTTCTGTGGTGGAGTATGTTAAGTCTCTGACTACAGTTGCCAGCATCAATATGGGCATTGATTTGAGTTTCCTGCAGTTCCTCTTCTGATCCAGCTCTCTGCTTTTGACCTGAGAATTCAGTGTGGGATGGACTAAGTGTTTGGGCTCATGCAACCACATGGGAGACCCAGAAGAAGCTCTTGGCTCCTGGCTCTGGACTGGCCTAGCTCCTGCCATTATGGCTATTTGAGGAGATAGCCAGGAGATGGAAGACCTCTCTCTTCTGTCTCCACATCTCTGTGTCTGTTGCTCTGCCTCTTAAATGAATTATGTTAAAATATGGACTGGTTTCTAAATGCTCCTAAGAACTTATGAACTCATCTGGTAGACAGGATTTAGTTCCCAAATATAATTCACCATAATTCCACAGAGTCAGGTTGGAATATACTTTGTGTGAGGGGTGACAATGAACTTCATTATAAAACAAGGTGAGATTTCTTGCCCATAGGCGTCTCATGAGTTAATGGCATTCTGTAATTTAAGGTTTCATTTGAGGGGAAAAGTCACCTTTGGGAATAGAGAAGAAGTAATCCTACTGCTAAAGTTTGAATTGTGTTCCCCCAAATATTCATAGATTGAAGTTCCAACCGCATGACCTCAGAACGTAACCTTATTTGACTTTACTTGAAATAAATTCTTTGCAGAGGTAATCAAGACAAAACAAGGTCTTCAGGTGAAATCATGAAACAATATTACTGCCATTTTTATAAAAAGGGAAACCCCAGATGCAGACATACATATAGGGAGACAGCTATATGAAAGGGAAAGAAGGCCTAAGGCTGCAGGAAAGCCACAGGCTGTCAGGGATAAATGTGAATCCAGTTCCCCACAACCTTCAGAGGAACTCACCTGGCTGATACTCTCATCTCTAACTTTAATGTTCTGTAACTCTAAGTCAATAATTTCTGTGTTTTAAGCTACTCGATGTGTGGGATTTTGCAATGAGAGCCCTACCAAATACATCACAACTATACTCAAAGTTTGGACTTAGTATTGTAGAGTTTGGCTCACTTCAGAGTGTTTACTTCTGTTTTCAACTTGCCCCCCACCCCATGAAACTTTGGGCACCTTCCCATGGCAATGATGCCCTTCAGAAATAAATATTTAGAGAACAACTTTGTCATATAGAACTATTGTTAAAAACACCATTCTCACACAAATAGAAAGTGAACATCTGACAAAATTTTATTTAATGCATCAAGAATTAACCAGGAGAGAAAAATGCAAATTCAACAGTATACAAGATATTAGGAATTATAATAGAAAAGAAATGACCAATTACTAACTCAGATGTCAGAATAATTGACTTTCTGCAGATTAATAAAATCTTAATGTCTATTGCATTAGGTTATCCTAACCTTACAGGAATACAAATGTCAACACCACCACTAGTGCAAATACAGATTGGAGCCTGTCTATTATTTTTGAATGCCTTTATTATATATACTTTCAGGTTTTATTTTTCTTTTTAATTCTTAAGACAGAAGCTGTGATGAATGATTTTTAGTATTTTATTCTAACATTCATTTAAGGCTACACATTTTCTATATGCATTGATCCATCTGCAGCCTATTTATTCCTTCAATCTCTGTATGTGAAGCTCTGGCTGTTTCCCAATGTCTCCACTCCTATTTGCATGCAGCCATCACAGGCTACATGTATTTCCATTCCTTTGCCTGAAATATATGGGTGTGATTGGTAGATTAGTACTTCAACCGTTAGAGAAAAATTCTTTACACCTGTATGTGCAGGTAATCACAACGCATCAGCCACAATTTGCAAGTCTGCAAAATGGCTATATTTTCTGCAAATATATCATTTTTGTGCAAAATCTTGAAATTCTGTGTATTTTTATACACATTTTCCATGATTTTTTTAGAATCAGCCTATGTATGGATTTCTTATTGTCTAGCACCAAAATAAACTTACATTTTAGTTTCATTCTGCACAAGCTTTTTGAAATCCCCATTGTTCTTAATATATGTTTATATTTTCTTTTTAAAATGAAAAATGTAATTTTACTTTTCAAATAAGTGAATGAAAATAAAAAATAAATTGAAAAGTTATTAGTAGGTTTTAAGCTTGGAATTGTTTTTTCATGTATGTTTTTAAGGGATCACTTGTTTTGTTGAGAATGGAGAGTATGATGCTATGAGTAAATGTGAAGATACAGAAAAGAGAGAGTAGAAGTCCCGCAAGACAGAGTAATGGTATCTTGAATCAGGCAAGTAACAATAAACAAATTGAGAGCCTTAATTCACTCACAAACATAAATTAGAAACATCTCATAAATCTTACTGAGTGATTATAAGTTAGAGAATGGCATATTTATATATGATTTCTAATTTGGATTTTGAGCTAAATGCTTTCTTTTTTGACTTTATTATAGGAAGGAAAGCTTGAATCAAAGAAGAATTGGATACATTGGTTAGGAATTATGCAGTAGAACAGGAAATTAATGACTTTCATTGAATTGAGGACCAGAGAAGAGACAAAGTCTTTACAAAATTTGGAGAATATTTTCCCAGTGAATGTATGATACTGCTACTCATTTGATTTGGACTATGGAGCTTAAGTAGAGATAAATAAATGCAATTCACACAGTTCTCACCTTATGAAGGTTAAATATTTTTCCACTTTATGATGGTGAAAAGAAGATACAAATTCAATAAAAGCCATACTTACAAATTTTAATTGTGTTCTATTGTTAGGATAGCAATATGTGCCATGATACTCTTTTACAGTGCATGGCAATGGCAGCAAGCCCAAACTCCAATCAGCCACATGATCACAAGGGGAAACAATTGACCCTATACAGTGTGTTGTGTTGTTGAGCTGTAAGATTCAGTGAGACCAGTGTGTTTTCCTAAATGCTTAAATAAGACAAAAATAGTAAAACTGAATAAAATAAGAAAATTTCAAGATCACTAAGCAACCAAGTACGACAGGATGAGCTGAAAGCTACTTTTGCTGTTTCTACAGAGCAAGGTGATGGGAAGTCCTGAAACTTTTGGGCATATTGGCTTTGAAAAGTACATACACATATAGACACACACATTGTACACATCTATGCAAAGCATCCTGTTTTAGGAAAAGTAGGGTTAGCTCAGGGGATCTGGACCCACTTCCTCATTGGACCACCCTTCCTGTAGGCTCAATAACTTGCCCAGCATGGAACCCCTGAGGGATGGCCAGCATTTACTATGAGTTGAAGAAGTTAAAATGTAATTTCATGGGATTGGCACTGTGGCACAATTGGTTAAGCTGTTGTCCACAGCACCAACATCTCACATGTGCCATAGTTTGACTCATGGCTTGCTCAGCACCTTTTATCTTTCTTGCTGATATTGATGAAGTCTGTGACATTCTTTTTTTCCTGATTGAGCAGCTGCATCAGTACTTTCACCACCAAGGCTCTCATCTGGTCTTACTCATGGGATTTATTTTCCCAGGAGGCTCTGGGTGGTATTGCTTTGAAGGATTGAGGGTTGGGAGCACATGGCCCATTTCTTGGTCTTCTGACATTTGGTGCCTTATGTGGACTCTTTTTTATCTGTATTAGTATAAGTGATTGCTGCTTGTTGTAACTCTCTCTTGCTTGGCATCTGAGGAATCTCTTGGTCAGAGGAGAGGTAACTGGAAGATTGATATCTGGCCTGGGCATAGCCTTTGGCATCTGAAAACAGATAAGGGTAAGTCCAGGGTAACTCTATATAATTTACACTGCCACTCAGTAGGAGTTAAGCCCAATGTGGGACTAAGTTGGCCATCTGGGACCCTTCAGATCCCTGTTCGTTCCCTGAAGAGCTGTTTCTGCTATCCTTACTACTACCTGAGCTCATGGGGTCTTTGCTTTTGGTGTTCCCTAAGGAGGGGCTCTGGTATCCTGGCCCTTCATTTTTCCAAATTTTTGGTAACTATGTCATGGACATAGGCACCCTGAGGATTCATCACAGTGAGTATTCCACAGCACTGTCACACCAGTTGAAGACTGGCATTAGGAAGCTGGGATTCCCTGTGTTTCTGGAAAAGGAGCTTTAGGGAAGCTTTTTTAGCAGGAAGGGAAATAGATTCTTTGTCACTTGCATTCTGTTACCTCCTATTTCTCTCATCTGCACCCAGCTGAACTAATTGTTGCTGATCAACCCAGGGGCTGTTCTTGGGTGGGCAGTGGGTACTATACTGGTTATGATGGAGGGAGCTTATAACTCCATCCATTCTAATAAGCTCCTGTCTGTGCTTTCTGAGATCTGGGCCTTCCTCAGGATGCTCACAGCCTCAGTTTGCACTGAGTTCACAGCTGGACCAACTGTGATCACTGTGAGCAAAGATCAAAAGGTTGTAATCACTTGGCTCAAAGCCAGCTCCTCATCACTGCTCTCTGAAGCTACTTTGCCTTCTTCTCTAAAGGTTCTTAGATCAAAGTCTAGCTTCTCGCACTTTTGGAGTTACTGCCCTTGTGAAGGGACTAGGCCTTAGCCAGGGTCATGGCTACAGGTATCTCCTCTTCAATGTTTTCATCCTCTTCACTAGTCCTCTGAGTCTATCTATATTTTTGCCACCTAAGCCAAGGAACCCACAGATCCTGCCTTCCTAGGGGACCCTAGGCCAGCACCATCCTCTGAGGGCCTCCTTCCCACAGTGATCACAGCTCTGCTCTGGGAAATTTTTCCCAAGGGCTTCCCCTGAGCTGGACCCATGGTTGGGTCATAACTATCATAGCTTTCATATTTCTCTCTAATTCCACAGTGCTCATTCTAAGTAGAAATATAATACACATTTTTTTTTTTTTTTTGCTGTGGTCCATAGTCCACTAACAGCAGCTCTCTCCTTGTTCTTTAATTATCACAGTACATGCATGCTGAGATGCAAATTCATGTGTAAACAAGCAAATTTATGCCTGAGTAACCCCAAGCAGGAGTTGATTTAAAGGAGTGGGGCCCTGTGTTAGATATGAACAGGAGTCACAGAAGCAGAGACTGGATCCAAGGGACTAGAAGAGTGACAGCTAAGCTAGGGGCAAGGTTGTTTTGAAGGAAAGTGAGTGAACTAGAGTGAAGGTGGCTATGTTTCAAAGCCAAGTATTCAAAGTGCATTTTGTTTATCATAGAAAGAGAGGAACATCATGGAAATCTAGTTTTAGGGTTTCAGGAAATGTGTCCAAAGGCAGTCAGAGAAAATTTTAGAGTCTGTGCTCCACAATCTGGTGTTAGGTGATGGTCCTTGGCCTGATGCAGTGAGAAGAAGAAACAATCAACAGTGAAAATGAAAGGTGGGAGCACCTGAATAGGATGTAAGTTGAGGTCCAATGCTGCAGGAGGCTCAGGAAACTAGCACTTGGATGATGCTTTCATTTGGAAAGAATGCAGATCCTGGGGGATAGCTGGGCCAGTAGTTTCAAGAATGAGAAGGGACAGTAATCAAACTGAAACATACTGAAGAAAATGAGTGATGAAGAACTTTTTCATTTTGTATTTTGAAAAATATCAGTGATGATAGTGATATAGATAATAAGAGGAAGTTCTTTCCTTAAGATTTTATGGATCACAGGTCTAGTGTTGTGGTGTAGCAGAATAAACAGGCGCCTGTAACACTGGCATCCAATATGGGTGCTAGTTTGAATCATGGCTGCTCAAATTCCAGTCCAGCTCTCTTTTAATGAACCGCAGAAAGCAGTGGAGAATGGCCCAAGGTCTTGAGTCTCTCTGCCCATGTCTGAAACCTGGAAGAAGATTCTGGCTTCTGGATCCTGACTTTGGCCTGACCTAATCAAATCCATTGTGGCTATTTGGGGAGTGAACCAGCAGATGGAAGACCTCTCTCTCTGTCTCTCTGTCTCTCTCTCTCTCTCTGTCTCTATCTCTTCCTTTTTCTATGTAACTTTGCTTTTTAAATAAATGAAATAAATCTATAAAGTAAGTTTATGAGGTACTTCTTTGAGAGACAGACAAATGAGAGCAAGGACTACTTGGTTCAGCATTTACTATGCAATTGTGTGTGGAGTTGTCTACTCTGGGGCCCAACTGCTAGGGATTAAGTGCTTGGACACTTAGGGGTTGTATTCCTCTCTCTAGAGTTGTATTCCTCTCTCTAGAGTTTAGATAAGTCTGCTAACACTCTGGTTTTCCTTATCTAAAATTGTGCGTAATAATAGCATCACACTGAGAGTGATGTTGAGAGGCTGCTGTGAGTAAAGTAAACCTGTTTGGTAAACCTAAGTATTCATATAGGCAGACCTGTGGGCACAGATGTGTGCCTAGTACAGAAAAGTGCTGACACCTGAACATGTGCACACAGATGTGTGCCTTGCACACAAAAGTATCCAAACAAGCATATGTGCATGCACACATAGGGTGCTCACAAACACACTCACACACACATGTGCCTGCACAAACCTGTGCCTGATACTCAGAAGATGCTCACACTTGCAGATATGCCCATGTGGATGTGTTCCTGGTACACAAAGGTACTCAAACCTGCAAATGTAAGCATAAATGTGCACCTGTTACACAAAGATATTCACAGAAACACATGTACATGTATAGATAAGTGTATGGTACACAGAAGGTATTCACACTCATGCAGACATAGGTCCCCAAAAATGAAAGTAGGCACAGAGTGTATTGGGTATAAAGGCACCCAACCTAGGCAGAAGAACTCAGTTCTCCAGGCGGAGGCAAGTTAGGTAGCCTGTCAAGAAAGATGTCAGAACAATTTGGCATGCATCAGGTACCAAATAAAAATTGGCACCTTCAGCCTGACGAAAGTATATGGCCTACAGTGTGTGCAAGCCACATTCGCTTCATGAAACATCTCCTGGAGCAAATGATCTGCAGAAGGGTCACTGTGCAGGTTTCTCAGCTAAGAGGCTCATATTGCCTTTAGATTTTGCCATTATCATTTGTACTTTTGCCGAGGATTACTGCTGCTGCAAATTTTGTAGCACAGGAGCCCATCACCATTGTAGCCCTCATGACAAAGATCCAGACACCAGACATAAGAAACTAAAAGGTCACCTGATAAAACTAAAAAGATATGGTTTGTTTTCCTATCTGGACATCCTGAAACAATAGGCTCAGTCTAGGGCGAAAATTGCAAATGTATATAGTGGGAGTAGCCCTCAGACCCTGAGTATTGCAATGATGGATTTTTTTTAACTTTTATTTAATAAATATAAATTTCCAAATTACAGCTTATGGATTACAATGGCTCCCCCCCATAACTTCCCTCCCACCTGTAACCTTCCCCTTTCCCACTCCCTCTCCCCTTCCATTCACATCAAGATTCATTTTCAATTCCCTTTATATACAGAAGATCAGTTTAGTATATATTAAGTAAAGAGTTCAACAGTTTGCCCCCACATAGCAACACAAAGTGAAAAATACTGTTGGAGTACTAGTTAGAGCATTAAATCACAATGTACAGCACATTAAGGACAGAGATCCTACATGATTTTTTAAAAAATGATTAATTTTATATGCAATTTCCAATTTAAAACCAAGTTTTTTTCATTTTCAATTATCTTTATATACAGAAGATCGATTCAGTATATTCTAAGTAAAGATCTCATCAGTTTGCACCCACATAGAAACACAACACAAAGTATAAAAATATTATTTCAGTATTAGTTATAGCATTACTTCACATTGGACAACACATTAAGGACAGATCCCACATGAGACGTAAGTACACAGTGACTTCTGTTGTTGATTTAACAATTTGACACTCTTGTTTATGGCGTCAGTAATCTCCCTAGGCTCTAGTCATGAGTTGCCAAGGCTATGGAAGCCTTTAGGGTTCACCGACTTCAATCTTATTCAGACAGGGTCATAGTCAAAGTGGAAGTTCTCTCCTCCCTTCAGAGAAAGGTACCTCCTTCTTTGATGGCCCCGTTCTTTCCACTGAGATGATGGATTTTTTAAAATAAAGATTTATTCATTTATTTGAAAGGCAGACTTACACCCAGGGAGGGACACACACACACACACAGACACACACACACACGGGAGAGAGAGAGAAGGAGAGAGATCTCCATCCACTGGTTTGTACCACAGAAGTCTGCAATGGCTGGGGCTGGGCCAGGCAGAAACCAGGAACCAGGAGCTTCTGTGTCTCCCACATGAATAACATGGACCCAAACACTTGAGTCATCTTCCACTGCTTTTCCCAGGCTATCAAGCTGGGTCAGAATTGGAGCAGCCAGTATATGAACTGGCACCCATATAGGATGCCAGAAGTTCAGGTGGGAGCTTTAGCTACTATATCACAACACCAGCTTTCCAACAACAGACTATTACCTGCTTTCTTGGTGTACACTTATTTAATCACAGTGAATTATTTCTTTCATTTCCTCATGATTAAGCAATTCAAATATACAAAATACACTGATAAATTTTAGTTTTAGATAAACTATGAATACCTTTTATTGTAAGTTATCCATACTATATTTGGAACTTAATTCTGTCAAAACATTGCTATTTATTTGAAATCCTAACTTAATTGAAAATTCTGTATTTTATTAGCAATTATATGTTCATTCCCTCAAACCATGAAGCAAAGGTTGGGAGAAATTCTCCCATGCTGCTTAGGGATTTTTCCTTGAGGATAAGAGAATTTTTTTTTTCATTACAAGCACTAGAAATAACTTGAATTTCTTTCCCTCTCAAGTTTTATTTAAATAAGTAATGAAAAAGAATTTATACACCTCACTTATGGATAACATTTCCAAGTTTTATAAACAAGAAATTAGAGGTTCGCAATCAGTCCCATTTCTTCAAAAACATTTCTTGTACTCATTCCTTCTGGAATGCCGAGAACAGAGTTAGCAGATATTATTGAATGCAAGCGTCTTGCACCTCTTTACTTCCTATGGTCCTGAAAAGTGTGCAAGTAAACCATAGCTGTTCTGTCTTACTAGAGAACATTAATGTCTTTTGTTATAATTCAGAATCCAGACTGTTAGTCTTCATATTCTGCAGTACATTTTCTAAACTTATAGTTCCTTGGTACTCTCATTTTTAAAATTATTTATTCCAGAAAGACCAATGGATATAGTTTACAAGAGAATTTAGACCTTAGAAAGTGTTAAATTGGAAAAGCTGATCTCTCTACCAAAGAACGAACTGCTAAGCAATATATGGGGTGTCCACTTTTTAGATGTCCATGTACAAGTCTATTGCTACATGAAAGAACTTTGTTCATCCCAAAAAAAGCCCCATCAACTCACATGCACATGGCTCAACAGGTGGACAGCATCTTCATGCAACATAAAACCATGCTTAATCTGTGAAGTTTCAGTCCCCATCAGGCAAGATGTGTGCCTTCATGAGCTAGTGAAGGTAGCATTTGAGTCTCTGCTCTGCATAGGCTGAGGCATTTTGTTTTGTAAACAAACTAAGCTATAGAGTTCTATGGCCCTGATCATGCAGCTGCTAATTATGATGATGATGTGACAAAATAGTTAGTTTGTGCTGAGTGCCATCTAGAAGGCAATAAAAGTATAGGTGATCATAGCAATATAAAGCAAAGACAATAAAAGACAAGATGTAAAACATATCAACATATAAATGGTGATTGTGGGAGCATTGGGCATTTAATTTTTCCTTATGTTTTTTCTTCTAAAAACTGCAATATTTTGAATTTTATAACATAATATAAAAGGAATATTTTTCCATAATTACATATAGACAGATATTTTTGAACTGTTATAGAACCAGAAATCTTAAAGAAACACAAAGGATAAAAACTAAACAAAAAAGACCCAATATTAACAAACATTTGAAAATCACAGGCATTTCAAGTTTTACAGATTAATTGGCACCCCAAGATTTTTATGTGGTGAAGTCACCCATTTCCCTGAAGAGCTGGACTGGCCTAGACAGGTTACTCTGGGACAGGATATGTGTTAGTGAACACAGCAGGGGGAAGGCATTCATGCTAAGGGTGAAAGTCAGGATAGAGGAGTAGAGGTGGGAAAACATACTAGTTTAATTAAAGAAGGGCAATTTAGAAACTTATCTCAAAAATAGATTCAGATACCTCAGAAGTGACATACAATTCATACAGGAAGAATTAAATGCAATTTCTGATTTTTTTAGATTTATTTATTTATTTGAAAGTCAGAGTTACACAGAGAGAGGAAAGGCAGAGAGAGAGAAGCCTTCCATCCACTGTGCTCACTTTCCAGATGGCCAAATGGTCAGAGCTGTGGTTAATAAGCTGTAGAGCAACACATTATTTGAGGGACTTCAAAATGCTTGCGGGAAATTGGATTAAATATACATTTATTTTGGAGCAAAGGCTTTTGAAATTTGTGGTTTTTTTAATAACTTACATTTTCCATGAACTATTTTGAAAACTGTCAGAGTTGTTTTCAAGATAGCAGAGTAGAGGGGGAGGATATTGCTCTAGCCCAGGAGAAGATAGTTTAGAAAAAGTGAAGATAATATAGTCTCAGGGAAGAGTTAAGGAAAATACAACAGAGGAAACTCTACTGAAAATAGAGGGATTCAGTGGACCTATGTGGAGGATGTGGGCACCCACAGCTCAGGGCTTCAACAACTGAGAGCCTATGCACCAGCACTGTAAAGTGAGGTGAGACCAGAGTGCAGCAGCCCAAGTCACTGACAAAAAAAATGCAGGAAGAACCCCATGGGGGAAAGAATACCAGCCAAACTAGAGGAGAGGAAAAAAAAAAAGAATGAGGCAGACACATTTCTCTCTCTGATCACCTTACAAAGGCATACAAGCTGATAGAGTTGGCACCATTTTGGACATATGTACCAGCAGCACCAGCTCATGTCTGTGCCCAACAGTCAAGGGAAGGCTCCTGACTGTGATGTAGAGAATTAACAGGGGGCTGGGAGCTTGTGATTGTGTGAAGCTTCTGAACAAGGACTGTGAAAAACACCTGAGGTGTGTGGGAGGACTCACGGTGTGGTTTGGACTTTGAGAAGTCAAGTGAGATACTCCACAAACTCAGGGGTTCCTAATTACTTGGTGAGAGACTTTGCTGGAGAATCTGAACTTACACTGAGGACTGCATCATCCCTTTGAGTGCTCCTAGGGGAAGAGTGGATGAATATTATACCCAATGGGGCTAGTGTTTAGGCACTGGTCTCCATTAAGAAATTGAAAATTGATCCCTGTAAAAAATAAGAGTGGGGATAAGAGAGGGAGGAGATGTACAGTTCAGCACATGTTCCCAAGGACTTACACCTACGGGTAAAGCTAAAAACTTGCCATGGGGCTCCAAATCCCATTAAGTTGGCAGGTAATAATGTCATTGTACTAGTTAAAGTGATAATTTTAAGTGTATAAGTGATCATAAAGATAGAAATAACTGTCAAAAGGATCACATAAATAAGACCAAGTGTTTGCTAATAAAAATAGATGGAAATAAAATGGAGAGTAGGATCCAACACTGAAAGCAAGCCACACAGCAGATTCCTAGAATAGCAAATGCCCTAAACAACACTATGGCCTCAAAATAAGTCCTTTAGGCATTTGTATCTGGCTAAAAAGCCCATGAGAGCATTTATGGCATGGAATGCCAAGGCACTGTGGCCAAAAAAATGGCAGACATAAAGATCTCTGTGAGAGATCCCAGTGGAAAGAAGGGACCATCATAGAAGAAGGTACGTTTTTTCTGAAGGGAGGAGAGAAATCTCAGATTCATTATGGCCCTGTGTAAATATTTTCAGAGTTTGTGAACTCATGAGGCTTCCATAGCCTTGGCAGCTCATGACAGAGCCTCAAGTGATCACTGACATCATAAGTAAGTGTGTCATTTTTTTTTAACAGGCAGAGTGGACAGTGAAAGAGAGAGACAGAGAGAAAGGTCTTCCCCTTGCCGTTGGTTCACCCGCCAATGGCCGCCGCGACTGGCGTGCTACGGCTGGTGCACTGCGCTGATCCGATGGCAGGAGCCAGGTGCTTCTCCTTGTCTCCCATGGGGTGCAGGGCCCAAGTACTTGGGCCATCCTCCACTGCACACCCTGGACACAGCAGAGAGCTGGCCTGGAAGAGGGGCAACTGGGACAGAATCCGGTGCCCCAACCGGGACTAGAACCCAGTGTGCCAGCGCTGCGAGGCAGAGGATTAGCCTATTGAGCCGTGGCGCCGGCCAAGTGTGTCAATTTTTAAATCAATAGGAGTCACTGCACACTTGAGCCTCATGTAAGAAATGTAATGACAGATATAAAATTGAAACCCAAAAATCAATAGCCATTGTATGCACAGACAATGCTAGAGCTTGGAAAGAGCTTCTAAGATCAATCCCATACTCAATAGCTACAAAAAAATCAACTACCTTGAAATAAATTCATCTAAGAATGTCAGAGATCACTACTATAAGAATTAGAAAACATTAAAGAAAGAAATAGAAGAAAACACAAAAAAAAATGGGAAAATCTTCCATTTTCATGGATTGGGAGAATCAATATCATCAAAATGTTCATTCTTCCAAAAACAATTTATGGATTCAGTGTGTTACCAATCAAAATACCAAAGACATTCTTCTCAGATCTAGGAAAAATTATGCTGAAATTCATAACAAGCCACAGGATACCTCGAATACCTAAAGTTCTCTTATACAACAAAAACAAAGCTGGAGGCATCACAATACCAGAGTTCAAGACATACTACAGGACAGTTATCAAAACAGCCTGGTACTGTTACAAAAACAGATGCATAAACCAATGAAACAGAATAGAAATATCAGAAATCAATCCAAACATCTACAACCAACTTATATTTGACCAAGGAGCTAAAATGAATTCCTGGAACAAGGACAGCCTCTTCGACAAACAGTGCTGGAAAAACTGGATTTCCACATGCAGAAGTTTGAAGAAAGAAATATCTAAATCTATGACCTGAAACCATCAAATTAATTGAGAACATTTGTAAACACTGCAAGACATTGGCAGTGGCAAAGAATTCTTGGAAAAGACCCCAGAGGCATGGGGCACTCAGGGCCAAAATTAACAAATGAGATTACTTCAAATTGGGAAGCTTCTGTATGGCAAAATAAACAGTCAGCCTTGGGAAGAGAAACCCAACAGAATGGAAGAAATTAGTTGCTAATTGAATAGAAAAAAGATTAATAACCAGAATCTACAAAGTGATTAACAGTCCCCATGACAACAAAACAAAGAGCCCAGTTAAGAGATGGGCAAATGACTTAAACAGACATTTTTCAAAAGAGGAAATCCAAATTGCCAACAGACACATAAAAATGTCCAGGATCATTAGTTGTCAGGGAAATGTAAATCAAAACCACAATGAGGTTTCACCTCACCCCTGTTAGAACAACATTCATATCGAATGGATGTGGGAAAAAAGGTACCCTAATCCATTGTTGGTTGGAATATAAACTGGTTAAGACACTATGGAAGTCAATTGGGAAATACCTCAAAAATCTCAATATAGATCTACCATATGACTCAGCCAACTCCTGGAAATTTACCCAAGGGAAATGAAATCAGTAAACAGAATAGCTGTCAGCACCTCAGTGGTGATTGTAGCTCAATTCACAAGAGCTAAGATAGGGAATCAACCTAATTGCCCATCAACCAAAGACTTGATGATCATATTATGTGATATGTACACTATGTAATACTACACAGCAGTAAAAATAGCTAAATCCATCATTTGCAACAAAGTGGAGCAATATGGAAAACTTAATACTTAATGAAATAAGTCAATCACAAAAGAAACAAATATTATATCTTCTCCCTGATCTATGAGAACTAATAGTGCACCTAAAATGAAAGCTGTAAAAGTGAAATTGACACTTTGAGAAACAATGACTTGAACAGTCCTCATCTTGACCTTTGAGGAACAGTTTCTTATATTTATTTATTTATTAGTTTTTTTTTCTTTTTTTTTCTTTTCTCTTCTTCCTACTATATATTGAACTCTACTTGCCATAGAGTTAATCATATATATATATATATATATATATATATATATATATATATATATATATTTAATTGAAAATAGATCTCAGTAAAAATAAGAGGGGTGATAAGAGAGGGAGGAGAAAGTTTCGAACTGTAAAGTTGTTAAATGCCATCTTAATTGTTAAAGTGACTTTTTTTTTTACTTGACAGGTAGAGTTATAGACAATAAGAGAGAGAGACAGAGAGAAAGGTCTTCCTTCCATTGGTTCACTCCCCAAATATCCACTGCCCTCATGGGCCACAGCAGAGACCTGGAGTGGAAGAGGAGCAACCAGGACTAGAATTGGCACCCATATGGGATGCCAATGCCACAGGCAGAGGATTAACCAAGTGAGCCATGACACCAGCCCTAAAATGATCATATTAAGTGTTAAATCAACCATATAGATAGGATTAAGTGTTAAAGAGACCATATAAATTGCATCAAGTGTCTGGTAATAACAAAAGACAGTATTAAAAAGGAGGGAATGTCCAACATGGGAAGTAGTCCAGACAGCAGACTCATTGAGTGATAATTGCTTTAGGTAAATCTCTGAACTCAGAATCAGCCCTTAAGTCATTCGGATGTAGCTGAAAAGCTCATGAGAGCAATGTAGGCATGAAAAGCCAAGACACTGTGGCAAAAATATTCTACATCAAGGATTTCAGTGAATGAGACCCCAGTGGAAAGAAAGAGTGATAAAAGAAAGATGTGCTTTTCTCTGAAGTGTAGGGAGAACTTCCACTTGCTTATGGCCTTGTCTAAATATTGACAGAGTTTGTGGTCAAAAAAGGCTTCCATAGCCTTGACAGCTCATGGCAAGAGCCTTGAGTGATCACTGAGGTCATAAATAAGAGTGGTAATTGTTAAATTAACAACAGAAGTCATTGTGTACTTACTCTCCATGTATGACCTCTGTCCTTAATGAGTTGTACTATGAGAACTGTAAAACTTGTTCTCAGCTGTTTTTTTTTTACATTGCATGTAGGTATGTGTGTAAACTGTTGAGAGCTTTATTTAGTATAAAGTTGGTCTTCTGTATATAAAGTTAATTAAAATGAAGCTTAAAAAAGAATGGGATGTGAGAGGAAGTAGGAGGTGGGATGGGAGTGGGGGAGAGAAGATAGGTATGGGGGGAAGAATCGACATATTCCTAAAGCTGTACCTATGAAATTTGTATTCATTAAATAAAAACTTTAAAAAATAAAAGACACACACACACACACACAAATAAACCAATCTCTGTGATGTCAAGTCATAAAAGCCAATGTGATGCCATAAATCCAATGTTGTTATATCATAATCTTTGAGATATCCTAATCCACCTTTGTGCTACTATAATCAGTAGTGATGCTATAAAACAATTATGATGTCATAAATCAGTATTGGGGTGGCATAAAGTATTGTACTACAGTAAAACAAAATAATAATAACAGAAACCAACCATTGTGGTGTTACAAAACTAACATTGAAACATTATAATCAATTGCAATGCATAAACAATCCTAATGATGTCATAATGACCTATGTGATTTTATAAAATTACCATTTTGGTGTCATAATCAATTGTGAAGTCATTGAAATAATTGGGACATCATAACCTTACCATTATGACATTATAATTAATTGCGATCTCATAAAGTAACCATTATAATGTCATATTTAATTGTAAAATCATAAAATCCATTGCGATGTCATAAACTTATAATATGATGTCTTATTCAATTACTATGTCATAAACCAGCATTTTGATGGCAGTATCAACTGTGATGTCATAAAACACAATATTGATGTTATAATAAAATCAGATATTATGAAAACTAGTTTGATATCATATACTAATAAGCTGCCATGAATATGTAATTGTGATATCATAGATCAAACATTGTGTAGTCATGATGAAATAGTGAAACCATGAATATCATTGCGATGTCATGAAACTGCCATTGTGAGGTAATAATCAATTGAAATGTCATAAATGAACATTGTGTGGACATGACTTTTCACTGTGAGGTCATCATAATTTATAAAGTCATGAAACAATATTTTGATATCATAAGCCACAATTGAAATGTCATAAAACTGCCAATATGATGGTATAATCAACTGTGATGTAATTAAAATAATTTTGAAGTCAATACCTATTATGATATGAAAAACCATGATGTAAATGACATAAAGCTAAAATTATAATGTCATAATCGTTTCTGATATCATAAAAATCCTTGTGATTTTCTAACCAACTAGGATATAATACACCTACCATTGAGATGTTCTAATCAATTGACTCATAAATTCCATTGTGATGTTATACATATACCAGTATGAAGTTATAACCAGTTTGTGATGTCATAAACTATAATTGTGATAATATGAGCATCTTTTATGCTGTTTAAGCTATTGTGATGTCATATCAATTGTGATGTCATAAACCATCTTTTTCATGATAAGCCCAATTATAATGTCATAAAATCTATTGTGACTACATAAACCAGTATTGTGATGGAATAACATACAATGAAGCTACCAATGTTATGTCATAATCAATTGTGATGTCACAAAAATCAACTGGGATATTATAAATAATCATGGTGATGTCATAATCCATTTGATATTACGATCAATATTGCAGTCTTAAAAGCCACTGTAGTAGATTGCGGATAGTGAGGACGTGCGCCGATAGTCTGGAAAATAAAGTTTCATAAAAGTGGAATTACTGTAGCCTCAGGAAAAGACTCAATAAAAAAACTGCAGAGGAAATGCTTCCGGATCTAGTGGATGTGACACAGAGGACCAACAAGGAGCCCACCCCGTGGAAATCCAACCGCGGGAGCCGAGCCGCAGAATCTCACCAGCGCGGAAATGAACGGGAGGTAAGACAAAAGCCTCAGAAATGCGAGACATTGGTGGGGAAAGGCAGAGGCCCCTCCCTCCACTTGAGCAAAACAAAGAGCAGGCACCATGTTACATATGTAAAGCGGCAATGAGTACACAAACTCAGTAACTTTGGGTCTATGGTGAAACTTGAGAACACATTGAGGGCTGCATAAACGCTTTGTGTGGTCCCAGGGGTAGATCAAAAGAATACTCACAGAGGCCAGATTTCAACTACCCTCAATTCCACTCAGCCATTCGGAATTACTTCACAACTGAGTCAAAAAAAAAAAAAAAGAGAGAGAGAGAGATCCATCAAGGAGCAAGGTGAGTCACTTTATGCACAGCCTTAAACTTGAAGAATCAAGCAGAGCTCTCTGGCCACACCCATCACAGCTTCTAAGGATCCATCAAAGCAGACAGCCCACTTAGAGGCATAGTATCACGAGAAAAAATCACCACAGCAAAAAAAAAAAAAAAAAAAAAAAGAAAAACATAAATTATCTCCAACATGCCAAACAACAAACGTAGAAGCTGAGGTAACAAGAACAAGGAAGACACTATGATGCCCACAAATGAACAAGACACCCCAATGCAAGATTATGAAGATGAAGAGATAGAGGAAATGTAAGAAGCAGATCTCAAAAAATTGATAAGAACATTAAGAAGTTCTCAAAAACAAATTCTTGAACTACAGAAATCCTTAATGGACAAGATAGAAAATCTCTCTCATGAAAATGAAGTATTAAGGAGGAATCAAAATGAAATGAAACAACTAGTAGAACATGAAACTGTGATAGTGACAAGAAACCACAATGAAATGAAGAACTCAATAGATCAAATGAAAAACACATTAGAGAGCCTTAAAAACAGAATGGGTGAAGCAGAAGAGAGAATATCGGACTTAGAAGACAGAGAACAGGAAAGGAAACAGTCAAATCAAAGAAAAGAAGAAGAAATCAGAAATCTAAAAAAATACTGTCAGGAATCTACAGGATACTCTTAAAAAACCCAACATTTGGGTTCTAGGAGTTCCTGAAGGCATGGAGAGGGAGAAAGGATTAGAAGGCCTTTTTAGTGAGATACTAGCAGAAAATTTCCCAGGTTTGGAGAAGGACAGAGACATCCTAGTACAGGAAGCTCATAGAACCCCTAATAAACATGACCAAAAGATCCTCACTATGACACGTTGTAATCAAACTCACCAGGTGAAACATAAAGAAAAGATCCTAAAATGTGCAAGAGAGAAACGCCAGATTACTCTCAGAGGATCTCCAATTAGACTCACTGCTGACTTCTCATCAGAAACCCTACAAGCCAGGAGGGAATGGCGAGATATAGCCCAGGTACTAAGAGAGAAAAACTGCCAGCCCAGAATACTATATCCTGCAAAGCTCTCATTTGTGAATGAAGGTGAAATTAAGACCTTTCACAGCAAACAGAAACTGAAAGAATTTGTCGCCGCTCGTCCAGCCCTGCAAAAGATGCTTAAAGATGTGTTACATACAGAAACACAGAAACACGGTCACCAATATGAAAGAAGGTAAACGAAGGAAACCTCACAGCAAAAGATCACAGGAATCTCAAACCATATATGAGAAAATATCTTTGGCAAATGGCAGGGCAAAGTTAGTCCTTCTCAATAGTCACATTGAATGTTAATGGCCTAAACTGTCCAGTTAAAAGACACCGATTGGCTGATTGGGTTAAGGAACAAAACCCATCTTTTTGCTGCTTACAAGAAACTCATCTTTCCAACAATGATGCATACAGACTGAAAGTGAAAGGCTGGAAAAAGATATACCAAACCAACAGATATGAAAAAAAGAGCGGGTGTAGCCATCTTAATATAGGACAACATAAACTTTACCACAAAAACTGTTAGGAGAGACAAAGAGGGGCACTATTTAATGATTAAGGGATCCATTCAACAGGAAGATATACCAATTATCAATGTATATGCACCTAATTACAGGGCACCAGCTTATTTAAAAGACTTGTTAAGGGACTTAAAGGGAGACTTAGAACCCAATACTATAGTTCTGGAGGACTTCAATACTACACTCTCAGAGATAGACAGATCAACAGGACAGAAGATCAATAAGGATACAGTAGATTTAAATGACACTATAGCCCAAATGGATCTAACAGATATCTACAGAACTTTTCATCCTACATATAAAGACTTTACATTCTTCTCAGCAGTACATGGAACCTTCTCTAGGATTGACCACATACTAGGCCATAAAGCAAGTCTCAGCAAATTCAAAAGAATTAGAATCATACCATGCAGCTTCTCAGACCACAAAGGAATGAAATTGGAAATTAGCAACTCAGGAATCCCTAGAGCACGTGCAAACACATGGAGATTGAACAACATGCTCCTGAATGAACAATGGGTCATAGAAGAAATTAAAAGAGAAATCAAAAATTTTCTGGAAGTAAATGAGGATAACAGCACAACATACCAAAACCTATGGGATACAACAAAAGCAGTGTTAAGAGGAAAGTTTATATCAATAGGTGCCTACATCAAGAAATTGGAAAGGCACCAAATACATGAGCTTTCAAGTCATCTCAAGGTTCTAGAAAATCTGCAGCAAACCAAACCCAAACCCAGTCGGAGAAGAGAAATAATTAAAATCAAAGAAGAAATCAACAGGATTGAATGCAAAAAAACATTACAAAAAAATCAGCCAAACGAAGAGCTGGTTTTTTGAAAAAATAAAAAAAAATTGACACCCCATTGGACCAACTAACTAAAAAAAAGAAGAGAAAAGACCCAAATCAATAGGATCAGAGATGAAAAGGGAAACGTAACAACAGACACCACAGAAATAAAAAGAATCATCAGAAATTACTTCAAGGACTTGTATGCCAGCAAACAGGGAAATCTATCAGAAATGGACAGATTCTTGGACACATTCAACCTACCTAAATTGAGCCAGGAAGACATAGAAAACCTAAACAGACTCATAACTGACACAGAAATTGAAACAGTAATAAAGGCCCTCCCAACAAAGAAAAGCCCAGGGCCAGATGGATTCACTGCTGAGTTCTACCAGACATTTAGAGAAGAACTAACTCCAATTCTTCTCAAACTATTCAAAACAATCAAAAAAGAGGGAATCCTCCCAAGTTCTTTCTATGAAGCCAGCATCACCCTAATTTCCAAGCCGGAAAAAGATGCAACATTGAAGGAGAATTACAGACCAATATCCCTGATGAACATAGATGCAAAAATACTCAAAAAAATTCTGGCCAATAGAATGCAACAACACATCAGAAAGATCATCCACCCAGACCAAGTGGGATTTATCCCTGGTATGCAGGGATGGTTCAACGTTCACAAAACAATCAACGTAATACACTACATCAACAGACTGCAGAAGAAAAACAATATGATTCTCTCAATAGATGCAGAGAAAGCATTGATAAAATACAACACGCTTTCATGATGAAAACCCTAAGCAAACTGGGTATAAAAGGAACATTCCTCAATACAATCAAAGCAATATATGAAAAACCCACACCCAACATCCTATTGAATGGGGAAAAGTTGGAAGCATTTCCACTGAGATCTGGTACCAGACAGGGATGCCCACTCTCACCACTGCTATTCAATATAGTTCTCAACGTTCTAGCCAGAGCTATTAGGCAAGAAAAAGAAATTAAAGGGATACAAATTGGGAAGGAAGAACTCAAATTATCCCTCTTTGCAGATGATATGATTCTTTATTTAGGGGACCCAAATAACTCCACTAAGAGACTACTGGAACTCATCGAAGAGTTTGGCAAAGTAGCAGGATATAAAATCAATGCACAAAAATCAACAGCCTTTGTATACACAGGCAATGCCATGGCTGAGGAAGAACTTCTAAGATCAATCCTATTCACAACAGCTACAAAAACAATCAAATACCTTGGAATAAACTTAACCAAGGATGTTAAAAATCTCTACGATGAAAATTACAAAACCTTAAAGAAAGAAATAGAAGAGGATATGAAAAAATGGAGAAATCTTCCATGCTCATGGATTGGAAGAATCAATATCATCAAAATGTCTATTCTCCCAAAAGCAATTTATACATTCAATGCAATACCAATCAAGATACCAAAGACATTCTTCTCAGATCTGGAAAAAATGATGCTGAAATTCATATGGAGACACAGAAGACCTCGACTAGCCAAAGCAATCTTGTACAACAAAAACAAAGCCGGAGGCATCACAATACCAGATTTCAGGACATACTACAGGGCAGTTGTTATGAAAACAGCATGGTACTGGTACAGAAACAGATGGATAGACCAATGGAACAGAATAGAAACACCAGAAATCAATCCAAACATCTACAGCCAACTTATATTCGACCAAAGATCTAAAACTAATCCCTGGAATAAGGACAGCCTATTCAATAAATGGTGCTATGAAAATTGGATTTCCACGTGCAGAAGCTTGAAGCAAGACCCCTACCTTTCACCTTACACAAAAATTCACTCAACATGGATTAAAGACTTAAATCTATGACCTGAAACCCTCAAATTATTAGAGAGCATTGGAGAAACCCTGCAAGATATAGGTACAGGCAAAGACTTCTTGGAAAAGACTCCAGCAGCGCAGGCAGTCAAAACCAAAATTAACATTTGGTATTGCATCAAATTGAGAAGTTTCTGTACTTCAAAAGAAACAGTCAGGAAAGTGAAGAGGCAACCGACACAATGGGAAAAAATATTGGCAAACTATACTACAGATAAAGGGTTGATAACAAGAATCTACCAAGAAATCAAGAAACTCCACAACAACAAAACAAACAACCCACTTAATAGATGGGCCAAGGGCCTCAATAGACATTTCTCCAAAGAGGAAATCCAAATGGCCAACAGACACATGAAAAAATGTTCAAGATCACTAGCAGTCAGGGAAATGCAAATCAAAACCATAATGATGTTCCATCTCACCCCGGTGAGAATGGCACACATTCAGAAATCTACCAACAACAGATGCTGGAGAGGATGTGGGGGAAAAGGGACACCAACCCACTGTTGGTAGGAATGCAAACTGGTTAAGCCACTATGGAAGTCTGTCTGGAGATTCCTCAGAAACCTGAACATAACCCTACCATCCCACTCCTTGGAATTTACCCAAAGGAAATTAATTTGGCAAATAAAAAAGCCATCTGCACATTAATGTTTATTGCAGATCAATTCACAATAGCTAAGACCTGGAACCAACCCAAATGCCCATCAACAGTAGACTGGGTAAAGAAATTATGGGACATGTACTCCCTAGAATACTATACAGCAGTAAGAAACAATGAAACCCGGTCATTTGCAACAAGACGGATGAATCTAGAAAACATCATGCTGAGTGAATTAAGCCAGTCCCAAAGAGACAAATATCATTTGTTTTCCCTGATCGGTGACAACTGAGCACCAAAGGGGAAACCTGTTAAGTGAAATGGACACTATAAGAAACAATGACCTGATCAGCTCTTGTCCTGACTCTAGATGTACAATGTAATACTTTATCCTTTTTAGTATTTGTTGTTGTTGTTCTAGTACTAGTGGTTAAACTCTGTAATTAACACACAATTATTCTTGGGTGTTTAAATTTTAACTGAAAAGTGATCCCTGTTAAATTTAAGAGTGGAAAAAGAGAGGGAGGAGATGTACAATTTGGGACATGCTCAATTGGACTTGCCCCAAATGGTGGAGTTAGAAATGTGCCAGGGGATTCCAATACAATCCCATCAAGGTGGCATGTACCAATGCCATCTCACTAGTGCAAGTGATCAATTTCAGTTCACAACCGATGGCTCTGATAGGTCTAAGAGTCAAAGGGATCACACAAACAAGACAAGTATCTGCTAATACTAACTGATAGAATAAAAAAGGGAGAGAAGGATCCAACATGGAAAGTGGGATACACAGCAGACTCATAGAATGGCAGACGTGCTAAACAACACTCTGGCCTCAGAATCAGCCCTTAAGGCATTCGGATCTGGCTGAAGAGCCCATGAGAATATTGTAGGCATGGAAAGCCAAGATACCATGGGGGGAAAAAAACCTAAATGAAAGAACTCTGTGAGTGAAATCCCAGTGGAAAGAACGGGGCCATCAAAGAAGGAGGTACCTTTCTCTGAAGGGAGGAGAGAACTTCCACTTTGACTATGACCCTATCGGAATAAGATCAAAGTCAGCGAACTCTAAAGGCTTCCATAGCCCTGGCAACTCATGACTAGAGCCTAGGGAGATTACTGATGCCATGAACAGGAGTGTCAAATTGTTAAGTCAGCAGCAGGGTCACTGTGTACTTACATCCCATGTGGGATCTGTCCTTAATGTGTTGTCTAATGTGCAGTGATGCTATAACTAGTACTGAAACAGTATTTTTACACTTTGTGTTTCTGTGTGAGTACAAACTGATGAGGTCTTTACTAATTATATACTGAATTGATCTTCTGTATATAAAGATAATTGGAAATGAAAAAAAAACCTGGTGTTAAATTGGAAATGGCATAGAAAATTAATTAATTTTTTAAAAAAATATTATGTAGGATCTCTGTCTTTACTTAGTATATACTGAATTTATCTTCTGTATATAAAGATAATTGAAAATAAAAAAACTGGTGTCAAATTGGAAATTGCATAGAAAATTAATTAATTTTTTAAAAATATATCATGTAGGAGCTCTGTCTTTAATGTGCTGTACACTGTTATTTAATGCTATAACTAGTACTCCAACAGTATTTTTTCACTTTGTGTTGCTATGTGGGGGCAAACTGTTGAAATCTTTACTTAATCTATACTAAACTGATCTTCTGTATATACAGAGAATTGAAAATGAATCTTGATGTGAATGGAAGGGGAGAGGGAGTGGGAAAGGGGAGGGTTGCTGGTGGGAGGGAAGTTATGGGGGGGGGAAGCCATTGTAATCCTTAAGCTGTACTTTGGAAATTTATATTCATTAAATAAAAGTTAAAAAAAAAGAAACCAAAAAAAAAGCCACTGTAATGTCATGAACCTACCATTGTGACATTATAAGCAATTTTAAAGTCAACAAATCATCGTGATGCTATAAAGATACCATTTTGATGTCATAGTCAATTGTGAACTAATAAAAACCATGGTGATGTCACAAACTTACCTTTAGGAAGTCATAATCAATTGTGAAGTGTTAAACTGCCACTGTTATATGATAATCAATTGTGATATAATGAAAACGATTATTTTGCCATCAATATTATGATGCAATAAACTAATAATTTTCATGTCACAAACCAACCACTGTGCTGTCATAATCAATTGTAAAGTCAAAAATACCACTGTGACATTTTAAACCTAGCATTGTGATGTCACATTATGATTCCATAGACCATGATTGTGATGTCACAATCAATTATGATGTATGAAAACCACTGTGATGACATATACTAATATTGTGTTGTATACTGTGATAAATAGAAAAATGTGATTTCATAAACCAGCTACGATGTTGTCATTATTAATTGAACTTTTATTTTTTTGTCAGGCAGAGTTACACAGTGAGAGAGAGAAAGGTCTTCCTTTCCATTGGTTCACTCCCTCAATGGCCACTATGGCCAGCGCTCTGCAGCCGGCACGCTGTGCAGATCTGAAGCCAGGAGCCAGGTGCTGCCTCTTGGTCTCCCATGTGGGTGCAGGGCCCAAGGACCTGGGATATCCTCCACTGCACTTCCAGGCCACTGCAGAGAACTGGACTGGAAGAGAAGCAACCGGGACAGAATCTGGTGCCTCAGCTGGGACTAGAACCTGGGGTGCCAGTGCTGCAGGCAGAGAATTAGTCAAGTGAGCTGTGGCACTGGCCATTAATTCAACTTTGAAGCCATAAAAGCCATTGTGGCATAACATACCATTGTGATGTTATAATTGTGATATATACTACCATTGTAATGTTATAAGCTTCCACTGTGATGCCATAAAACTTGTTATGGTGTTATAATCATTTATGATATAATAGAAAACACTGTGAAATCAAAATCTGTTGTGATGCTGTAAAAAATTTTGATGTCCTAAACTACCATTATTATCTCATAATCAATTGTGATGACATAGGGCCTGGTGATATAATAATTAATTGGAATGTCATAAACCACCATTATGATATATTTTTAAAAAGTTACCAGGGGAGTGATATTCCATTTTTGGGCAATTTACATATGAGTGTGAATTTTAAGAAACATAACATTAGTAATGTTTCCCCACAGCATCAGCCCCAAGACCCCAATTCTTAAATCTGCAATTTAGTATGCAATTCCAATTTTTTAATGTGCAGGCAAAGCTCAACATTTCTGCAAGACAAGTAACATCAGTTTATGGCTCATGGCTCTAGCATTTACCTGTTTACTATTTTTTTCATAAAAAGATCCAGCTGAGTATATATTCAAAAGAAATGAGATAATTGTATTAAAAATATACCTGAACTCCCATGTTTATTGTAGTGCTCTTCACAATAGCAAGATATGGAATAAACTTAAATGTACATTACCAGATGAATGGATAAAGAAAACGCAGTACATATTCACAATGGAATACTATCAGCCATAAAAAGGATGACATTCTGTAAATTTCAGCAAAATGGATGGATTTGGATTTGATGTCACTTCGAATATGCAAGACAAAGATAAATGCTACACTTTATCCTACATGTGTTGCAGCTAAAAAAAAGTCGATCTGAACACAAAATAGTGATAATTGTAGGATCGTAAGTCTGGATGTTAGATTAAAGGAGGTTGAATAATGGGTACCAAATCAGATTTTGAAGGAGTAAGTTCCTAGTGTTAAATAACAGAGTGGGATGGCTATAGTTCACAATAACCTATTAGATATTTTAGAGCAAATAAAAAGAGGGGTTCTTATAGGCTGCAATCAATTAAAGGCAAAGATGGGAAAACGTTAATGAATGATTTTATCAGTTCACGTGATGTACATTTGTTGAAATTTCACATTACACTTCATAATTATGTACAATTATTAGAAAACCATTTTAATATTTAGGAAGATGAAAATGCTAACTAACCTGAGGTGTTCCCTTATCCTGTCATGTCCCATAAATATGTACAATTACAATAATTTTAAAAATATTATTCTAAAATAATTTCTACAGAATTTATTTTAATTATTTGAAATGCCTAGTACAGAAGATGAGGGAAAGATAGCTAGAAAGGTCTTCCATCTGCTGGTTCACTCCTTAAATAGATGCAATGGTCAGAGATGGGTCAATTTAAACCCAGGAACCAGTAGATTCTTTGGGGTCTCCCATGCTGGTGCAGGGTCCCAAGCACTCAGATCATCTTCTATTGCATTCCCAGGCATAGCAGAGAGCTAGATCAGAAGAGGAGCAGCCAGGACGTGACCCAGAACACATATGGGATGCTGGCACTACATGAGGAGGCTAAGCCAACTATACCATAGCATCAGCCTTTCTAAAATCATTTTTAAAAGAACTTTCTAGGCCAGCGCCGTGGCTTAACAGGCTAATCCTCTGCCTTGTGGCGCCGGCACACCGGGTTCTAGTCCCAGTTGGGGCATCAGATTCTATCCCGGTTGCCCCTCTTCCAGGCCAGCTCTCTGCTATGGCCCAGGAAGGCAGTGGAGGATGGCCCAAGTCCTTGGGTCCTGCACCTGCATGGGAGAGCAGGAGAAGCACCTGGCTCCTGGCTTCAGATCAACGAGATGTGCTGGCCACAGCAGCCATTGGAGAGTGAACCAATGGCAAAAAGGAAGACCTTTCTCTCTTCCTCTCTCTCTCACTATCCACTCTGCCTGTCAAAAAGAAAAAAAAAAGTTAAAAAAAGAACTTTCTATTTGAGTAAATGGACAAAATAAGCTTAAAATTATGAAGTGAGCATTTGTCCTAACAGTTGAGATGCCTGCATTCCATGGTGGAATGCTGAGTTTGAATCCCAAAACTAACCCCTCATTTCAGTCTCCTGCTTAGGTGCACTCTAGGAAGCAGCAAATGATGAATCAAGTAGGGTACCTAGATTGACTTCTCATCTGGTCCCAGCCTCACCTGGGCTATTGCAGGCATTTGAGGAGTGAACATGTGTGTGGGAGATGTCTATCTCTCTTTCTGTTTGTATCTATTGGCTTGTTTCTCACTCTCAGACAAAAAATAATTGAAGAGGTGCTCTCAATATTTACTATGATTCCACAATAAAAATCTTGTGCTAATATTTTTGGATGCACAGATCCTTTTTTTAAATGAAAATAATTAAAGAAATTACATAGATACTATTTACTTTGTGTGCATAAAATAAAAAGCTATATGATAAAAATAATATATAGTATTTAAAAAGAAATATTAAAGTAGAAATAACCTTTCCGTGTAATAAAGAATAGCAATATTAAACCCATGAGAGTATTCATTGCTTCTACATTTCTATAGGCAAAATGTATGAAAAAGTTACAAATAAAAATACTTTCAGGATAATCATTTGTTCTAGCAAATAACACATAGGTTGGGATGTTTGAGTTCCATATCAGAGTTTGTGTTCCATATTCTGGGCTTGAGTCACATTTCCATTCTGAATTGTAGCTTCCTGTTAATGCACCCCTCAGGATGTGGCATGAGACGGCTCAAAAACTGGATTCCCTCAATCAAGTGGGAGATCTGGATTGAACTCTAAGATCCCAATTAATCCTGGTCCAGCTCTGGCCATTGTGGGCATTTTATAAGAGAACCAGCAGATGGTGCTCTGTATGTTCATATTTCTCTGTGTCTTAAAATGTAAATCTAAAAATAATATTGCTATTGATCTATTAAAACAATAGGCCTTTATCCCAACAAGGTTATTTGATATAGTATTATATATGTTTAAAATTAAACTGCATGAATGATTATTCTAGAATATTTATCACATCAAGTATATTTGATTACATTATTACATCACATTTTAGAAGCAGGGGAAACTGCAGAGACTAATTCAGTTTTCTACTGTTCAAAAGAAGTCTCTGTGGAGCCCAGTTTACGCAGGGGCATCCCCAAGCATCACTGAGTCCAGCAGCGATGGAGAAAGGCATGGAGTGCTCCATGGAAGAGAGTCCACCTGAAGTTCAGGAGGCACCACACACTGAGGGGGTTGTGACAATCACCTTCCCCACCACCAATAAGGTCTTCTAGCACCTTGTACAGGAATTTCATGGGGATCTGATGTGAGTTGTGATCAACTAGCTTGCTAGCCAGGAATGGCCCACAGAAGCAGGTTGTGGACTAGTCAGAGCAAGCTGAGGAAAGGCTCAAACACAAAGGGTGTGGAAACCTGGGACTGGAGACCAACCTTCAACAGCTGCTGTGAGGGGAAATCTGTGAGGGAGGCCTGAGAGTGCTCCAGGGCCTTGTAACTTCTAGAGGCAATGCATTTGAAACATCTGAGAGGTGCCCCAGCTCCAATCTATGGTTACCAATGATGCCCCTGCATGGCCATGAGTCTCATATGCTGCCATATGAAGCTCAATGAAGTAGTACATCTGCTACAGTCCCACCATGGATGCTGTATCACCAGCTCCAGAGGGTAGTGAACAGAGCTGCATGATGTCATCCATTTGGATCCCTAGACAGCTCTGCCCCCTTCCTGGATGTAGCCTTGCAGGCTGCAAGCAAAGGAGGGTTACTGTGCCTGACCTGAATAAACATGGTGGTGCTGGCAGGGAGCAGCTGAGAGACCTGCTGTAGCAAATTCAGTGTCATAGCCTTCAAGTGCTGGGTCTGCCATGAAATAGCCCTGAGGATCATCTTGCAGTTTGAACCTCCAGACCAGCTGCTGCCAGTGCTCTGTGGTGCCACTGCTCATGTAAGGGACAAGTTCTATGAATGAGTGTTTGTTGGAGTCTTCATCAGCAAGATCAAGCTCAAGGTCTCAGCCAGAAAGGAGGCACTTGTGTTCCAGTGCATCAGTCATGGTGCTTTCAAACTTCAGTGCTTCAGAAAGCTAACAGGTGCCCCCTGATACTTGGACCATGTTCTCTGAAGCCCATGGTCCCCCTAACACCCCTGAATTGAGTGCAAATACTGTGCACAGTAATACCAACTTGGAGGATCCCTGTTGCAGAGTCCATCTATGACCTAGATTGTATGAATTGTGTCCTCAAGGCTGTGAGCACCAATTCCTGCCATTTTTACACCTCAGAGTAGATCTATAGCATTCTTGGCATTGTAACTGGGAACTCCCAGATGATCCTCTCCACTACACACTGCATGGACTAAGCACCACCATCTGTGGCAGCACACTCAGCCTCCAGCAGCTGTGCTTTGCTTTCCTCCACGTGGGCTTCTGGTCTTGCTCTCACACCCTTTAAGAATCCAGACATGATGGACTCCCCTGTGTTGACTCTCTGAAACATTATGAGAAGAGAGTTAAAGAAAATGGGTGTGGCTGTTGGGGACCAGCCCCGTGTAGTGCATTTGCATACTGGAGGCTAAGCTGAGACCAACTTCACAATCTTAACCTGGCTCCCAGCAATAATGACTATAGGCCAACCCAGAGACCAACTGTGGTCTGCAGCCATCAGCCAGTTCAGAAGCAAGACAGCAGGAGAAGCTATGAGGAGAGATGCAGGCTACAACAAAATAGCAGAAGGAGCTGGCCAAGGACCCAGTCAAGTGGGCAGCCTGGCTCAAGATGTTTCCTCCACAAGAGTGTTAAGCAGAACACTGTCCATGAGGGATGAACACTGCTGTTCCTACAGCCCCCATAGTCTGAAACTCCTGCTGATGTTACTGCCATTGACTTTCTAGATACACCATACCAATAACTCCCTGGGCCTGGGTCTGAGAGGATGTCAGGTGTAGACTGTGCTAATAGAGATGAGGCCTTAAAAAATTGGAACAGGTAAAATGTTGAAGATTATTTAAATAATAGTATTACCAATTCAATTAAAGCCAGGAGCCAGGGGTGTCTTCCAGGTCTCCCATGTGAGTGCAGGGACTGAAGAACTTGGGCCTTCTTCTACTGCTTTCTGATGCTACAGTAGAGCTGGATCAGAAGCAGAGCCACTGGGACTTGAACTGGTGCCCATATGAGATGCAGGCACTGCAGGCTGTGACTTTATCCACTACACCACAACAATAGTCCCTTGAATGCCATCTTTTAATGCAATACTCTCTGGAAGAATGGTGTGGCTTTGTCTTCAAAGCTGCCATTTTAGGAAATCACAAGTTATTTCATTAGGTTTATTGCATTTCATATATGCTTTATCCAAGAGCACACACAGAGATTTCCTAACTACTTTTACTAAAATAATTTATCACTTATGGACTGAAAGGTAGCCCAGCACTGGAGGCCAAGATGGAAAAGTTGTCCAGAGTCACCCTTACCTTCCCTTTGGTCTTGTAGTGCACAGAAGTATTACCCCCATGCCAGCCTAATGACAAAACAGACACTTTACACACTAATCCACACTTGATGAGAATGTCATAAACCCAGATTCAGCATTTCTCTCTTATTCATAGCCTCCACTTCAAGGACCACATTGGGCTAGTTAACACAAACTGCCATCCTCTATTTCTTTGGATACCAAGTAAAAATTTTTTATTCAAGAAATCTTTCCAAATTCATACCAGCATCTTTTCTTATAATACAGTAAACAATGCTATTGTTTCTTATATTCCCCTATGTAGCATATTCATGAAAACATAATTTTATTCTCAAAAAGTACTTATAAATGTGTACTATTAAACTAAAATTTTCTATGCTATGATTTGAGTTTATACATTCAGTGAACAAATAAGTATTAAAAACTATTATGAGACACATAATTTTCTGTTTCAGGCAAATAGGTATGGCTAATAATATTTTATATTAGCCAGAATAAGTCCTACTCTAAAACAAATTATACATTCCTTCACATAACATGTTGGAAATTTTACTGTGGTTGTATCAATTACTACATCATACTGGAGAGTAAAGACACCTTCCCAAAACTGAGTCTTTATAGTTAGGAACATGCTATGTCCCTCTACTTACATCTGTCTTCTAAAATGTTTTGTCATTATTTATTTTTAAGTCCTCTTATTTTATACACACACACACATACACACACACAGATCTGACATTTAATGGTTCTCTCTCCAAGTCCCAAGAACAGTTGGGCCTGGATCAGACCAAAGCCAGAGCCCAGAACTTCATTCAGGTTTCCCAAGTGGGTGACAGGGACTCAAATACTTCTCCCATCATGCACTGCCTCAAAGAGCATAGTACTAGGAAGCTGGATCAAAAGTAGAAGTGGACTCAATCTGAAGCACTGCAGTATCAGATACAGGTATCACAAGCAGCACCATAATCTACTGCAACACATGGCTCACCTTGAAGTGTCATTTTAAGCCACATTGCCAACACAGACACTATCAGAATTCAAATATAGAGCAGTTCTGTGTGAATTTATATAATAAAAATCTGGGTCATCTAGGTGACTGGCTTTTAACTAAAATCATAGAATTTATAGAAAACTTGAAATATTTCTGAATATATATATATGAAAATATACTGGTGTTTTAAATTGTGATTCATTTGGTATGCCAGTGAAAACAGTAGAAGAAAGTATGTAGCCAGTATGCCTCTCACAGTCAATGTCTTGATATTTAAATAATCATCTATATGAACTTCCAAAAGCCATGATTTCAGAAATCAATCAAATGTTGTTTTGCACATTATTTAACATCTAGGGAGATTTTTCCAAATTGGGAAAATAGTTTATGAATATAAAACATGGTTTCAACTCCTAAGATAAACAAGATCATAAAAAAAAAAAAACCTGGAGTCAGGAAGGCTATTTGAATCTTATATTTTCAGATTGTTAACCTCTAGGGATAATAACAAATAGTGTAAAGAGTGAGGGCTACCGAAGAAATGCAGAGCTGGTGATTTGAATCATTTGATTCAGTGGGGAAGGCATATAAGAGGACTCAAGGAATCAATATTTGGCAGACCTGCCTGTAACAACTCATGGCTTGAAAAGGCATGGGAGGGACTGGCACCAAGGCTCACTTGCTTAATCTTTCACATGCTGTGCCAGCATCCCATATGGGCACCGAGTTCTAGTCCCAGTTGCTCCTCTTCCACTCATCTCTCTCCTGTGGCCAGGAGGGCAGTGGAGGATGGCCCAAGTGCTTGGGCCCCTGCACCCACATAGGAGACCAGGAGGAAGCACCTGGCTCCTGGCTTCAGATAGGTGTAGCACAGGCTGTAGCGGCCACTTGGGGAGTGAACCATAGAAAGGAAGACTTTTCTCTGTCTCTGTCTCTCTCTTTCACACTGTCTATAACCTGTCAAATAAAAAAATTAAAAATTTTAAAAAAAGGTATGAGGGAGGGGGAGAAGCTTTAATAAAACTATGGAATAGAAATGTGATAATCTCTCATTATAGAATTTCCAGAAAAGGAGATAGTCAATTGATTATAATTTTTAGAGAAACTCTTCAGGAATAAACCAATCATTAAAATTGCCAGTTTATCAATTATCAGATGATGAAGCAGCTTCATAAGTTTCATAGAAATATCAGGAGGTTGATAGCAAAAAAACATGATTATTAAAATTTTTGCATATGTGCCACGGAACTTATATTTTTATCACTAATTTCTGCTCATTTTTTACTTAGTTCCAGTAGCAGTTATATTTCTGTAATCTCAAAAATGTGATATGAATTCATCCTTAAATTTATAGTTTGTGGAATGAACCAGTTGATCCTGTCATTCTGGGTTTTAAATAAACAAGTGTCATGAACTGACAAAGAAGAGACAGGACATGGGAGCCTCCATGAGAAGAGGGTGCAGCTCTCTCAGCCAGCATTTTTTGTTAGAACATACAAGAATTTTTCTAGCTAGCAAGCATGTAGGCAAGGTTGTACATCAATTTTATGGTGAGAAAGGTATCCAGTATGGTGATCCATGACAGAGAAGAAAATGGTGATGTATATCATCACAGACAGGTCTATTCAGATGTTATAACAAGTTCGTGAAAAAACTAGGTATCAATTAAAGCCCATAATCCCCCTGCTGCTTCTCCCATTTCATTGGGAGGATGTGGCCTCACCCTTCCTGCATAGGCAGAGACAGAAGTGCAGCCATGTCCTTTTCCAGAGTGGTGTGTTCTCCGAAGAACATTAAGGCAGTATCCTCTACAAACAAGTTAATATATCTTTTTAAAAGTTGAATGAAAGAGGGAGGGGCCAGCATTGTACCAGGTAAAGGTGCCATCTGCAATGTTGGCATTATTTATAGTGTCAACTTATGTCCCATCTGCTCCACTTCCAATCCAGCACCCTGATGTTGGCAGGGAAAATCAGCAGGTGGTGATCAAACTGTTTGGGTGCCCTGAATCCCATGTGAGAGAGTCCCAGAAGAATCTTCAGTCTCCAAACTTTGGACTAGGCCAGCCCCACTCATTTCAGCCTTCTTGGATGAAAAATGTCTCAGTCTCTCTTTCCCGCTCTCTTCCTCTGGCTCCTATCCCCACTTCCTCTGCTATTGTAAATATTCCAAATAAACAAATCATTTAAAAATGTGTGTTAACAGTGAATAGAAATGAATTCCATAGATGTTTAATATTTAAATGTAAAGTAATCTGACAACTATGCAGGAAACCAGAATGCAGATTATCTATTTTTTCCAACATGAGTTGATGTTACAGCAAATAAGTTTTTATTGAAATGAGTCATTTTTCATTAACTTCAGCATCTATGTTAGCTTTTTTCCATAACAGTTGACATAAAGGATATTTTTTTTAATTCTGAGATTTTTGTTATTAAATATTTGAGCACTAGATGCTACTGAGATGAGAGTTGTAGCATTTACAATTAAGAGTAAAAGGATTTGCAAAGGGTAACTGCCTATCTAGCATAATATCTTTTTAAAAAAAGATTTTTATTTTTTTATTTGAGAGGTAGTTACAGAGAGAGGCAGAGACAGAGAGAAAGGTCTTCCATCCAATGACTTATTTCTTATATGGCTGCAGCAGCTGGCACTGAGCTGAGCCAAGAGCCAGGAGTTTCTTCAAGTCTCACATATGGATACAGCAGCCCAAGCACTTGGAACATCTTCCACGGCTTTCCCAGGCCATAGCAGAAAGCTGGATTGTAAGAGGAGCAGCCGGGACTTGAACCGGTGCCCATATGGGATTCTGGTGCCACAGGTGGAGGCTTATATGCTACAAAGCTGGATCCTACCATAACTTTTTAAAGTAGCATTTATAATACACAGTAATTTCATCTAGTTATAACTAATTATAGCAGAATATAGTGTTTAAAAAGATGCTAAATACCCCAAATAGGAAAACTCTAGAAAAAGTTTTATTCAGTAACAAAATTGCTATTAGTTTAATGTGTTTTTACTCAAAATCCTACTGAACAAGTATTTTTATTTCTGCTTGGTTTGTCAAAAGTAGATGGCTAACACTTTAAGACTGAATTATAGCCACAGATTTAAGAACTCCTTTTGGTTATTAGGGAAACTATTTCATAGACATGGACATAAATAAACTATAAAGAATGGGAGGAAGCATCTTAAGTATAGGAACATTTTCAATTGATTTTTTTTGATTGCTATGAGAAAGACAACCCCTATGGCCATACACATGTTAGAAAGATATAGGAACTTAATGACAATATCCTGTACATTTCTAATGTAAATTAAGTCATCACTGATTTTACTCAGAATGTGGGAGTTAATAGAAGGACACTAACATTGCCAAATTTTCTGAAGTTTTGGATGTGATCACCTGGAAGGTTTATTTTCATTTGGATTTCAATGGGACAGTACCCTGCATAATGACAATAACCTAGTATTTATATTTTATTTCTCTTATATACCTACCTCTTAGGAAAAACAAGTAGAGATTACTTTTACCTTGGAAAACTTTGAAGTATAAGGCTAATAAAAGCACAGAAATACCATCACATTGTATTTTCCAGTGATTTATCACAGCTATAAAATTGATTTCAGGCTTTGATTATATGCACAATGATTGTGATTGATTTCTGAAAAGCATCAAGCATCTAAATATACAACAAATCAAAAAGCTAAACCTATTTTTAGGAGATGTAATATCAATCACGCAACTTATTGTTTTATTCCTACTCCTCTTCTTAATGACACCTTGGAATTACATATCTATCCTAATCTTTTACTTTTAACCAAGAGAGTGGAGTTTGTTTTTTTCTTTTTCTGCATTTTTCATTTTCTTTGTTAATGTGGAGCTCTGTTTTCTCTTGCATCATTATCTGCTTCCTTATCTCAGGGCCTGTGGCAGGGTTGATTAAGAATTCTCTGTGTAGAGATGGTCTGTGATCCAGTCTCTTTATCTTTGATACTACCATGAATATAAATTGTTTGGATCCCCAGTTCCTGCTGTTAAAATCATTTCTTACACTTTAATATGTGTGGGGTTTTTTTATTTTTGTTTTTTTTTAAAGATTTATTTTATTTATTTGAAAGAGTTAACACAGAGAGAGGAGAGGTAGAGAGAGAGAGAGAGAGAGAGAGAGAGAGAGAGAGAGAGAGAGAGAGAGAGAGAGAGAGGTCTTCCATTTGCTGGTTCACTCCCCAGATGGCCACAATGCCCAGAGTTGCACCGATCTGAAACCAGGAGCCAGGAGCTTCCCCCAAGTCTCCCACATGGGTACAGGGGCCCAAGGACTTGAGCCATCTTCTACTGCTCTCCCAATCCATAGCAGAGAGTTCGATAGGAAGAGGAGCAGTCGGGACTAGAACTGGCGCCCATATGGGATGTCAGCACTTTAGGCCATGGCTTTAACCCACTGCACCACAGCACCGGTCCCCAATATGTGCAGATTTCAAGGTTTGGCTTTTAGAATCTCTCTTAATTCTATCTGTTCCTTACTACTCTACCCATGTAGTAATCATTCACTGAAGTGTATTAGGTTTCATTTGAGTTGAGTCAGCAATCTCCAAAGAATAATCCAGTAACTATCTGATAGTTCCAGAAAAAAAAAACTCATTGCAATAACAGATGCCCTGCATTTTTTATAATAATTAACATGGATAATATCATATATATGCAAAACTGTCAGAGTTTTTTCTAATTCATTGTATTATGACATTATTTATAATGACTATTATGTGGAGAACTAAATAGAATAATCTATTTGCATTTGAAGGAATGTAACCTAGTTCTAGTACTTTAGTTTTGGGTACATTCAATTTCTAATTTGAAAAAAAATAAAGAGCATGGGTACTTGTTGGCATTCATATTCCCAGCTTCTCTCAGTAACTAAGGACATAGCTAATAATAGGCAACAGGAAAAGCTCTTCACATAATACATCAGGAGTTGTGAACTTCATTCAGAGAATCCAGGATTCATTCTCTGTTCTTAACTCTGAAAATGTTTGTCATTCAAATAGAGCACAATGAGAACTAAATAGAGATTCATCTCATCCATCATGGCATCACATAGTTGTAAATTGTACAATTTTAAAATGTCTAAAATATATGCCTTCTAGCAACATTTAAAGCATTTTTCAGTACCTAGTTATATTTAAAGCAGCTCCTTTTAAAATGTATTATTCCTTTTTTATATTTAAGTATTTGAAAGTGAATAAATTTTATGTATTTCATACATGCAGATTTAGGGGCATAGTTATATTTCCCATGCTAATCTCCCTCCTGTTCATGCCTCTACCTTCTTTCCCCCTCCATTTCTTATTCTTTCTTTCAATTATTATGATGATCTACTTTCCATTTATTTTATGCTTGTAAGATTAATCTAACATTAAATAAATTAACAAATAGCTACAAGAAAAATAAAATGTGTTTTTCTGATATTTCTGCTATGCCATTTTATACATATATACACCACAATATTATTTTTGTTTATTTTCACTTTTCATAATATATATATATATATATATATATATATATATATATATATATATATGGAAAAACCTTTCTATGAATTACTCACATTTTATCTCATTCAAAAATTTTCAGGGATTCTTTGCTAAACTCACTACATTTTAACTCTGATACAGCTCCCTGCTATGTCCTGGGAAAGCAGTAGAAGAATTCAAAGACCTTGGGCCCCTGCACCCATATGGGGGACCTGGAAGACAACTCCTGACTCCTGGCAATGGATTGGCCCAACTCCAGCCTTTGTGACCATTTAGGGAGTGAACCAATGAATGGAAGACCTCTCTCTCTCCCTCTGCTTCTCTGTAACTCTGCCTTTCAAATAAACAAATAAACAGTTAAAAAATATTGATATAATAATCAAGATAAGGAAATGAACACATAATTTTTGGCTTAACATATTCTTGAGCAAAGCTTTATTTCTTCCCTCTCTTTTATATGTTCTGTTTATCATGTGAAATAATTATTATAGTCACTATTGAACACATGGAATGCAATGGACATTTCTTATCTTCATCTTACTTGAATTCTCAATAATATAAGACATTCTCTTAAACACTTGATGCTTCATGAAGCTGTTTGCTGTTTAACTTCTTAAATCCATCATTTATCTTTGGTTGTTCCCTCTGGATCTCTTTCTCAAGGCAACATTTTCCTCCAAAATATTAACATTCAATGCTGGAATGAAGATCTGATTTAATTCTCAGCCATTTCGTTCTATGTTTCCAACTCTCTACACTAAAAATTTCCCAATGTGTATATACAATCCAGCCTTCTATTCAGATGCTTCTTTTTATTTTGATGCATACGGGCTCTTCAGCCAGCAGGAATTTCAAAGTGCGTATTTGAAGAAACAAGCAGGAATTTCAAATGAAATGCACAAAAATAATTTTGAATTTCATTTATTTCTCATTAAAATTTGAGGTTTTCTTATATTTAAGGTTTAGAAAACTTAAAGTGTTTAAAATGAAATCAAGTTCTTTTATCTTATTTTCTTTTTTTGACAGGCAGAGTGGACAGTGAGAGTGAGACAGAGAGAAAGGTCTTCCTTTTCCATTGGTTCACCCCCCAATGGCTGCTGCAGCCACCATGCTGTGGCCCACACACCACACTGATCGGAAGCCAGGAGCCACGTGCCTCTCCTGGTCTCCCATGCGGGTGCAGGGCCCAAGGACTTGGGCCACCCTCCACTGCCCTCCTGGGCCATAGCAGAGAGCTGGACTGGAAGAGGAACAATGGGGACAGAATCCAGGCCCCAACCAGGACTAGAACTTGGGGTGCCAGTGCCACAGGTGGAGGATTAGCCTATTGAGCTGTGGCGCCAGCCTAAGTTCTTTTATCTTTAATCATTAATTATTTCCCATTGATCTTGCTGCACAAGTTAGAATTCTTGTACTTACAGTTGGGACTTATTTTAGGACTTATCTCTCCCTCAAAATTCCATACCTAATGCAACAATATTGCTTTTGTTTTACTTGTTAAATATCTTGAAATTTGTCCTATTCTCATAACTTTTGAACTTGAATTGTATCAAGATGCTTCCTACTCATAGCCAGTATTTTTTATCTTCAAATAAACCACCCAGTAGTGTATATTTTATAGATGTGATTAACCTCTACCATCAACTAAGTAAGGGAGGTAATACTTGTTAATGCAAATTCCTCTATTAAGAACCCAGGCTAAAATAATAAAAAAGCAGAAAAAATTATGAAATTAAATTAGTAATATTAATATCTACATGCTCTCTGAGAAAAGGAATGTAGTTATGATTAGAATATTATGGACTCTATTATTTAAGAATGAGTTCATGGGGCTGGCACTGGGTTTTGACTTTCTATCTACCACCTACATATATCTTTTATACCTTAGTTTAAGTCAGAATTTGCTAAGTGAAATGGAAGCCATCCTGCTTGTATTTTACATTGTGAGGTCATCAGCTGCCTCAAAGTCTGTAAGTTGTCATAGGAACTTTCAAGTACACAGTTTCTCAGAGAGACCTTAGGGTGGGGTAATCATTCACCAGGTAATATATTTTGTACATTTTAAGGAAGTTTATGGGACTGTAAATTTCCCTTTAATTGTGAAAGCTAAAGAAGTTCAAGATTGGGGGAGAGCGGCAAGATGGAGGAATAGGAAGGGAGCACATTGATAGTTTGTCAAGACACACGTTAATAAAAGTGGAGATACTGCAGGGTCAAGGAAGAGTAGGGGAAGAAACAGCAGAGGAAACTCTTCTGGAACTAGTGATTCACAGTGGACCTGCGTGGAGAGCATGGGAGCCCAAGTTCGGGACACCAGTGGCAGAATCAACACACCAGCGCTGGAAAGCGAGGTGAGCCGAACCTCCATAGCCCGAGATACCAGGGGGCAAGCGGAAAGAGGAGACTACAGGGAACGAGCCTTGAAAATCCGTGGGGAAAAGTTCACCAGGCTAACTAGAAGAGAGAGAGGGGAAAAAAAAAAGTGACCAATACGGACACAAGTTTCTCTCTCTCCGCTCACTTCTCAAAGGCGAGCAAGACAAAGAGCAGGCGCCATTTTGGAGATACGTCATAAGCAGGGCGACCTCAGGTCTGCACCGGCCCTGAGCCTAGCAGAAACACCTGACTCTGGGGGGTGGGGTGAAATAACAGGAGATTAGCATCTAACTTGGCAACCCAGTGGGAGACTGCAGGAAAATTGGAGCCCACACTGAGGGCAGCAGAGATTCCCTGTGTGGTCCTTGGGAAAGAGCTTCCAATCTCTGGCTCCTGTGGGTATATCATTTGCCTGCTAACTACCTCCAATTACGTTCAGCTGTGCGGAATTACTTCCCTTTTGAATCAAAAAAAAAGAAAGAAAGAAAGAGAGATTTACCACACCTAACCTGGGAGTGTCATCTTTGACACACCTTCAACCCTGAGGAACCAAACACAGCTCTAAGTCCACACTCATCTCAAGCCTCTAAGGCTCCACCAAAAGCAGACAGTCCACTGAATATAGAGCCATAGTGTAACAAGAAAAAACAACACAGTGAAGAAACCAAATATCTCCAACATGCCAAACAACAAACGCAAAAATCGAGGTAACAAGAACAAGGAAGACACTATGACGCCCCCAAATGAAAAAGACACCCCAATTCAAGATTATGAAGATGAGGAGATCGAAGAAATGCAAGAAGCGGATCTCAAAAAAGTGATAAGAACATTAAGAAGTTCTCAAAAACAAATTCTCGAACTACAGAAATCCTTAATGGACAGGATAGAAAATCTCTCTCATGAAAATGAAATATTAAGGAGGAATCAAAATGAAATGAAACAACAAGTGGAAAAAGAAACCGTGATAGTGGCGAGAAATCATAATGAAATGAAGAATTCAATAGATCAAATGACAAACACATTAGAGAGTCTTAAAAACAGAATGGGCAAAGCAGAAGAGAGAATATCAGGCTTAGAAGACAGAGAACAGGAAAGGAAACAGGCAAACCAAAGAAAAGAAGAAGAAATTAGAAATCTAAAAAATATTGTCGGGAATCTACAGGATACTATTAAAAATACCAACATTTGAGTTCTAGGAGTTCCTGAAGGCATGGAGAGGGAAAAAGGATTAGAAGGCCTTTTCAGTGTGATACTAGCAGAAAATTTCCCAGGTTTGGAGAAGGACAGAGGCATCTTAGTACAGGAAGCTCATAGAACCCCTAATAAATATGAACAAAACAGATCCTCACCACGACATGTTGTAATCAAACTCACCACAATGAAACAAAGAAAGATCCTAAAATGTGCAAGAGAGAAACGTCAGATTACTCTCAGAGGATCCCCAATTAGACTCACAGCAGACTTCTCATCAGAAACCCTATAAGCTAGAAGGGAATGGTGAGACATAGCCCAGGTACTAAGAGAGAAAAACTGCCAGCCCAGAATATTATATCCTGCAAAGCTCTCATTTGTGAATGAAGGTGAAATTAAGACTTTTCATAACAAACAGAAACTGAAAGAATTTGTTGCCACTCATCCTGCCCTGCAAAAGATGCTTAAAGATGTCTTACACACAGAAACACAGAAACATGGTCACCAATATGAAAGAAGGTAAAGGAAGGAAACCTCACAGCAAAAGATCACAGGAAGCTCAATTTCTCTTTGACATAGAATTAAACTCTGATGTTCTGTTAAAGCAATGTGTTAAAGTAATCTATTATGTTCTCTTGATGTTTGTTAAATTCTAATTGTTCAAAAACAGCTGAATTTTTATTAAGAGCTATGGGTTATGTAAATATGTGCTTATTTTCAAAGATTTGAATAATCACCTTGTAACAAGATCAAATTTGGTCTATGTTATGTCATGATTTTAAGGAATCTTATTTCAACCAGATATTTTGGATTTTGAGCCTTCTTGGCATTCTTGACAGGCATTCAAAAAATCAAAGTTTCAAACAATCTGGTCTCTAAAATTTCCAGTAAATCCTGGGCTTTGGTTTTTCCAGTTTGGGCCCAACTGAAAAAATCGAAGGACCTATGTCTCTCATCTTATAGAGACACCAACTAATCAGGCTATTTGGATTATATTAGAAGGACTGTCAAGATGTGATGTGGTACCAAACTTTAGTTTCTATAATGGAAAATGCTATTAATACAAATGTTTGAGAATTAAAAATTCTAATGATCTCGTGTTACTAGACATGATAGTTATCTTAATGAGAAAGCCCCAGAGGCCTAAAAGGTTAAATACTTGTAAAATCCTACAGGTGCTTTCAAAAATACTGTGAAGTAAGCAAGTGCCTCTTGTTGGTTGATGAGTTTATAATTTTAAACATGGCAACTTAAAGTCTTTTGTCATCCACTGTTATATATGATGTGCTGCTCATAAAACTAAAGCGTTGTTGGTTCGGTGTTTAGCTGTCCTCCTATAGGTTCCTATGGACTTTTTCCAGCCACTTCCATTGTATTCAGTACTTTGGGATGGCTCTGTAAACAGATGAAGCCAATAATGTATTAAAAGTACCAACTGAGAGAAAGTATGGTTAACTGAGGTTACTAAAAAAGCAATTCAAATCAATTGGCAATCTACAAAAAGAGTTAAAGATTTTAAAAGCTATTATTAAAATTGCTATATTGGTCTATTATGCTATGTTATATGTGTGTACATATTGTATGTCCACATGGGGAAATTATATTAAGAGTTTTATTTTAAATGGCTTATAGATAAGATTGTCCATAAATTTAAGCTGCTAAAATCAATCAAAGATACATTTAAATTTGGGTGACCTGAATTTGTGTATCATATGCTTTAAACTTGTTGGTAGAAAGAAACTAAAAACATTTTATATTGTTGTGCTTAACTTTACTGGTTAAACAAACTACACCATGTTAGATATTTAAGAGGTG
The DNA here is from genome assembly GCF_033115175.1 of Lepus europaeus. Taxonomy (NCBI): domain Eukaryota; kingdom Metazoa; phylum Chordata; class Mammalia; order Lagomorpha; family Leporidae; genus Lepus; species Lepus europaeus. The sequence continues at coordinate 1,699,558 of NW_026909276.1, forward strand.
TTTTCAAATACATGATTCTTAAAATTTATAGAAGGCATTGGACCTTCCGGTAAATGTTTTTTAAGTTGTTATCTAATGGTTGAAACGGTTTGCTAAGTATTCATGTAATATTGCTATTGTCAGCAAGCGATCTAGGACTTGCTCCCTCATTTCTCTATTCTAAGCCCAACTTGTTCTTTCATTTCTCTATTCTCTTCAAGATAGGAAACTAATTCTATTATGAAGGAATCTGTAGGACGTACAATTTAATTTTTAGACCTTATAAAAGAGATGGCTAACATTTTTCTCTAATAACATAGCCAAAATAAGAACTTAAATAATAATCTCATAGCTAGATTCACTTCGCCATCAGCAAAGTATACAGTAAGTAGAAAAAAGCTCCCTTTCAGGCCAAAGGGAAAGAAAGTTTTAAAGTGAGAATATAATTTTCCTCATGGGCATTGTCTACCTTGGAAAAACTACTACAGAACATGTCTGTGACTATAGACTTGTAGTTCAGGCCACCGAAGATTAGAGATGGGACACGGGCACTCCCTTGACTTGCATCCTCTGGTCTGCTTTAACACAAACCAGGAGGAAAAGAAAGCTAGGCATCAGAAGCAATGGGTGGCAGGCCTATTAATGGCTGATCTGTACAGTGATCTGCCCTCAAGGAGACCCAACAGGCCAGTCCACTGCAGTGGCTTTCAATGTGGTAAGCCTGGGCTTCAGCAGAAGTCAGCTTGTGAAGAGCCCTGGCAGCTCTGCCAAGAGTTGGATCACTGGAAATGGACCTGCCCTGGAGTCGAAGGATGCCCAGGTCAGAGCCACAGATCTTATTGGATCTAAGCTGAAAAGCCCTTCACTCAGCCCAACTTCCAAAGTGACCACTGCAGCTGAGGGGATGGTCAAGTAGGGTCAGCAACATTGCAGGCAGAACTGTAAATTTCTTGTTAGAGATGCCACTTGCCTTTACCTGGCCAGCTCTCCTCCCAGGCCAGCCAAGTCATGAAAGTCAACAGAATGCCTTCCCCTAGGAGGTTCACACCTCCCTTAGGATATACCCCATGTGAAGAGATAGATAGGTCTGGGCCTCTTAACTTACAAGGCCTAAAGCCCACCAGATTATTATCAAGCACCTTCTGTCAGGTTCTATTTGCCTCTCAATCAGAAAACTTAATTGTAGCTTAGACAGCACCTTTCTTAGCTCCTCTACTAATGACTCTGTCCTTTGTTCTAGACCCTGTCTAGCGTACTTGGGCCTCATTCCTTTGTAATCATAACCTCTACTCTACCACCAATGGCTCTACTCCCAACCTGTGTGTACTGATGGTCCTCTTCCCCACTTAATGCTGTATAATTGTTCAAACCTGGTAAATGCCACTCTTAGGATCATTGGTTACTATCCTCACCCTGTCTTTTTGACCTTGTCTAAATATGATCAGAGTCGGCAAACTTGGAAGGCTTCCATAGCCTTGGCAACTCATGACGACAGCCTAGGGTGGTTACTGGCGCCATAAACTAGAGTGTCAATTTGTTGGGTCAACAACAGGAGCCACTGTGCACTTGCTCCTCATGTGGGATCTCTGTCCTTAATGTGCTGTACATTTTGATTTGATGCTATAACTAGTACTCAAACAGTATGTTTCACTTTGTGTTTCTATGTGGGTGCAAAGTGTTGAAACCTTTATACTAAATTGATCTTCTGTGTATAAAGAGAATTGAAAATGAATCTTGATGCAAATGGAAGGGGAGAGGGAGTGGGAGAGGGGAGGGTTGCGGGTGGGAGGGAAGTTATGGGAGGGGGAAGCCATTGTAATCCATAAGCTGTACACTGGAAATTTATATTCATTAAATAAAAGTTAAAAAATAAAGAAGTTCAAGATTATTCTGGTAACTGCTATTGTCTTTGATATTCTTTTTCTTGAGTATTTATTTTATTTTTAATGCATTATAATAATTAGTTTATCAACAATTTTTCATATCTTGTGTCAATCTATTATTTCTCCCTCTGAATCATAATATACTTTACTTCATGAAACAGCCAATAATTTTATGTTTCATCTTTCAAATTACCATTACCTGTGAATGTTTTTAATATACTAGTCTAAATCTATCCTTCCATTATGAACCTATAAACAAATTGAATTTTAAGTATTTCATCATGAACTCAAACAAAATCATTTAAGTTGTACAGACTACAATCATATACATCTATTTTGAGAAATCTTGGAACCCTGAATAATTCACACTATCCGGGTAATGCACTTTTAAAGCCACATTTTCTTATTTTCTTTTTAAATGTTTTGTACATTTATTTGAGAAGTTTTCAATTAGCAAGAAACTTCATTGGCTATGATTACTGCCCAATCAGCTTTTCCATCACTGAGTATTAAAAAAAAGAAGTTTTACAAGACAGCATCCAAAAGTTGGGCACCTTTTCCTCTGGACTGCTCTTAGTGATTGGTGCTGAAGATGAAGAATTCCTTAAAGAGCAACCCCAAAGGAAGGCTTTGGATATCTTGAGGGAAAGCAGGAGCAAGAGCTGAGAAAAATGCAATTTCCATGCCAGACACTTGGGGTCTTGTGCATTGTTGACTTCTACCACCCACCCACCCAGAACTCTTACCAAAGTTTAGTTTAAGGGTCTCAAAGTTACAGGTTTACTGGAAAAGATAATAAATCAAGGACTTTTGAGAACATTGCTCTCAAGCAGTCCTATCTTATTTTTAGCTGGACCGAGGCAAGGATCACCACTGACTAGCCCAAAGGAAGTTGAAACTCAAAATCGCACCTTTATGCTCACCTTAATCTCATCTATAAGAACTATCTCTGTAGACTCCTGCATTGTTTTTCCTCTGGGAAAGTGTTGATGGTTATTTCTCTATTCAGCTGTGTAATTCTAAAAAAAAATCAAGTATTTATACCAAACAATCCAGCAATTTAGCCCCTAAGTAACTACCCATAACTACACTAATAAATTATAGACTTGCATATAAATTTCATAGCAATATTATACTGTGTAGCCCAAAATTGGAAACAACTTAAATGTCCATTAACTGGAGAATTGACATATAAAATGTAGTATGTTCCTAGTATGGCATAACACTCAGCAAAAAAAAGAATAAAATAACACAATCATTATGCATCTCAAAAACATTGTGATAAATGAAAGAAATCAAATGCAAAGAATTACATATTGTATAATGAAATATATGATATTTCTAAAATGGCAAAACTATAATGCACAAGAGTTGTTGCCTGGTGCTTTGAAATAGAATAGGGATTAACTTAGAAGGGCAAGGGAGGTCTTTTCAGGAGAATGGGAATGTTCCAAAATTGGATGTGGTACTGGTTATATTATATAAATTTAAGAAAAATATATTAAAAGTCATAAAACTGCATACATGAGGTAGGTGACCATATGGTATGTAAATTATACAACTAAGCTGACAAAATAATTCAGAGTCCCCAAAAGCATTGGCTAAATGGGTTTCTTAATGACATGTTCAAAAATAAAACTAGAAAAGAATTAAATATGCATTTACTGATCATTTGAAATAAGTTGTAACACAACCTTAACCATCGGTACATTTTTAAAATTATCTCCTTCTTGCTATTGATATATTTTCTTAAGTAATATGATTTATTACCTTAATATTTTGCTTAGGATACCTATAGCTTGGCTTATGAAATGGGTGCATTTAAATAACTTGATTTTTATTTCATGCCCTGGTACCCTTACATCAACATCAATGTAATATCAATTTCCCAAAGGAAATTTTAAAATATTCTTTGTGTTTTCTACTCTGTGTAGGTATGGAAAATGTAGATTTATTTTTCTTCCTTAAAAGTGTGGAGTATTCTGTAAGTCTGGACCTGAAATTTTGATTCTGTCGTTTCAGTTCTTGCTTGGTTCTTTGGAATTTTCAAAATGTGATTCAACTTTCTGGGTTTATATAGGGGTTTTCCTGTTTTATGTTGTGCTTGTGTTTTGTAAATTTGATTTTCAAAATATGGTGGATTTTGATCTTTGCAGTCAAATTTTTACTTTTAGGAATTTCAAACTTTTCTCCTAGTATCTCTATAAAACAATGATTCTGTTTAAAAAAAAAAAAAAGAAAGAAGTTGTAACACTATAATTGTGGGGAAATTAGTTACATGAGGCAATTCAAAGATTGTGCCCAAAGGAAGTAAGGTGGGTGGAATCCAAAGTTGTTTACCACTGAAACTAATTGGCCACACAACATCAGGGGAAGCGGCAACAACTGATAAGGAGGGTATAGCCATGGCTAGTCCTATAGAAATTGCCCCATAAAGTGATCTTTTAAGTGATCCATTGGTCCTTATGCCCTGCCCTAATGACTCTGCAGTTTTGTGCTTTAAAAGGCTTTGTTAGGCGCTAGACTTGGCTCCCTGCTGCGTCTGATTGTCTCTGGGATCCAGAGGCTGGGGAACTGGCTAGCTGCGCACTTACCTTTCCTCAGGCCCAGTCCATCCTATACAGGTGGACTAAGACCCTGCAATAATCTATAGCAAAATATTTTTGTGAGTAATTACATTTTCTAAAGCCACAAATATAAAAAAATTAGGACAGTGGCATTGTTTTATATTTTTGAAAATTTCTTTAATGTCTTGCTTAATAAAAAAAAAAATATCTGGATTCTTATAGCTGCTTGTCCTTCAATCTTGGGTAATACTGTAAGTCACACTACCCCCTGAAAAACTATCCTGTAAACTCATAGAAGGACAAGAGGGCAGGGAGCAATTAATGACAAGGTTGACAGAACTATACTTTGAGAATCCTTATAGTGAGGGCCTATTTCCCACTCATTTGTTGGTTGAAGTTTTAAGTAGGGAAATGGATGTTTCAAAGGGGGGGACTTTCTGGACTCCTGAACAACAGAGCTGCAACTTGTGTCTTGTTTGAGGGGAAGAGCTGATTCAGCCCTGGGCCACACAAAAGACCCATGAAATCATTTGGCCTAGCCTTAAGGCAACCACAGGCAGGGCTGGAAATTCAACAGACTAATTTTTAAGCTGATAATTTCGTATGGCCTGTGAATGATGTTTTAAATATCCAAATGGCCCCAGGCAGAAACAATTTCCCCACCCCTGTTAAACCCTGGAAACCAAGTGTGTGCTGCATACTAGGCATCTCATTGCCCTCCACAGGTGCTGTAGCTGTAGGGCCTTAAGGGACTGCATGTCCCACCATTCCCTTCTCCTCACCACAAGCTACAGTGTAAAAATCTCATCCTGGAATTCTGTTGTGTTATCCAGGAAGATTCTATTGTAATTGCTTATCTTTGTGCAACCTAGAAGTATCATCTTTAATAAACATTAAGCTAAGTCAGAGGTTCTCAAAATACAGTCCAGGGACCAGCACCCGAAGCAGCATCTTATAACTGATTTGAAATTCAAGCTCTCTGTCCCCACCCTCCTGAACAAAGCCTCTGCAGCTGAGGCTCAGCAATCTGTAGTCTAACAAGCCTTTCAGGTGATTACAATGCACCAAATAGTTTAAGGTATTAGCCTTGAAGTTAAAAGGAGCTGGATCTTTCCTTGGAAAGGAATCCTACACAGGTGATAAGGAAAGCACTTTCATTTAATTCCTATCTCCTCCCCTTCCTGTGTGAGTGGTTCTGGAGAGACAGTGGCAGTACAAGCTTTGAATCAGAAACACAATTTTTTGTTATTCTGTTTCTCTGGAGATTCTTGATTAATCCGTGGTGAATAAATTGCAGTGATATATAAGAAAAGATATTTGATAAAATTCCTAAACATTATGGACTAAAACCAAGTAATACTGGGACCAACATTGTGGTACACCTGGTTGAGGTACTACTTGTGACACTGGCAACCCAAATCAACTGGGGTTGAGTCCAAACTGCTCTATTTCTGATACAGTTCCCTGCTAATATGCCTGGGAAGGAAACAGAAGATGGCTCAAATACTTGGATACCCCCCAACCCAGGTGGGAGACCAGGTTAGAGTTCCAAGCTCCTGGCTGTGGCCAGAAACAGTCTCAGCCATTATAGCCATTTGGAGACTGAACCAGTGGATGGAGAATCTACTTTTCTCTGTCATTTTGCCTGTAAAATGAATGAATACTTTAAAAAGATAAAATTAATACATATAAATCCAACATTTACTTAATATTTAATTTATTTCAAATGATTTGCTAAAATAATGTTTATGGTTGCAGCCATTAGCTTCAAAGTCAGAAGATGAGATCAAATCATTACTATTATTTACCATTGTTTCTGATACTAACAATGAACATATTTAGAAAAGGAAACTTGTGCTGTAAAAATTATAAATTCTTCAAAACTAATTTTTGATCTAGAAAACCACTTTAAATCATACTTTGTTAAGATTTTTAGGAACAAAATAAGCACTCAAAAATGGCCATCATACATAAAGGGTAGAAATACTAATTAGATATAAATATTTTTAGCACACAATGTAGAATTTGGGGAGTGAACTGGCAGATGGAAGATCTCTCTCTCTCTCTATCTCTGCCTCTCCTTCTCTCTCTGTGTAACTCTTTCAAATAAATAAATAAATAAATATTTATAAAAAAAACAGCAGAGGAGGGGCTGGCATTGTGGCATAGCTGATTAAGTTGCCACTCACAACTCTGCCATTCCATGAGGGATGGTTTGATTCCCAGGTGCTCCAGTTCTGATCCAGCTGTTAATATACCTGGGAAATCCACAAAAGATGACCCAAATACTTGGGTCCCTGAATCCATATGGGAGACCTGGATGGAGTTTCAGGCACCTTTTTTTTGGCCTGGCACAACCCTAACTAGTGTGCCATTTGCGAAGGGAATCAGTAGATGGCACAACTCTCTCTGCCTCTCCAACTCCATCCCATTCCTTCTCCCTCTCCCTGTAACTCCTTACCAAAGTACTGTGAGATTAACTACAAAATTTGCTCTCAAACAGGGTTTTGGATGTTGTGTGTGTGTGTGTGTGCTGTTAGTGTAGGTACAAACTGTTGGAATCTAACAGCATAGAGTTGGTCTTCTGTATATAAAGTTAATTAAAAGTTAATCTTAGTGAAGAATGGGATAGGAGAGGGAGTAGGAGAAGAAATGGGAGTAGGTGTAGGAGGGTGGGCACCAGAGGAAGGAATACTAAATTTGAACCTGTAAAATTTCCATTCATTAAGTAAAAACCTTAAAAAATTTAAAAACTCCTAAAAAGAAAACCTAGAAGACAGTGAACTACAAAATAATGATCTTTCAGTTTTTACAGAAGCTCAGCTGAAACCTTGTATTGGTTTAAATATAGTGCTTCATCAATTTCTTACAGGAAAGGGAATACACTTTGAAAAATAAGCCAAAAACTTAAATACAAGTGCAGGGAAATATATTTTTGATGCAGGAAGGGGTCATAGCGCTTAAACCCCAAGAAAGAGATTTTAATGTGATGGTGTCTTCATGGTGGTTCTTTTATTATTATTATTATTATTATTATTATTATTATTATTATTATTATTATTATTTCTTTATTTAAACGTGAAATTGAAGAGGAAATCCTGTCATTTTGTGTTCTGGTTGGGAGTCTAAAGTAGAAACTCATTTACTGGCATCATTGCTTTTTTGTATTTTATAAACTGTCCCTCTGATGTTTGTATCAGAACCCAACCCCTGATGTTTTTATGTCTAAAACAAAAACTTTGTAGTCGTGGGGGAAAAATACAAAACTAGTCTCATCTTCTAACACCTTCAACATCTCACCCAAAAATAGCATTGATTTTGGACATCTGATAGCCAATTTAAGAAAGAATTGACCATCACACTTAGTTGAATTAGTAGTGACTTGAGTTAGTAAATTACCTAATATCAAGCCCACAGAGCTCCCATTTGCCAATTCACTCCCCAAGATGGCCAGGACTGGGTTACGACAAAGCTAGCACCAGAAACGTATTTCTGGGTCTTCCATGTAAGTACTTGAACCATCTCCTGTTGCTTCCCACAGTGCCCATTGCCACCAAGCAGCTAGAATCTGGAGAGGAGAAGGACATGTCCCCAGGTGCTCCAATATGAGATGTGGCCATGGCAAGTGGCTCTGAAACCAATAAGCCAAACATTCCTGATGTTAGAGTAGCTTTGTTAATACTAATCTTTTATTTGTTCTTTAGTCCACTTATTCACTACATTTCTTTTGTGTAATATGTCCTAAGCAGTACTCCGGTAATAGCAATACAGCACCAGGTAAGATCTTCCATTTGTAAATTTTCAGATTTGCACTCAAGCAGACATCACTAACTATCGGTTTGTTGAATTCATGTTGGAGGTTATTGGTGATGTTGGATGTTATGCGTAGAGTGTGTAGTAAGAGAAATCACTGTGGTCTCTACGGTCACGAAGGGCTTCCTGAAAAATCTTTGAGCAGAGACGTGATGTGTGATCAGGACAGGTTGAAGTGCTTGCCTGTCAGGCACTTGCATCTACCCCAAAAGGCTAGATTTGAAGAGAAACTTTTGCAAATTTGTTTTATTTAGTAAGCTGAGAGAGATGACACTTCACTCTTCTACCCAAGACATAATCAAATATGAGAATAAAAGGCTTTCTGCATGCAGATGTGCCTGGGTAGCATTCAACTAAATGGAAAAACAAGACCCCAGAAGCCACATATTTCAGCATTTTACTATCATAAACTGTTTAGAATATACAAATCACAAAAGAAAAAGCAGAAAAGGAATTGTCAGGTGATGGAGTAGGAAGTATGCCCAGGGGGACTATATTGAGTTTCTTTGCAGGGTGGTGAAAAAGTATTGGGATCAGATAACGATGAAAGTTGCAAAGCTCTTTATTAAAATAAATTTTAAGAGAAAAAGTTCATATATTCATTGCAGTTGTATGATGCATGTTTTATAACCATGCTCTAATTATGATTACACTGTGCTCATTAAGTTACAGTGTGCTCCGTGCAAACACATGGAGATTGAACAACATGCTCCTGAATGAACAATGGGTCATAGAAGAAATTAAAAGAGATATCAAAAATTTTCTGGAAGTAAATGAGGATAACACCACAACATACCAAAACCTATGGGATACAACAAAAGCAGTGTTAAGAGGAAAGTTTATATCAATAGGTGCCTACATCAAGAAATTGGAGAGGCACCAAATAGAAGAGCTTTCAAGTCATCTCAAGGATCTAGAAAATCTGCAGCAAACCAAACCCAAACCCAGTAGAAGAAGGGAAATAATTAAAATCAAAGAAGAAATCAACAAGATTGAATCCAAAAAAACATTACAAAAAATCAGCCAAACGAGGAGCTGGTTTTTTGAAAAAATAAACAAAATTGACACCCCATTGGCCCAACTCACTAAAAAAAGAAGAGAAAAGACCCAAATCAATAGGATCAGAGAAGAAAAAGGAAACATAACAACAGACACAACAGAAATAAAAAGAATCATCAGAAATTACTACAAGGACTTGTATGCCAGCAAACAGGGAAATCTATCAGAAATGGACAGATTCTTGGACACATACAACCTACCTAAATTGAGCCAGGAAGACATAGGAAACCTAAACAGACCCATAACTGACACAGAAATAGAAACAGTAATAAAGGCCCTCCCAACAAAGAAAAGCCCAGGACCAGATGGATTCACCGCTGAGTTCTACCAGACATTTAGAGAAGAACTAACTCCAATGCTTCTCAAACTATTCAGAGCAATCGAAAAAGAAGGAATTCTCCCAAATTCTTTCTATGAAGCCAGCATCACCTTAATTCCTAAGCCGGAAAAAGATGCAGCATTGAAAGAGAATTACAGACCAATATCCCTGATGAACATAGATGCAAACATCCTCAATAAAATTCTGGCCAATAGAATGCAACAACACATCAGAAAGATCATCCACCCAGACCAAGTGGGATTTATCCCTGGTATGCAAGGATGGTTCAACGTCCGCAAAACAATCAACGTAATGCACCACATTAACAGACTGCAGAAGAAAAACCATATGATTCTCTCAATAGACGCAGAGAAAGCATTTGATAAAATACAACACCCTTTCATGATGAAAACTCTAAGCAAACTGGGTATGGAAGGAACATTCCTCAATACAATCAAAGCAATATATGAAAAACCCACGGCCAACATCCTATTGAATGGGGAAAAGTTGGAAGCATTTCCGCTGAGATCTGGTACCAGACAGGGATGCCCACTCTCACCACTGCTATTCAATATAGTTCTGGAAGTTTTAGCTAGAGCTATTAGGCAAGAAAAAGAAATTAAAGGGATACAAATCGGGAAGGAAGAAGTCAAACTATCCCTCTTTGCAGATGATATGATTCTTTATTTAGGGGACCCAAAGAACTCTACTAAGAGACTATTGGAACTCATCGAAGAGTTTGGCAAAGTAGCAGGATATAAAATCAATCCACAAAAATCAACAGCCTTTGTATACACAGGCAATGCCAAGGCTGAGGAAGAACTTCTAAAATCAATCCCATTCACAATAGCCACAAAAACAATCAAATACCTTGGAATAAACTTAACCAAGGACGTTAAAGAACTCTATGATGAAAACTACAAAACCTTAAAGAAAGAAATAGAAGAGGATACCAAAAAATGGAGAAATCTTCCATGCTCATGGATTGGAAGAATCAATATCATCAAAATGTCTATTCTCCCAAAAGCAATTTATACATTCAATGCAATACCAATCAAGATACCGAAGACATTCTTCTCAGATCTGGAAAAAATGATACTGAAATTCATATGGAGACACGGAAGACCTCGAATAGCCAAAGCAATCTTGTACAACAAAAACAAAGCCGGAGGCATCACAATACCTGATTTTAGGACATACTACAGGGCAGTTGTTATCAAAACAGCATGGTACTGGTACAGAAACAGATGGATAGACCAATGGAACAGAATAGAAACACCAGAAATCAATCCAAACATCTACAGCCAACTTATATTTGATCAAAGATCCAAAACTAATCCCTGGAATAAGGACAGTCTATTCAATAAATGGTGCTGGGAAAACTGGATTTCCATATGCAGAAGCTTAAAGCAAGACCCATACCTTTCACCTTACACAAAAATTCACTCAACGTGGATTAAAGACTTAAATCTACGGCCCGAAACCATCAAATTATTAGAGAGCATTGGAGAAACCCTGCAAGATATAGGTACAGGCAAAGACTTTTTGGAAAAGACCCCAGGAGCACAGGCAGTCAAAACCAAAATTAACATTTGGGATTGCATCAAATTGAGAAGTTTCTGTACTTCGAAAGAAATAATCAGGAAAGTGAAGAGGCAACCGACAGAATGGGAGAAAATATTTGCAAACTATACTACAGATAAAGGGTTGATAACCAGAATCTACAAAGAAATCAAGAAATTCCACAACAACAGAACAAACAACCCACTGAAGAGATGGGCCAAGGACCTCAATAGACACTTTTCAAAAGAAGAAATCCAAATGGCCAACAGACACATGAAAAAATGTTCAAGATCACTAGCAATCAGAGAAATGCAAATCAAAACCACAATGAGGTTTCACCTCACCCCGGTGAGAATGGCTCACATCCAGAAATCTACCAACAATAGATGCTGGAGAGGATGTGGGGAAAAAGGGACACTAACCCACTGTTGGTGGGAATGCAAACTGGTTAAGCCATTATGGAAGTCAGTCTGGAGATTCCTCAGAAACCTGAACATAACCCTACCATACAACCCAGCCATCCCACTCCTTGGAATTTACCCAAAGGAAATTAATTTGGCTAATAAAAAAGCCATCTGCACATTAATGTTTATTGCAGCTCAATTCACAATAGCTAAGACCTGGAACCAACCCAAATGCCCATCAACAGTAGACTGGATAAAGAAATTATGGGACATGTACTCCATAGAATACTATACAGCAGTAAGGAACAATGAAACCCAGTCATTTGAAACAAGATGGAGGGATCTGGAAAACATCATACTGAGTGAATTAAGCCAGTCCCAAAGAGACAAATATCATTTCTTTTCCCTGATCGGCGACAACTAACTGAGCACCAAAGGGGAAACCTACGGAAATGAAATGGACACTATAAGAAACAATGACCTGATCAGCTTAGGTCCTGACTCTAGGTATAGAATGTAATACTTTATCCTTATACTTTGCGTTTCTGTGTGGGCACAAACTGATGAGCTCTTTACTAATGATATACTGAAGTGATCCTCTGTATATAAAGAGAATTGGAAATGAAAAAAAAAAAATAACAACCTGGTATTGAAGGGGAAATGGCATAGAAAGTTAATTAATTTGAAAAAAAAAATCATGTGGGTTCTCTGTCTTTAATGTGCTGTACATTGCTATTTGATGCTATAATTAGTAATCCAATGGTAGTTTTTTTCACTTTGTAGTGCTATATGGGCAAAATGTTGAAAACTTTACCTAATATATACTAAGCTGATCTTCTGTATACAAAGAGAATTGAAAATGAATCCTTACATGAATGGAAGGGGAGAGGGAGCGGGAGAGGGGAGGGTTGCGGGCGGGAGGGAATTTACGGGAGGGGGGAAGCCATTGTAACCCATAAGCTGTACTTTGGAAATTTATATTCATTAAATAAAAGTTAAAAAAAAAAAAAAAAAAAGTTACAGTGTGCTCAAAAACAATCCTGATGTCTCACATAAAAACATCCCAGGACAGTAGTTTCCTCTGTATGGGGGTTCACAAAGACATTTCATGGGGGGCAAAGGCACAAAAAGGGGTTCAGAGGAGAAGTAAAGTGGGTTGGATCATTACAATGTATGAGGGAACCTATGTCAGCGTCATAGAAACTCACTGTTCCATGGTCACAATCCAGAAACACCCCAACACTACTCAGGGGCATTTTCACATAGTGAGTTAAGGGTGGAACACTGGTGGAAAGGACGTAATGATTGTTACTCTTCAGGGAGGCCAGGAGAAATGCTTCTTCGAGATTAAGAATGTCACTGGTATCACTTGTGCTGGAATCATAGCAGACTCCCAAAATCCAATTGGAAGAGGATGACACATCCACCTCCCAGTAATGCTTGCCAGAGGTGAAGGTCTGAGCACCCCACACAGCAAAGCTCTCTGCTCTCTGGGAATGGCTGGGGACACCGCGATGTTCTTCTCCAACTATTGCACTTCTGAGGTCCTCAGAGAGCCTTAAGTAGTTGCGGGCCACTTCCTTCTTCAGACCATGATCCACTGCAGAAAGAGGAAAAAAACTGATCAATGAATGTTGTTTCTATGTCCTGAATACAAATGTTTTGTGCCCATGGAATCACTTCCCTTGACTTTGCAAGGAAAACTAACGGAAGAGAGGAAGCACAATGAATTGAGATTTGCTCAACTGAGAAACTGGAGGGTTCAAGTGGCTTTACAGAAAAAAAAAAATCAAATAACAGAGAAAAATAAGAAAACCAACTTGGACATATCACACACTGTGTGAAGTAGGGTTTTGGTTGGTGTGGAGTGTTAATGGTTTCAATAGTTTTAAATATACATGTTTATATTTCTTTGAAAAGAGAGACACAGAGACAGAGAAATGTTCCATCAGCTCGTTCACTCTCCAAATACCCACAACCAGGGCTTGGCCAGGCCTGAGCCAGGAGCCAGGAGCCAGGAGCCAGGATCCAATCCTGGTCTGCCACATGGGTAGCAGGGATCCATATATTAGGGAAAACATCTGCTGCCTCCCAAGGTGTGCATTAGCAGAAAGCTGGATGGAAGCAGGAATGGGAATGAATCCCAGGCACTTTGCTAAGAATACAGGTGCCCAAGATACTTACTGCTGTGCCAAATGCCTACCACTGGATAGCATGTATTGAGAGCAACCTACAACTTGTACTTTCTTGGCTAGAAAGCTGTTTTTTGAGCTTTGTGTTTAATTCCATTAGTAAATAACCCTGTTTGAAATATGATACTTATTAATTGGGAAATAAGCTATACATCTGAATATTTCAACATAAAACACATGTCCCAATAAGTAATATGTCTAAAGAATGTCCTGACTTCAGCTTATCTGTTCAGAACGTGGATTTCACCCAATCTGGGTTTCAAACCTCTGCTCTCTGAACTATTATCTAGTGCAGGCCTAACATCATTGCACTGCATTCACAGATCTCTCGTCATTTAATTGTTTTCAGAATCAGGAGATAGCATTGGAATGGGTCTGCTTTTGACAATTTCTCATTTTTGGGGTTGGTCAAATCTTTCTGAGTTTATCAATGATAATAGCTACTTTAGCAGTGCATGATAAATATACTAGGCATATAGGACAAATTAAAAAATCAAGTGCCATATTCAAACTTTAAGAAATGCAGTGAGATGGGGCCAGTGTTGTAGCATAGTGGTTCAGGCTGCTGCCTATGACACTGGCATCCCATAGGAGTGCCAGTTAGTTCATGTCCCAGCTGTTCCACATCTGATCCAGGTCCCTGATAATGGCCTGGGGAAGCAGCAGAAGATGACCCAAAAGTTTGAGCATCTGCTACCTTTGTGGAGATGCAGAAGATGCTCCTGGCTCCTGGTTCCTGGATTTGGCTGTGCTAGCCATGGTCATTGTGACCATCTTGGGAGTGAAACAACAGATGAAAGAGCTCCCTTACTGTCTCTCCCTACAAAAATTGCAGTGAACACGGCCAACATACAGTCTTGACTGCCGCACTAAGAATTGAGCATTGTATCCCTTAATCAAATCATCTGAATATCTTCCCATACTCTGCTTATGTCAGCATGCTTATTTACAAAGTTCAGCTTTGATCACTGTAATGTGATTAAGCAAAGTGAGAAGACACAGTTTCAAAAAAACCTGTAGGATTTTCAGGGAAGGTGAATGAAATAAAATGGGAAATGGCTCAGGCACAAAAACAGTGAAGAAGAAGGAAATTAGGGCTGGAAGGATGGAGGCTGAGGCTCACCTTTGAAGTTGTATAGCATCTCTGTGAGTCCAGTGATGTGCCATAACGTCAGCTCTGGGTTAACCCGCTGGGGATTGAGTGTCTGTACCAGTTCTGCTCTGTAAAGAATCACACCAGGGACACTCCAGGTCAAAGGGCAATCACAGGGTCAAGACAACATTACCAGATGCAAATCCAAAGTATTTCATCAGGGATTTTCCCATTATTGGCTAATAAGAATAAATTTTATTCACTTCCTTTGGAGAAATAAAATTAGTACTTTTATCTAAATTTCACATCAAAGCCATTTGCCTCTTTCTTCTCAGACATTATCCAACCTGTGGAATGAGTCATCCCATTCCCCCCTGTACCCCTCACTTGACTTCAGGGAAAGCAGAGATCCTGGGTAACTTACAGAGAGCAGGGCTTTTAGGCAGAATCTATGGGAATTCAGTCGACAGACAACCCCAACAGTACAGTCAATAGGATCTGCACTGAGCCAGGAGGCTGTGAGTTTTCTACCAAGCAAGGGAATGGAATTCCAGACTGGCAGCCATGGTCCTGAGGGAGCTGAGGTGGCTGATGCCCCCATCCAGCCTGCCACTGGGACAGGCTGAGAGGGCAGGACCTGCTCACTGCTGCTCCCAGGAGTGAATCCTCCTTCCTCCTCCCCTGCTGTGGGAATTCCTCTTTCCTGTGTCTTTTTTCCCTTTCCCTCTCTCAAGGGTGGGGCCTCCTCTGGGATTTCTCAGAATAATCTGTTCATAAAGGTTGGTTGGGGCTGTTCCAGAGGAAGGGGAGGAGAGAAGCTGAAACAAAGCCCAGAAAGTCAAATCATTGTTTTTGCATATGTGAATTCAGCCACATCTCATCTGGCACCAAAGAGTAGAAAACCTCAGGATCCCTTATCAAACAAAATGGTAAATAGTCAGGGAGATCCAAGTTAATCACTCAAAACAGAAGCATCTGCTACATCAACAAGAGCACAAGTTTCTTACACATTGGAGATTCTCACTGTAAACTTACCTTTCTAATACACTCCCCATATCCTGCAAGAAAAAAAATTAAAAAATATTTAGTCATGAGAACTCTCTCCTCTGTGCTCTATAAAATTCTTGCTTTAGTATTTTTCAATCATGTATTTTCTTCTGGTTCTCTGCGAAGAGGTATCAGAGTCTGTTAATAACAGACTAAGAGCTGGTCCAAGAAGGACTTCCTCTGTGTGAATTCAGAAGATGGCATTCAGGGCGAAGCTGTGCAGCAATGTAAAAAGTTCTAGGTTGCAGGGTCACTCGCCCCCACTCATATTCCAGAGAGAGAGGTCTGACCTCTACTGACATTTATTGCAAAGTGGGGAAACCTCTGAAAATCAGAGTGCAGTGGCATTGATTACCAAAACTTGCTTAGGCAAAGGTCAAGGCCTCAATTTCTTCAGAAAATACTTTTTAGTTTGGGCACCACAGTGTTTATGGAGGCAGGAGTAGGGAATTTTATTTTATTTTTTTGGTCAAGGGCAATTGGATAGTGATGCCATCATACATAGACATTCCAAATTAACAGCTGAGAAATAAATATTCTGCAGATTTTTTAAATTTTCTGGAGTTGCCTCGGCAAGGCCAAACCAATTGGTTTCCCAGACCTTCTATAACACTCTGATTGGACATTCAGCACCCCTGAAGGGCAATATAGATTGAAAATCAATTTAAAAATGCAACCATTTTGTGCTCACTGAGCTCCTGGATAATTTTTTCTACAGTACTTTTCTTGCTTGCACTGCAGAGAATTTTATCCAATGTGAATTATGACAGAAGAAAGCATGCAAACGATTATCAGATTATACAGAACCAAGTGATTGGGCAAAAATAAAGATGCAGGGCATCTTGACCCGAATCCTGCCATGGAATAAGTCATGATATGTGCAGGTAATATTTTCAGGTTCTTATGACCTTGTGCAGGAAAGCACTTCTTTCCCCGAACAAGGGCTCTCCCGGCTCACCTGCAGTAACTCCAGGTCAGGCTTCCGGCATGCCTCAGCCAGCTCTCTGTATGTTTCTTTCACCTGGTGTTTCTGTTGCGTCATTCTCATTTCACTGTCCTTGAGCTGCTGGGAAATCTCCTGTGCTTCTCTGTGCAGGGCCTGCAGCTGCAGTTGCTCCTCCTCATAGAGAAGTATATGCAACTTCTGGTACTGAGCTTTTATCATCAACTCCCTTATGGACACATATTCCTGTGGAGATATTGGGTTAAAGAATACATATCCTCATGCTGAACTGGCAATATTATTTCTCCATTTGCCTGAGATACTGATACCCCTAGGATTGCCTCATCAAGTTCCTGCTGTCCCAGTTCCCATGCATCTACTTGCTAACGTGCCTGGGATGGAAGCACTGGAGGACCCAAGTGCTTGGGCCTTTACCATCCATATGGGAGACCCTGATGAAGTTTCAGCCTCCTGTCATCCTGTGCCAGTCACTATAATTTAGGGAATGAACTAGTGCATGGATGTTCCCCTCACCCTATCTTTCAACTAAATAAAATTTTCAAAATGTACGTCTCTTCTCCAGACTTTCTGCCTCACCCATGCAAAACCTCTTGAGTACATGCAAGTCTTTTCTGTGTGTGCCTCCTGTAGGTTCTTAGCCTTATTCTCTGTTTAAATCAAGACTCACCAAAGGATCTCAGGTGTCCCCCCACCCTTCTCTTTCTCCCTCCTTTTCCGAAGCTTCTTCAGGATTTTGACCCCATCAACTATTTTGACTGTAGTAGTAACCTTCTTAATTTTGTTCTGTTCCTTTGCCTGATTCTTCTAAATAATTAAACATACTTAGGTACATTCCCCATCACACAGAGTAGTGTAGAAAGACTTCATTTCCTTCATAGATATGATTCTACTTTTCACTGCTTCTTCATAGCCATACTTAGTGCTGTCTTTAGTGCTGGAGAAGGTTGATGTAAACCTTTAGGGTTGGACTTGGAGTATCTGTGATGACCTGTCTCCACTATGCCCTGGTATACTTCTCACTACATGTCTTAGCTGGCACAGGATTTGTGATTACTGAGTTACCATTTGAAACCACCACTTCTTCTGGGAGGAAATCACGAACTCTTCATGGTAACCAGAATTTGCTAAAGCAGTATGGTGATTGTAAAGCATTACAGTAATTGAAAAACATCTTTTTCATTCTTACCGTGAATGAATGCGCCTTTTTAATTTCCTGTGTCACATTGTTTTTCAATTCCTGGAAACGTTCCCATAAAGTATTCATTTCCTTTAAAAGTTTTTCCTGCAGAATAATTATGAGATTTAGCCACATGGACTATATTCTTACATATTTCCCTCCCTTACTTATTGGAAATGGCAGTGGTTGTGAGAATAGTATTGAGACTACTAATGTTTTTTCTTCTGTTCTCTTTTTCTGATAATAGTAAATTTGAATAAAGTAGAGTGGTCATATTTTCCCAAGTTCACCTAATTTGAGTCTTAGATTTTGGATATTAAAGGTGGTAGAAAATTACAACAAGGCTGTCCTAGTGTAGCGAGCTCATTGGCCACCTGCTAGACAATATTCCATGTGGGCACCAGGTCGTGTCCTGGCTCCTCCACTTCTGCCTCATCTCCCTTCTTTTTTTTTTTTTTTTTTTTTTTTTGACAGGCAGAGTGGATAGTGAGAGAGAGAGACAGAGAGGAAGGTCTTCCTTTTTGCCGTTAGTTCACCCTCCAATGGCCGCTGTGGCCGGCGCATCTTGCCGATCCGAAGCCAGGAGCCAGGTACTTCTCCTGGTCTCCCATGCGGGTGCAGGGCCCAAGGACTTGGGCCATCCTCCACTGCTTTCCCCGGCCATAGCAGAGAGCTGGCCTGGAAGAGGGGCAACCGGGATAGAATCCAGCGCCCTGACCGGGACTAGAACCTGGTGTGCCGGCGCCGCAAGGTGGAGGATTAGCCTGTTAAGCCACGGCGCCGGCCAATCTCCCTTCTGATGGCCTGTAAAAGCAATGGAAGGTGACCCAAATGCTTCGATATCTGACACCCACATGAAAGACCCAAAAGAGGATCCTGAGTCCCAGCTTCAGCCTGGCCCACCCTGGTCATGAGGATATTTGGGTTAAAAACCTCAAAATGGATGCTAATTCTCTCTCTCTCTCTCTCTCTCTCTGTGTGTGTGTGTGTGTACATTGGCCCTTGAAATAAGTAAATAAATTTTGAAAATAAAAGAAGAAATTCCGACAGAAATTTTGAATAAAGTCAATAAAATCTACTTCCTTAGAAACAGAGTTTATGCCACTTGGCTGTGAAGCAGTCACAGTTGCAGCCCAAGCCCAAGTTTCTGCTGCTGACCACTTGCACTGCACCTGCACCAACTGCACATGTGTGGACAGTGCTTCAAAGAGACTCCCCTTCAGGACAGCCCAACCTAATTGTGCCTATGTTGGCACATTGAGCACCAACATGGAAGGACACATTTACATCTTGGGATTCACGGGGAAAAATCACCACCCTCACAGTCTCCATTCTCATACATTTCCAGTCCATTTCCATAAGTCCCCATCTTTCTGTCTAGTTTAGAATCCCAGAGAATCCACATGGCTCTGGAGGCATTACTCACCCGGGACTCCTCAGCAGCACATTCCACCATGGTGTGGCCATGTGTCTCGGGCTGTGGGCATTCAGAGAGAGGCTCACAGTCTAGACTCTTGTCAGCATCATTGAGGATCCCTTCTGCTTCCATCTGTGCCACAGGGACCTGCTCCTGCAACCTGGTGACCTGGTTCAATCGGTACTGTCTGGAAGCAGCAGCCAGCTTCTTGAGCACATCATTGATTTTGAAGTTGGTCTTCTCTGACATCTCCTTACACATGGGGCAGCACATGGGAGTCTCAGCTTCCTCCCAGCTCAGACAAAGACAAGATCTACAGAAGTTGTGTCCACAGTCTATGGTGACTGGATCTAGGAAGAAGTTCATGCAAATTGGGCATGTGAGTTCCCGCTGGAAGGCTTGCAATGTGGCTGGATCCATGACTCTAGTAAGATCCTTTAAGAAACAGAAACCAATAAAGTTGTTCTACCCTGATGAGAGAAAGCAAAGATCTGCATACAGTTTCTCCCCCTACTTGCCCCCATAGAAAAATAGACACCATGAATGGAGACATCTTGGGTCTACAATCTGACAGAACTAAGAAAGTAATACATGTATTATGGTTGTTTAAAGTAAGAACCTGGGTTGGTACTTGGCACAACAGGTTAAAACCCTGGCCTGCAAGGTCTGCAGATGCCTGGCAGTTTGCATCCTGACTGCTCTACTTCAGAACCAGCTCCCTGCTGATTTATCTGTAAAGGGAGCAGAGGATGACCCGTGTCCTTGGGCCATTGCCCCTCCCCCCCCCAAGAGAAGTCCCAGAAAAAGATCCTGGCTCCTGGCTTCTGATTGGGTAAGCTCTGGCCATTGGGAACTTTAGGAGAGTGAACCAGAGAATCAAAGACCACTCATTCTCTCCCTGTCTCTACCTCTTTATAAAACTATTTCTTTCAAATAATTAAAAAAAGAAACCCTTCAACTCAATAATGAAAAAGTATGTAACAAATTTCTTTGGAGAAATTTAAGATTATGCTAAAAAACGAGATGATTCCAAGGTTTATTTTCATTAGCTCATTGGCTTAGAAACAACACAAGATCAGTATTTCTTTCTGAATCTCTCTACCTCTTCCTCCTCCTCCTCCTCCTCCTCCTCCTCCTCCTCCTCCTCCTCCTCCTCCTCCTTCTTCTTCTTCTTCTTCTTCTTCTTCTTCTTCTTCTTCTTCTTTTCTCTCTCTCTCTCTCTCTCTCTCTCTCTCTCTCTCTCTCTCTCTCTCTCTCCCCCTTCTTCTCTGCTAGTCATTGGCTTTAATGGTCACAAAACCATGGGGCTCCATACTAAAAGTCTATATCTGCTGTCTTCCAGCTCACAGAGGGACTTATCTGAAGAAATCAATTAAGAGATTAGTCTTAATCTAAGATTATTGGATTAACCAGTGTTAAGCTGAATGTTCGACTTCTAAAACATTAAGCAGATGGGTTTCTTTTTCAACTTTAACCCAAGGCCTTTTCTTCAAGTAATAAAATACAAAAATCGTATTCACTTTGAGAAAATATGATTGTCACAGAGTCAGTTCATGTCATCAGAGAGATTGTCACATTCCGGAAATGTGAACAGTCAACTACAGCAATGGGCAGCAATTGCCCTATTGTGTTTTCAATATTTATTTACTTGTTTGATGGTTAGAGTCACACAGAGAGAGAAACAAAGGCAGAGAGAGAGAGGGAGAGAGAGAGAGAGGGGAGAGAGAGTGGTTTTCCATCCTCTGTTTCACTCCCCAATTGGTTACAATGGCTGGAGCTGTGTCAATCGAAGCCAGGAGCCAGGAGTTTCTTCTGGTCTCCCATGTGGGTACAAGGAACCAAGGACTTGGACAATCATCTACTGCTTTCCCAGGCCACAGTAGAGAGCTGGATCAAAAGTGGAGCAGCCAGGACTATATCTAGCACCATTATAGGATGTCGGCACTGCAGGCGGCGGCTTTACCTGCTATGCCACACTGCTGGCCTCTGCCCAATTGTCCTTTAAATCAAGCCCCCAAAATGATAATGAACACTGGATTTCCTTCCAATTCTAGAATATCCATAGATGCAGATAATGAGGCATGAATGATTCATCCTTATTTTCCCAAAGAGACAGATGTCATATCTTGGGAGCACTTTTATGTTGGTTGGCTCTATTTTGAATATTTTCCACAATTAGTCTACAAAGCAAGGTAGCACACTCTTAAATAATGGTTTTCAAATTATTTCAACAGATTTAGGAACATTTTGATTTGTATAAAGGCTCCTATTCATTTCTCAGTGACCACAGGAAATTGGTTCCGCCAGACCTGGGCAGACAGCAAAATTCACAGATGCTCAATCCCTTATATAAATGGTACGGTGTGGAATTTGCTGTGGCTTGGCAGGTAAAGCTGCCACCCACAGTACTGGCAAGCACATATAGGTGTCGTTTGAGTCCCGGCTACTCCATTTCTGATACAGCTCCCTGCTATGGCCTGTGCATGTTGTAGAAGGCAGCCCAAGTCCTTAGGCCCTGATAGGAGACCTGCAGGAGGCTCCTGGCTCCTGGCTTCAGATTGGCCCAGCTCCGGCCATTGTGGCCACTAGGGAGTTAACTAACAGATGGAAGAAATCTCTCTCTCTCTCTGACTTGTGACTTGTGTAAAAATTAAAAACAGAAATCTTTAACAACTTACAATCTAGTAACGCATAAAGACATGGAATACAAAGTCAAATAATTTATCACACAAATCAATATATACGAATGTTCTAATCATGGATACTTTCCTTACCGATATAATTTCAGATAAGTAGGAAAGCCACAGGATAGCTTTGAGAAAACATCTGTAACCTGATCGTTAAGCTTAAAGTATTTTTTAAAAGAAATTGAACATGAAAACCTATCCTCTAAATTTGATACAGTGTGTGCTTCGAGAGGTCTCACCTCTGGAAGTGCAGATGTGGTTGGTCTTCAGCTCTCCAATGCACAGTTGCTTCCAGTTCAAGACCTTCTCTTCTGGTCTAAACTCCTCTGGGTGTGTCCCCTTTTATAGGATTTCACCTGACCCACCCACCAAACCCACTCACTGAGAGCACCTCTGTCTTTAGAACTGATTGGATTTGCATAATGAGCTTACAGGGAAGGTGGAAAAGTGATTCATTGGATTAGCACAGTACAGAAAACAGTACCCAAGGGCTAAGAGACAAGCAAAATGTCGACTGGGTTTGGGAGATGTGGGGAAGTTGACCGGATGCAAATAGTTTCTCAAGAAATTTTCACTGAGGGCTGAGAGTGCCACGTTTTGGAACAAGCTGACACTGGCAGAACGTGAGAGGGCGGCGGGAGAATGGCAGAAGTCTCTGTGGCTCTCCTCTGCCTCAGAGGAACCACCTCTTCCATGCTGCCACTCCCCTTGCAAGACTTTGATCCTGTTGTAGCTTACATCACAAACCTCCTGCACCCATAGTTAGGCTCTTTCAGATGCTGCTCCCTAGATTGTTCCAATTCTGTGAATGTCTGCCATTGTTTTTTTCCCAAAGTGCCCCCAGATCTCTGCTCCATGGTCTCAGATGTTTCCTTAAATGGTTAACTTAGGGGATGGCCTTCTGCATAGTGTGTTAGGTCAGTACTGCTCACAAGGCTGGCCTTCCATGTGGGAGCTCTGGTTTAGTCCCAGCTGCTCCACTACCAATCCAGCTCCCTATTTTCATGCCTGAGGAAGCAGTGGCAAATGGTCCAAAAGTGTGGCCTTCTGTCTCCCACTGGGAGACCTAGTATAAGCTCTGGCTCCTTCCCTGCTCAGACTAAACTATTATTAATCATTCAGGATACACCATGATATTTCTGTAGAAAATCATTTTACACATTCCACAACAGGATTTTCCAAAGGCTTCCTTGCCAGAACTTCAGCATTTAATGCATATGGCATCAGAAAAATAACAGAGAATTATTAATTTATAAGACACACAATTACAATAGGCAAAAATTTTATAATTAATTTTAGTTTTTTCTTTCCTTTTTTTTTTTTTGACATATAGAGTTAGTGAGAGAGAGACGGAGAGAAAGGTCTTCCTTCCATTGTTTTTCACCCCCCAAATGGCTGCCATGCCCAGAGCCAGGACTCAGGTGCTTCCTCCTGGTCTCCCACACGGGTGCTGGGGCCCAAGCACTTGGGCCATCTTCCACTGCCTTTCCAGGCCAAAGCAGAGAGCTGGACTGGAAGAGGAGCAACCGGGTCTAGAACCCATTACCCACAGGGGATGCTGGCACTGCAGGTAGAGGATTAACCAAGTGAGCCATGGCCCCGGCCCCTATAATTATTTCTTAGACACATGGACCTGACCTGAGAGCAATATAGGACTGCTTATCACTGAGTTATAAAATAAAAATTCCTCTATTTTCACGATTTAAGGTAAAAAACTTGAATCCATTTCTTTGGACCCAGTCCTCACCTGATGATTGGAATTGGTCCTCTGCAACTTCCAGGGATGGATGCTGGGTATGGTAGGTGTTCTGAGTTCCCGGGGCTCTGAAGGATCAGGAGGTTTCCACAGCCCAGTCAACACCAAGTCTCAGAGCTGAAGAAACCTTGACTGGGTGAGGTCTTTATATGAAGAGGAGCAAGCCTCACCCTGATGTGGTTATTGAGGCACTGAGGCCTGGGGGGAGGGGCACTGTGTCCCATCATCCTTTGGGTGAACTCCTTTCCAGGGTATTTGGTTAACAGCAATTGGATCAATCTCAAACTGCAAAAGTGCTCTTGATTGAAATGCTTAATTATTTGAGAGTTGATATTTGTAAATATTTGAAATCCAGATATCCTCTTATTATACCCACCAAGAGGTTATTATGTCCAAAAGCCTATATTAATAGAAAGGTGAATTCTATTTTGACACTCACAAATCAATCCAAGGAAGTTATGAATAGGGTTGGACATATCAATAAATATCAAGGAAAGAACATCTGGAGATATAACACTGAAGAAGCTCCTGGGTCAGCCTGAACAGCCCAAACTGTCCAGCGGTTTGTAGAGTGAAATAGCTGATGGCAGATCTCTTTCTCACTGTCTTTCCCCCTCATTCACCAGCAAAGGCTATTTAAATATATTAAATTAGAAATGATAATTAACTGCTCATGTAAAAGCATTTTAATAAGACATACATTTTTTTCTTAGAATTCCCAAAAATTGCTAGTAGTTATGTAGTTTAAATGAAAGGATTTCATTGTTATGTGAAAGAAATGCATATGGGGCTGGTGCTGTGGTGCAGTGAGTTACCACCCTAGCCTGAGGCACTGGCATCCCATATGGGTTCCAGTTCAAGACCCAGCTACTTCACTTCCAACCCATCTCTCTGCTATGGCCTGGGAAAGCAGTAGAAGATGGCCCAAGTCCTTGGTCCTCTGCAGCCTTGTGGGAGACCTGGAGGAAACTCCTGGCTCCTGGCTGAGGATCAGTGCATCTCTGACCATTGCAGCCAATCGGGGAGTGAATTCTGATGGAAGACCTCTCTCCCTGTCTCAGTTTCTCTCCCTCTCTCTCTCTCTCTCTGCCTCTCTGCCTCTCCTCTCTCTAACTCTGACTTGCAAATAAATAAACAGATCTTAAAACAAAGAAAACTACAAAATGCCACTCATTTGGTAATTTCAGTTTCATGAACCTGTGGATGAAGGGATTATGAGAATGAGGGTGGCCCATTTGTCTCGTGAGTGATGATTGATGGATTATGTACATATGAATTGTATAAAGTTAAGCCAGATGCAGAAAGGACCATGGAGCACAAGTGGAAGGTGAAGATCTTATCTAAAGTGACACCAAAACAGAAATGGGACTTAAAATGACAACGATTACCAGAAATTAAATGGAAACTTTTTTTTGTTTTTTCCAAGATTTTATTCCTTTAATTAAAGTCAGAGAAACAGAGTTCAAGAAAAATAGAGACAGACAGAGAGAGAGAGAGGGAGAGAGAGGGAGAGAGAGAGAGAGAGAGAGAGAGAGAGAGAGAGAGAGAGAGTTAGTTCACTCCACAAATGGTGGCAATGATTTGGCTAGTTCAAGCCAGGAAGGAACCAGAGCTTATTCCAGGTCTCCAGTGAGAGGCAGAGGGCCCAGCTCTTGAGCCATTTGCCACTGCTTTCTCAGGAATGAAAGTAGGCAGCTGGGTGGGAATTGGTGCAGCTGGGACTGAAACCAGAGCTCCCACATGGAAAGCTAGCCTTATGAGCAGTAGTGACCTAACACACTATGCAGAAGACCTAAGTTAACCATTTAAGGAAACATCTGAGACCATGGAGCAGAGGCCTGGGGGCCATGTTGGGGAAAAAATAATGGCAGACATTCACAGAATTGGAACAATATCTGTGTGATAAATTATCTGAATTTTAATTCCATGTCTTCATGCATTACTAGGTTTTAGGTTTATGGATTTCTATTACCAAATACACAACTTATAAAGGAATGCATGCACAGTGTGCTATGCACATTGGAAGCTTCAGAGTGTGTTCTGAATATTTAGACATTACATCCTTAACATTACTTTACAATGAGAGGATACAGGGGAATCCTATACCATCTATATAACGGATCGAGAATCTGTGAATTGTGGTATCTGCCAACGTCTTGTGGCAGCAATTTCCTGTGGTCACTGACAAATGAATAATAGTTTTTATGGGAATCAAAATAATCCTAAATGTGTCAAGATGATTTGAAAACCCTTATTTTAAGGATCTACTTCCTATCCCTGAAAAACCTTTGCTTTGTAGATTAAATATGTAAAATATTCAAAATAGAGCCCAGGAAGAGAAACGTGCTCCCCAGAAATGGCATCCACCGCTTTTCACAGCAGAACTGATTTCTTTGGGGATCAGATAATAGTTTGTTGGAGGGGCCGTCTTGTTTCTTGTAGGATATTAACAGAATGCCTGATCTCTACACAGTAGGTGCCAGTAGTGACAACCAAACATATTTCCAAGCATCAACAAATGTCCTCTGGAGGGAAAGCTACTTCCAGTTGGAATTATTGAATTAAACAATTGGAGAACAAATACAGGTTCTTCAAATCTAGATGAACATACAGAGCAGTAACCCATAAGATCATTAGTAGGTTTACTTATGAAAACCTAAGTGTGGGCCTGCGCCATGGCTCACTTGCTTAATCCTCCTCCTGTGGCACCAGCATCCCATATGGGTGCCGATTCTAGTCTCAGTAGCTCCTCTTCCTGTCCAGTTCTCTGCTGTGACCCGGGAAGGCAGTGGAGGATGGCCCAAGTGCTGGGGCCCCTGCACCCGCATGGGAGACCAGGAGGAAGCACCTGGCTCCTGGCTTTGGACCGGCATAGCTCTGGCCATAGTGACCATTTGGAGGGTGAACCAACGGAAGGAAGACCTTTCTCTCTGTCTCTTTCTCTCACTGTCTAACTCTATCTGTCAAATAAAAAAAAATAAGTGCACCAGCAAATTAGTATCATTGTGAAATGAAACACAAACCAATTAGCTACACTCTAGAAAAAGCTACCATTTCATATGCACACTGTAAAGAATTTAAGGTAAGTGTTTAAGGATAAGATGATGGAGAAATGTAGTATCCCCCAAAATCTGTTCTTACCTGGTTGTGGGAGGAAGGTCACTGATATACTAAGGAATGAGGTCAGAGTCCTCTGAAATTCTGCAGAGGCCACATGGCCTTCACTTGACAGAAGCCACCCAGAGCCACTCCAGCTATATAGAAACTGTGTGGCTTGGGGCAAGTGTTGAGGTACACCAGGTAAAGCTGCCACCGGCATCCAATATGGATGCTGGTTCAAGTCCCAGCTGCTCCACTTCTGATCCAGCTCCCTGCTAATATGCTAACTGGGGAGAGTAGCAGAAGAAGGTCAAGTGCTTGGGCCCTTGCATCCATGTGGGAGACCTGGAAGAAGCTCCAGACTCCTGGCTTCAGCTTATCCCAGACTTGGCCATGCGCCATTTGGGAAGTGGACCCCTGGATGGAAGATTCTCTCTCTCTCTCTCTCTCTCTCTCTCTCTCTCTCTCCCTTCTTCCCTCCCTCCCTCCCTCATTCTTTCCCTCCCTCCCTCCCTCCCTCTCTGTGTCTGCCTGAAATGACACCTTAGCAGACAAGAGGGACCCCATCTTGAGAAAGCAACCCCACTATGGATCTCAAGTCTGAAACTAAGGTCTAAAACTAAGACAATAACAACAGTACACTACATCCTGCTTGGCAAAACCTAGAAATCTTCCACTGTCTTCCACTGTCTTTCCAGGCCAAAGCAGAGCACTGGACTGAAAGAGGAGCAACTGGGACTAGAACCGGGTGCCCACAGGGGATGCTGGTGCCGCAGGCAGAGGATTAACCAAGTGAGCCATGGCCCTGGCCCCTATAATTATTTCTTAGATACATGAACCTTACCTGAGAGCAATATAGGACTGCTTATCACTGAGTTATAAAATAAAAATTCCTTGATAGATGGACAAATATTTAAAACTGAAAGCCTTATTCAAATATCACCACTCATATATATATAGAAATAGAAATATATATAAATATATATATATAAAACTACAAGCCATATATATAATATATATACACAATATATACAATATATATAATATATATTGTATATAAATATTTATATAATTGCATGTTAATATGTATTTAAATAAATATATATTGTATATATATACAATATATATAAATATATGTATAAAACTGCAAGCAACCCAGCACTAGAATCCTCCTCAGTTTAAACAACTACAACGGGGTCTGTGCCATGGTGCAGGGAGGTAATCCTCCGCCTGTGGCGCCAGCATCCAATATGGGTGCCAGTTCTAGTCCTGGCTGCTCCTGTTGCAACCCAGCTCTCTGCTACAGCCTCAAAAAGCAGTGAAAGATGGCCCAGGTGCTTGAGCCCCTGAACCTGCATGGGAGACTGGCAGGAGGCACCTGACCCTGCCTTTCATTTGGCATTTCTCCAGTCATTGCAGCCTTTTGAGGAGTGAGCCAATGGAGGGAAGACTTTTCTCTCTATCTCTCCCTTTCACTGTCTCTAACTCTACCTCTCAAGTAAATAAATAAAATCTTTGAAAAAAATTAAAGCAACTACAACTGATATTCCACCCAGAATAATAGATGAAGGAAATTCATTATGTGCTCCAAATATAAAATAACAATTAATGTCTATGGAAACAATGACACTCAATAAAATGTTACAATTGTAAATAAATATATACAAACATTAAATGCATGGAAGGCCACCACGAATAATGAAACTGAAATTTCTACAATTATTACAACAAGAAAAATTACAGGAATTTTAGGAACTAAAAAGAATTGTGGACTTAACAGATATCTACAAAACTTTCCATCCTACAATCACAGAATACACATTCTTCTCACTAGCGCATGGAACATTCTCTAGGATTGACTACATGCTAGTTCATAAAATAAGTCCAAAAGAATTTAAAAAATCAAAACCATACAATGCATCTTCTCATACTGAAATGAATTGAAGCTGGAATCAGCAGCTCAGGATATCTAGAATATACACAAACACATGGAAACTGAACAATATGCTCCTGAATGAACAGTGAGTCATTGAAATCAAAAGACAACAACATGGCTTATCAATATGAATACATTAATAAGCAAAACAGTAGTATATTTGGCACCTGAGATTGGACCTTTAATAACAGAGGGATTCCCCAAAATTTATTAAAAAAAAAAAACAGCAACATAAGAGCTAGCTTCCCAGGGGTAGTAACCCTGTTCATCCTCCTTCTCTACACATCCTCACCTATCCATGCTCTGGGCTGTAGCTGGGCACCAAGTCACAGCTAAGGGAAGGGGCTCCACTGTCAAAAGCACAGCTACCCAGGGTGCCCTGTTGCAGCTGGGGGACAGGGCAGTTTACATGTGGCATGAGACCTGGATTGGAGGGTACATAATCCTCTGGCTCTACAGGCTGGGCATTCCCACTGCTCCAGCAAGGGCCCAGGCTGGATGCCCTGGTTTGTGCTTGCCTAAGGAAGGGGCAGGGACTGAGACAGCTGAGATGGGATCCAAAACCCCAGACCTTCCTCTCCCCTGTTTCGGGCCTGCTTGGGTGCTCACAGGGACTGAGCCACTCCCACAATGCTTGCCTGCAATGTGTAGTGACTCCCTGTCTGGGCTAATTTCATGAGGGAAGGAGGGGCCTTGCCTAGGCAGCTCAGGGCTGGAGCCTGCCCCACCCTGCCAGAGAAAAAGCCACAGCTGCTCTGCTGCTTGTAGGCTTTTCATTCAAAACAGACAAACAGCAGGATTTGGACAGGTTTTTCCAATTGTAGCTTTCAGAAAAAGCATGGATTGGTTTCCTTTTGTGGTCTCTGTCTTTAAGGATGTGGTGTTAGTGCTAATAGAATTCATAGAGATGAGATTTTCACAGAGGGCTAGCTTCTAAGTGTCCTAAATTGTCTATAATGTATTTTAAAGCCAATTTGCATATTTTTAAGGTTAAAACTTTAAAAAAAAGCCTTTTATTTCTAAAGATGGTTAAAAAGGTTTTGAGAATTTTGGCTTTTCTCCTGGGTTTTTGATTTTTGAATTGAGCGTGCTTTTTCAATTATTAATTTTGAGTTGGAGAACTGGTTTGATTGCCTAGAAATGTGTTAGCATCAGGGAGGAAGAGCATTAAACATGATGGATGCTCCACTTCCTGCTGCAGAGGGTGGGATTTCCATCCCAAGATGGCAATCCCCCTATGGGAATTTCCAACCTTACCTGAAGATGGACAACAGACTCCACCCCAAGATGGCAGCCCCCATAGCTAGCCACATGCTACATGCCTGGTTAGCTGAGCAACTTTATTCTGTTTATTTTTTAAAGATGCTTCTAAACCGATTTTAATATTCAGTTTGTTTTGTTCTTGCTCTGCCCAGGTTTCTCTCTCTGTCTCTCCCTCTCTCTCTTTTGTTATTTTAAATAGCCTTGTGCTTGTTCCACCCCCTTCTCAAATATTTTTTTGTTTTATTTTTTGGCTCTGCCTAGGTGTTTTAAATATATATATATATATATATATATGTGTGTGTGTATGTATATATGTATGTGTATATATATATAGATTTATTTTTATTTTTCAGCTCTGCCCAGGTGTTTTAAATAAATATACAGAGTACTTTTTTATTTTTTGTGGCTCTGTCTAGATGTTTTAAACAACTTAGCATGTGCTCCACTCCATTCATAGGTATATATATATATATATATATATATATATATATATATATACATATATGTGTGTACTATATATGTATATATATATATACAGTGTATATGGATGTAACACATACACATTACATGTAATATATGTGGAACATGTGTGTGATATGTACAATATATGTAACTTATATAGTATATACATAATATATGTATGATATATATTAAACAATATATATTAAACTATAGTATGTATAGTGACTCTGGGATATCAGATTACTGGTTAAGCACATGTTCAGAGATATAACTGGGCCCACACTTAACCCTATCTATATTTTGCCTTCCAAGTTATGAAGTGATTCAACTATGAGTAACTCTACATCTGCTCCGTGTAGATTCCCTTAGGATTTATACTTAATAAAACAAAGTGTCTTATTGAAATCAGAAAAGTTTGATGCATTCCCAGTGAGATGCAGTACCAGACAGGGATGCCCACGCTCATGATTGCTATTGAATATAGTACTGGAAGTTTTAGCCAGAGCCATTAGGCAAGAAAAAGAAATCAAAGTGATACAAGTTGGAAGGAATAATGAAACTATCCCTATTTACAGATTATATGATTATTGAGGGTATCCAAAACACTCCACAAAGATATTATTGGAACACATAGAATTTAATAAAGTAGCAGGATATAAAATCAATACCCAAAAATCAACAGCATTTGTATATACAGACAGTGCCACAGCTGAGAAAGAACTTCTATTATCAATTCCATTCACAATAGCTACAAAAAATACCTTGGAATAAATTTAACCAAGAATGTCAAAGATCTCTAGGATGAGAACAACAAAATAAAACATTAAAGAAAAAAATAGAAGACACAAAAAATAGAAAAAACTTTTATGTTCATGGATTGAAAGAATCAATAACATCAAAATGTCCATACTTCCAAAAGTAATTTATAAATTGAATACAACACCAATCAAAATACGAAAGACATTCTTCTCAGGTCTGGAAAAAATGATATTGAAATTCATATGGAAGGAAAACAGCAGCTTCCTCCTGTGTGGTGTGGTGTGGTGTCATGGGCCCTCCTGCCTACTGTGTCCGTGGAGCTTTCCTGGAGCATCATTCTGAAAAACAGCAGTGAGAGAAAGACAAAAGCCACCTAGCATCAAGGATTTGTGAGTGGCTTTTCAATGTTCCAGGGGTACAAACTTGAGAATGTGGTCGAAAGAAAAAGAGCCAAGGTGATGGGGTGAGTACTTGTTTTCTTACCTGATATGAAAGTGCAGCCCAGGGATGGCCAGTGAGGTCATTCAGGGAGCAGGAGTGAACCAGTGCATGGGAGAGACTCTATCCTTCTCTTCTTCTCTCCCTCTCTCCCTCTCTCCCTTCCTTCCTCCCTCCTTTTCTCCATCAATAAATTAAGGGGAAAAAAAGAAAAAAAATCATATGGAAGTACAGGAAACCCCAAATAGCTAAAGTAATCTTATACAACAAAAACAGTCACAGGCATCACAATACTAGATTTCAAAGTATACTACAGGGCAGTTATAATCAAAAGAGCCTGGTACTGGTACAAAATGGATAGACCTATGGAACAGAATAGAAACACCAGAAATCAATCCAAATGTTTATAACCAACTTATATTTTATCAAGGAGCTAAAAACAATTCCTAGAGCAAGGACAGTCTACTCAACAAATGGTGCTGGGAAAACAGGATTTCCACATGAAGAAGTATAAAGCAAGACCCCTACATTACACCTTATACAGAAATCCACTCAACATGGATTAAAGACCTAAACATATGAACTGACACCATCAAATTATTAGAGAACATTGGAGAGAACCTGCAAGATATTGGCATCGGCAAAGACTTCTTGGAAAAGACCCCAGTGGCACAAGCAGCCAAAGCAAAAATTAACAATTGGGATTACTTCAAATTGATAAATTTCAATACTGCAAAAGAAACAGGAAAGTGAAGAAGCAACCAACAGAAGGGGGGGGGGGACATTTGCAAATTATGCCACTGACAAAGGATGAATAACCAGAATCTACAAAGAGATCAAGAAACTCCACAACAACAAAACAAACAATCCACTTAAGAGATGGGCCAAAGACCTAAACAGACATTTTCCAAAAGAGGAAATCGAAAGGGCCAACTGACACATGAAAAAATATTCAGGATCACTATCTATCAGGTAAATGCAAATCAAAACCACAATGAGGTTTCACCTCACCCCGGGTAGAATGGCTTTCATACAGAATTCAACAAACAACATATTCTGGTGAGGATATGGGGACAAAGGCACACTAATCCATTGTTGGTGGAACTGAAAAATAATAAAACCACTATGGAAGACAGTTTGGAGATACCTCAGAAACCTGAATATAGCCCTACCATATGACCCAGCCATCCCACTCCTTGAAATTTCCCAACGGAAATTAAATTGGCATAATAAAAGAGCTATCTGCACCTCAACATTTTCTGCAGCCAAATCACAATAGTTAAGACATTGAATCAACTTAAATGCCCATCAATGGAGTAATGGATAAAGAAATTATGGAATACATACTCTATGGAATACTACACAGCGGTAAAAAAAATGAAATCCAGTCATTTGCAACAAAATAAAGGAATCTGGAAAACATCATGCTGAGTGAAATAAGCCATTCCCAA
The DNA here is from genome assembly GCF_033115175.1 of Lepus europaeus. Lineage (NCBI taxonomy): Eukaryota > Metazoa > Chordata > Mammalia > Lagomorpha > Leporidae > Lepus > Lepus europaeus. The sequence continues at coordinate 1,732,886 of NW_026909276.1, forward strand.
AGGGGCAAATATCATATGTTCTCCTTAATTGGGGACAACTAACTGAATGCCTAAAAGGAAACCTGTAGAAATGAAACTGACCCTATGAGAAACAATGACTTAGGCTGGCGCCATGGCTTAACAGGCTAATCCTCTGCCTTGTGGTGCCAGCACACCGGGTTCTAGTCCCAGGCAGGGCGCTGGATTCTATCCCAGTTGCCCCTCTTCCAGGCCAGCTCTCTGCTATGGCCTGGGAAGGCAGTGGAGGATGGTCCAAGTCCTTGGGCCCTGCACCCACATGGGAGACCAGGAGAAGCACCTGGCTCCTGGCTTCGGATCAGCACGGCCGCAGTGGCCATTGGAGGGTGAACCAATGGCAAAAGGGAAGACCTTTCTCTCTCTCTCTCTCCCTCACTATCCACTCTGCCTGTCAAAAAAAAAAAAAGAAAAAAAAGAGAAACAATGACTTGATCAACCCTTGTCTTGACTATCAAGGAACAGTTTACTATTTTATTCTATTTAGTGTTTTCTTTTTCCATTTAATACCATTGGTTGAACTCTTTAATTAACACACAATTATTCTTAGGTGTTTAAATTCCACTGAAAATTGATCCCTGTTCAAAATAAGAGTGCGAATAAGAGAGCACATTCTCACTCGGACTTATCCCTAATGGTAGAGCCTGAAATGTGTCATGGGACTTCAAATCCCATTAAGTTGGCAGGTACCAATGCCATCTTACTATTTAAAATGATCAGTTTAAGTTCATAATTGATCATGAAGATAAAATTAAGTGTCAAAGTATTCACGTAAGTAAGACCAGTGTCTGCTAATAATAATTGATAGAATTAAAAGGAGAGAACAATTCAACATGGGAATCAGGATACACAGCAGACGCACAAAATGGCAAATGCCCTAAACAGCACTCGTTTCAGCATCAGCACTTAAGGCATCTAGATCTGGCTTAAAATCTCATGAGAGTTTCTCAGGCATGGAAAGCCAAGACACTGTGGCAAATAATGACCTAAATGGAAGATCTCTTTGAGTGAGATCTCAGTGGGAAAAATGGGCCATCAAAGAAGGAGATACCTTTCTCTGAAGGGAGGAAAGAACTTCCACTTTGATTATGGCTTTGTCTAAACAAGGTCAGAGTTTGTGAATTAAGAGGCTTCCATAGCCTTAGCAGCTCATGACAAGAGTCTAGGGTGATTACTGACATCATAAATAAGAGTGTCAATTGCTAAATCAACAGCAGGAGTCACTGTGCACTTACTCCCCATATAGGATCTCTGTCCTTAATGTGTTGTTCTATGAGAATTAATGGTAAAACTAGCCTTCAAACAGTACTTTATACTTTGTGCTTGTGTGGGTGCAATCTGTTGACATCTTTACTTAGTATATACTAAGATGATCTTCTGTATATAAAGATAGTTAAAAATTAATCTTGAGGCTGGTGCCACAGCTCAATAGGCTAATCCTCTGCCTGTGGCACCAGCACCCCAGGTTCTAGTCCTGGTCTGGGTGCCAGATTCTGTCCCGGTTGCTCCTCTTCCAGGCCAGCTCTCTGCTGTTGCCCAGGAGTGCAGTGGAGGATGGCCGAAGTCCTTGGGCCCTGCACCCACATGGGAAACCAGGAGAAGCACCTGGCTCCTGGCTTCAGATCAACACTGTGTGCCGGCCACAGTGGCCACTGGGGATGAACTAATGGAAAAGGAAGACCTTTCTCTCTCTGTTTCTCTCACTGTCCATTCTGCCTGTCAAAAAAAAAAAGAATCTTGATGTGAATGGGATGGGAGAGGGAGTAGGAGATGAGATGGTTTTCAGGTAAGAGGGTGGTTATAGGGGGATTCACTATAATCCAAAAATTGTACTTATGAAATTTATATTTATTATATAAATGTTTTCTTAAAAATGTATATACCACTGAAAGTAATTTGCAGATTCAATGAAGTCTTAATCAAAATATCACTAATATTTTACTCAGATCTATAAAAAAGTTTCTAAAATTTATATGGAAATACAAGAGACCCAAAATAGCTAAAGATATCTTACAAAACAACAACGCCAGAGGCATCACAATACCATATTTCAAGACATTCTACAGGGTAATTATCATCAACATAGCATGATATTGGCAGAAAAACATATGTGTAGAAAAATGGAACAAAATAGAAATGCCAGAAATCAATCCATACACCTACAAACAGCTTAATTTTGACAAAGGAGCTAAAATCAATCCCTGAAAAAAGTACAGTCTCTTCAATAAATGGTGATGGGAAAATTGGATCTCCAAGTGCATAAGTATGAATCAAGTCCTCTACTTTAAAACTTACACAAAAATCCACTCAAAATGGATGAAAGACCTCAACAAATGACACAATACAATCGAATTATTAAGAGCACACATTGGCAGAACTCTCTAAGACATTGGCAGAGTCTTTACATGAGAAAGACTCCAGAAGCACTTGAAATCAAAACCAAAGTTAACTAATGGGATTACATAGCTGAGAAGCTTCTGCATGCAAAAGAAGCACTCAGCCAAGTGAAGAGGCAACCAACAGAATGGTAGAAAATATTTGCAAACTATATAATTGATAAATGGTCAATATCCAGAATCTACAAATAGTTCAAGAAATTTAACAACAATACAAACAATCCAGTTAAGAAACAGGCAAAGGACTTGAATAGGTATATTTGAAGAGAAAAATTCAAATGGCCAACAGACAGTTGAAAAAAATGCTCAAGATCACTAGCATTAGAGAAACACTAAATTAAAAAAAAATAATAATCAGATTTTTGCTTTACCCTAGTAAGAATGACTCGCATACAAAATCAACAAATAACAAATGCTGGCAAGGATGTGGGTAAAAAGTATACTAATCCACCTTTGGTGGGAAATCAAGGTGGTCAAGCCACTAATGGAAGACAGTATGAATATACATCAGAAATCTGAATAAAAACCTAAAATATGATCCAGCCATCTCAGTCTTTGGAATTTCTCCAAACCAAAAGAAATCAGCATATTAACCCGCATGTTCATTGAAGATCAATTCACAATAGTTAAGATACAGAATCAACCCAGATGTCCATCAACTGATAACTGGACAAATAAATTATGGTATATATACTATGGTGCAAAACTAAGCTGAAAAAATGGAATTTTGCATTTTGTAGTAAAATGGATGCAACTTGAAACCATTATGTTTAGTGAAATAAACCAGTCCCAATAACACAAATGTCATCTTTCTTCTCTGATCTATGATAACTACAATATAATGTATTGGAATGACATGGGCATTCTAAGGTTCCTTGATTGTTTACATTCCATGTAACTTCTGTTAAAGAGCAGTGTTTATTCTTCATATAATTTTTTGTACTCTTTGCTTAATGTAGGGTTAACCTTATGAGTATAACAAATTTTATGAGCATAAAGTAAATTGAAAAAAAGGATCTTTGTAAAAATTAAAAGTAAGAATACATCAGGGAGGAGGAAGAAGAGTTGGAGCTTTGATGGTAGGGAGGTTAAAATGGGAAATGTCACTGTTTTTCCAAATCATTCTCTCTCTTCTCTCTCTCTGTATATTTGATATACATGAAAATTGCAAAACTTAAATACAATTTAAAAATAAAATAAAAACAATATTAGAAATTTATGGGATATAATCTTATAACTTAATATATCAGTCTTAGGAGTTCCTGAATGTGTGAAAAGACAAAATTGTTTGGAAGGCATTTTCCATGAAATGATTACAAAAAACCGTCTTGATTTGGAGAAAGAAATGGATGTCCAAATGCAGGAAGCACAAAGTACCTCTAATAGACATTATCAGAAAAGATTTTCACCATTGCAGTCAAACTTTCATCAGTGAAACATAAAGAAAATATTCTTAAATATGTATGGGAGAAATGCCAGATTATTTTCAGAGGCTTTCCAACTAGAATCACCAGAATCTGAACAGGTGAGGAGAGAATGGAGATATATAACTCAAGTCTTAAGAGAAAAAAGAAACTGAAAATCCAGAATACTTAACCCTGCAAAACTTTCATTTATGAATGAAGGTGAAATAATGGCTTTCCAAAACAAACAGACATTGAAACAATTTGTCATTATTCGTCCAGTCTTACAAAAGATGTTTCAGGATATGCCACACATAGAAACACAGATAGTCATCATTATGAGAGAATGTGAAGACAGAAAATCTCACAGTGAAAATACGAAGGAAATAAAAAATAAACAATAGGAATATTTATGGAAAATGTCAGGGCCAACTCATTACTTATCAATAATAACCTTGAAAGTAAATGGCCTCATTTCTGCAGCTATAAGATACAGACTGGTTGAGTAGATTAAAAATCAAGACCCATCAATTTTCTGCCTTCAATAATCACACCTTATCAACAAAGACAAATGAATGAAAGGATGGAAAAAGATATTTGGTGTTAATGAAAAAGAAAAAGAGCAGTTACATCCATCCGAATATCAGGAAAATTGACTTTAACGCAAAAACTGTTAATAGAAATAAAGAAGGATATTATGTAATGATTAAAAGATCCATTCAACAGGATCATGTAAATAAAATAAGTGAGCATAAATCCAATTATAAGGAGTCTGGGTATTTGAAGAAATGATAATGAGTACAAAGGGAAACAGACTCCAATACAATAGTAATGGTGATGTCAACATCCCACTTGCATCAATGAACAGATCTAATAAACAAAATCAATGAATAAATAACAGAGTTCATTGACACCATGAATCAAATGGACCTAACTGAAATATGGAGAACTTATTACCCCACACTTGTAGAACACAACATTTTCTCATCTATATATGGAACTTTCTCTAGGATAGATCACTTACTAAGCCATAAAATATGTATCAGCAAATTCATCATACCATGCATCTTCTCAGACCACAAATGAATGGAGTTGGAAATCAACAACTCAAGAATCTCTAGAACATATGAAAACACATGAAGGGTGAAGAACATGCTCATGAACGAATAGTGGGTCATAGAAGAAATCAAAAGAGAAATAAAAAAAATTCTGGTACAAAACGATGATAAGACAACACATTGAAACTTAAAAGACATGATGAAAGCAGTGCAGGAGCATCATGGCTCACTTGGTTAATCCTCCACCTGTGGCACTGGCATCCCATATGGGCACCGAGTTCTAGTACTCAAAAAGTAATCTATAGAGTGAAACTGACATTTTGAATTGTGATTTTTAAGAGGACTTGGCTCTACTGTTGAGGTTTAGTGGTTTTGTTTTTGTTTTTATTTTCCTTCATACTATTTGTTTAAATCTTTACTTAGTGTATTCCTAATTTAATAAGCATATCAAATGGAAAGTAGATCTTTGTAAAAACAAAAATGGGAATAGGATAAGGAGGAGGAAAAAGGGTGGGTGTGTGTGAGGTAGGGTGGGAAGTACTACTATGTTCCAGGATCTTTATGAACTATGTGAAATTGGCATACTCTAAATAACATTTTTAAAAAAATGAAGACTTCTATTTGTGGTCCTTTTTATTCTCATGATAAAACATATTATGCACATAGAGATATAGAGAATAGTGTATAACTTTGTACTAGCATTCAGACCACTCAAATACTCCAGATGGTCTAGTCCATTTCTGATGTAAAGATTTCAATGGTTAAATTCTTGTACACCTTTTCTTTTTTTTTCATTTTTGGTTTTTTTTTTACAGGCAGAGTGGATAGTGTGAGAGAGAGAGAGAGAGAGAGAGACAGAGAGAGACAGAGAGAAAGGTCTTCCTTTTTGCCGTTGGTTCACCCTCCAATGGCCACTGCAGCTGGCGCATTGTGCTGATCTGAAGCCAGGAGCCAGGGGCTTCTTCTGGTCTCCCATGCAGGTGCAGGGCCCAAGCACTTGGGCCATCCTCCACTGCCTTCCCGGGCCATAGCAGAGAGCTGGCCTGGAAGAGGGGCAACCAGGATAGAATCCAGCACCCCAACCGGGACTAGAACCCGGTGTGCTGGCACTGCAAGGCGGAGAATTAGCCTGTTAAGCCACGGCGCCGGCACGTACACCTTTTCTTAAAAGCTGTGTTTATTCAATATCTAGTCTCTGGATTTATGGTTGTACATTGGCATTTCTAAGAAGCCATGGTTGACCCCACCCAGAGTGTTTTCTCTGTTGGATCATCACAGTTGAGATGCTGTATACCTGACCACAGGGAAGACACATAAGAAACCATGGTCCTTTACCCTAAGAGGAATAGGAATTAATAAAATTATACAATCTTCAGGATTTTTAAAAAGATTTATTTATTTGAGAGCTTGTTTGGAGGTTCTAGCAGGGGAGCACAGCTACTCATATACCCTTGACCGAAGACTGGTCCTCCTCTAGCGGGGAAGGTCATCCTCTTCGAGCGCGCAGCTTCAGGAGGGACACACATGGAGTGGTGAGGGAGGAAGGGGACACCCGCTTAGCCAGCCAGATCAGTTGAATCAACCCTGGCGATCAATGGGGTGACAGATGTCGCAGCCAGATCACCCTCACATCCAAGATTTATTTATTTGAAAGCCAAAGTTACAGAGATGGTGAGGCAGAGGGAGAGAGAGAGAGAGAAGGGGGAGAGAGAAAGGGTTAAGAGAGAGAGAGGTCTATCATCTGCTGGTTCACTTCTCAAATGGCCACAGTGGTTGGAACTGAGCCATTCTGAACCCAGGAGCCATAAGATTCTTTTCAGTCTCCCATGTGGGCACAGGGGTCCAAGCACTTGGGTTATCTTCTGCCTTCCTAAGCACATAAATAGAGAGCTGCATTGGAGGTGGAGTAGCCAGGACTTGAACTAGCACCCATGTAGAATGCCAGAACTACAGGTGTTAGCTTTACCCCCACTACACCACAACAGTGGCCTCAATGTTTAGTTTTTGTTAATCTTGAAAGCAGAGACACTCAGAGGTGCAAAATGACTTTCTACCTAATGGTCTAATCCCTGAAGGCTCATAACAGCTGGATCAGGAAAGCTTAAAGCCAGGAGTCTTGAACTCAATCTGGGCTTCCCATTTGAATGGTGTGATCCAAATATTTAACCCATCACCTGCTGCCTCCCAGTATGTGCATTATCAGGAAGCTAGAATCTGAAGTGAAGCTTGACTCAAATCCAGGTATTCAGACTGGGGTGTGGACATCCTAAGCACTTTATTAAGCACTGTACAAAAGACTTTTCTCCAAATCAACCCATTTTCAATCAGAATTCATCATATAATGCTCATTTACAATATTCTATCACTTCAATCTTGTGACCAATTGTTTCTATTGAGTGGCCCCGTATGACCTGTTCTTCATCACCAGACATTTTTTGCTACAACAAACCTACAAAGCTCTTTCATTCTTCTGGATTCATCAGCCTCTTAAAATTCACTCATATTAACAGGCTTATAAAAATATCAGAGACAATATCTAGTGATATACAATGATCTCAGACTCCAAATCTCAGGACATCAGTTGACACCAATTTCTTGGCTGAATACAGTTCAAAGTGATATGGAGACCAGCTGGCTCACATTAGCCAACAGTGCTTTCTTCTGTGAACTTGCTTCCTCTTCTCACATTTCCTATGCACTCACTCTTTCTCTGGCATCAAGTCCTACATAAGACACTCATACATCCTACTGTCTCAACTTTGTTTTGCAGAAAAATAAAACTAAGATGGAAAGAAATTCAAGCAGATCAAAACATCCCCTACTCTGATCAAGTCATATGTAATAAAATGAAGCCCACATGGAAATTCAGGCTCTTTCAGTATAAAGTAAAACAAGACACCATGCTAGCAAATGTACAATTACCTGGCTATGCCATCATTAGTCAGCAAACTAAACTGTGTCTCACTCAATAGAATCCATAACACATATAGGAATCAAACACCAAATCTAAAATTCAGAGAAATTAGTGGACTTTTGAATTTAACTGTACTCTTCCTGTCCCTCAAGGTTGTTTGTAAATAAAATACATGCCAATGAGGTTTAGAAGAAAGGAATTTATTGAGGCTCTAGTGATTAAAAACATTAGAAAAGCAATAATCACATTATTAATAAATAGAAATTAATTAGAAAAACAATAATTTCATCTAGACTTAAGAAATGGCTTCTAAAGGCACACCACATTATGTATAGTCCAACAATGATGATTATAAGGAAATAACTGTCATGTGTTAATACTTATACATGGATCAAGGAGCTAATGATTAATATGTTGTTGACCCTACTAGCAAGTCTCTGTCAAGTTTACCAAATCTGATCAGTCTTTGATTTATACCACAAGATTGTGCTCATCTGTCTCATGGAACTTCATGATTCAAATAACAAGAGAATCTCGTTACCTATGGTTACTGTCAAAAATAATAACTCACTTAATGACTTAAACAATGGAAATGTATACTATCACTATTTGAAGGATGAACATTAAATCATGTTCTGGCTCAAGCTGAAATGCAAGGAGGTCTGTGCTTCCTCCAGTCTCTAGGAAATCTCTGCCACTTCCAGCTTCTGGTGGCACCTGTCACTACTCACAGTTACATCACTTTCCTTTTTATCTGCATGATGACATCAATTTTCATTTTCATTGAGTATAAACCTCTATTTGCCTTTGGTTTGTGAAAAGAATTGTGATTGTAGGCAGGACTAAATGTAAAACCCAAGTTAACCCAATCACATATATAATATAATCACATATATAAATATATATATGTAATCACATATATAATTTTTTTCAACATAATATTCCAAAGTTAAATGATAAAAACATAAACTTAGTTAAGAGCCTAGAAAAAGTCCTCAGCCAAGCACTATTGTGGAAAATTAGTTAACATGGAAGCTGTCCCAAACAAAACAGCAGTCCAGCAAACCACTCAACCTCACTGAAACTGCCTACAGCCACACCGTTCATTTTCTTTTAAGTCTCTGATTATACTGAGATTTAACTTGATGAACACTTGGAAGAAGCTGAGGGGACTTGAGCAGGGATAATGAGTTCTTCCCAATGAGTTGTAATGGAGCTGGAAGAGATGACATGCAGGATTGTCCTCCAAATAGGAAATAAAAGAGTTATTGCAGCTAGAAGATCATCACACCATTTGTAGCCCAGTAATCAAGGAATGGCCATGCAAACTGGATAAATTCTCCATCCTGAGTATAAACCAAGACCTGAGCTGAATGTGAATATGATTAAAATTCAGAAAGGACTGTGTAAAAATTGGGAAGAGATGAAAAGACACATTTAATAAAACTGAGCATCACCTTTGGAGGGGAATACGACTAAAAAATAACAAAATCATTGTAAAGTTACATTAATACATAAGTGCATTCATGTACATGCTTCTCTGTTGCAAAGGGATCGACTTCTTTCCAAGTTCTTTTCTCTGGGCAAGACAGAATCGAAGGAAGAAAAGTAGAAAAAGGGGGATCATGAATGAAATAATTTCAAAGGGATTGGACACTCAAAAAAACACAAAAATTCAGATAAGGAGCATTGCAATTTATAGAATTTGAGGTTGCCCTTTATAGAATGAGGGTGATGTGTGGGACAACTTCTACTTGAACATTCAAAAAGATCTTGGATAGTTTCAGACATGCACATGGATAAATTGAAAATTATCATATGAGTATACAGGTGACCACAGTTTAATTGCCTGTGCTAGATACAACATTCACCATCCAGGACTGGAGAACAATATTATGGCTGGAACACTTGTCAGATGACGTGCCTGTGGTCACATCATGGTTTGTACTACAATAATGTGAGGAAAGAATCCTAGGCAGACAACAAAACTGCTGTACAACAAGTGATTTTGTAATTGATGAAGACGGTATTCCAAATGACTATTTATGATAACTGTTAACTTATTTGTTAGCAAAATTTATAAATGAAAGCACAACTCATTTAGTTGGTCCCACTTTAAAGGGAAATTAAAAATGCAGCTTGTATAACAATATAATTTCTGAATAATGGTTAACCAGTTTGCCACAATTCATCATGTGAATTGCCTAATAATTGCTGAGGTGTGGTTACACCAAAGAATTTTTCCAGGCACATTACATTTTCAGAGATTCCTCTGTAATCCTGCCAAGTTTTGCAAAATTTTGGATTATAGTAAAGGGTTTTCCAAATACATTACAGCCATAGGATTTTTCCTTTGGTGAGTTCTTAGTTAAACATTGGCAGATGACTTATGGTATTCTCATTTCTGATCTCTTCATGGGAACTGAATACTTATTCATTGGAGAGGGATTTTTTTTTAACATTCAATACATTGATTTTTTTACCCCTTATGACTTCTCTGATGATTTCTGATATCTAGTTTCCAGCTAATGGCTTTATCATATTTACTACATCCAAAGGATATCACCTTTTGTGCATTCTGTATCTATGTAAGTTTGAATTCCAGGAAAATATTTTTTTCTGCATTCATTACACTCCTAATAAAACCCTTGTGAGATTCTATGATGTATAATGATTGATTTCTGACAATTTTTTCACACTAATAATATTTACAAGCTTTCTCCCTTATGAGAGTACCTGTTGTAATGGTTGTGATTTCCAGCAAAAGGATTTGTCACATTGGTTTCTTTGATTTGGGGAAAAAGCTTTTCCACGTTCAGTATGTTCTTAAGGTTGTTCCCTTGTTTCAATGCCATGTGTTGAGACATTACTTTACAACAAAAGGCTTTTACATTCATGAATTTCCCTGTGAATTCTATGATGCTATAAAATGTGATTTTGGCAAAGAGATTTCCAACATCCATTGCATTCTTGAGGTTTCTTCCCCATGTGAATTCTCTGATGTCTTATGTGACTTCTGGATAAAAGATTTTCTACATGCATTGTATTCAACAAGGTTTTCCTCTATATAAATATGATTGCAGTAGTGTGTTGAATTTTGGTTAAAGCTTTCTTAACTCATTACATTCATAAGATTTCTCCCTTGCGTGAATTCTTTTATGTTTTATGAGGTCTGACTTATGGTAACAGGCTTCTCTACTGTCATTGCATTCATAAAGTTTCTCCCCTGTGTGAATTCTCTGATGCATTATAAGTTGTCAATTATGGCCAAAGGCTCTTCCACAGTCATTGCGTTAAAAAGACTTTAATCCTGTGTGAATTCTCTGGTCTGTTATATGTTGTGATTTATAGCAAAAGAATTTTGAACAGTCATCACATTTATGAGACTTCTCCCTTGTGTAAATTCTGATGCAAAATGAGGTCTGACTTTTGGCCAAGAGCTTTTCCATAGTCAATACCTTCATAGAGTTTTTCCCCTGTGTGAATTCACTGGTTGTGTTTTGATTTATAGCAAAAGGCTTTTCCACAGTCATTATATTCATGATGTTTCTACCCTGTGTGAATTATCTGATGAATTGAGTTGTGACTAATCCTAAAGGCTTTTCAACAGAACATTCATAAGGTTTCCACCCTGTGTGAATTCTATGACGTTTGATAACATCAACCTTTTGGACAAAGGCTTTTCCACAAATATTAAATTCATAAGATTTCTCTGCTGTGTGAATTGTTGAAAGCATTATGGGGCTGGCCAAAGGCTTTTCAGTCATTCATAAGGTCCCCCCCCACTTTGTGAATTTTCTGATGTTTCATGAGTTCTGACTTAAAGCTAAAGGCTTTTCTACAGTTATTACATACATAAGGTTTCTCTTCTGTGTGAATTCTCTGATGTTTGATGGGGCCTACTTCTGGCAAAAGGCTTTTCCACAGATATTCAGTGATTACATCAGGTGTTTCTCATGTGCGTATTTTCTGATGTTTGATAAGGGCTAGCTTATGGCCAAAGGCTTTTCCACAGTCATTACAGGTTTCTCCCCTGTGTGAATTCACTGATGTATTATGAAGCTTGACTTCTGAACCAAGGTTTTTCTAGTCATTACATTAAGATATCTCCCCTGTGTGAATTTGCTGTTGTTTGATGATGTCTGAATTTTGGTCAAAGGCTTTTCCATAGTCATTGTATTCATAAGGTTTTTCTCCTTTGTGAATTCTCTGATGTATTATGAGGCTTGATTTCTGGCCAAAGGCTTCTCTGTAGTTATTGCATTCATATGGCTTCTCCTCTATGTGAATTCTCTCATGATTTATAAGGCTTGACTTCTGGCCAAAGGCTTTTCCACAGTCATTACACTCATAAGGTTTCTCCCCTGTGTATATTCTCTGATCCTTGATGAGATCAGACTTCTGGCCAAAGGCTTTTCCACAATCATTACATTCAAAAGGTTTCTCCCCTGTGTGAGATCTCTGATGCACTGGAAGTTGGACTTCCAGTGAAAGGCTTTTCCACCGACATTATAGTCAAAAGTTTTTTCTCCTGTGTGAATTTGCCGATGTTTTCCAAGGTCTGACTTGCGTAAAAGGCTTTTCCACAGTAATTACCCTTATAAGGTCTTTCTCCTGTGTGAATTTTCTGATGCATTATGAGGTTTGACCTATGGTCAAAGGCTTTTCCACAATCATTGTATTCATAAGGTTTCTCCCCTGTGTGAATTTTCCACAGTCATTACATTAATAAGGTTTCTCCCCTGTGTGAATTCTCTGATGCATTGAGGCTTGACTTCTGACCAAAGGCTATTCCACATTCATTACATTCAAAAGGTTTCTTCCCTGTGTGAGTTCTCTGATGCATTACAAGGTTTGACTTCCAGTTGAAGGCGTTTCCACAGTCATTGCATTCATATGGTTTTTCCATTGTGTGAATTCTCTGATGTTTGGTGAGGTCTGACTTCTGGCCAAAGGCATTTCCGTAGTCATTACATTCATAAGACTTCTCCTCTGTGTGAATTTGCTGATGTTTGCCAAGGTCTGACTTGCAAAAAAAGACTTTTCCACAGTAAACACATTTATTAGATTTCTCCTCTGTGTGAATTCTCTGGTGTGTTATGAGGTATGATTTCAGAAAAAAGCCTTTACCACATTCATTACATATATGAGGCTTCTTCTGTGTGTGAATTTTCTCATGTCTAATGAGATCTGACATCTGGTGAGTTGTTTCTCCACATTCATTACACACATGGGGGTTTTCCTGTATGTGAGTACTGTGATGGATGGTATGGAAGGACTTACAACTGGATGATTTTCCAGAAGATTTATATGCATAGGCTTTTTTCTCTACATGTGGTCTCTGATTTATTGCAAGTTGTGATTGGTAAATGACAGGTTCCACATAACTAATATATTCATAAAATTTCTCTGTTATGTGGGTTTGTTGATCTATGCTGAGGTTAGAATTTTTATGGAAAGGTTTTACTATTTGAGCTGTTTTTCCAAAAGTGATAGTATACTTATGACAGGTTTCTCTTAAATGAACTCTGTCAGATTTATAGAATATCTTCTTCTTTGTCAAGACTTTCCCTTGTCCAATATGTTCAAATGGCTGCTTAACAGCCTGAATCTTGTAATGCTAAGAGGCTCACAGATCTGGAGTAAGGTCCCAGATATCTTACTGGCATCAAATTTCTCTCCAGCTTGTAGCTTATCAAGTCCACTGGGGGGGTATACATTGGAACATACATTGCATTCCACAGGTTTCATTCATGAATAATTTCCCTTTTTGATAATCAGTTTTGGGATATGGATTGAACTTACATTAAGTGTTTTTCTTAATTCAACTCTCTTGGGAGTGGTTGTCTTGTTATTTTTCATAACATCCTGATTCAGATTTTCATCCTGACTTTCCTGGTTGGTCTTAATCATGTCATCCTTTTTCATGGCAACTGAAATGAGAAAAAAAAAACAACCATATCAGTGAAACATAATTTTCTCCTGGCATATTCATATAAGTAGAATGAAGCTATTTTTTATCCAAATAGCATAAGATTTTTAACAAAATTGTTACAAGATGTTTATATGAAAAATATATAATTTTTCTCCTTACCATTAATATATTAAATTGTGCAAATAGATTTCCTCATGTCCAATCATGATTCTGCTTACTACCTGATTTTTTTTTCAAGTATGGCAGAATTGCTTTCGTGGTAAGATGTGTGTGAATTCACTGCTTAGGAGACCTGCATCCCAAAGTAGGGCCATTCTGATTCCTGGCTGCTCTGCTTCTAATACAGTTCATGTGCTTGAGACCCTGTAATACACCAGTGTAGACTAGAGAGTTTCAGGGCTTTGGCTTCATGCTAGTCTGAACTTAGTCTTGTAGGCATTTGGAGAGTGAGCTAATAGATCTCTTTCTCTCCTTCCTCAAATGGTCATTCTGCCTTTCACAAAGATGAAACAATTATATAAGATGTTCAAGAATGGACAAATATTAAGTAAAACTTCACCCATGCTTAGAAACCAATTTTTCCCTGTTCTTTTTCTCCCATTTATATTTATAAAAATATCTTCTCTGGTATTTTAACCATAAATATGGGAAAGTTTTACTGCATCATTTACTTGCAGGTGGAGAAGAATGAAATGTGTCTGCACTCTAAGCAGGACCACATTTAAGAAATGACACTTTAATCTATGTTTATCTCTTGTTCAGTCTTCCTAGGAAAACAAAATTTGTGAAAATTTTCAAAATAAAAACTCTGCTTTTATCTGCACTCTATGACAGCTTCCACATATTCCTATGGGAACCTGATGTCTTCAGCTTCTTATAACTACAATAGGTACAGGAAAGTCCCAATATACCCCCTTGGGAATAAATTCCCTACTGGTTTATAGAATTTGTTTCTGCATCTCAGGGTGTGTCCACCTTCTTTGAAAATGTTTTGTAACTCATTCTGAAATCACCAGCACTGGCTATTTCCTCTTAATTCTTTCTATAAGCACTCCTGTGTGATAATTTGAGTTTCTGGGGACTTTTGACCAGTTGTCTCCTATTTTCACAAATTTTCATTTCCTATGCCCTTTTATCATTTTGTTGTTTTTCAATGATGTTGAAAAATAAGAATCCATACTTCAAACTCTTCTTCTAAACAAATCTGAGCCATTCAAGATGAACCCTTGAGGTTACTTGACCTTGTTACTCAGAATTCCATGACTTTCTTGGTGAGTCTAGGACACTTTATTTTCATGTTCCTATATAAGTTCATGATTACCTTTATGAATTCTGATATCACAGCACAGAGGCTTACTCCAGATCATTTTTTAGCATTCACTTATTTTTTTACTTACTTGAGAGTGAGAGAGACAGAGAATGTGATACAGAGAGAATGAAATAGAGGGTTGCCAGCCACAGGCTCACTCTTAAAATGTTCCCAACAATTTAACACTTTCTTATTTATTTGAGAGACAAAAAAAGAAAAAGAGACTAAGAAAGGGAGAGTTCACATTTATTGGTTCTTCCCTGAGTTGCTTAAAATATTCAGTTATGTGCATGGCCAAAACCATGAGTGGGAACTCAGTTGAAGCAATTAGTAAGAAATAAATTTCTGTAATTGCCCAATTAACAAGCACTGAAGGTATTAATAAATGCTTAAAGGAAAAGGTAGAAAAGTGTAGAGAAGGACAAGTTAGAATTTGGGAAATGAATCTAACCCAGAAAAAAGCCTTCATAACAACAAAAAAGGATTGGAATTTTTTTTTTAAATCAAAGAACATCTTCACCAAGAACAAAATAATTATGGAGATATTGGTATCCCTAGATACTCTACAATGCCTGTGTCTGATATACAAAACCAGCTGTCATCAGCACTAAGTCTTGGGAAAAATTCATGGAAAGAGCACCAGTCAACATCTGCTGCACTGTTTTTGCCTTGGCCTCCCTGCCCAGTATGTGCAGACTGACCTGGAAGGCTCTGATTTAGGCATTCTTCCACCATTCATGGCACTACTTCTTGCTCCAACTTGGAAATCAAGTCAGGTTTGGTCATGCAGTATCCTAATAATGGAAACAATGTAGACTTTGTGAAATAAATATCTTGAGTTATTTAAAGAACTACAGTTTGGTCCAGGTGCTAGGCAACAAATGTTCCAATTTGAATCCTTTCCTAGATGGTAGACATTCAGATTATTCATGTTCTCAAATCTATACATGTCAATAATTAAACTTTTTAAGGTGTTCACTTGTTTGTAAACTAGCAAGAAAGGTTCCCATTTGGCATGTGATGGGTGTCACTTACCCAAGGAGTAAAAGATACTGTAGGTCTCCATATCACATCCCTGTACAGAATTTTCTGAGCATTATTCATATTCTGCCAGTCCTCCCAGGTGAAATACACAGCCAGGTCTACAAATCGTATCATCATCTGTAACAGAACACTTCTGCTCAGCATATCAACTCTGTCACAAAACAAGCATTCACAGAGTTGTATATCTTGTATATGGGAATGAAGAAAGAAGGAAAGGATGAGGTTTCATTTTAGACTTGAACTTTTGGACAGCCACACAGAAGTGTTCAACAGGGAGTCAAACTTAATGTATAAAAGCCATAAAAAATGTCCCAGCTGGAGGGATACAGGAGTTTTAGATCACAAAGGGCCACATATGTCAAGGGGAATTATACTAAAGACTGAAAGGGATACAATATTGACTCTTGGATGAGTAGTGTTCAGGAGAAGAATATAGAAGTATTCAGGGAAAAAGACAATGACTCATCACTGAAGCTATGATGGAAAAGAATAGAGAAGAATTTCCAGAAAAACATCATTCACAATCACTTCAAATATGGAAAAGAAAAGATATTTTAAAAGAGAGGCCAGGCATTTAGCTTAGTGCTTACCATGCTAGCTAAGATACACTAGTTCTACCTCTTAGTGCCCAGGTTGGATTTCCAGTGCCAGGTCCAGTTCCTAGCTCCCAGAATGAAGGAGGCCTAGACTACATTCCTGACTCTTGCCTCAGTCCTTCCCCACTTCTTTTTTTTTTTTTTGACAGGCAGAGTGGACAGTGAGAGAGAGAGACAGAGAGAAAAGTCTTCATTTTGCCGTTGGTTCACCCTCCAGTGGCCACTGCGGCCAGTGCACAGCAGCCGGTGCATGCGCTGATCTGAAGCCAGGATCCAGGTGCTTCTCCTGGTCTCCCATGGGGTGCAGGGCCCAAGCACTTGGGCCATCCTCCACTGCACTCCCGGGCCTTCCCCACTTCTGTTTGGTATGATTATTTAGGGAGTGAATAAGTATATGGGAGCTGTTTATCACTTAGTCCATCAGCTTCTTTCTCTGCCAAGCTCCTAAATATTTTGAAATAGGAGAGCAGATTCAAGTAAGAAAAAGAATAGTAAATAGCTTTTGGCTTTGTCTATGCATATTCTGTTAATACAATTTTGAAGAACTGAAATAACATTACACCAAATTAAAGTGAAACAATGGAATTATTTGCCCAAAAACAGATCTTGGGAGTCTACATTTATGACTAACTGAGAGAAATGCACAAAGATTTATTTAAGAACCTACAGTTGGCACCAGTATTGTGGTACAATTGGTTAAGCCTCTACCTACACTGCTGGCATCCCATGTGAGCAGACACCATGAGTCCTGGCTACTTCATTTCCAATCCAACTCCCTTGCTAATGTGCCTGAAAGAGCAGTCAAAGATGACTTGAATATTTGGGCCCCTTCCCAAATATGGGAGACCAAAATGGAGTCCCAGGCTCCTGGTTTGGCCTGGCCGAGTCCAAGCCATTGCCACCATTTGAGGAATGAACCAGTAGATTGAAGATATCTCTTTCTGTCTCTCCATCTCTCCCAATTTCTGTAATTCTGCCTTTCAAACAAAAAATAAATCTTAAAAAATAAAATAACCTGCACTAGGTTCTTTTCCTCATATTCCTGACCTCATCCCTGAATCAAGCTCAGCTCCTCAAAACTATTAGACTGTCTTACTCTAACAATTCAAAAACAAACTTAACTGATTTGTGTTTTAGTACTAGGTAACTCTTACCCTTGCAGGATGCTAAATATTTATTTCCAGGATTGCATTAAAACACTCCTCACTACATCATTTATTTGACAATAAAGATTGTTTCAGACACCATGACCCCCATTTAGCATATTGTACTCTAAGTTACCACTCAAATCATGTAACATATGTTTTTCTATGGCAAGAGAAAGACAAAAGACCAAATTGTCTTATCTTAAATGACTATAATGTTTCATTACCCGCCACATTCATCATTCATCTTGTTTGTGTATATTCCCTGAGAATAATTTATGTGTATTTTTATTTTAATTAATAAATTCTTATAAATTTCCTGAAATGAAAACATAACAAGCTAAGGAATATTTTAGAAAACCACTTACAGGTGAAGCATTAATTTTCTTTGCTCTTAGAAATGTGTGCAGATGCCAGAACCACACCTGGAAGAGAAAGTGAATGGAAGGAATTAAAAGAAGTCTATCTGGTTTCCTTCTACATTGATCTATGAAAAAACAGTAATATGATAGAGTAAATAAAGAATAATTAATACATTACCTGAGAAAACATCAACTTCACAGTGGAGGGATAAAACTTTAAACACAAAAATGCATAATAATGTGCACCCACTTCTATTAAGTGGCAGAGATTAAACTGAAGTTATCATTGGTCAATGAAAGCATTGTCTAATTTTTAAAATAATAATATAATAGTAAAAAATAAAATATTAAGGGTTATTGTTCAAATAAATGAAGTTATCAAAGAGATAAGCATTATGTTGTCACTAAAATGTATATTTACTGTATATTTACTGTAGTACACTTTTCCAGTAATGATTCCAAATAACATTCCCCATATTCATCCCTTCACAAGACCTTGTATTTCACCATTTCACTTGCTTTACCCATGAGATATTAATAAATGTGACAGAAACAGATAGTTTGCAAAAATATTTGCCTTCTCAGATTTTCCTTACTTGACACAATTATCTTCTGGAAAACCCTGGGTCCTGCCTGTGGAACAGGTAGAATCTAGCCAAGATTCACCAAAAATCACCATTTGAGTGACTGCTCCAATCTTGATTCAATTCTAGTTTCCTGCAAAAGCACACCCTAAAGAAAATCACCTGAAAAGCAATGTCTCAAATAGGTGTTAGCCTTTGAGCTGTGTTGGAGACTTGAATTGAGTTACTTTTTAAATAAAAATTACTTATTCAAAAATCAGATAAATCTTCTCTAAACCCAGATCTTCCAGTTTAAAGTCACCACAAATGCATTGTGTCTATAGATATGCTTACTGTGAACATAACATGTAATGGAAGGTGGGATCCATATGTTCTCTTGCCAAATAGAGTCTCCATGATTCAGACAGGACAGGGTACAACCTCTCAGCCACACACACACAGAGAGCATATTCCTGGCAACAAGGTATCTGGAGAAAACACAAAAGAGGATGCCTTGCCTCCAAATTAGCTGTGTCATGGCATTTCACTTTGTCACGACAGGGGAAAAGAAAATAGACCTGGATTCAAATAGCACCAAATCTCTTTGCTCTTACTGAATCTTAAACTTTCTGTCATATTTCTTCACTTCCTGTATGTCTTTTGAATTTACTATAACAGCTTCTTGTTTAGATTTTAAGTAATTCTTATAAATTTTACTAAAAAAAGTGTCCCTACTGCTACTCACTGTCATGCTTAAATTCTATACATCATTCAATTTTAATGCTTATGAGCTTAGTTAATTAATGATTATATTTGTAATTGCCACATATGATAAATTTAGTTAATTTACTTATTTTTAGTTAAAAGAATTAAACTCAATCAAATATTAGTCTCAGAACTGATTCATGGTATAATTTATGTGTTCTGGAGGCTTTTCAGATGTTGATTACACTTGCCATTAAAATACAGTTTTTAAAAATCCTGTGAAAGATAACTCCATGTGCACTAAACTGGTAAAATCCAGGGCATGTGTTGAAAAACACACATAATGGTAAATTTGGAAAAGCTGGTAAGTATTATAAATGGTTGGCAAAGAGCTTAAAAACCCACAATGACTCACTATGTCATTATTTTAGTATATATTAATGCTGAGAAAATCAGAAGTGTTTGTTAAAATTTCTACTACAATGCACTAGATTTATGATTTTCAGAATGTACTTGCCTATATATAATGTAGTTCTGTGCTAGCTTTGAGTAGCAGAAAGGCTTTTTTTGTTGTTTATTAAAGATTTTTTTTTTATTTGAGAGGTCAAGTTACAGACAGAGAAGAAGAGATAGAAAGAGAGG
Organism: Lepus europaeus; assembly: GCF_033115175.1. NCBI lineage: Eukaryota > Metazoa > Chordata > Mammalia > Lagomorpha > Leporidae > Lepus > Lepus europaeus. The sequence goes on from NW_026909276.1 coordinate 1,752,973, forward strand.
TCTTTTAGCCACTGGTTCACTCCCAAAATGGCTGCAACAGCTGGAGCTAGACAAATACAAAGCCAGGAGCTAGGAGCTTCCTCTGGGTCTCCCATATGGGTGCAGGGTCCCAAGCACTTTGGTCATCTTCCACTGCTTTCCCAGACAATTAGCAAAGAGCTGTATTGGAAGTGCAGCAGCAGTGACTGAAATCAGCACTCATATGGGATGATGGTGCTTCAGGTGAAGGTTTAACCTACTATGCCACAGTGTTGGCCTAGTGATAAATTTTAGGGAGACATCCTTCATGTAGATTAGTCTATAATATTGTAAGGTAAGGTTTAGGTTTTATTTTCCACACATCAGTATTTATCTTTTGGCAACTATAAATATTGAATATCGTGTATATGTATATATATGTACATATTTTGTGGCTGCAGATTTTGTCATTCTTTCTAATACTCTTTTTAATGCCTGCTATTATGCCATTTTATGGAAATTGAATTGATATTACCTGTGCACAATGATCAGGCATTTCCATTGTAATATGTGTTTATGTGTACAAGAAGTTTTGTGTCTGTGTGTATATATGAGTGCACAATTTTTGATAGTCTCAAAAGTAAAACTGAGAAATATTAACACTCATTTCAAAATCTGTCCTCCCCAGAGATGGGTGTCTATGAGTCAGACCACAAGACCCCTCTAAGTGTTATGGACTGAAATGTGCTTTCCTAAAACTCACACATTAAAGTGCTAACCACCAACATGACCCTACCTGTAGAAAGTGCTTTTCAGCAGGTCAAATAATATCTTATGTGTGCTGTTCATCAGGAGAAAGATTTCTGGAAATATCAAGCCAGTATGACCTTGATCTTGTATTTTCAAACTTCACAATTCTAAGAAGTAAATTTCCATGATATAAAACATATTATCTATGGAATTTTGTTGGCAAATTAATACAGCCTTATTTCTGCCAGCATTTCCTGCAGTCACCTAGAAGGTCCACACCATTATCAGGGAAATATAGAAGCTAAAGCTATGACTTCAGATGGACAAACCTCTAGAAACACAAGAAAGATACCCTTCTCAATGACCCAGAAAAAATAAAAAATATATCAAATCCAAGGACAGTAGAAAAAAGTGAATAATAAGGATCACAGTAGAAATAAATAAGGAAAAAACTTGAGAAATTACAATTAATAAAATTAAGAGCGAGTTCATTGAAAAGAAAAAAAAAACAATTCTCAAGCTATAATAAGAGAAACAGGAAATGATCCAAATGGATGCAATCAAAGAGAAGAAATAATATCTATTCAAACAGGAAAGTAAGAATTCACATTCATATTTTTGTTTGCAGATAGCATGATTTTATATGGAGAGAAACCTAAGAACATCATCAAGAAAATTCTGAAAATCACAAATGAACTTAGCAAAATTGACAATACAAAATAAAATCAGTTGCACTTTTGTACATAATAGTCAACTCAGGTGGGAAACAAATTATAAGAACAAACATATTTACAATTTTCACAAGAAAATAAAATACCTCGCAATAAATTTAATCCAGGATCTGAAAGCCCTCTACAATACAAGTCACATAACAATGATGAAAGAAAATAAATATATAAACATTGAAAAGATGTCTAATGAACCTTGATTGAAACAATTTGTATTTTTGAGCTTTTATACTAACCAAAGTAATGTGCACCTTTGATGCAATTTGCATTGAAATACCAATTAAATTCTTCACAGAGGGAATAGCACTGGGGCACAATGGGTTACATTGCCACCTGCAAGGTGAGGATTCCATAGCAGAATAATTGTTTAAGTACTGTCAGCTCTACTTTTGATCCAGCTCTCTGTTAATGTGATTGAGAAAGCAGGACAAGATGACTCAAGTACCTGAGTCTTTGCCACCAATGTGGGAGATGGAGATGGAGTTCCAGACTCTAGATTTGTCCTAGCTCAGCACCAGCCATTATTTCCTTTATGGAAGTGAACCAAGAGATGAAAGATCTCTTTCACTCTCTTACTCTCTTTGTCGCTCTGTCTTTCAAATAAATAAATCTTTTCAAAAAGGAAAACACTTCTTCACAGAACTAGAAAATAAAAAAAAAAAACTAAACTTCATTTCAAATCAGAAAGCCCCAAATTTCAAAGCCATCTTGAACAACATAATAAATCTGAAGGCAGCACAATATCTAATTTCAAGACATTATAAAAGTAGTGTAAGCACTGGCATAATATCAGACACATAGTTCAATGGAACAGAACAAACATCTCAGAAATAAACCCACACTTCCGCAAGCAACTTATCTTTAACAAATGAATAAAAATATCCTGAAAAAAGAAGAATCTTTTTAAAAATGGTCCAGAGAAAACTGATTATCCATATGTAGAAGACTAAAAATAAAACCTAACACCTCTTACACTATGTGAAAGTGAACTCACAGTAATTAAATACCTAAATAGAAGACCAAAAACTAAGTAAACATAGGGAAAGTATAGAACACTGGCATAGAAACAGCTATTGTATAAGATTCCAAAAGCACAAGCAATAAAAATAAAAATAAATTTGATAATATCAAATAAGATACTTCATACAAAAAAGTAATCATCAGAGTCAAGATACAATGAGCACAGTGGCAGAAAACACTTGAAAAATCTGAATATGACAAAGGATTTATATCCAGAATATATCAAGAATTGGAAAGACTTTAAACAAAAAAATAGCACAGTTCAGAAATGGGCAATGATCATAATAGACATTCTATCAGAAAAAATATAAATGGTCAAAACATGTGAATGTGCTCAATGTCACTAACCATTAGAAAATGTAAATCAAACCACAAAATGAGGATCCAAAACCTATAAGAGAATGTAATGCTCAGGTTTTTGTCTGTGCATTGAGTGGGTTTAGAAGATCCTGTTCACCTGCAGAGAGAAGAATCTACATGTAGGCAAAGAAAATCTTACTCTTTTTCTAATAGGCTTGTTTGAATCTTGACCAGTGCCTGTTAGCCTTGCCACAAACTTTCCAGTTTCACTAATTTCCTTCTGCTAAACTCTTATTTAATCTCCTCTCTGTATAGTACTCCTTCTATCTATTGAGGACACATTTTGTCTTGTTTTGTTTTATTCCTTCTGTCTGTTATTAAATTCTTGTAAGGAATTGTGGCCCTCAAAAGATCCATTCATTTATGCAGTCTTCAGTTTTCATTAGTGACTACATGCCAAGTAGTATGTTAAAGGTAAGGCATAGATCAGAGTTTGTGAAATCAAGAGGCTTCCATAGCCTCGGCAACTCATGACAAGAGCCTTGGGTGATTGCTGACATCATAAATAAGAGTGTCAATTGTTAAATCAACAATGGGAGTCACTGCACACCTAATCTCCATGTAGGATCTTTGTCCTTAATGTGTTGTACTATGCGAATTAACAGTAAAACTACTACTGAAACAGTACTTTTTAAACTTTTATTTAATAAATATAAATTTCCAAAGTACAGCATATGGATTACAGTGGCTTTTTCCTTCCCCATAACTTCCCTCCTACCCGCAAACCTCCCATCTCCTGCTCCCTCTCCCATTCCATGCACATAAAGATTCATTTTCAATTATCTTATACAGAGAACAATTTAGTATATACTAAGTAAAGATTTTCATCAGTTTGCACCCACACAGAAACACAAAGTGTAAAGTACTATTTGGGTACTAGTTATAGCATTAATTCACATTGTACAACACATTAAGGTCAGAGATCCTACGTGAGGAGTAAGTGCACAGCAACTCCCATTATTGACTTAACAATTCACACTCTTGTTTATGGCATCAGTAATCAACCTAGGCTCTTGTCATTAATTGCCAAGGCTATGGAAGCCTTTTGAGTTCACCGACTCTGATCTTTAGGCAAGGTCATAGTCAAAGTGGAAATCCTCTCCTCCCTTCAGAGAAAGGTACCTCCTTCTTTGATGGCCCTGTTCTTTCCACTGGAATCTCACTCACAGAGATATTTCATTCAGGTTTTTTTTTTTTTTTTTTTTGACAGAGTGTCTTGCCTTTCCATGCCTAAAATACTCTCATGGGCACTTTAGCCAGATCCAAATACCTTAAGGGATGATTCTGAGGCCAGAGTGCTTCAAAAAGTACTTTATACTTTGTGTTTCTGTGTGGGTGTGTGGTGGAATGTGAAGGCCATGCCAAGGTGGCCACTGGCAAGCGAGCATCAGTTACTCAGGAATGACTTTGGAAACTGCCTGGCAACAGGCTGTGATTGGATGGCTTTGGAAACTGCCTGGTGACAGGCTGTGATTGGATGGCTTTGGAAACTGCCTGGTGACAGGCTGTGATTGGATGGCTTTGGAAACCACCTGGCAAACTGTGATTGGTTGGGGCATAGACCGCCCCTTGACAGGATTGGCTGGTCTTGGCTATATAAGCTGTTGTACCACCTGAAATAAACAAGTCTGTGGGCTGCTCGCCTCAAGCCTGCTTTCACCCGACTCCCAGAGTCTGTGTGGTGACTCTGTGCCTCTTGCCCCCACCACGTTGTTCCTCTCAGAAATGAACCCACTGCAACATTGTTGAAAAATCAACTGCAACATCTGGTGTGACAACGTGACTGAGAAAGAGACAGCGTGTCAGACTCAGCGAGGTCCCCCCTGGATTTTGGCAAGTAGGCCCCTCAGTGTTTTGTGTGCTGTTCGGTTCTGTGAGGGTGAGCACAGAACCCTCTCCTATGCCCCTTTCCTTGTCCTTGTCCTCGGTCTAAGTGACCCCAGGTTAGCACACACTGCCCAGAAGCATACGTCCTTCTCGGCTCCTCCTTTTACTTTCGGTTCGCCCGGTGAATTCACATAAGGGACTGATCATCCCAGAATTCGGAACCAAGTCATCTTCCCTCACTGAGAGAGGTGACACTCCGGAGACACTGTGTGGGCATACGGCCTTGACCTAATGAATCAAGGAAGTCCCCCACTAAGCACAGGATATACGTGCGATTTGATACACCACTGTCTGTTTGTCTAACGTAGGGAAACCTCCTGCAAAATGCCATCAACAGCTGAGGTGCTAGGAATTTGCTTTGTTACAGCAGCAGTGCTGTACGTGTCTTTCCTTTGGCTAGAGTTGGCGTACCATGCTGCTCTTAAGCTCTCAGACATGGGAAAGATACCCCCCTCTCAGAATCCTGTGCAGATTATGAAAGATAGTGAATCTGTGAGTGATAGGAGCCTTACACTCCAGGTCCCTGTCTTACAGACAATGGTTGATGAGTTAGGGAGAGAGAGCTCCGACAGTGAAAAAAACAATGTAGTGAACAAGGTAGCGAACAAGGTAGCAACAAGGTAGCAATGCCTAGTCAGCCACCCCCCACATACCTGTGGGATGAACTAAGAGGACCTCTACACAATAACTCATGCAAGGTCATCCCATCTGCACCCAGTGAGGATCCCCACATTTGTGGCAGTACTCGGACACCCCAAGCTCTTAGGGCAGCCGCTAGATCCCATGCCATCAGCATGTTTGCTGTTAATGTTGAAGTGTACGCAAAATTCAGGCACTGGATTCCAATGCCTGTAAAAAGGCTTCTGTTAAGCAAAGGTTGAGGATATGCTTATATCTTTCCAGAGAATGCAGAAGAGCCCATTTGGGTACCAGCCAGAAACATCAAGCCTGCAACTGACAGCCAACCAGAACCAGCTGAACAAGACCTAGAATCTGCCTTGTTAGCAGACACACCTGCCCTATCATCCTACCCTGAGGAACTGCCCATAGCCACATCTGTTACTGGTTTGTACCCCACTAGCTTTGGTCAGCCACTCAAATGGCCCACAGCCTGTGTGTGGCCGTGCCATTCCTGATAACCATTATTCCTCATTCCTATCCCTATCTGAGCAAGCAATCCTGTGGTCGCTCGATTTGAGCGCTGGTTAGTCAATGATGGGTAAGATCCCCTAAGGGACAACCTAAGACAGGCACAGCTGCATATGGAGACCACATGGAAACGGGGTCAACAATGGTATGGCCAAGAATCATGCCTCCCGTTGCTCAAAAATAAACAAAAAGTGGGAAATGTGGTGGAATGAGAAGGCCATACCAAGGTGGCCACTGGCAAACGAGCATCAGTTACTCAGGAATGGCTTTGGAAACAGGCTGTGATTGGATGGCTTTGGAAACTGCCTGGCAAACTGTGATTAGATGGCTTTGGAAACCGCCTAGAAAACTGATTGGATGACTTTGGAAACCACCTGGCAAACTGTGATTGGTTGGGGCATAGACCGCCCCTTGACAGGATTGGCCGGTCTTGGCATATAAACTGTTGTACCACCTGAAATAAACAAGTCTGTGGGCTGCTCGCCTCAAGCCTGCTTTCACCCGACTCCCAGAGTCTGTGTGGTGACTCTGTGCCTCTTGCCCCCACCACGCTGCTCCTCTCAGAAATGAACCCACTGCAACATTGTTGAGAAATCAACAGCAACCTGGGTGCAAGCTGTTGAAATCTTTACTTAATACAAAGTTGATCTTCTGTGTATAAAGATAATTGAAAATGAATCTTGATGAAGAATGGGATGGGAAAGGGAGTGAGATGAATGGTTGCAGGTGGGAGGGAGGTTATGGGGAGAAAAGCCACTATAATCCAAAAGCTGTACTTTGGAAATTTATATTTATTAAATAAAAGTTGAAAAAAAGGCAAGGCATAGGCCAGAAACTAAGCAAAGTTCACTGTGCTTAAAGCAGAGTTGGGGTCAGGAGCCATTCACTAAGACAAAGATGGAGAAGTAGGCAGAAATGAGATACAAAAGAGTCACGTAGCTTTCTTATTAGCATGAAGATATGAAGGTGAAATAAGGTGGCAGCTATTGTGTTTTACTTTCTGCTTGAGGAATTGATTGAAGTTGAGAACAAGACCGGGAGCCATGTTAGATAAATGTTGCAATTCCATTTGTGTAGGAGATAGCAGATCTAAGGAAGGTGGCTAGTGGAATGAAGAGATTTGAGCAGGGAGATGGCAATTGGAATGAAGAGAATTGAGCAGCTAAGGAATAGAATCATCCAGTCATAGATAAATAAATGGAAAAAGGAAAGAATTGGTGATTCCCAAATATTTGCCTTTTAGAGTAGTTTGAATGTTAGTGACATATTCCAAGATAAGTATTACTAAAGTGGAAGAAAGTTTTACTTTTAATTTTGCTCATATTGATTTTGAGGAACAAGTAAAGGTTATAAATGATATATGAGTTGTATGCTAAGGAGAAATGTAAATTTATTTAGTATAATATAAAGTATGAATCATGAGGAGTAGAAGAAATTAGCCAGGCACTGCACATTTGTGTAAAGTGTGAAAACAACCACTGCAATGGTAAACATTTGAGCAATATCAATATTGAGTTTTAGGCAGAAGTGATGGCAAATGGACTGAAAATGAATACTAAGAAGTTCAGAGGAAAGCCAGGATATGAGATATGATGTATGCTGAGAGAGACAGTGTTTGAGGAGGGAGCTTGGAAATGTGTCAGATGCCACCTTCTAATCCCCTTCTTTATTTTTATTAGTTCTCTATCCATTGACCTGCTTTACATTCATAATAAAATTTATTCTTAATGAACATGTATTTTATATTTTCTTAGCATATGATCATATTACCACTAAGAGAAAAAGGTTCTATATTTAGTGCATAAAAAGCGTTTGGCACATTGTAGAACTTTAATGAAGTGCTGAGTGAATGACATTCACTCAGTCAATAAGGAATTAAAAGCATAAATTGCATTAACCAACACAGTAATTACTAATGACCTTGGAAAGAGCAATTTGAGAGGAATACTGGGAATAAAAATAAGGCTTCAATAAATTGAATAACAGAAAGAAAGGAAATTGGGTTTATGCCAACATTGAAGACTTCTTTGAAGAATTTAAATTGATATTGAGAGGGACTGGTACTGTGGCATAGTGAGTTAAGCTGCCACCTGTGATGCCAGCATCCTATTGAGTACCAGTTTGACTCTGGGCTACTTCACTTACAATTCAACTCCCTTCTAAGGCACCTGAGAAAGTAGCAGAACATGAATCAAAGACCTGGACTACTGCCTCTTATGTGGGAGACCTGAATAAACCCTGACTTGAGCTTGTCTCAGCCCCAGCTGTTGTGACATTTTGGGTAATGAGCCAGCAGATGAGAGATCTGCCTGTCTTTCCCTCTCTCTTATTAAATAAATAAATATTAATAAACTGATAAAAGAAAAAAGTCACTGTAATCCAAAAGCTGTACTTTGGAAATTTATATTTATTAAATTAAAGTTAAAAATAAACTGATAAAAGAAAAAGACAATGGTATATCATCTATTCCAAAAAGATAAAAAATAATAAATGATGGAGAGGACATGGGAAAAGAAACCACCATACACTATGGGTGAAAATGCAAATTAGTACAGGTGTTATGGAGAACAGTATGGCCATTCCTCAAAAAACATAAAAGTAAATCTACCATGACATAGTTATCTTACTCTTGGCTATACAGTAGAAAGAAATGAAATCAGCATAGCATATCAAAGAGACAACAATTTTTCTATAGTCACTACAATGCAGTTCACAGCAGCTAGGATTTGGAACCAATCTAGCTGTCAATCAATGAAAAAGTGGACAAGGGAACATCATTTAGACACAAAAAGAATAAAATGTTATATCCTGCAAAATGTAAAGAAGGAGGTCATAAAATTAAGTGAAATAAGCCAGGACCAAAAACACAAATGTCACATGTTCCTTGTCATCTATGGAAGTGAAAAAAATAATGAATCTGACCATAGAATTGAGATTATTAGAGGTTGGGAAGGGTAGAGGCTAGGGATAGAGGGGGACTGAATAACAGGCAGCAAAATAATACTGAAGCAGAAGTAACTTTGGTGTTCCATAATCCAATTTGATGACTACAGTTCACCACATTGGGTATTATGTAAGGGTCTGGAGGAGAGGAGTTAGTAGGATCAAATTTATTAAGAGGAAATTGGAAACATAGCAGTCTAGCTTCATCAATTTCTATGTCATATATATGTTCAAATATGCCACTATACCCTATAATAATATGACTATTAAAAATTAATCAAAAATTATTAATTTTTTGACAGGCAGAGTGGACAGTGAGAGACAGAGAGACAGAGAGAAAGGTATTCGTTTTCTGTTGGTTCACCCCCCAATGGACACTGCAGCCGGCGCACTGCGCTGATCCGAAGCCAGGAGCCAGTTGGTTCCTCCTGGTCTCCCATGTGGGTGCAGGGCCCAAGCACTTGGGCCATTCTCCACTGCCTTTCCAGGCCACAGCAGAGAGCTGGACTGGAAGAGGAGCAACCAGGACAGAATCCAGCACCCCGACCGGGACTAGAACCCAGGATGCCGGTGCCGCAGGCAAAGGATTAGCCTGTTGAGTCACGGCACCAGCAAGGATCCACTTCTTAAGCTAGTTACTGGTGCCAACTAGTAACAGGGTCCAATGAATTCCCTGTACTACATAGGAAGGTAACATAAAAGTGCCTTCTTTTGGCAAGAATACGAATTGATACAAAGGGAAAATTTCTTACAATTGGTCAACCAAAGTCAGGAAGAGAGATCACATGGAGTCAATGGCAAGTTTGGTTCCTCAATCCTAATCCTGCAAAGAACTTAATCAATGGCTACAACCATTCCTGATATTGTATGAGGAGCAAAGTGATCTAATTTGGAAGATAGCTAAGAATGGAGTCTCCTGGCCTGCCTCTTGTGATGCCATCTTCAAGGGAAATGTTCACTATGATCATGATCATGATCATAGATCATGAACTTTTTGAAATGCCTTCATAAGAATATATATGCATGAGGCTAGTATTGTGGCATAATAGGATAATCACCATCTTTGAAGCTGGTATCCCTTATGGACAATAGTTCATGTTCCAGCTGCTCCACTTCTGCTCTAATTCCTGCTGATAAGCCTGGGAAAGCAGTGAAAGATGATCAAAATCCTTGGCTTTTTACACTCACATGGGAAATGTGGGTGAAGCTCCTAAATCATGGCTTCAGCCTGGCCCATCCTTAGCCATTGCATCCACTTGGGTAGTGCATCAGCGGGCGAAAATCTCTCTCTGCCTGTCTCTCTGCCTTATGAATGAAATGAAAATAAGTAAATATTTTTTAAATTTTTTTATTTGACAGATAGTGAGAGAGAGAGAAAGGTCTTACTTCCATTTGTTCACCCCCCAAATGGCCGCTACAGCTGGCATGCTGCACTGATCCGAAGCCAGGAGCCAGGGGCTTCCTCCAGGTCTCCCACTCAAGCACTTGGGCCATCCTCCACTGCCTTCCTGGACCACAGCAGAGAGCTGGACTGGAAGAGGAGCAGCTGGGACTAGAACCAGTGCCCAAATGGGATGCCGGTGCCACAGGCAGAGGATTAGCCAAGTAAGCCATGGCATTGGTCCCAGTAAATAAATTTTTTAAAAGTGATATATATGCATGCATCTTTTTTTCTTTATAAAGGGGCATTTTTTTCTGTGCTTTGCTTTACATATAAGCATTCTATCCCTAAATCATTTTTCTGGCCATAACATATTTAGTATTTCATTGTGCAGATATACCATACTGTATTTTACCAATTATCTATCAATATTAATTTAGGTTGTTTATGTTGTATTCCTATCATAAACAGTATTACAAATAAATTGCATAATCTTTATATATTTGGCCAAATATATGTAAGATAAAATCCTTTAGTTGAATCCTACCAGTGGACATTTGAATTTATAGTATTTTGCATAGAAATCTGTTGAATTATCCTCCAAAGAGACTACTGAATTGCACTACTACCAATAAGAGTGAAAGTGCTTGTTTTCCTACACCTTCAACAAGTGTGTGTGATCAGACTCAGAATCCCTTCAGATGCTTCCAATTTCCCATTTCTTCTGACCTCTATCTTCAAGTTTTCTTTCCTTCTTTTCACTTCTCTGTTAAGATGGTCCTGCATTTATTTCCTCTACATTTACCTTCTGCCATCCCTCATTCTGCCAACCTCATTTTGCTGGTCTCAAACTCCCCTTATACATTCCCTAAAGTTCAGCACAACTGAATAGAAAACAGGTGCTCTATCACTGGTCTCCCAATTTGCCAGCCTCCTGAACCAACAGAGAATGTTAATCAGGAAACATGGCAAAACCTAATCTGGGTCACATTATAAGAAATAACTTTCTATTGGTATAGCCATGAGGAAAAGTCTTCTAGAAGAATTCTGTATTGTCTTTTGTTAAAATGAAATCTGTGGCTGGTATAGTGAGTGAAGCTGCCACGTGCAGTGCTGGCTTCACATATGGGCACCATTTTGAGTCCTGGCTGCTCCATTTCTGATCCAGCTCCCTGCTAATGAGCCTGAGAAAGCAGCAGAGGATGGCCCCAGTGCTTAGGCCCCTTCACCCACACAGGAGACCTGGATGAAGCTCCTGGCTCCTGGCTTCAGTCTATCCCAGCCCTGGCTGTTGCAATCATTAAAGCAGTGAACCAGCAGATGGAAGATTTATCTCCCTCCCTCTCTCTCTCCCTCCCCCTGCCACTCTCTATGCATGTGTGTGTATGTGTGTGTGTGTGTCTGCCTATCCCTCTGGCTTTCAACTAAATAAATAAACCTTTAAAAAAAGGAAATACAGGTAACTTTAAAAACAATGGAATTCTTTTTCTATATTCCATATTGGATGGGATCCCTGTCTTTTGAAACAATAGCTTCTGATTTTTATTCATTACACCTTCTTGGGAACTGGAGTGAGAGTAAGTAAAAACAGGGATGAAAGATAGGGGAGAAAACAACCCTAAAAATACCACATTGTAAAGTAGGAACAAATGGGCAAGAAGGCTGAAGGTGAGGGGGGAAAAAAGTGAAATTTTTAAATCCTCAAAAAAAGAAAGGAATGAAGAAGGAAGTGTTATATAGGGAAGTATGGTTATGTTCTTAAGATTGTATCCATGAAATACATTGAATCTATCCTCTCTATATTAAATACATTAAATAAAAGTATTTAAAAATGAAAAGTTCTTTCCTTTATTGCATCACTACTGCCTCACTCCAGTACTCCAAACACAGAATCCAAGGACAGGCATGGGTTGCAGGGTGGGTCTCAGTGGAAAGAACAATGCCAGTCCTATTTCTCTAACAGAAACCTCTGTATCCTGACTCCTGATCCAGCAAAGCTCTACCTACCAACCATAATCAACTTCATAAAATAACCCTTAGGACAAAGCCTCAGAGAAAAGCAATGACAGCACCATTTCTTCGCCTACGAAGCATCTTAGAAATTAGCATGCTGCTGGGGCCAGCACTGTAGTGCAGAATATTAATACTCCATATGCAGCACCAGCATCCCATATGGGCAATGGTTCTAGTTCCAGCTCTCTGCTATGACCTGGGAAAGCAGTGGAAGATGGCCCAAGTGCTTGGGCCCCTGCACCTGTGTGGGAGACTGGGCAGAAGCTCTTGGCTTCTGGCTTTGGATTAGTGCAGCTCCAGTTTTTGTAGCCATCTGGGGAGTGAACCAGCAGAACGAAGACCTTTCTCTCTGTCTCTCCCTCTCTCTTTAACTCCAAGTCTCAAATAAATAAATAAAATTGTAAAAAAAAAAGAATAAAGAAGTTAGCATGCTGCTAAAGAAAGTAAGATTATGGTCAAGTTATGTATAAAGAACACAATGATGCAAAGTCAGGAAGCAGTTTGTTGTTTTATGAGCACCCACAGTGAATTGCAGATGATAGAATGTGATGCATCCCAAAATGGGAACTAAAGTAGGAATCCCAGGAACCAGTGCTCAACAAGACTTTGAGATTTACAAGAGTAAATTTTTCTTAGTAGATAAGACAAAACACATTGTTTATTTTTTGCAATGTTTTAAAGATTTATTTTAATCTATTTGAAAGACAAAGTCACAGAGAGAGGTAGAGACAGAGGAGGGAGATAGAGAGATCTCCCATCCACTGGTTCACTCCCCATAATGGCTGCAATGGCTGAAACTGAGCTCATCTGAAGTCAGGAGCAAGGAACTTCCTTCAGGTCTCCCACATGGGTGCAGGGATCCAAAGACTTAGGCCCTCCTCTGCTGCTTTTTCAGGCACACAAGCAGGAAGCTGGATTGAAAGTGGAACAGTCCACATGGGATGCCAGTGCTGCAGACAGAGGCTTTAACTCGCTGCACCACAATGCAAGCCCCATCATTTTTTAATCTAATTTTTTTCCATTTCATTTAAAAGGCATGGGGGGGTGAAGTAGAAGCAAAGGAATTTCTTCCATTTGCTAGTATGTCCCCAAATGCCCACAATAGCTGGGAATGTGCCAGCCTGAAGCCAGGATCCTGGCACTGCATCTAGGCCTGGGTAAGTTCAGCTGATTTTGAGAACACACAGTCCTAGGAGATACCTGCCTTTTATAAACACATGTTTCATTATAAAATAACACCAACTACTATAAACACATGTCTCATTATAAAATAACACCAACCTAGGCTTCTAGGTGTGGGGAACTGCAGGCTGGCCACCTGTGGGAACCTCCTCATTTTTGTATCTACATAGCTTGCAGCAATCGGTCGACCACAAGTCCTATGAAAACAACCAAGTTGAAACAGGATGGACTCTGCATAAACAACTAGGAGGAACCAGGTGAAACAGATGAACTTTTGACCTGAGGCTATACGTGCCCTTTCATCAGATTGGACGATATTAGCATAAACTGCACGTGAAGAGAACCATTATTGGCTGTGGAGCACATGCTCCATGGGACTTGGGATATAAAGGGACATTGGGACCTGGACAGGGGGCAGCCCCTCCTCCTCTTTTCTCCTCTCCCCTTGCCCTTTCCTTCTGTCTCCATGAATCAAGTTCCTTGAGAACTGAGAAACAGTGACCGTGTCGTGACTGCGTTGGATCCTTGCTGGCGAGGGTTCGACACTAGGACTTGAGAGAAAACTTTAAAATACCTCACAGATAAGAGCAAAGCATTAATCCAGAGACTGCTATGAACCAACATATTTCAAGAGTTCATCTCTGGGGTGGTCAAGAAAGCAGAGTCAGTAATAGCAGTTCTGGGGCCCCTTGACCCTGGAGTGGGTAAACAAACTAGCTGATTCTAATTTAGGCTGGGTGAAGAGACCAGTAGTCTGGCCAAAGATTGTGTCACCCATTCAGGAATCTGAACACTAAAGTGGCCTAAAAAGAACCATCAGGAGATGCACACAACAATAGAGCGCTAAGGGGGTAATAAATGTGCAGATTCTAACCCAAGACAGCAGAAAATGCCAACCTTCTCTTCTGTTGTAAAGTTTCCTTACTATAGTTTAAAGGCCTTGGAAAACATATCTGTGGACAATTCATATGTAAGACACACATGGACTATTAATAATTGGTCTGTAAATATTAGCATTATGTCATTGAGAAATGAACATCAATAAGTACCTCAGGGGGAGACACTTAAAGGGAATTACTTCAGTCTGCTTCCTAGGGAATTATGCATCCTACATGAATTCTTCTTACAAAATGGCCCAATTGTTTGGGCCCCTGCCACTCCCATAGGAGACTCAGAAGAAGCTCCTGGCTCCTGGATTCAACTTGGCCCAGCCCTGACAATTATGGCCATTTAGGGAGTAAGCAAACAGATGAAAAATTCTCTCTCTCTCTCTTTCCCTCTCCTTCTCCCTCTCATCTCTCTCTTTTCTACCTGTAACTCTTTCAAATAAAAATATTTTAAAAGAAATTATAGATATATAATAATTTTATCTCCCAATGAATAGTGCAATGCTAATTGAAAGTGAGTTTAAACCAGTTTTAAATGTCTAATATAAGCTCTAGGAAAATTACCAAAAGAAAAATTTAGGAAACACTTATCTTTGATATCTTAATAGAATAGACAAAGTGAAATTCTAGCAAAACAAGGAGATACTGATATTTAGAATAGTGGGTAATAAGTTATTCATCATGTATAGGAGTACCTGTGTTTGAGTCTTTTAGAAGAAGACAACAGCAGTCAAATATCCCAGAAGCCAAGAGAGGAGGGATTCCCAAGATGAAATAGTTGGTGGTACCTTATACTACCGAGGATCCTCATTCTTAAACTTGTTGCCAATGCCAACTGGTAACAGAATCCAGAGATCCCCCTTTACTATATAGGAGGGTAATACCAAGGTTCTTTCCTCTGGTGAGAATACAAATGGATTCAAAGGGGCAATTTCTTACAACTGATTTTAACCGAAGTCAGGAAGAGAGATGAGCACATATCAAATGGAGTCAATAATAAGTCTCAGTCCCTCAACCCTAACCATTCAAAGAACTCAGTCAATGTCTGCCAGCATTCCTGATGTTGCATGAGGAGCAAAGTAATCTAATTTGGAAGAGGGTTAAGAATGGAATCTCTTGGCCTGCTTTCGTAGTGCCAGCTTGAAGGAAACATTCTTATAGAAATGACCACTCACAGAGCTGGTTTAATGGAATTACACTGATGACTCACATCTACTCTCGGTCCACTCCATTTTGTTCATTTTAAAAAAAAAGCACTTCACCATGTTTAAGTCTCCTCATTTAAAAAGAAAAAAAAAAAACACTTTATTCATTCATTCTTTTGAATGAGTGAACAAAGGGGAAAATGCACAGACACTTTTTCCATCTGTTACATCTTCCCAAATGAAACAGGGCCATCTGAAGCCATGATTCAGGATCTCTCATGTTGGTAGAAAGAATCTAAGCACTTTGACCATCATATGCTGCTTCTCGGTCTTGCGCATTGGCAGGAAGCTAGACTGGGGTGATGACAGGACTAGATTCCGTGTACTCCAACACATAAGGAAGACATCTCAAGTGGCAGCTTAACTCACTGCAACATAACATCCATCCCAAGGCTTTAATTTTTAAACTCTCTTAACTGTGTAACTCCCAATGAGTCTTGGATTTTTGGATGTTGAAATTTAAAAACCCACCACTTAATTTTTTTAAAACATATTCAGAAAGCTAATTTTATAAACAAAATCAGTTTTTCACCAAACGTGACTATACTCCCATCCATTTAATGATTCAAAGAAAGCATCACCAGTTAATAATTGATTATGGATCCAGGGGAATCATTTTTCTGCAATAATTCATCACTTCAATTTTCAATTTTTAAATGCTAGATCTTTGTCCTTTCCCATAATACGGTCTTCCAAGATATCTTTTTTTTTTAATTTGACAGGTAGACTTATAGACAGAGAGAGAGAGACAGAGAGAAAGGTCTTCCTTTCATTGGATCACTCCCTTAATGGCCACCATGGCCAGCACTGCACCGATCTGAAGCCAGGAGCTGGGTACTTCCTCCTGGTCTCCCATGCAGGTGCAGGGACCCAAGCACTTGGGCATCCTCCACTGCCTTCCCAGGCAACAGCAGAGAGCTGGATTGGAAGAGGAGCACCCTGACTAGTACCTGGCACCCCAACTGGGACTAGAACCTGGGGTGCAAGTACCGCAGGCGGAGGATTAGCCAAGTGAGCCATGGTGCCAGCCCCAAGATATCTTTTTTAAACTAGATGTTAAGAATATTTTTTATGATTTATAGAAAAATTACAAAGATAAAACTGTTTAGAGATACCTCACACCCCAGTTTAATAGTGTAAACCCCAATAAAAAAGTATAAACTAGGGTTTACACTATTACTAACATCTCATAGTTACATGGCACAATTATAACAATTACTGTTGTAATATTTATATACTATCTTCTTTTTTTTAAGATGTATTTTAATTTGAAAGGCAGATTTACAAGGAAGGAGAGAGGGAGAGGTCTTCCATCCACTATTTCACTCCACAAAAGACAGCAATGCATGGGGCTGAGACAAGCAAAAATCAAGAGCCCAGAACTCCATCTGGGTTCCCACATGGGTGGCAGGAAGCCAAGCACTTGGACCATATTATGCTACTTCTACAGATACACTAGCAGGTAACTGGATTGGAAGTGGAGCAGCTGAGATTTTAACCAACACTCAGGTGGGATTACTTGCATTGTAGATGGTAGCTTACATTGGGCCACAACACTGACTCTGATATTGACTCATCATTAACTAAAGTCTACATTTTATTTGAATTTCCTTTAATTACATAACATAATAATTTGAATTTCCATAATTACATAATATCCTTTATCTGTTCCAGAAACTCCAAATTTCAATTTAAAATGAGAATCTAGATGTTTGAATTATAAAAATATGTGGGGTGGGGGCTGGTGCTGTGGCACAGTGGGTTAACGCCCTGGCCTGAAGCGCCGGCATCGAATATGGGTGCCAGTTCTAGTCTTGGCTGCTCCTCTTCCGATCCAGCTCTCTGCTATGGCCTGGGATAGCAGTAGAAGATGGCCCAAGTCCTTGGGCCCCTGCACCCACATGGGAGACTTATATAGAGTTCCAGGCTCCAGGTTTTCAAGTGGCCAAGCCCTGTTCACTGTGGTCATTTGAGGAGTGAACCAGCAGACTCAAGATCCTCATCCTTCTGTCTCTCCTTCTTTCCCTGTAAATCTGCCTTTAAAATAAAATTTTTAATTCTTACAAAAAAAAGGGAAACAGTAAAACAGGGCCACATCCAAGTAACATCCAAATAACAGCAAGGCTAGAGTTGTGCTGTTCCAAGTGGGAAGTCTCCAGCTTACAGACACTGACATAAAAGACACACTCACAATGTATTTCAAAATAACAGATGAGATGTTTACAAGGCAAATTAATATTATGATGACTTCTATTGTAAAGTTACAGTGAGTATAAGCAGATCCCTTCTAGTACAGCCAGGTTAACCCAGTGCCTAATGCAAGGAGACAGCTTGAGGAGGAAGATGTGCTCACAAAGGGAGAGAGCTGAAAAGTCCCCATTACTCTTCTCAGCATCATAAAGAGAAGAGAAAAAAGCGTACTCATGTCTGTGGTAATAAAGAGGATGGAAGCACAAAAATTCCAGAAAAAGGGGGAGCAAAGCCCAGATACAATTTTCTTAAGAAAATAAAATGAACTAACTCTCAGAATATAATGTAGGTTGAAAAACACCAACAGTTCATCAGTTCTCACCAGGATCCAGAAAAACTGCCCTGTCTACCCACGGCCCAAATATTTCAAAACACACTTTCTATTAAATTCATGCAGAAGATTGCAAGACTCAGGAATCCAAGTGTCAAAGACAAGTTTAGTTCCCACTGTGGGCAGTTATAGCCCAACCAGGCACATAGAGAACATGAGAAAATCTTTTCCATAAGAGGGTCCATGAAATAGGAAGCTGTCACACAGGACAACTATGTTTAGTGCTCAATATGAGCCCCAGGATAAGCACCCAACAGACCTGTTAGGTCCCAAAAGAAATCAGCTTTCCAACCTTACCATCACAAGGAAAACACAGCTACTTGAAATGCTTTGTGGTGACTGATAACATCTCTGTCCTTCTCTGAAAAACAGCCTGATGTGGACAAGGGCTGAGAGTTATGAAAATAGAATTACATGCAATCTACTAGATGTGAATCAATGGAAAATCTAGAAAATAATACCAAGACCAGAGAAGCATATGAGGAATGCAAGAAATGAGGGATGAATCAGTTTCTTCAGCCCCTTTCCTCCATCAAATTACTGAGGAATGTAGTGGCATTTACTCCAGTGCCAAAGGGTTGGACGTTGTGCACCTTGAAGATGCCCAATGTGAGCCCATCAGAGTCTCTTTCAATGGCCAGCGTCACACAAGAAGTAGTCTTTCAGGGAGAGAGGCCAAGTGACATCTTGGATCAAGGCAGTGACTATTGCCTGGCCATCATCCCCTTTGCAGACCAGCAGAAACAGCAAAGAGAAAAAGGGAGGAAGAAAGGGGAGAAAAAAATGGAAACCTCAAGTGGTGAAGACTCCATCTTTCTGGTTTACAGATACTCAGACAAGAGCCACCACAGGTTTTAGGAGCCACTGGGGAGCAGCAGCACATCACAGTCACTTGGAAAAGTCAACAGTCAGCTTCAGGTTGTCTATATATAGCTGACTTGGGTCTGTACACATTCCAGGTGAAATACACCTAAGTCAAGAAAAGAAAATGACTTATAAAAACCTTCAAATACAATATTCCATGGGAAATGAACTTTGCACACCCAAGTCATGCAATAGAGCAGGTGGTGTATCTGTATTTTAAAGAAGCACCACTCAGGGCAGGCCTGATATTTAGAGACTAATTTTAAGCAATGCATTTCCCTCACATATGCATCCTCTCATCAATTTCCCCAACAAGGGCCAGGCAGTGAATATTCCCCACATCAAGTACATCTAGAAAATAACATCCATACATATGAGCCTGTACAAATTGCACACATGGATACCTCATGCACACTGGCCATAAACATGCATCTCCACATGCTAAGACTGATTACAGAAACAGGCTCTCTGTGAGCCAACAGCAGCAACACTGTTTGATGCACATATCTCTCTCATTGCACAAGATTCCCATTTGTCTTTTCTGAGAAGGAATAAAGTCACTTCAACAACTTGCCTGGCATCTCTGACAGTATTTAGAGACATAATTGAAGTCTTTGGCATGTGTTGTTTAGAAATGTCTCTCTTCCACAGGATTGGTAATCATAATTATTCATTCACTCTTAAACAGATTTGTTAACTGCCTTGGATTTGTCATTAATATTTTTGCAGGGGTGGGAATATTTTCTCTGCCAAGGCCATTTGAGTATTTATAACATCACCCATAAACCATACAATATTACCAAATTAAAAATTTACATGCTATAGATTGCCTTGGCAGGGCCAGAAGAAATGATTTCACGGACCCTATATGGCTCACAGGCTGGATGTTCCCCATCCCTGATTTAGAGAAAAATGTTAACTAAAGTTCTGACTTCTTTCAATTTGTTTATTGGCCAAGACAGAGCTGATCTCCAATAAAGGTCCCCAGAACCAGTTGAAGTTATAAGACATTTCTTTCAATTCCCTTGTAACTTTACAGTGTGCATTTTCATAGCCACTGATGCCACTTCAAAATGTCTATTGATGGGCTAGCATTGTGGCACACTGAGTTTGGCTGCCTCCTGCAGTGCAAATGTCCCATATGAGCACCAGTTAAAGTGTCAGATGCTCCACTTCCAATTTACTTACATAGTTCAGAAAAGCAGCAGATGATGACTTGGGTCCCTGCCACCTACCTACATGGGAGTCTTTTTGTTTTTTCCTTTGGACAGGCAGAGTTAGACAATGAGAGAGACAGCGAGACAGAGATAAAGGTTTTCCTTTTCTATTGGTTCACCCCCCAAATGGCCACTACAGCCGGCATGCTGCGGCCAGTGTGCTGCGCTGTTCTGAAGCCAGGAGCCAGGTGCTTCCTCCTGGTCTCCCATGTGGGTGCAGGTCCCAAGCACTTGAGCCATCCTCCACTGCCTTCCCAGGCCACAGCAGAGAGCTGGACTGGAAGAGGAGCAACCAGGACAGAATCCGGCACCCCAACCAGGACTAGAACCTGGGTGTTGGCACCCCAGGCAGAGGATTAACCAAGTGAGCCATGGCACTGGCCGACAATACCATTCTACCAGAACACTTGAATCACTCAAACACAGTTATGTATGTGAAAACCTCATCGTACTGAAACTCAGTCAGCAATAGTTTTCAAGACCACATCTTCTGCTGTATTATGTAGACATCTCTGTGGGGAGAGAGTGCACTTTTTTCTTTCCCCTCTTCTTTCTTACCCTTCTTCACAATAACAACTTCTATAGATGCTTCCACACACCACAGCCATTATAAAATTGTAGAAATAATATCCTTCCATGTCAAAAATGTCATAGGCTTAAACACAAAATGCAGAACAAGACAAGTAATGGGCCCTCTTAATTAAAACAGTATGGACTGTAAGATAACCAGTTTAGTGCATCATTGGGTGACTGTAAAGAACTGGGCAGAGAAAAAGTGTTAATTTTCTGTATTTATGTTTTTTTTTTTGACAGGCAGAGTGGACAGTGAGAGAGAGACAGAGAGAAAGGTCTTCCTTTTGCCATTGGTTCACCCTCCAATGGCCGCCGCGGTAGGTGCACTGCGGCCGGCGCACCGCGCTGATCCGATGGCAGGA
The DNA here is from genome assembly GCF_033115175.1 of Lepus europaeus. Taxonomy (NCBI): domain Eukaryota; kingdom Metazoa; phylum Chordata; class Mammalia; order Lagomorpha; family Leporidae; genus Lepus; species Lepus europaeus. The sequence continues at coordinate 1,774,033 of NW_026909276.1, forward strand.
GCCAGGTGCTTCTCCTGGTCTCCCATGGGGTGCAGGGCCCAAGGACTTGGGCCATCCTCCACTGCACTCCCTGGCCACAGCAGAGAGCTGGCCTGGAAGAGGTGCAACCGGGACAGGATCGGTGCCCCGACCGGGACTAGAACCCGGTGTGCCGGCGCCACAAGGCAGAGGATTAGCCTAGTGAGCCGCAGTGCCGGCCTGTATTTATGTTTTTATAGTTCTACACTTTATGCAAATTCAGATTAAACTAGCTCCAGTTATTGACCCACACAATAGATTTGCATTAACTTTAGTTCTCTTACTCTGCAAAGGGAGCAGTGGCAGATAATAACAGTTGACATCCTTGCTAACAGAAGAATGAAGGGCTGAAGACAGAAATTGAAAAGCAGTCAAATGAATCATCAGCTATCTTCCCATAGCCTCAAATTCAATTGAAAAAAAGTCTGTTAACTAAACACTGAAGAGGGATCAATCCACAGAGCTACTGCCCTAACTTCATAATGTTTGCTCTGAGAAAAACAGAACATGCAGGGCCACAGCTGCCAGGTGTGTCCTCAGGGACCCCACCAGCTGATATGGTGCTGGGGTGGGGGGTCCCAGAGCAGATCCTGGTCTGATCCTCCTTCCCCACCCTTCTGCAGCCTAGGGTTCCCTGCTGAGGGCCACAATGCCTTGCCCTGCCCCTGCCAGAACCACCCAGGGATACAGGGAGAGGCTCTGCCAGAAGGCATTTTGTGACCCACCTAAAGTGGAAAACGGGATTATTTAAATATAGAAAATGGAAATTTCACTGCCTCCCCTCGTTGTCCTCTTGCCTGCCCTGCTTGTGCAGTTCATCTGAACGGTGCTCTGTCTCTTGTAACCACTAAATAAAACACATCAAGAAAAGTTTGGGCAAGGTAGCCCGCCATATTGCTTGTGCCCTGGGAGCCTGGGAAGCAGTAGTGTAAGACAAGGTAGCCCAGGTCTCAGCCCTGCTCTCACCATGGAAACCTGCCAGGATTAATGAGAAGCAAGGGAGCGGCCAGCAGACAGCTGCCCTCCCACCCAGCCCTCTCCCATACATGCATTCCCTCACTTCCTGTTTTCCATACTTGCCGTGGAAAGTCCCAGAGGCACGTCCCCTTTCTTTAGGACACACGAGGAGCAAAGCAGAGTGTGGGACAGAAAAGGGCCCCACACATGGCACCCACAGGTGGCAGATGAAGAGGCACAGTAGCAGTGGGTGGCAGGATCTAGGTGTATGCTGGCAAACTCCCAGATATTGCACGTGTGGAGCAAGAGAGGCAGTGAAAACGGGAGGAGGAGCAGCATGCCCTCTCCAGGCTGACTCTGATCAGTGAATGCCCTTTCTGTTCCCAGTTCTAAGCCTCAAGGTCAGGCCCTTGCAAGTGCAAATTCTCCCACATTCACATGCAAAGTCTTTCAGAACAAGGAATACCTCAGGGCACCTACCATCTCTGGGAAATGGAGTCCAGGCCAGCGTATCTCTAGAGAGACCAGTTGGCCCTCCCCAGTTTCAGTCTGGGGCTACTGGAGACAGGCTGCAAATCAGAGGGTATTTGCTTTTGTTTTTATCCCTCCTTCCCTTCCTCCCCACCCCAAATCTTAAGGATCAGTTAGTTGGTGTTCTTCCTTTCCTAAACAAAAATCTTAAAGAGTGACATCCACTACTGCTAACTGAAACCCAAACTCTGACTATTTCATGGACTCTGTCTTCTTCCAGAAAAGTCGTACTTGCTGTCTCTGGAAACTTCACTCAAATAATAAATGATTATGAATACAATATAATTTTTAGCAGAGCTGTTGAAAGCATAGTTTATCATCTAGATTTGAGAATAAAATTTTTGTGTTTTATTGATATTATATTTCTTTTCAAATCATTTTACACCATCTTTTAATTCACCAGGTACAGAAACAAACAAGGGAACTGGATTCAGAACTAGCATTGCTGAGTATCTTCTAGGAGCAAGGTTAGGGGATGAAAGGCCTAACATCATATCATTTGTACATTATATTAATTCTGGAGATAGTATTATCAGGAGATTACAAAGAGGAAACTGAGATGCAGACAGTTCAAAATTTCTGCATGGTGATATTATTAAAAGGTCTAGGTTAGGCCGGCGCCCTGGCTCAATAGGCTAATCCTGTGCTTGTGGCACCAGCACCCCGGGTTCTAGTCCCAGCCAGAGTGCTGGATTCTGTCCCAGTTGCTCCTCTTCCAATTCAGCTCTCTGCTGTGGCCCAGGAGTGCGGTGGAGGATGGCCCAGGTCTTTGGGCCCTGCACCCACATGGGAGACCAGGAGGAAGCACCTGGCTCCTGGCTTTGGATCAGCGCGGTGCACTGGCCGCAGCAGCTGTTGAGGGGTGAACCAATAGAAAAGGAGGAAGACCTTTCTCTCTGTCTCTCTCACTTCCACTCTGCCTGTCAAAAAAAAAAAAAACTTAAAAAAAAAGGTCTAGGTTAAAGGCCAACTAAAATCTAATACTGGTTTAAGAACTCTTTTTTTTTTTTTTTTTGTCTTTTGGCTCAGGTTGTAAAACTTCAGATTTCTTATCTGCAAATAAAAATGTGAGAGAGAGGAAGAATACCTACAACAATAATCTACACTGTAAGGACCACAAAGGATTATAATTTGTCTAATAAAGGAAGGAGATTCAAAATTGTTATTAGTCCATGGTCCTTTTTTCTTAGGTTTTGAAGGACTTGTGAAAATTGTGAAAATTTACCAGAGTCTAACCTGCTGAAAAACAAGGAAGTTTCAAGAAAGGTCAGTTAGAAAGTTTCAAGAAAGGTCAGTTTCTGGGAAACTGCAACTTAGCAGATAACAGGGAATACCAGTTTGGAAAAGCCCCTTGTGCAATGGTTAAGATAAGTAAAACTGATGTGTACTGAGATAAGTAAAACTGCTGTATACTAAGATAAGTGAAATTACTGTAAACAAAAACCCCATTCCCCTTTGTATTCACTTGCTTAAGATAATTTTGTGGTTTTTGCCTTTAAATACTGCCTGTAACCCACGTCCAGTACCTCACTCTCTCAGGAGGGAGGGGTCCGTTTTGCGCAAAATGTAAATAAACCGCCTCTTGTGTTTGCATCGCCGGTGTCCGGAGTCTGAATTTCTGGGTCCCCAGGGTGCTACCCAGGACCCCACCAGCTTTGGGTCCTTCAGTTTAATATCAAGATAGCATACAAATATTATGCATTCTTAGGCAAATGCGTTTTTTTAATTTTTTATTTTTAACTATGGATGTAAATAAATAACTGGATGACATGGAGTTCTATGTTTATGATTACTTCTGTCAATTTTAGTTCATGGGATTAGGGTTGCTGCTGGATTAGGAATGCTTAAATTTTTTATCCATTGACTTCACACTAGTATTTACTGTGTCAGGCAATATCTTTCCTTAAATTCCTCTTCCTTGCCAAATTGAAAATCTCATGAGGGCAAGAAACATATTTGCACTGATATTATAACTCAGCATCTTAAACTCAAACACCCACAGAATTGTATAATTCAAAGCCAAATTTGGAATATGTCACTAATTCACAGTTCATGTGTCCACCAACCTCAGGTACAAAAAGCACAATGAAGCAGAAAATTAAAAAAAGCTTCCCCGAATAGCCAAAATACACATAACTGTTAGGAAACTGGTGCAGTTTTAGGCAGGTGGCCACTTGGCCCAGCTACCTGAGCCAGGCTCCACCCCCATCCTAATGGGATTCACTGCTCCTGCTTCCCTGCCTGCCCTCAGCAAAGTTTTAAAAGGGCCTGTTCCTGAACACATGCTCTCAAGAGCTCCTCTCCTCCTCTCGTCTCTCTTCTCCCTCCTCTCTGTCTCTCTCTCTTATAGTCTCCTTCTCTCTTTTTCCTTCACCACCCCTTCACACTGGTCTGTAAGGTGTTTCCCTGTAAACCCTTTCCCTTACTCCAGTGTCCAGTGTGTTTTGCGACAGCTAACATAAATATATAACAACAAGGGACAAGTGGAGTCCTGCCACTGGCTCAGCACAATGGCTCTTAAATAAACTCACTCTGTCTTGGCTACTCTGGTGAGAGTGGATGGAAAAGAGAAGAAGAAAGCAATAGGTGTGGACAGTGAATAAGTGTAAAAGGCTCCAAACAGTGCTGCAGAGCTCTGTGGCCCCTAGCTGAATGTAATATGCAAGCAAGCATTGTATTTTAATTTCTGGGAGACCACCATTCTCTCAGTTGTCATGGAACCATAAGAACTGAACACAGTCAGAGCATTCAAGGCCAACATCCACAATTCATTTAGTGATAATGGAGCACAGTAGCTTGGCTTCATGGGTGCAACTAAGTCTCACTCAGTTGCTATATCTTTCTTTTTGGAGCCACTGAAACTGAAGAGCACATGGGGTCAGAATGGGTAGAGGAGCATGGTGTGTGAGGGTCTCATGATGGAGGGAGCTGAGCAGACAGAGGGGTGGGGCATCTAGCATTATGGACATGAAGAGCAGAGGAGGGAGGGAGACAGGGATTGCTCGGCGCCGTCCTCGTCCAGCAAGAGACAGAGACCGAACACTTTGCACGGGGTTCCTTTATTGCTCGGCAAGCAGGAGATCCAGCTTCGATCTCTTCTGGGCAGGAACTTCCCTTACACCCGCGTAGCAAGGGTTTATATGCACAATACACGTCACAAATCAGGTGATAGGCTAGAAGCGCGGGGATAGGACAATCTCGTGGCAAGGCGGGAAGGAGCGAGCTAGAGCGGGAAATCTAAGGCGGGAAGGAGCGAGCAAGAGCGGGAACTCCCTGAGATGAGGAAGAACCCGGAAGCAGGGAGTCGGCGCCATCTTAGGGGCACGGTTCCTCCGGTCTGGTTCCCTACATCTCCCTCCTTTTGTTTTTGCACAAATCACATCCCCGACGGCCCTGGCTCATGAGGGCCGGGAGAATATTTACTAGGCAGAGAGTAGAGGTGCATACCCAGCGTGCTTGTGATCCGTTAGTTACGGAACTTCAAGGGCCTGGCCACAACCCCTGATGTCTCCGTTAGGGATCAGTTTTTATTCCCTTTTGCTGGGGCAGGCTGGGAATTGAACCTGCATGCATATGCATATGCTCTCCCAGGACCCCCGGAACCCCCGGGTGGACTCCTGCTGCAGTACCTTTGGTCTCGCATACCCAGTTTTCGCTCCCCGTCAGGGATGGGTGATACAGCCCAATGAATGAGAGGGGGAACAAGACAACTCGAGGAAGGTGTGTGCCTGATGGAGGCATTGTCCATATGTAGCCGCGTGGTAGGCCGGGGATCCCCTGGAGGGGCAGATATGCAGTTTTGTCCCCACAATCAGCTGTGGCGATGTGAGTACGCTGCAGTACGGTGTTGCTGGTCCCCCCCTTGCAGTCGCAAGGGTTGCCTACGTTCTGCAGTAAAGCAGTGGGGTTGGAGTTAAAGCCCGCATAAGAGCCAGGGAGCAAAGCCGCTGCCAGTATGAAGAAGCGGAAGGGGTGCATCTCACGTCTCGTTGTTTTGTTGCAATTTGTCGTCCTGTGAGAGCGTGGTAATCTCGGTTATCTCGGGGGAGATGTCGTCCGTAGGTGATAGAGGTGTATCTTGTGGCGGCGGGGCTGTTTTTCTGACCAATCTTTCCGGTATCCAGAGAGGTTCTCTTCCAGATTCCTGTGGGAAGACACAGACCGCGCCTCGGTTCCAGCATAATACCGGATCCGGGCCGTACCACTTTCCCGTGAGGACATCTTTCCAACGGACATAGCCTCGTGAAGATGGCTCCTTTAACATGTGTCTCTCAGCGGGGGACATAGAATGATCTGTCAAATTCAAAAAGTTTATAGTAAACAGTGCAAGGGAGAGGCGCATTCGAGGGGTTTTGCCCGTGGCAATTCCCTCCTTTTGTTTTAAGAGAAAAGCCTTGAGGGTTCGATGAGCCCTTTCAATTATGGCCTGTCCCTGAGGGTTATAAGGGATTCCAGTTTTATGTTGTACCTGCATACGGGTGCAGAAATCTTGGAATGATTTACTTGTGTATGCAGGACCATTATCTGTTTTTAAAGTTTTTGGTTTGCCCCAGGCTGCCCATGCAGCAAGGCAGTGATTAATGACATGGGTGGTACGCTCACCCGTCTCCAGAGAAGCAAAAATTACTTGGGAACAGGTGTCAACTGACACATGAACATACTTTAAGGTCCCAAACTCGGATATGTGGGTGACATCCATCTGCCAGATATGTCCTGGTAGTAATCCTCGGGGATTAACCCCCACCGAAGGCACAGGGGTTAAAGTAGGGCATGCGGCACAATGGCGAACAATATCGCGAGCGGCAGCACGAGAAAGACCGAATTTGGCGGCAAGGGTTTTTGCGTTTACATGGAACTCTGAATGAAACTGGATAGCCTGCTCTTCTGGGGAAGAAAATTGGAGTATCCAAATGGGGCGTGTGGCTTGATCAGCTATAGCATTGCCTGTGGTCATGGGTCCAGGTAAGGAAGAATGAGCTCTAATATGAGTAATAAAGAAAGGAGCAGACCGATTCCAAATAGATTTTTGCAGGGTGAGGAAAACTGTCGCTACGGAGGATGAAGAATTGACTAGTCCTGCGGCCTCAAGGATAGACACAGAATTAACCACATAGCGTGAATCAGACACAATATTGACAGGTCCGGGGAAATCAGAGAAGACTTGGTTAACTATAAGAAGTTCAGTTACCTGGGGGGAGTTAGTAGCGAATTGGAATGTTTTTGGCACAGATCCTGAAACAACATATGCACCGACTCCTGTTTTAGAACCGTCGGTATACACTACTGGGGCTCCCTGTAAGGGCTTTTGGGATGTGGACTTTGGAAAAATAACTGGGTGAGACTGAACAAAGGTTAGCAAAGGATCAGAGGGTGTTCTGTTTGTAATAGTTGCGGAAGTGGAGCAGACTAAAACCGCCCAAGCATCAGTACAAGCGATTAGCACACGTACCTGTTCCATGGAATAGGGGACAACAATGGTGGATGGTTCGCGTCCAAAATGTTGGATAGCCCTCTGAATGGCTAGGAGAGTTATCTCCGCCACTGCCACGGGATAGTAACTAATAGATCTAGTAGATGACATTGAGGGATGGATCCAGAGGAGAGGCCCATCCTGCCATAGGACCGCGGTGGGCTGTTTAAGGGTGTCGAGGACCCAAAGAGTAAGGTCTCCCGCAGGGTCCCAACGTTTTAGGGCAGCTTTACTAAGGGCATCGTTGACAATTGACAGTGCTTGTTTGGCCTCAGAGGTGAAGGTTCGGGGGGAAGCAAGATCCGGGTCTCCTTTAAGTATATTAAAGAGGGGCTGCAATGCAGCATTAGGAATGTTAAGGTAGGGCCTAATCCAATTGATATCCCCTAAAAGTTTTTGTAAGTCATTTAGAGTGGAGATAGCATTGATTTTTATTTGAATTTTTTGAGGTCTAATTTGAGTAGGGGCGACTATAGCCCCAAGATAAGAAACTACAGACGACAATTGCACCTTATTAGGTGCAATATGCAGCCCTGCCCCTTCCAGCACTTGTTGGAGTGTACTGTATAAGGCCAGGAGCCTCTCTGCTGTGGGGGCTGCACACAGTAGGTCGTCCATATAATGTAGGCACCTGCAGTCGGAATATCGGTCTCTAAGAGGTTTTAGTACTTGGGCTACATAGACTTGACACATGGTGGGGCTATTAGTCATACCCTGAGGCAAGACTGTCCACTCCCAACGCTTGTCCGGTTGTTCCTGGTTCTGGGTGGGGACAGTAAAAGCAAAACGTGGGGTATCCTTTTTGTCCAATGGAATGGAAAAGAAACAATCCTTAAGATCTATTACAATAACAGGCCATTGGTTGGGAAGTGCCGAAAGCAGAGGAAGACCACGTTGCACAGGGCCCATAGGCTGCATCTGTGCGTTGACTGCCCTAAGATCATGTAAGAGTCTCCATTGACCTAATTTTTTGCGGATGGCAAAAATAGGCGTATTCCATGGAGAGGTGGATGGGATCAAATGACCAGCGTTGACCTGCTCCAAGACCAGAGTGTTGACTGCCTCCAGTTTCTCCTGAGATAGGGGCCACTGTGGAACCCAGACGGGTATGTCCGTTAGCCACGAGATGGGTAAAGGCTCCACTGGTTTAGGAGGCGAAACAGTGACCCCTAGGAAAAACCCAGGCCAACTTTACTTGGTCTTTGTTTTGGTTCAATGGGGGAAGGGTGGCCCTGGAGCTGGACACCGAGTCCCTTGCCTGGGACGTAACCCATATTTTGTAGCATAGATCGTACTGCAGGGGAAGTGGTGACCAAAGCAACATCCATTTCGGCCAGGACGTCTCTCCCCCAAAGGGAAATGGGTAGAGGTAAAATGAATGGAGAAAACTGTCCTCTATGACCCTCGCTATCCTGCCATGACAACAAGGCTGCACTGATTTTTGGGAAATGAGCAAAACCAAGTCCTTGCAAGGTTTGTTCCGCCACATTTGTAGGCCATGTACTAGGCCAGTCCTTTGTTGCTATAATGGATTTGTCGGCTCCTGTGTCTAAAAGTCCCTTAATGTCCTTGCCATTAATCTGCAACACTAAAGTGGGACGTTCATTTAAAAGCATATGTAAGCCGGTAAAATTAATGCCAGAGGACCCAAAGTTACCAGCGCCGCGAACGTGGTTTTTAGCTGGGATTAAAGAGTGAAGACTGGGCAGTAATAACATTTGTGCGATACGGTCTCCAGGATTGATTACTAAAGGTCCCTGAGGGGCCTGAACCATGATCTTTACTTTACCAGTGAAATCAGAGTCAACTACCCCGGGGATCACAGCTAGCCCTCGGAGGGCGGCGGAGGACCGACCCAACACTAATCCAACCGAATCCGGGGGCAGAGGACCGGAGCAGTCGCTCTCCACTAATTGTACCCCCATCTCCGGAGTTAAGAGGAGAGGGGAGGTGGCGCGGAGGTCCAGGCCTGCGGACCCGTGAGTGGCACGGGCTGAGGGTGCACTGGGTGTAGCGCAGACACGGGAGGTGGAACCTGAGAGTAGATTTGATTTTGGGGGCTCCTCGCTGGGTTGGGGAGCCCCCTCTGGCCGTTTTTTGGCCCCTGGGCGCTACCTGTAAGTGGGTTGCCATCGATATCGAAAGCAGAACGGCATACCTCTGCCCTATGAGGGCCCTTGCGGCAACGGCGACAAGGCTCTATGCCTGAAGGCTGTGCCGTGGAATACCCATGGCTGAGATTGGGGCAATCGCGTTTTCTGTGACCCGGTTGATGACATTGGAAGCAAAGTCCTGAAGATATGGGGGGTCGGGTCGATTTAGATTTTGGACTGTTTTCTTTGACTTTTGCCAGCATCGCAGCTAGGCCCGCATTAGTAAGTGGCCCACCGGTATCTCTGCAGTATTTTAACCAGGAGTCCAGAGATTTATGTCTATATTGTCGAAGAATGTTTTTGCACTCTTTATTAGCCTGCTCAAAAATAATTTGTTTGACCAGTGGCTGAACGTCAACCTCGGAAGGGAAAATACGCGACGCAGCCTCAAGTATGCGAGCGACAAAATCAGCGAAGGGTTCGGCCGTGCCCTGAACGATCTTGGTGAGGTGGCTAGCTGAGTCACTTGGATTGGACGCCTGCCTCCACGCACGTTGGGCACAGTTGGAAATTTGCCTGTATACTTGTCTAGGGAATTGGGTCTGGTCAGCCTGATAAGGTCCACGCCCTAAAAGCATATCAGCATTCCACGTAGGGTGGCCGTCCTCAGCATTTTCATCTGCCTGGTCATGACAGCACTCTGTATTCATAGATTGCCACAAAAGAAAGCCGCCTGGACTTAAACAGGCCCGAGCCAATTGGGTCCAGTCGCTAGGTGTTAAAATGGACTGGCCGACTGATTCAAGGAGTGACAATGTGAATGGGGCTGTGGGTCCATAGTCATGGACCGCAGCCTTAAGTTGTTTTAATACTGTCATGTCCAATGGTTCGTGCCGGGCCTCTCGCGTGCCCAAAGCCAAAACAGGGTAAGCCTGAGCGGGGGCAGCGGGAGCGCCAGTTCGCAACTGTTTCCAGGCTTGTTGATGAAACTGTCTGCCTGAAAAAGGTGGCACATTTGGGACGTTTAATGGCCATGGCGGCACGGGTGTTAGATGGGGCTGAGGCACGCCTACATGACCGCCAGTAGGAGGCGCTGCGTCTTTAATCTGATGGGCGGGCACGACATCGATAGGAGGAGCCGTAGGCACTAGAGGGCGTAAACAGGCATCTTTTAACTTTTGCCGCAGCTGCGCATACGTAGGAGGCGGGGATTTAGGATCGCCGTCCCCTTCCCCCTCAGACTCAGAGGAGGCGGAGCCACATTCGGAGCCTGAGGCCAGTGAGGAAGTCTGGCATCCCGTGTCCTTAAATTGTATGAGGTCCCGGGCGCCGTCCGAGCTCTGAGAACGAACTTCCTTGAGAGCCTCGCGAACCGCCGTAAGAGTCGGGCGGTCCGCTCCCACCGACCTCTCCTCTTGGAGGCACGCCCGCAGTAGTTCCCATAAGGGGAGAACAACGGGGTCGATATCGGGTTCCTGGGGATCGTTAACTGTGCGCCGGAGATCCTTTCCTAATTTCTCCCAAGACTCAAGAGTTATTTGGCCCTCGTGGGTGAGCCACGGCGCAAAGAAATCAACACTTCCAAGGAACCTGACAAGTGTGGTCTTAGAAACCTTAATCCCTTTGCTACGCAATAATGCTTTTAACGGATTAAGCAACATTGAATGGCTAGATGAATTTCCCATTTTCAGTTTAAAGCGGGAAGACACGTCCGCTATCTTATTTTCAGTTTAAAGCGGGGGAACAAGTCTGCTATTCTTTCAGTTTAAAGCGGGGAAACACGTCCGCTATTCTTTCAGTTTAAAGCGGGGAAACACGTCCGCTATCTTAGGGTGCGTCCACCCTCCAACCACGAGATATACCTCACTCGCGGGGCCCAGACGGTAAGACTGACCTCGCTTACCTTCTACTTACCGGGCAACGTAGAGGAAGCTCCCCGTACGGGCCACCAGCTGCTCGGCGCCGTCCTCGTCCAGCAAGAGACAGAGACCGAACACTTTGCACGGGGTTCCTTTATTGCTCGGCAAGCAGGAGATCCAGCTTCGATCTCTTCTGGGCAGGAACTTCCCTTACACCCGCGTAGCAAGGGTTTATATGCACAATACACGTCACAAATCAGGTGATAGGCTAGAAGCGCGGGGATAGGACAATCTCGTGGCAAGGCGGGAAGGAGCGAGCTAGAGCGGGAAATCTAAGGCGGGAAGGAGCGAGCAAGAGCGGGAACTCCCTGAGATGAGGAAGAACCCGGAAGCAGGGAGTCGGCGCCATCTTAGGGGCACGGTTCCTCCGGTCTGGTTCCCTACAAGGGATGGCTTGTCTGCATTAAGTCTGATAGTCTCCTGGGTATAACTGATACAACATGAATGATGTGAATATAATGCTTACCCTAAAGGCACTTACAGTCCTGGTGGACAGATTACTAGGACATAGATAAGCACAAAACAATGAGAAAAAAGCTGTAGGTACACAATAGAACCACCTACATCATTTGTGGGTGCCATGCCCATGTCAGGTAGGAACCATTGGGTTAAGGTCAGATCTCAAAGGTAACAGAGCCCAGAAAATACACCATTGTCTGAAGTGAAAATAGGCAGATGGTAGGCAGAGGCTTGGTAACTGAAGGCCAGAACATGTGTTACCAGTGGTGGAGGGGAGGAAGTTTTCAGGAGCAAGTTTTGTGGGTTCTTTTCCTCAGCTTAGTTTAGAAATAAAAAGCCAGGAAACAGTTTACAAAGAGGCAAAAACTTTTACTTGACAGAGAAAAGGAACTTTTATTTGATTGGCAGGGGACAGGAAAGCTGATCCTAGAGGAGACCAGGAGGACTGCCTGAGCAAGACACTGGCTGTTAGAAAGTGCTCAGCGTTTTTAAGTCATTACTGCTTTTTTTTTTCCATTGGGTCATTCAGTGGGGGTGCCCATTGGATGGGGGTTTCACATACTGTATACTGATTGGCTAGTGGTTCATGGAGATATTGGGGGTCTCCTGGAGCTGACCTTTCTCCCACTCAGGGGCTGAGCTTCCTTTTCTGCTGGCATAGCGGGTTTAAGCCTTGGCCTGAAGTGCCAGCATCCCATATGCGCTCCAGTTTGAGTCCCAGATTCTCCTCTTCAAATCTAGCTCTGTGCTATGGCCTGGGATAGCAGTAGAAGAAGGCCCAAGTCCTTGGGCCCCTGCACCCACATGGGAGACCTAGAAGAAGCTCCTGCATCCTGGCTTTGGATCGGTGCAGCTCTGTCCATTGTGGCCATCTGGGGAGTGGACCAGCAGATGAAAGACCTCTCTCTCTGTCTCTATCTCTCTTTGTAACTCTTTCTTTCAAATAAATAAAATAAATCTTGAAAATAAATAAATAAATAAATAAAATCAAAAGGGTCACACAAGATAGCCAGGATCTCCTGGAACCATTCCTACTCTTTCAAGGGGTTCAACCCCTTCCCCTACCAACTCTAGCTGAAAGATTGCACCTGTCCTGAAGGTGTGATTTAAGGCTGCAAGGTCACACATGCAGCACAGGAAGCTATCGTGGGGAGATATGAGTAGGTCTGGAGACAGGCTTTCCAGCCACAGCTGACAGCTTGCTTGTGAAGGACATTTTACCTATGTTTTGAGGGGTCCACAGACCCCCAGCCCCATTGACAGCCTCCACATGGATCCTGACTGACTGGAAGTCTGTCAAACCCATTACTAACCTGGACAAGGCTGAGATCTCCTAGCTTCTCTGCTGGTCCTCAGTCTTTGCCAAGAGGCATAAACAAGAAAGAGAAGCTTCTCTGGCTTTGGCTGATGTGAGGGACTTTGGGAGCTCCCCAGATTTGAGGCCAGAATTGCTTTATCTTGAGGTTTCCTCCTTTATCTTCTTCTTAGTGTAAACCTCTCCTGCCACCAGATCTCCTACAGGCCCACACCGAAGGGCATGTGCTAATGGCATGTTAAATAAAGAGAATATTGAGGTGTCATCTAAATAGAAGATTCCTGAGTCAATAGTCACCTTGTGGGTGTACTGCAAGGTGAGAAAACTGAGACAGAGGACTTTGATCATGATCAACCTTAGTGTCTGACTCAAAAAGCAAATACATAAATAAACAAACAAGTAAATCCCTTTCACAGCTCAGAAGTGCCCAGCTTCCAACCTCCTGAGTACATGCTCCTGGAAAATGACAAGTCCCCTAAGACCAGAGGTGGGCAGGCACCATCTTGAAGCTCTAGAAACTATTTGAGTAGAAAATGCCCCACCCCACTAGAACCCATTGCTCAAAGGGTACAGCATAAACCTTAGAAGGTGGCCTCATTGCACATTTGTCAACCGGGTAGGCCAGGCACAGAGGGCATGAAGGTGTGTTGTGTGCTGTAACCTAGTGGTCTGAAGCACTGGCCTCATGGTTGGAGAATTGTCATAGCAACAACATTATCAGGGGTGATATGGCAAGGGCACCCTGGAAAGGTGGGCTGGTCTCCTGACCCCATGTCCTTAGCCTTATGATCCTCTGAACTTAGGGGAGCCTGAGTGCAAAAACCTAAGTAGGTGATGTTGTGAGTCTGGTTAATGTATGCAGGTTGTGGGTCATAGTGCCAACAGTATGTGCAACAGTGGGTGCTAGCCAATGCAGTCACCAGCATGAATGACTGAGTGAGGGTTTTACAGCATAAGAGCAGGACATCATATTTCCCAGACAAACTAGGGAGTGAGTGAAGCAGGCTAACTTCTTGCCTGAGACTACTAGAGAAGGGGAGGAGAGATTTGCAGGTTAGAAACAGAGCAAAGAAATAGCAGATAGCACATTCCTTTGCCCCTTCCTCAATATGCACACCCAAGATTAGCAGTTGACCTCTTCTTAAATCTGAGTTGGTGGTAGTAGTGATGAAGGGCCCAATACAGCTATGTTTCTGCTCGTCTTTCCTGCAAATGTTCCAGCAAATGATATTTCCTTAAAACAAACATAGGCATGAACATAGCTTGAGGCTTGACTGCAAGTTCTTGAAAAATGTAAGTACACCATGTGAACTTGCAAGATGCTAAATGTGTGGCCCCTCATGGGGGTTTGAGTACTGTCATTAGGGCTGGATTTTGTCACTGGTGGTTTGCACTGTTGTCTCTACTAGAGTCTCTGGCCACTTCTATGGAATTCACCCTTGTCAGACATTTCCTCAGGTTCCCAGTTAAAGGCACCAAACATGAATCCCTTTAGCTAGAGTGAAATCTATATGAATTGTCACAGATTGTAATTGGCTATATTTTTATTATAGAATTTCTACCAGGGGCCTGTGCCATGACACAGTAGGTTAATCCTCCACCTGCAGTTGCTAGCATCCCATATGGGCACTGATTCTAGTCCCAGTTGCTCCACTTCCAGTCCATCTCTCTGCTATGGCCTGGGAAAGTAGTAGAAGATGGTGCAAGTCCTTGGGTGCCTGCACCCACCAGGGTGACCAGGAAAAAGTGCCTGGCCCCTGGCTTCAGATGGGCACAGCTCTGGTCTTTGCAGCCATTTGGTGGGTGGGTGAACCAATGGAAGGAAGACATTTTTCTGTCTCTCCCTCTCACTGTAACTCTACCTCTCAAATAAAACAAATAAAAAAAAAATTTAAAAGAATTTGCGCCGGCACCGCGGCTCACTAGGCTAATCCTCCGCCTTGCGGCACCGGCACACCGGGTTCTAGTCCCAGTCAGGGCACCAATCCTGTCCCGGTTGCCCCTCTTCCAGGCCAGCTCTCTGCTGTGGCCAGGGAGTGCAGTGGAGGATGGCCCAAGTCCTTGGGCCCTGCACCCCATGGGAGACCAGGAGAAGCACCTGGCTCCTGCCATCGGAACAGCGCGGTGCGCCGGCCGCAGTGCGCCTACCGCAGCGGCCTTTGGAGGGTGAACCAATGGCAAAAGAAGACCTTTCTCTCTGTCTCTCTCACTGTCCACTCTGCCTGTAAAAAATAAAAAAAAAAGAATTTGTACCAGAAATTGCTTTAATCAAAGTCTGCTTTATTCTGACTTCATCATACAGTGATGAAGCTAGGACAAAAATCTTTAGATCCATGTTGACCTCTCACCTAACAAGCAGGCCCTTATTTCTCTGCCTTGCCAATGCAGCCCCACCCTACCTTGATCAGCCCTGTCCTGCCTTGATTCTTGGACACAATGCTATAAAAAGATGCCTACTATCAGCCTAAGATCTCTCTTACTCCTCCTAAATTCTCTCTCCCTATTTCAACATCTTAGCCTCAGAGTCTAGCCTCAGCCCAACCCCTCACAGTTCACACTGTTATATCAAAGGAACTTTAAATCTAGCCCAAATTCTCCCTTTGTCTCACTAGCCCAGCTTTAGCTCAGACCTCCAAGCCCCTCCCAGTTGTTTTGTGCTATATAAAGCACTAGTCATTAAGGGAGGGGTTTCCCCTCTGCTGTGTATTCATTGGCAACTGTCTTAAATGCATTCACCTGGTAGTGAGCCCCTCCTAGGCTTTATTCTAAATAAACCTGGTCTGGAAGTGGCTTAATGCGTTCCCCTCTTTTCTTTTTTTTTTTTTTTTAATTTTTTTTTTATTTTTTGACAGGCAGAGTGGACAGTGAGAGAGAGACAGAGAGAAAGGTCTTCCTTTTGCCGTTGGTTCACCCTCCAATGGCCGCCGCGGTAGCGCGCTGCAGCCAGCGCACCGCGCTGTTCCGATGGCAGGAGCCAGGTGCTTCTCCTGGTCTCCCATGGGGTGCAGGGCCCAAGGACTTGGGCCATCCTCCACTGGACTCCCTGGCCACAGCAGAGAGCTGGACTGGAAGAGGGGCAACCGGGACAGGATCGGTGCCCCGACCGGGACTAGAACCCGGTGTGCCGGCGCCGCAAGGTGGAGGATTAGCCTGTTGAGCCACGGTGCCGGCCTTCCCCTCTTTTCTGACACACAGCGTATATTGTGCAGGCTTGTGGTTGGAGATTAAAGTACCTCAACCTTTACCATTATTCATGTTTTTTATTTAAATGTTTATGACATCATGCAGTTCATATTTTAAAGACCTGTATCACCAATTTTCTTCCTAGATTTAGGCATCAAAATCTTCCAGATATAGGCCAAGTTAGTCCACACATTTTACCAGGACCTGGGCCTAATTAAAGATTATTTCCAAGGGCCAGTGTTGTGGCATAGCAGGTTAAGCCACTGCCTGTTAACTTGGTATCCCATGTAGGATCCAGTTTGAGCCCTGGCTGCTCCACTTCCTATCTAATTCCCTGATAATGCACCTGTGAAAGCAGTTAAAGATGGCCCAAATCCCTAGGCCTCTGCCACCACGTAGGAGTCCTGGAAGAAGCTCCTCTCTTCTTGCTTTGGCCTGGCCAAGTCATGGTCATTGAAGCCATTTGTGGAGTGAACCAGTGACCCAGGCCAAAGCCAGGAGGTAGGAATGCCATTTGGGTTTCCCACTTGTGTGGCAGAGGTCCAAGGACTTGGGCTACATTATGATGTATTCCCAGGTGCATTCACAAGGAGCTGCATTGAAAGCACAGCAGACAGACTCAAAGTGGCATTCTCATATGGGATTCTGGCATTGCACTCAGTGGCTCTACCTGTTATACCACAATGCCAGCTCTGCAGAGAAGATTCTTGACCTGATTGTCAGATAATCAATCAATATAGAGCTGGAAGTGCCTGGAGTGCTGAGTAATAACTTATACACATTTGTAATGAAGAGAAAGACCTGTAAGATCCATTTAATTTCCTGTTGCAACAGTGATGGATTTGACTAGACTTAGGACCTGTAAGCGAAATGCATCTTGATCTCATTAAATCTCCACAATGCTGTGAACAAAAATGAGAATGTTACTTTGGGGTCAGACTTCTGTTTGACTCCCATCAGATCATCTCAGGAAAGAAGTGGATAGTTTGAGAGCTGAGTGTGACAGCTTTAAGACATCTCATTTTCAGTCTTCTTTCAAGTTTGCAGGTAGTGAGGCTCTAATAGTATTCAGAGAAATCTTAGAATATGAGTGGGAGAAGAGAGTCCCAGACAGGACAGCATTACTCCAGTGAATTCAATATCAGTTAGGTTTTCATTAGAGCTTATGTGTTGATTAGATCTGGTAAACAAAGCAAGCACAGAAAAAAAAGTAAAAAAAAAAAAAAAAGCAAGTGCAGAAATTGGAAAAGCTCAGAAGAGGAACAAAAATCATTAGAGCCAAAAATATGTAACTTAAATTTTTCCTATAAAAAGAAAACAAATTGAACACAGTTATAGTAACTAATTTCTTTTCCAGGTAAATAAACTTATCATGTGGGGAGAGAGAGAGAGAGAGAGAGAGAGAGAGAGAGAGAGAGAGAGAGAAATGTCTCCCTTCCATTGGTTAATCCCCCAAATGGCCACTATGGCCAGAACTGCACCGATCCAAAGCCAGGAGCCAGGTGCTTCCTCCTTTTCTCCCATGTGGGTGCAGGGGAGAAAATGGAAAATTTATAGACTGAAAATGTTGAACTTTGGACTTTAAAAGATCTCCTCATACTACAAGTTTTGTAGGTGAGGAAGAATTGCTTCTCCAGGCTAGGAAGTAATGAGAAGGGTACATGAAGATAGACCCTGCTCACAACTTCAGCCTTAACTCCATCACTGAGCCAGCTGGCCAGCTCTGAGAGGCCCAAGGACCAGAGCATGCCCTTGCTAGAGCAGGGTAATAGGAGCCTAAAATCCCTAACCCCAGTGGATTTGTCTCTCTTCTGTGAGCTTGTCTCCTCAACAGCCCCAAATCTTTTACCATTCTCTCACCAGAGCTCCACTAGATCAAGAATCAGCAACAAGACTGGAATGGCCCCACAGAGACAGGGACCTGGTGATAAGAGGAGGCTTTCCGATGCTCATGCGCTCTTATCCAGGGCTGATTTACATAATTGAAAGGCACACACTGTTCAAGAAATTCAACAACAGTATCAACAATCCAGTTAAGGAATGGGCAAAGGAATTGAACACATATTTTTCAACAGAGGAAATTCAAATTGACACTTGAGAAAATGCTCAGGGTCACTAGCCATCAGGGAAGTGCAAATCAAAATCCCAGTGAGGTTTCACTTCACCCCAATTAGAATGGCTACCATAAAGAAATCAACAAAATATAAATGCTAGTAAGGATGTGGGGAAAAGGTACCCTAAACCACTGTTGGTGGGAATGTAAACTGATGCAACCACTATGGAAGAAGACAGTACAGAGATATTTCAGAAATCTGAATATAGACCTACCATGTGATCCAGCCATCCTACTCCTGGGAATTTACTCAAACCAGAACAAATCAGCATATGAAAGAGTTATTGGTCCATTTCATATTCATTGCAGTTCACAATAGCTAAGATATGGAATAAACCCAGATGTCCATCAAATGTTAACTGGATGAAGAAATTATAGTGTATATATACTCGGCTGCAAAAAAAATAAAATCCTGTCTTTTGCAACAAAATAGGTGCAACTAGAAACCATTATACTTGGTGAAACAAGCCAGTCCCCAAAAGACAGATACCATATGTTTACCTTGAACTGAAATAACTCAAAGAATACCTAAAATAATGTGGTTTGAGATTCAATAATTCCTTATAGTCCATGTCTCTTCTGTTGAGGAACAGTGTTTTGTGTGTGTTTTTTTTTTCATGCTATTTGTTGACCACTTTTACTTAGTGAAGAGTTAACTTTATGATGATTAATAAATTGAAAATATATCTTTGTAAAAAAATTAAGAGTGGGAATGGGAGAGGGAAGAGGAAGAAAGGCTGGAGTATGGGCAGGAGGAAGTATCACAATTTTCCTTTATCTGTGTATATGAAATACATGAAACTCATATAAGTTAAATAAAATTTTTAAAAAAAGAAAGGCACACATCACAGGGCAAAGAATTGAGTCAGAGAAATTTATAAACCTAAGGATTTTTCTATGCACAGTCCAACTTGCGTAAATATTCAAATTCTGGTGCCTGCTCACCTCCCTGTTGAGAAGTTGGCTTTTCTGCTGGAGATGATAAATACTAGCTAGGGTAAAGAGTTAGGAGACTCAGTGAAGAGGTTCTGCCAGGGATCTGCCCTAAACAGGATCCACAAGACCCTGAGGAACAAGAAAAATTAGGACACTTTTGGAGTCTCCTATTGAAGGCAATGTGGCTACTAATCACCCTCCCAACAACTGCATTATCTGAGAGAGGTCCAGCAGGGCCCTGGGGAAATCACAACACCTTTTGCAGAGGCAGCAGGACTGCCTCAGAAAATCTGAAAAGCAGAGGTCTGAGGCCTGAGCAGTGCACTGGTTGTTTTTAAAGATTTATTTATTGATTTCAAAGGCAGAGTGACTGAAGGAGGGAAAGAGAGAGAAATATCTCCTATCAACTGATGCACTATCAGATCACAATGGCCAGGGTTGGACCAGGCCAAAACCAGGAGCCCAAAACTCCATTGAGGTCTCCTACATGGGTGTCAGTAGCCTAATACTTGGGCCTTCTTCCACTGCTTTCCCAGTCACATTAACAGGGAGCTAGGAAAGAACTAAAGCAGCCAGGACATGAACCAGCACTGCCATATGGGTTGCTGGCATTGCAACAGCTTTACATTGTACCCACAATATGGCTCCAGGAAAGTGGTCCTAAATATGTACTGCATATCTCAGAGTGCCCCACACATCTGGAGATTGCTTCAATAATTGATGATATGCCCTGATGCTAACTGTACTCATTCAAGATACTATTCAGTGTTTAACAACTAAGGAGTGCTGAGGAAAGAAAAGAAGACAAAAAGATACAAAGATCACAAAATCCTGTGAGCCATGACTCCCCACTCTGCTGGAAATAACTGGGGGAGAGGAAGAAGTGCTGTGTATGAATGACTATATCCTTCACTCACAGCATAAAAAGAACATCAACAATACTGGGGCTAATCAGTATGGTTATTGCAAACAAGAAAGACAGTAGAAACCAAATGTTTGAAATATATACAAAGAGGTAAAGAATCAGACAAAACTGAGTCATGCCAATTTCATCTGGCTTAAAACAGATGACAACACATTGAGATTCTCCAGTTAGCCCCTGACCACATCTTCATCTCCCATGAGGGTCTCCAGGTAATCTAGTTAGAGAAACAGTTAAATTTAAGCTAAATACTGGAACCTTATCTTCAGTGTTAAATATTCATAAGGAAGACCTTTCTAATAAAAGATGTGATATAAAAAAGAACATCAGGAGAGAGAGAGAGAGAGAAAAAGAGGTTTCTGTAGTCCCTCACCTGCGGAACAGGGATAAAGATGTGAATGCATTCCATTCTGCTTCTGCCATAATCTCCTGTTTCCATGTTAGAAAGGAACATTATCCAAGTTGGTGGCATTAATAAACTGAATTAGGGAAAATTTAGATCCATATACCTATACGTTGAGGGTTTATTGCAAATAAAGTAGTGTCTGAACTGGAAAGGAGTCCTCCAATTGCCCTCAGTTGAATTAACGTGGAAGTTTCAGCACAAAGTTGAGTGGGACAAGTGGCTTCTGCCATTCCATTAAGAGTAGCATTAAAAGTGATGGGACCCTCAACATGGGAAGCAGGACACATAGCAGACTCATAGTATCACAAATGCCCTAAACAGCACTCTGGCCTCAGAATCAGCCCTCAAGGCATTCAGATCTGGCTAAAAAGCCCATGAGAGAACTTCAGGCATGGAAAGCCAAGTCATTGCAGCAAAAAATAACCTAAGTGAAAGATCTCTGTGAGTGAGATCCCAGTGGAAAGAAGGAGCCTTTAAAGAAGGAGGTACCTTTCTCTGAAGAGAGGAGAGAACTTCCACTTTGATTGTGGCCTTGTCTAAATAAGGTCAGAGTTGTGAACTCAAGAGGCTTCCATGGCCTTGGAAGCTCATGACAAGAGTTTCGGGTGATTCCCCAGTTAGAATGGCTCACATTCAGAAATCTACCAACAATAGATGCTGGAGAGGATGTGGGGAAAAAGGGACACTAATCCACTGTTGGTGGGAATGCAAACTGGTTAAGCCACTATGGAAGTCAGTCTGGAGATTCCTCAGAAACCTGAATAGAACCCTACCATACAACCCAGCCATCCCACTCCTTGGAATTTACCCAAAGGAAATTAATTCGGCAAACAAAAAAGCCATCTGCACATTAATGTTTATTGCAGCTCAATTCACAATAGCTAAGACCTGGAACCAACCCAAATGCCCATCAACAGTAGACTGGATAAAGAAATTATGGGACATGTACTCTATAGAATACTATACAGCAGTTAAAAAAAAAAACAATGAAACCCGGTCATTTGCAACAAGATGGAGGAATCTGGAAAACATCATGCTGAGTGAATTAAGCCAGTCCCAAAGAGACAAATATCATTTGTTTTCCCTGATTGGTGACAACTAACTGAATGCCAAAGGGGAAACCTGTTCAAGTGAAATGGACACAAAGAAACAATGACCTGATCAGCTCTTGTCCTGACTCTAGATGTACAATGCAATACTTTATCCTTTTTAGTATTTGTTGTTGTTGTAGTTGTTGTTCTAGTACTAGTGGTTGAACTCTGTAATTAACACACAATTATTCTCAGGTGTTTAAATTTTAACTGAAAAGTGATCCCTGTTAAATATAAGAGTGGGAAAAAGAGAGGGAGGAGATGTACAATTTGGGACACACTCAATCGGACTTGCCCCAAATGATGGAGTTAGAAATGTGCCAGGGGATTCCAATTCAATCCCATCAAGGTGGCATGTACCAATGCCATCTCACTAGTCCAAGTGATCAATTTCAGTTCACAATTGATCACACTGATAGGTCTAAGAGTCAAAGGGATCACACAAACAAGATTAGTGTCTGCTAATACTGATAGAATCAAAAAGGGAAAAAACAATCCAACATGGGAAGCAGGATACACAGCAGACTCATAGAAGGGCAGATGTCCTAAATAGCACTCTGGCCTCAGAATCAGCCCTTAAGGCATTCGGATCTGGCTGAAGAGCCCATGAGAGTATTTTAGGCATGGAAAGCCAAGACACCCTGGGGGAAAAAAAAGAAAAGAGATTTAAGGGAATTAAAATATACAGAATATACAGAATTGTTTTAAAGAATGTAGATAATATCCTGATAACCACTCCTACTAAGGAAAACCCTGATGACAATATTATAATCTTATTAAATTTTCTATCCAGTAAAAAATATAAACTCCCAAAGAAATTGCATAAATACCTACAGAAATGAAAAAAATATTGGAAGTTTTTTAATGGCCAGTATAGCTCCTCAACAACAACAACAAAAAGATGAAATATCAACCCATTTTTCCAAAAAATAGTGAAAAATTAAGAGGATTCCTAGAAATATCTGATTGTTGCCACACTTTTATGTTTAACTTGTACTTGATTTCTAAGCCTTATTATGATAAATGACAGGGAACAGAAATGGACCCTTTAAATGGAAAAAAATGGATGACTGAACTTTCAATACATTTAAGAGCCTGCTTATGATTACACTGGCATTTGTTTCACTAGACTTGAATAAACTATTTGATTTTTATATCTTGAGAAGCAGAAAATAGCTGCAGTGGTATTAATGCAAATTTTGAGACCTTTAGAAACAGTGGTGTCCTGCTTCTCAAAGCATTCAGGCATGAGGGCAAAAGCACAGACCTCATATTTGTTACTTATCACTTAACTAAAGAAGTAGAGAAGCTGACTATGGGCCATCTATGGAACCTCCATCATGTTTTCAGTCTACTAGAGACTAATGGATATCTTGGTTATCAGAGAAGTACAAAATCAATCTGCTAATGAACTCTCCTCAGACTTCCTTAAAAACATGCCTTCAGAAAATTTCTGAGTGAAATAGTCAACAACTTAAGATAACCATGCAGAGGTGAACTTGACATTTAAAAAAATTGAAAGGTTGGAAAATTAGCAAACCTTCAAGGCATTCACAAAAATAGCATGCAATATGGATTTACAAAAATGCAGTTTGAGACTCAATTTTACCCAGAGCCATGAACTAAAGTGAAATTGGTACTCCCAGGTGCTCCAACTTCAAGGCCAGTTCTGAATCCAAACACTGTGGTGAAGGATTTAAAAGAATCATCCAAATGTGCAGGAAGGTAGTTGTATGATTAGCAATGATTTTTCCTAGGAAAATGGAATGCTGTAAGGAACTTCAGGTGTTTATCATACTTGCCTATACATCACTATTTAATTTCTGACTAATTTTTCTTATCATATCTAAATAGAAAGTAATTTATTTATTTTTTGACAGGCAGAGTTAGACAGAGAGAGAGACAGAGACAGAGAGAAAGGTCTTCCTTCTGTTTTTTCACCCCCCAAATGGCTGCTACAGCCAGCGTGCTGTGCCAATCTGAAGCCAGGAGCCAGGTGCTTCCTCCTGGTCTCCCATGCAGGTGCAGGGCCCAAGCACTTGGGCCATCCTCCATTGCCTTCCTGGGCCATAGCAGAGAGCTGGACTGGAAGAGGAGCAACCGGGACAGAATCTGGTGCCCCAACCAGGACTAGAACCCGGGGTGCCAGCGCTGCAGACGGAGGATTAGCCTAGTGAGCCGTGGTGCTGGCCAAAAGTAATTTATAATTTGCCGCATCACTGATTTTATCACAGGGCCTTTTAAATCTTCCTCCTGGCTTGGATGTCTCTTTCTATCTTTTCTTCTTTCTCTGTATATCTGCTTTCAAATCAATTAATAAATATTTTTAAAATTCTCCCTGGTTTCCCTTTCTCCTAATGTGCATAAATGGCAACATTTCAGTCCAGTTTGCAAAAGTGGCTGCTTAAAATCCTGTCCTTAGCCAGTGCTTTCTCACTGTGCTAATGTAAATCAGCCATCCAGTTACTCAGTTACTTTGTCCTCTTTCAAGAGCCTGTGGTGCTTATTGCCAGAAATAATTTACCTCTTTATTTACCAAGTTGTGTAGAAGACTCACAGGTTGTTGAGAGAATGTCTCTGGTTCATCTCCACTGGCCTCAGAAGGTTCTGGCACAGGGAAAATACTGAACTAACAAATAAATAATACCTTTTAAACTAATATTCTAGCAGATTCCTCAAAATTAAAAAAAAAGACCTATTTCTTCTCTTAAGGGCCCTTTTGCTTGCCTGCCTGCAAAAACAAAACCAATCTTCTCAACTCTGTTACCATCATTAACCACATGCAAATTTTTTTACTGTTTCTTTAAAAAGTAACCTCATAGTGGAAAGATACATGATATTGCTGGTCCCAAGGCCAAACAATCTGAAGCTATACAGGTGCACAGCAAGAACAGAGATGAACCAAGGCCATTTCCCAAAACTCAAGCCTTCCCTGAATGTCCCCCAGGTTCTGTTTCTGTTTCCTATGGTAAGTCCTTCCCTGAACTAGAGGGAGGGATGGGGTTTGGAGCAATAGCCATTACCCCAGTGCTTCTAAGTTGGACTATACAGAGAACTGAGTGACAGATGTCCTTCATTCAGTCTAATAATATTCACTTTGACACAGAATGGTTTATTTGTAAGATGAGTAACTTGAAAAAGCATTATCTAATAAGTAATGTGATCTGTGTTTTATTTTTAAAGTTCTAAAAAGAATTAGACTTTCTGGCAAAGGAACATCTTTGCAAGAAGTTTCCTGATGTTAACCTCCTTTATTGAAGTATCATGTGAGAGCATTCACAGTAAGCTAAATGGTTTCAGTTGCTGATTTTTTCTATTTTTTAAGTATTATTTATTTGAAAAGCAGAGATGACAGAGACAGAGACAAAGACAGAGAGAGAGAGAGAGAGAATCTTCCATTTACTGGTTCACTCCCAAATGCCCACAACACCCTGAGCTCAGCTGATCCAAAAGCTAGGAGCCATGTTTTTTCCAGGTCTCCCATGAGGGTCCAGGGGCTGAAACACTTGGGCTATCATCCACTGTTTTCCCAGATATATTAGCAGGAAGTTGGATCAAAAGTGAAGCATCCAGGACTAAATTGGCACACATATGGGATGCTGGCACTGCAGACAGTGGTTTAACCCACTGTGTCATAGCACTGGCCCCTCAGGTGCTGATTTTGCTATCCTGGACAAGCAGTTGAGGTGGACAGAACAGAAGCAATATGCAGGTAGATCTTGTGTTCTGATTCCAATGCTGGTATTTTGTGGCACACATCTACCAGACCCTAGCACACAGATAGGCAGAAAGTCCCTAGCAGTGCATACAGGGTTCTGATTTTGTCTTCTTCCTACCCACAACACACAGTTGCTTGTGGACTAGTATATATATATATATATATATATATATAGCCTCTTCTCCAACCTTCCTGACATGAACAGACAGGGTAGAAATAGGTTTAGAGTAATTTTTAATTTTAAAAAGCAGAAAGCTGAAAGTTTCCCTCAAACAGGGCAGAGAGCTACTGTTTCTTACATATTTCATCCAGAATCCAAGAACACAGCCAGCACCACCAGGAATAGATGTTATAATACTCCATTACAGACAACAAGGCTTCTGATCCACCAGTAAGACCGTCTTTGAAACTTTAGGAGTTACTTTGACTTGTCACACTCAGTTGCAGCACCACCACAACCATGATGTGAGAATGGGAACAATGCATAGCAGCAAAATGACAGGTGAAGGTGTAAGAATCTTAGTGTTGGGGTTAGAGAGAATCATGCCAAATATAAGACCTTCTTAAAATCAAAATCCTGGGGCCGGCACTGTGGTGCAGTGGGTTAAAGCCCTGGCCTAAAGCGCCGGCACCCCATATTGGTGCCAGTTCAAGTCCCGGCTGCTCCTCTTCTGATCCAGCTCTCTACTGTGGCCTGGGAAAGCAGTAGAAGATGGCCCAAGTCCTTAGGCCCCTGCATCTACATGGGAGACCTGGAGGAAGCTCCTGGTTCCTGGCTTCGGATCAGCTCTGGCTATTGCAGCCATCTGCGGAGTGAACCAGCAGATGGAAGACCTCTGTCTCTACCTCTCTCTGTAACACTTTCTTTCAAATAAATAAAATAAATCTTTAAAAGAAAAAATCAAAGCCCTGCCATACTAGTCACCTCTCAATGACATTGCACTGTATGCAGAAACTAAAAGAGAAATGACATGCAGACTGTAATAAAGTTGATCCTTCTACCGATTCTGGCAGCTAGATCTGATCATTGCTGTTTTTCAGAGTAGTCAGATACTCAGAAATTCAGGACACAGCTTGGACTTTTAACCAGGTCTTTTTGCTTTTGACATGCATGGCCTCTCACTCTCCACTCTGCTGACCTCCCTATCATCTGAGTTCCCTAGTGCAGTCAATTTACTTATTAAAACTGCAAGCAACAGAGGAAGACATCTTAGAATTAAAGGCAGGTGCTACTGGTGTGTTTACTCATTTTTCCAAACATTATCCACAAGGAAAAGATAAAAGAAAAAAAAAGAGTGAAACTAAAACAAAAACAAACCAGTACCTATTAGCCTATCCACAAAGAAGTGCCATAACTTTATTTAAAAATAAAGAAGAGAAATCTGGAAACAGCATTCTGACCTTTCTTTTTTCCCTCTTATGCAACCTATATTCTCTCTCACTCAACCATATACCTACTCTCTTCTCTATAGCTCTCAGCTCTAACACCTATCTACCTGACTGCTTACTTAACCAGCAATCTCATAACTCACAATCTAAATCCTGGAAACTCATTTAGATATCCCTCTCTGCGTGTGGGTAGCTGTGAGCCTGGGTAATTGAGGGGGTCACTGTATGGCCAGATAAGGTAACTTGCTTAATAGAACAGCTACTATATTAGTTTTCTAGTGCTTCCCTAAAGAAGTACCATAAGCTGAGTTGCTTAAAACCACAGGAATGTATTGTCTTACAGTTTTGAATGCCAGCAGTCCAAAATCAAACTCAGTCTGAACACCTTTCTGAGGACTCTGAGGGAGAATCTATTCCATGTCTTTCCCCAAGCTTCTGATGATAGCCAGGGGCTGTATCACTCCAGTCTCTGCTTCCATTATTGCATAGTCTTCTTTGTATTTCTGTTTGTTCTCTTTATAAGGACACTTTCCATTGTGGATCAGTGCTCACTCTACTGCAGTAGGACCTCATCCTAATGCCACCTGCAACTCCTACTTCCAAATAAGGTCACACTCTGAGGTCCTGTGCAAAGGACTTTAACATAGCTTTTCGGGGTACACATTTAACAAGTGCTGTGTGCCAGGTATGAGGGCCATGCCATCTCATTTGGTTCTAAAACTATGAAATTTATCAGTGGCTTTCTACCCTGGTAGCGTACAGAAATGTTAGCAGAATGATTTTGCCCTAACATATCCATGCCTAGTCCCACAAACTAGGTTAAGGCACTGCCGCTAATGCTGGCATCCCATATGGGTGCTGGTACAGGTTCTGGCTGCTCCACTTCTTATTTTTGAGATTTATTTATTTGAGAAAGAGAGAGAGAGAGAGAGAGAGAGAGAGAGAGAGAGAGAGAGAGAGAGAGAGAGAGAGAGAGGTCTTCCATCAGCTGGTTCACTCCCAAAATGCTCACAATGGCCAGAGCTGGGCCTAGCCAAAACCTGGACCCAGGAGATTATTCCACATAAGTGCAGGTGCCCAAACACTTGAGCCATCTCTCATTATTTTCCAAAGACATTAGCAGGGATATGGATTGGAAGTGGGCCATCTGAATTGGACACCAGTGTTGCAGGTGGAGGCTAAGCCTATGTTACAGTGCCAACCCCTGTCCATTTCTCATCCATCTCCCTGATAATGGCCTGGGAAAAGCAGTAGATGTTCTGAGTGCTCAAGCCCATGCCATGCATGTGGGAGACCTGGATGATACTCCTGTCTCTTGGTTTCAGCTTGACCCAGCACTGGTTAAAGCCATCTGGGGAGTGACCCAGAGGATGGAAGACCTTTCTCTGTCTCTTCCTCTCTATTTGTAACTCTTTCAAAATAAATAAATAAAAATCTTTTTTTTTCCACTTTGAGAGACCTGATGGCTCCCACTTTGATGTCCGGATCCCACCCTTCTCCCTGGAAAGCAATAAAGACGAGAAGACACCACCCTCAGGCCTTCACTGGTAGGCCAGCCGAGGCCCTGAGAGCCCAGCTCGGCCCCAAAGAGGAACAGCTCTCATCCCACAGTTGCTGCAGAACTCTCTCCTGTTGTAGGCCGCACTGAGTCTCTTCATCTTTTGCACCATTTGATCGTGAGGTTCTTTTGGGGGATGCAATCGTTTTCTTCGGAAGACCCGTGTAGGACCCCTCCAAGGCTGGCCTCCTATTTATAAACCCTGCCTACACTGTGTTCCAGTAAACTTGTCCACCAAGGAACTATGTTCAGCTGCCAGAGGCCTGGAGGAGTTTCCTGGCCGGTCAACAAGTTGTCTGGAACGTGAGGTTTGGTCAATAAACTGGTGCACGCTTGGCCACCCTCGCCGTTTCTGTCCCCAGGGGCTCAGGCTCCCTCTCGCAGTGGGGGTCCTTGAGTACTTTCCATGCTGCTCTTCCAGGGAGCTGTGCCCTCTGCTAGGTTATGTCTCCTTCAGAGGCTGGCTGGTCATCTCCAGGGGCTGTACCCCTCAGCTGGTGCGAGGGCACTGAGCACTGGCCTGGACTCTGTTCTTCACCTTCTGGCAAGTACAGAGAGGCTGGCCAGCATCAGGGCTGGAATGGTCGGCTCTTAGCACTGACTACCCGCTGGCATCTCAGCCTCGCTGGGCCTGAGATAGTGAGGAAACCCAGCGGGTCTCCTGCAGCAGTGTCTGTCCAGCCTCCAGGCCATAAATGTGGGGATTCAGCCAAGGAGCAGCTTTAGGCATGGACGGTAACTAAGCCAAGCTACTTCCCAAGCTTCCCCAGGGAGTTGTGCTGCATTTTGCCCTGATTCTTAGAAGTCCTCTGCAATGATTGTTAAAGATAGTTTTAATCTTGAATTATATTAAATTGGTTCTAGCCCTTAAAAAAAATTAAATTTTTTTTATTTTTCTATTATATTTATTATGTTTGAAATACAGTAGTTGTTTCCTGTTAGCTAATATAAATAACATAAATAACACTGTCAAACAACAAGTTGGAAGTGCTGACAATTCTAGGTTTCACTCATGCTGCAATTACACCCTTTCATGCGATTTGGACTTATCCCAATATTTGTTCAGTAGATTAAAATGAATGCATATTTAAACACCATTTATAAGCCATTATTTTGTTTTTTGCTAAAGCAGTCTATATAATTGTTTTGTTATGTTTGGCATAAACAAAAACAAATTGCAGCATCTAGGCAAATAAAGTGTCAGAAGGAGAACTTAGGCTATTTCATCATTGAAAGTGGTGGGAAGGGTGGGAAATAGGAAACACTAAAATGGTTCTGAATGAAATTTGGAAAGTGATAGTTGGCATTTGGTGATAGCGGCATGTGCATGCTTCAGTGGAAACATCTGGTAATGAAAATGGACAAGAGTAGATTGACTCTCCTAAGGGAAGAAAAAGGGCTGAGTAAGAATAAGAAAAGGGGGCATTAACGTCCAACACTGATGTTACAGGTTTTGCAGCTGGGATCTTTCTTGGCATTTGCAGTAGACAAACTCATGAGCTGATGACCAGTGATTTCTGCTACGGTTCCCAGAGAAAGATCCACAGGGTCAGTGTAAATGACTTCTAAAATGACATCCTGGGCATGGTGGTAGACCAGCAACCCATCTTCTTCTGTACAGGTCAAAAACTTACTATCCTTGGAATTGAGCTGAGGAAGACGCTGCTTACAAAATTCATCTCCTGGTGATCCCACAGGGGCAATAACAAGAATCACATAATGATAAGCAGTGTACATACAGTAGAAGTCCCCAAAGTATAAGTTAGTATTGGGGTTAAAAAGTTTTTCTGCTGCAATTTCAAACCTGTATCTTCCATAAGGTGAATCCTGGGGTGGCTTCCCAGTATTGAATTCAGTGCTGCAGCTGAAGAAGATGCCTTCTAGTTTTCCACTAATAGGAGAGCCATGGCTGCCACTGTTATCTTTGACAGAGGGCTGCATGGCGCTCCCATGATGTTCTCGAATATAGTCAAAATATTCTTTGTGCTGGTTACGATAAAAAACTGAAAATTTAAGCATACGTCCTGAAATCACTTCAGCCTTCTCCAACAGCTGTGTTAGATGAACTTTTCTTTTTTAAGAAAAATATGTAATCTACAAATGCCTACATACCTGTTCAATCCTATTAAAGTATCTAATAAACTTCTCACAACTGAACTCTGGATGTCCTCCCTAGATCTACTCTTACTCTAATCTTCTCCCTTAATTTTCAGTAAATAGTATTTCCATTCTTAATACATAAGATAATTGTAGTCTTTCTAGATACACAGAAGAGCCATCCTCTTTCTCAACTCATATATGAGGTAATCTTATTTATTCCAGATTCAAAATGCTTATGAAACTCAATTTTTTCTCACCACCTCTACTGTTCCCATCCTCTCTGGCTTTTAATATCATGATATCCTCTCAACTTGTGTCCCTGCTGCTTTCTTGACAACCTATAAACTGTTTTCCAAATAGCTACCAAAGTAATTATTTTAAAGTGTAGATATAGTCAAGTCACCCTCAAAATTCTTCAGTGGCAGGCCGGTGCTGTGGCGTAGCATGTAAAGCTGCGCCTGCAATGCCAGCATCCCATATGAGCACTGGTTCAAGTTCCAGCTGCTCCATTTCCAATCTCTGCTATGTCCTAGGAAAGCAATGGAAGTGGGTCCCTGACCCACATGGGAGACCCAGAAAAAGCTCCTGGCTCCTGGCTTCAGATCGACACAGCTCTGGTTGTTGTGGCCATCTGGGGAGTGAACTAGTGGATGGAAGATCTTTCTCTCTCTCTCTCTCTCTCTCTCTCTCTCTCTCTCTCCTCTAACTCTGACTTTCAAATAAATAAAATAAAAACTTTTAAAAAATTCTTCAGTGGCTTTTTAGACTGTTGGGAGAATCCTAAGGCTTTATTTATTTAGTTTCTGGGTACATCTCTAAGTCCTTTTTCTAAATCATTTCCTATCTCCTTTACCTCATCTTCTGTTACACTTACACTCAGTAATTGTCTTAGAGTTGCCCTGGTCTCCTTGATACTTCTCAAACAGTTTAAGGAAGCTATTGCTTCAATCCTCAATTCCATTAAAACTTGGCTTCCACTGAATACCAGAATTGTGCAATTCTAACTTCATTCAGGTCTGTTCAAGTGTCCCCACATCAAAGATGATTCACTGAATATTATTTCCTTACCCAAATTGCTTATAACTCTCCAATCTGTCTCTAAATGGTTAATGTTAACTCACACTTTATTCATCTTGTCAAGTGACACTTCCTCAAGTGATACTAAGCCCAAAATCTAAGTGAATTTATTTGCTAGTTTCTCCCACAATACACATTTCCCATCATTTATCCAAGTTGGTAGTTATTCATATCTTGGCATGAATATTTTATTTTTATTCTAGATTTTAAGATATATTAGGACAACAAATATCCAGGACCTACCTAAATGGTGCCTGGCAAATAGTAGATAATTAAATTTTTGGAACTAAAATGATAGAAGGCTAAAAACCACTAAATAAATGAATGAATTAACATCACTATATGCCATAGTCCAATGAGTACAGAGGAAAAAACAGTGAGAAATATGGGTGCCTAATAAAGACATGGTAGTCTTTTAAATTAGGAAGAAAAGCAGTCTTTAAAGATACATGCAATACACTGTTATTTAATGCTATAACTAGTACTCCAACAGTATTTTTTTACTTTGTGTTGCTATATGGAGGCAAACTGTTGAAATCTTTACTTAATATATACTAAACTGATCTTCTGTATATAAAGAGAATTGAAAATGAATCTTGATGAGAATGGAAGGGGAGAGGGAGCGGGAAAGGGGAGGGTTGCGGGTGGGAGGGAAGTTATGGGAGGGGGGAAGCCATTGTAATCCATAAGCTGTACTTTGGAAATTTATATTCATTAAATAAAAGTTTAATAAATGAAAAAAAAGATACATGCAATAAAAAGATGAAACATAACATTTTGCTAGACTACATTTACCTCCATCCTACCCTTGTCTTTTATGCCTGCCTTGTTTGATGTTCAACAAAGTCAAGTAAAGAAGTAAACTTACCTATGGAGAGGTCTACCTCTTGCCTTGAGCTCCAAGAAAGTAATTTCTAGGTAGTTGGAATTGCCTGCCTGATAAGAATGTTTTCCTTATTTGGGGGCTTTGACCTCCAGAGTAGTGAGAGGCTGGTCAGTCAACTTTGTGATACAGCCAACCTCCAATTAAAATCCTGGACAGTGAGGCTCAGATGAACTTCCTTGTTTGGCAGCATGCCATGTGTGTTGTCAAACATGGTTTCTGCAGAAACTGGAAGAGGAATGTGAGATCACAAATGTGAGTATAACAACTTTCAGTAAGTTCTATGAGTCTTGTTGGTATATTATTGAACCTGAATGTAATCCCGGATATTCCTGAATTTGCAGTCGATGCCAGAAGTGAGGGTAGTTGAGGCCAGCACTGTGGGGCAGGGAGTTAAAGCCCTAACCTGAAGCATCAGCATCCCATGTGGGCACCGGTTCAAGACCCAGATACTCCACTTCCTATCCAGCTCTCTGCTATGGCCTGGGAAGTCAGTAGAAGATGGCCCAAGTGCTTGGACCCCTGCAACCATGTGGGAGACCTGGAAGAAGCTCCTGGTTTCTGGCTCCTGGCTTAAGATAGGCGCAGCTTCAGCTGTTGCGGCCATCTGGGGAATGAACCAATGGATGGAAGACCTCTCTCTCCATCTTTACCTCTCTCTGTAATTCTGTCTTTCAAATAAATAAAAATTAAAAAAGAAGTGAAGAAGTGAGGGTAGTCTTCAGCTTCCTGAAGTCTACATAAAGGCTCCCTGCCTTTACCTGGCCAGCTCTCCTCCCAGGCCAGCCAAGTAATGAAAGTCAACAGAGTGCCTTCCCCTAGGAGATTCACACCTCCCTTAGGATATACCCCATGTGAAGAGATAGATAGGTCTGGGCCTCTGAATTTACAAGGCCTAAAGCCCACCAGATTATTATCAAGCCCCTTCTATCAGGTTCTATTTGCCTCTCAATCAGAAAAATTACTTGTAGCTTAGACAGCACCTTTCTTAGCTCCTCTAACAATGACTCTGTCCTTTGTTCTAGACCCTGTCTAGTGCACTTGGGCCTCATTCCTTTGTAATCATAACCTCTACTCTACCACCAATGGCTCGACTCCCAACCTGTGTGTACTGATGGTCTTCTTCCCCACTTAATGCTGTATAATTGTTCAAACCTGGTAAATGCCACTCTTAGGATCATTGGTTACTATCCTCACTCTGTCTTTTATGACCTTGTCTAAATATGATCAGAGTCGGTAAACTTGGAAGGCTTCCATAGCCTTGGCAACTCATGACGACAGCCTAGGAAGGTTACTGGTGCCATAAACTAGAGTGTCAATTTGTTGGGTCAACAACAGGAGCCACTGTGCATTTGTTCCTCATGTGGGATCTCTGTCCTTAATGTGCTGTACATTGTGATTTAATGCTATAACTAGTACTCAAACAGTACGTTTCACTTTGTGTTTCTATGTGGGTGCAAGCTGTTGAAATCTTTATACTACATTGATCTTCTGTATATAAATAGAATTGAAAATGAATCTTGATGCAAATGGATGGGGAGAGGGAGCAGGAGAGGGGTGGGTTGTGGGTGGGAGGAAATTTATGGGAGGGGGAAGCCATTGTAATCCATAAGCTGTACACTGGAAATTTATATTCATTAAATAAAAGTTAAATAAAATGTAAAAAAAGAATAATGTTTCAAGAGATAACATAAAAACTACAATATTTTTTAAAGAGATTAAAATCATAACATAGTCTATGACCACATGGAATTATTACAGATTTTTTAAATTAAAAAAAGAGCTTTCAGCTGGTGTTGTGGCTCACTAGGCTAATCCTCCACCTGTGGCGCCAGCACCCTGGGTTCTAGTCCCAGTCGGGGCACCGGATTCTGTCCTGGTTGCTCCTCTACCAGTTCAGCTCTCTGCTGTGGCCCGGGAGTGCAGTGGAGATGGCCCAAGTGCTTAGGCCCTGTACCCACATGGGAGACCAGGAGAAGCACCTGGCTCCTGGCTTCAGATTAGTGTGGTACACCGGCCACAGCACGCTGGTCGCAACGGCCATTGGAGAGTGAACCAACAGAAAAGGAAGACCTTTCTTTCTGTCTCTCTCTCTCTCTCTCTCACTGTCCACTCCACCTGTCAATAAATAAATAAATAAATAAATAAAATTTTAAAAAGCGCTTTCAATATTTAAAAATGAGATAACCATTCTCCTAAACAATCTGTGAGATAAAAAATGATCAAGAGAAATTAAAAATATATTTGACACATTTTACCATAACAATGGCATTTTAGATAGAGTTGTGGTCATCCAAACTTCTCTCCTGTTCCCACCTTTGAGGTAGAATCTAAGGGCAAGTTCAGTATAGTATGGTCTTAGGAACTTATCCATGAACATTTAGCACTTTTAGGAATATTAAAAAGTCATTATACTCAAAGGATACTCAGTTACCAGACATCTTAAGTTTAATTTCTGTATCAGTTTCTAAATAACAATTTATATTTTATCTTATAAAGATAGATTGTGAATTTAAGATAGCATGCATAACAGAAGATAGTGTTAAGAGTAACTATGAAATTAAAATATTTTGGATATCAAAAGACTCACAAAAACAGAAAAAAAGGGAATCAATCATGATGAAAAAGATTTATATTGCATAGAGAATATTATGGGCAATATATAAGAAAATCCTACAAATAAAAAGCAATAAACCATATTCCAAAATGGAGAAATAAATAGACATTCTTACAAAGAAGATTTACAAATGACTAATTACCACACAAGATTGTCAACGTTACTTATCATTAGGCGAATGCAAGTAGCAATCATAGTGAAATACCACTTTTTTTGTATCCAATGTCCACTATAAAACAAGTGCCCACAATATTAGAGAAATGAAATCCTCATACATTACTGGTATAAATGTAAAATGATTCAGATAATATGGCTGACAGTACTGAAGACCAGCTGATGGCGTTCACTTTCTCACTCAAAGTTCAGAGGCAGGGCAGGACATCAGAAAGGAGATAGAGTGTGGACATGTTTCAATGGCCTCCATCTTCTTTTAAAACTGTTCGTATCCAAGCAATTCTGAGGACCTAACAGGGTTACCCCATTTAATCTTTACTCATCTAGCAAAGGCTGTAACTTTGAACACTATTGTAAGATTAAAATTTCCAACTTCTTCATGTTTCAAGTTGGATTTATTCACAATAAATGATATTCAAACCATTTCAGCATACAGTGAAGTATAATATGGTACAATGTAATACAATATGGACTAACCATAAATGCATACTGGTACATGAAATAAGCCATTACAAAATGATAATTACTTTGTGATTCAACTTCTATGAGGTTATAAGCGGAGACAATTGATATATAAAGTAGAGAATTGACTGTCATGGTCTGTGGTGGAGAGAGATGGAGATTTAGTTTTTGAGGCACACAAAGTTTTGCCTGGGGAGATTAAAAAAATTAGATGTATGGTGTTTATTATTACAGAAGAATGTGTATAGTCTTACTGACATAGACATTCACACTTTAAAATGTTAAATGGTAGTTATACCTTTATCATATAATACTTGATTTTAAAAAACTATTAACAAGAGTCCTCATCCATAATCTTGCAATTATAGATGCATACATCTATTTTAATACTAATATAGATGTAAATTTAGATGTAACCAATGAAATATGATACAACATTTGAAAGTGCTTGAAAACATGACAAGCCATTTTATTGGGACAGGGTAGAAATATGCAATTTTATATTATTTCAAAATACAGAAAGAATCATATATATATATGTGTGTGTATGCAAAATACACAAGGCATATCTAAAAATATCCTTATTAATTTATTTTAAATACACAGAGAGAGAGAGAGAGAGAGAGAGAAATAGACACAGAGACATAGAAATCCCATCATCTTCTTTATTCCCCAAATGTCTACAAACAACCAAGGCTGTGCCAGGCTTGGTATCTTACATTGATGACAGAGACTCAAGCATTGAATTATCACCTGCAGTCTCCTAGTATCTGTGTTACCAGGAAGCTAGAATTAGAAGCAGATTCATGACATAAACACACACACTCTATATGGAATTCAGGAGATGACAGAGGTATATTTGCTAAAATGTTATTGATTTGTTTTCATTTTGATTCAAATGGAGAGAGAAAGAAGAGGGAGAGGGAATATTTCATTTTCTAATTCATTCCTCCAAAAATCACTTCATCCAAAAATATACCAGGGTACCACAATTTAACTTGGTCAACCATTTGGGAGGTAGGGATTCAAATATTTTAGGTATCTACTGCCTCCCAGGACACACTCCACAGGAAATGGAGAAAAAGTAGAGTAGTGAGACTCTAAATGTGGGTATTTGGAATGGCAACTTAAGCTAATGACAAAGACTCACCATCTTAGTAACCAGGGAAATGTTCATGATCTATGTCTCCTTTATTTATGTACTTGATTTTGAGTCTGGTTCACTCACATGTCCTAGCTACTGACTGCTTTCCCCTACTGACTCCTAAGCCTGTCACCCCCTCTGAGGAGAGATAAAAGCTCAGCACTGAGCTAATACATTCTTCAAGATGTTTGCCAAAATTAATAATTCTCAATTTTTAAACTGAAAGCAGTAGTTATTATTTATATTCTATTTTACAAATATCAAGAGGATAGATTTAATATAGTTCTCAGACAATTCTAAGACTACAACATATATGTGTTTACTTCCATTTTTACAGAGTGTATTCAGATATAAAATATTTTAAAACAAAAAAGCAAAAGTACCAGGATTTGAAAACAGGTAACTTTGAAAATGAGAACGTGGGAGGAGTTTAGAAAAAAAAATCTCATTTTGATGATTTGGCCAAGGCTAGCTCATAGTAATATCTTATACAAGTAAATGGAGAAATAAATAATGTGGTTTTCATTTTAGATGTGTTCAGCATAAATTCAAATTGGATAGATACAAACAAGTACTAAACAAGGAATAGAAACTATGTTCTGAAACCTGTGGGAAAGGCTAGTCTGGGAAGGAAGCATGAATATCATAACTGAGAGGGTCATATCTGCAAAGAACTACAGTATGTTGTGAATGGGAGAGTGTACGGAATATTTGGATGGGTAATACTGAGAAGAAAGTAGAATTATACAAGAAAATGACAATAAACCATCCCTGGTGTCATGATAGAAATAGAAAATAATATTCAGGTGAAGTTCACATACAGTAGTTGAGAAAAAATGGAAGGCAGGCATTCAGGTTAATGTAAAAGTTTAAATCCTCTAATTCTACTTCAGATTACTTAGTTTGACTCTCAGCATTCATTTCTGATTCCAGGTTCTTGTTAATACAGATATTGTGAGGCATTAGTGGTGACTCAATTAATTTTGCTTTTGCACCCATGTTGGAATCCAAGTCTATATTTCTGTCTTGGCTTCTGCCTAGTTCCTGCTTGAGTATTTTGGGTATTTATAAGGAGTGAATCAATTTATAAATTTTTTTTTCTTTAGTGGGGTTTATTTTATTTTATTTATTTGGAAGACAGTGTTGAGGTTGAGAGAGAGAGAGAGAGATTTTCTAGCTACTGGTTCAACCTCAAATGGTTGCAAAGTTCAGGGCTTGGCCAGACCGAAGTCTGGAGCCAGGAGCTTCATCCAGGCTTCCCAAGTAGGTGGCAGGGTCCCAAACATTTTGCCATCTTCTACTTCCCAAGGTGCATTAGCAGGGAACTGGATTGGATTGAAGCAGAAAGAACTTGAACCAGCCTAAATATGGAGTGTCCACATTGTAGGCAGTGGTATAACCCATTATACCACAGTGCTGTCCCCACTATTGTCTTTCTTAGCTTACTTCACTCTCTTTGTGTCTTTCTACCTGCCAAATACATAATTTACTTTATTGCCTAAAAAATTCAAGTACAGGGGCTGGTGCCATGGCTCACTTGGTTAATGCTCCACCCGCGGCACCATCATCCCGTATGGGCACCAGGTTCTATTCCCAGTTGTTCCTCTTCAAGTCCAGTTCTCTGCTGGCCCAGGAGGGCAGTGGAGGATTGTTCAAGTACTTGGGCCCCTGCACCCACCTGGGAAACCAGGAGGAAGCTGATAATGTGATCCTGGCTTTGTTTGGCACAGTGCTGGCCATGGTGGCCATATTGGGAGTGAACCAATGGAAGGAAGACCTTTCTCTCTGTCTCTCTCACTGTCTAACTCTATTTTTCAGATAAATAAAAGCAAAACAAAACAAAACAAAATTTCAACTTCAGAAAAATTATAAAATAATCTTTGGCTTTGACTACATCTTATAATATTGATGAGTAATTTAATCAAAATTACCTTCAGTAGCATAAAGTAATAATTTAAGTATGGAATAATTTGCCTTAAGATATTAGTTTGGAAAGACTGCAACACAACATGAATCTATAGACAGGCCAGGAGAAATGTATGGAGAGCTCTTTTAGGACCTGCCATGGGAGCTGGCATTGAGAAATAACAGGTTACACTACCACCTGCAAGGCTGGCATCTCATATGGATGGTGCTTTCCAGTCCTAGCAATTCCACTTCAAAGCCAAGCTCTGATAATGTGCCAGGGTAAGCATTGGGAGATGGGCCATGTCTTTGGATGGGAGACCCAAATGAATCTCTTGCCTCCTGGCTTTCACCTTGCTCAACCATGGCCATCATGACTCTTGGGGAGTGAACCAGCAGATGGAATATTCTGAGATTCATTCTCTCTCCCCTTCTTTTATTCTTGTAACTCTGTCTTGAAAATAAAGAAATAAACCCTTAAAAAACCAGAAGCTTCTACAGATTATGTTCCCTATGCATTCTTGTTCTTGCCCATGAATCCCATTCAGCCTCCAAGACACTATTATGAACCCCACTATTCAAGCATCTCACCCACAAAAAAAAACATCATATTCAGTAATTTGTTTTCTGAACATTAGGTAAATTTTCCTAGTTTTTTTTAATTTTTTAAAGATTTATTTATTTAAAATCAGAGTTACACAGAGAGAGGAGAGGCAGAGAGAGAGAGAGAGAGAGGGAGAAGGACCTGCCATCCGATGGTTCACTCCCCAATTGGCCGCAACAGCCGGAGCTGCGCTGATCAGAAGCCAGTAGCCAGGAGCTTCTGGATCTTCCATGTGGGTGCAGGGGACCATGAGCTTGGGCCATCCTCTACTGCTTTCCCAGGCCAAAGGAGAGAGCTGGATCAGAAGTGGAGCAGCTAGATTTCAAACTGGCACCCATATGGGACGCAGGTGCTTCAGGCCAGGGCCTTAACCCACTGTGCCACAGAGCCAGCCCCAACTTTTTCCTAGTTCAGTGTTTATTTCTGTGTTAGTACTAAACCACCTCTACTATATCATTGATAAGACCAATAAATACAAATTAACGCTTCATATTCTACAATAATTTAGGATATTCTATGTTCCAATTTGAATAATGTGATAAACATGTCACTGTTATAGTATCATCATATACTGGAAACAAATTTGATATCAGGTTTGATATCTCTAATGCTTTATAATCATGACAATTTTATGTTATCAAATATTTATTTCACCATTTTTATAAAATATACTCATAAAGCTGCTATATTACAATATAATACAAACAGAAATAAACAACTTACTGGTGATGTGTTCATTTTCTTTGGCCTTGGAAACATGCAATGGGCGTTAGGACTGTACCTGGATGAGAAGAAAAATGGAAATATGAGAGAACTGATGTGATTTGCTCCTAGACTCAGAGCAATATCATGATAGAAGTGAATATAAAATACCAAATTCATTAGCTGTAGAAAAAAAACCAGTCAGCTTCCCTCAGTAGTAATACTGCCTTATACAAGACAAGGGCCAAGGAAGACCTCCTGGAAAGAACACCAACAATTATACTGATTGGCAGTGATTAGGAACAAGTAATCCTTATTTTAAAAGAAACATGTACTTGACACTTATTTTGTTTAAAATGTACTGTCAAGAAGTAATTTAATTTTAAGAATGCTTGTTGAGTCAAGTTGCAAATACCATAGAAAGAAACAAATGCTGTCCCTAAAATCTACCCTATAGAAAAACACTTGGGTAATGTTAACTATTGTTCTATTACTACAAATATACTGCATTGCACTTCATATTATTAGTTTCTCTAGAACATATTTTGATGTTATACACTGAAAATTCTTTTTTTTTAATTAAACTTTTATTTAATGAATATAAATATCCAAAGTACAGCTTATGGGTTACAATGGCTTCCCCCTCCCAAAACTTCCCTCCCACCCACAACCCTCCCCTTTCCCGCTCCCTCTCCCCTTCCAATCACATCATGATTCATTTTCAATTCTCTTTATATACAGAAGATCAGTTTAGTATATATTAGGTAACGATTTCAACAGTTTGCCCCCATATAGCAACACAAAGTGAAAAAAAAAATACTGTTGGAGTACTAGTTATAGCATTAAATAAGAGTGTACAGCACATTAAAGACAGAGATCCTACATAATATTTTTTTAAAATTAATTAATTTTCTATGCCATTTCCAATTTAACACCAGGTTTTTTTTTTCATTTCCAATTATCTTTATATACAGAAGATCAATTCAGTATATAATTAGTAAAGATCTCATCAGTTTGTACCCACGCAGAAACACAAAGTGTAAAAATACTGTTTCAGTACTAGTTATAGCATCACTGCACATTAGACAACACATTAAGGACAGATCTCACATGGGATGTAAGTCCACAGTGACTCCTGTTGCTGACTTAACAATTTGACGCTCCTGTGCATGGCCTCAGTAATCTCCCTAGGCTCTAGTCATGAGTTGCCAGGGCTATGGAAGCCTTTAGAGTTCGCTGACTTTGGTCTTATTCCGATAGGGTCATAGTCAAAGTGGAAGTTCTCTCCTCCCTTC
The DNA here is from genome assembly GCF_033115175.1 of Lepus europaeus. Taxonomy (NCBI): domain Eukaryota; kingdom Metazoa; phylum Chordata; class Mammalia; order Lagomorpha; family Leporidae; genus Lepus; species Lepus europaeus. The sequence goes on from NW_026909276.1 coordinate 1,815,074, forward strand.
AGAGAAGGGTACCTCCTTCTTTGATGGCCCTGTTCTTTCCACTGGACTCTCACTCACAGAGATCTTTCATTTAGGTCTTCTTCTTTTTTTTCTTTTCCAAGGTGTCTTGGCTTTCCATGCCTACAATACTCTCATGGGCTCTTTAGCCAGATCCGAATGCCTTAAGGGCTGATTCTGAGGCCAGAGTGTTGTTTAGGACATCTGCCCTTCTATGAGTCTGCTGTGTATCCCACTTCCCATGTTGGATCTTTCTCTCCCTTTTTGATTCTATCAGTTAGTATTAGCAGCCACTTGTCCTGTTTGTGTGATCCCTTTGATTCTTAGACCTATCGGAGCCATCAAATGTGAGCTGAAATTGATCACTTGGACTAGTGAGATGGCATTGGTACATGCCACCTTGATGGGATATACACTGAAAATTCTATAGAATATATTCTTCTTGCAACCAGGGTATTTTTTCCACAGCTGTGTAGAAAATGAATATAATACACATTTATTATACTATATTTTATAGTAATTATTGCAAAAGACACCTCCCAGTTTCCAAATATTCACATAGTTCTTTTCTAAAATGCTCCTTGGCATTCAGTGAATATAACACCAATATGTTTTGAAAAGTTATATTATGAAGAAGCCTGAGAACTTCCTGTTGGAGATACAGGACCCAGGCAAAATTTCATAGCAAGCCATCAGACTTGGGAATGTTAAATGTTGTGATGCAGGTTAGTCTGCTGCTTGGGACATACCATATCTAATACCAACATGCCCAGTTGCACGATTTGTATTCCACATATTCAAGGAAGCATCCTGCTTAGGTGTGAGTGAGGCAATGGGTGGTGCATAAGCACTTGGGTTCCTACCACTCACACAGTAATAAAGGATGGAGTCCTGTACCTGAAAATATATATGTTAACTTCTGATTTAACTTGGCATGGAATTTAATTCTTCTCTACTCATCAGGTATATTAACATTTGATGTTGAACAAACCAACAGATATGTGTAAGCTCTCCCATTAGAAAACAATAGGGATCAGGGCAAGATTGCAGAGTAAGGAGGGAGCTTGATGCTCTGTTCTTGGAGAAGATAGTTTTTAAAAAGTGGAAAGAGTGAATATTCAGGCAAGAGTTTTGGGGAAAAGAGCAGAGGAAGCGCTACACAAGTTGGAGGAACAAAGTGGACCTATGTGGAGGGATTCACAACTCAGGACCCCAGAAGCCAAGAGACTCTGCATAAGAGAGGAGAGTATAATGAGATAAGACTTCAGAAGCCAAATCCATGGGTGAAAAAGCTACAGGAAGAACATAGAGAGAATCTGACTTGGAGCCAATTGGGGAATAGTGTACCTGCCAAAGTAGAGGAGAAAAAACAAAGAGGGGGCACATTTTCTCTGTCCATATCAACCTGCAACTGCATCAGGTAAGAAACTGATATAGAACAGATGCCATTTTGACACATACCACAGCTGTGCTAGCTTGTGACAGCATCTTGAAAGCAGCCAAGCAGCGAATCCTGAATCTGGTGGGAAGATCAGGAAGGGGAGCGTGGTGCTTGAGACTGTGTGAGGCTTGTGTGCCAGGGCTCTGTGAAGACTGAGGCTGTGTGGGAGGACTCAGGGTGTCACTGGGGTCTTCGGGCAGTCATCATGGGAAGCTCCACACAATCAGGGTTCCCTGGCTACCAGGTGAGGGTCATTGCTGGGGAATCAGAGCTTACACTGAGAACTGCACAGATCCTTTGTGTGGTCCTTGTAGCAGTGTCAACAAATAACATACCCACTGGGGCTAGCACCAAGGAACTGGTCTCTTTTGAGGAGAGGAGCTCAGATGAATCTACACCAACATACAAGAAGAAACCTCTCCTCTGATAAAAAAAAAAGAAAAAGAGATTTAAGATGCCAAAATTGGGTGTGTCACCTCAGACACACCCTTCATTCTGAAGCAATGAACAGAGCTCCCTGGCTACAACCACCACATGCCTATAGGTCTTTCCTGAAAGCAGACACTCCAGTAGTGAATGCAGACATAGTCCACAGATAAAAGCAGCCAAAGCAAAAAAAAAAAAAGCAGAAAACAGTGAGTTTCTCCACAAATGCTAAGTAACAAATGAACCAAATAAGAATAAGGAAGACAACATGATGTTCTGCAAAGAACACAACACTACAATACTAGATTGTGAAGATGATAAGATTGAAGAATATCCAAAACTGAATTCAAAATATTGATCACAGGATTGCTTAAAAATAATCAGAAGAAAATGCATGAACTAATGAAATCTACACATGACATGAAAGAAAATTTCTCCCATGAAATTGGGAACTTAAGGAGAAATAAAAATGAAATCTTGGAAATGAAGAATTCAATAGAGCAAATTAGAAAATGCAGTGGAATGCCTTAACAACAGAATCAGTGCATCAGAAGAAAGAATATCTGACTTAGAAGACAAAGACAAGGAAATCATACAGAAATATCAAACATAAAAAGAAATTAGAAAGTTAAAATATACTGTTGGTAATTTGTAGGATACTATCAAATGACCGAACATAAAAGTTCTAGGAGTTCCTGAAGTTTTGGAAACATGGAACAGATTAGAAGGCCTTTTTATTGAAATAATAACAGAAAACTTCCCTAATTTGGAGAAATAAAGGGACATCTAAATACAAGGAGTACATAGAACTCTTAAGACCAAAAAAGATATTCACCATGATACATTATAATCAAACTCTCCACAGTAAAACATAAAGAAAAGATTCTAAAATCTTCACAAGAGAAACACTAGATTACTTCCATAGATCTCCAGTTAGACTCAGAGCTGATTTCTCATCAGAAATCCTACAGCCTAGGAGAGAATGTCTCTATTATAAATGCATATATACCTAATTACAGGGGACCTGAATATTTAAAATAAACATTAAGGGATCAAAAGGGAGACATAGATTCAAATACAATAGTAATGGGGACTTCAATACCCTATGTTCAGGAATGGACAGATCCACCAGACAGAAAATCAGTAAGGAAACAGCGGAGGTAATCAACACTATAGACCAAATGGATCTAACAGATATCTACAAAAATTTTTATTTTACAGTTCCAGGTTACATATTATTCTCAGGATTATATGAAACTTTTTATAGGATTGACCACATACTAAGCCATAAAGCAAACCTCAGCAAATTCCAAAAAAATCAAAATCACACTATGCTTCTTCTCACATGACAATGGAATGATACTGGAAATCAGCAACTCAACAATCTGTAAAGCATGTGCATACATATGGAGACTGTACAACATGCTCCTGAATAAACAGTGGCTCATAGAAGAAATCAAAATTGAAATAAAAAATTCCTGGAAACAAATGAAGACAACAATACAATATATCAAAACATATGGGGTACAGCAAAAGCAGTGTTAAGAGGAAAATTTGTAACAACTAGGCCTACATAAAGAAATTGGAAATACACTACATAAATGAGCTATCATGCATGTCAAGGATTGAGAAAAACAGCAAACCAAACCCAAAACTAACTGGAGAAAAGAAATATCAAAATTAGAGAATAAATTAAATAAAGGAATCCAAAAAACAACACAAAAGATCAGCAAAATAATGACCTGGTTTTTTTCTTTGAAAAATAAACAAGATTGACACATAATTGAACAACTAACCAAAAAAAGAAAAAAGATGCAAATAAATGAAATTAGAGATGAAAAAAGAAATGTAACAATAGACACCATAAAAAGAATAACAAGAAATTAATACAAAGAACTGCATGCGAAAAAATTGGAAACATAAATGAAATTGACAGGTTCCTGGAAACATAAAACCTAGCTACATCGAGCCATGAATACATGGAAAACCTAAATGTACAAATCACCAAGATGGAAATTGAATCAATAATAAAGACCCTCTTAATAAAGAAAAGCCCAGGTCCCGATGGCTTCATTGCTGAATTTTAACAGAAATTTAAAAGATTACTAACATCAATTTTTCTCAAGTTATTCGAAAGAATTGAAAGAGAGGGAATCATCACAAAATCTTTCTATGAAGCCAGCATCACCTTAATTTCTAAACCGAGAAAAAGACACAACAGAGAAAAAGAGCTAAACACCAGTTTCTCTGATGGAAACAGATTCAAACATCCTCAATAAAATTCTAGCCAATGGAATCCAACAACACATCTAAAAGATCATTCATCCAGACCAAGTGGAATTTATCCTTGGTATGCAAGGATGGTTCAATATTTACAAATCAATCAATATAATACATCACATTAACAAATTTAAGAACAAAAACCAAATGATTATCTCAATATACACAGGGAAAGCATTTGGTAAAATACAACACCCTTTCATGATGAAAACTGAGCAAATTGGGTATAGAACAAAATCCCTTGACACAATCAAGGAAATTTATGACAAAAACATAGCCAGCATCCTATTGAATGAGGAAAAGTTGGAAGCATTCCCACTGAGATCTGGAACTAGACAAGAATGCACACTCTTAACATTGCTATCCAAAATAATCCTGGAAGTTTTAACCAGAGCCATTAGCCAGAAAAAGAAATCAAGGGATACAAATTGGTAAAGATAACATCAAACTATCTCTATTTGCAGATGACATCTCTATTTGCAGATGGATCCAAAAGATTCCACCAAGAGACTATTTGAACTCATGGAAGAGTTTGGTAATATAGGAGGATATATAACCAATACACAGAAATTAAAACAGCCTTTGTATAAACAGACAATGCCATGGCTGAGAAAGAACTTCTAATATCATTCCTGTCCACAATAGCTACAAAAAATCAAATACCTTGGGGTAAATTTAACCAAGGTTATCAAAGATTACTATGATATGAATTATAAAACTTTAAAAAAGAAATAGAAGATAAAAAATGGAAAAAATTTCCCTGTTCATAAGAAGCAATATCATCAAAATGTCCATTATTCTAAATGCAATTAACAGATTCAATGTGATACCAATCAAAATAGCAGACATTCTTCTAAGATCTAGGAAAATGATGCTGAACTTCATATAGAAACACAGGAGACCTTGCATAGCTAAAGCAATATTATAAAACAAAGCCAGAGGCATCATAATATGAGATATCAAGACACGCTTCAAGACAGTTATAATAAAAGCAGCCTAGTAATTGTGGAAAAAATGATGGATAGACAAAAGGAACAACAACAACAACAAAAAACACCAAAATTAATCTAAGCATCTTCAACCAACTTATATTCAACCAAGGAGTACAAACACATCCCTGGAGCAAGGGCAGTCTCTTCAGCAAGTGGTGCTGGGAAAACTGGATTTCCACATGCAAAAATATGAAGCAAAACCCCTACTTTACACTGTACACAAAAATCCATTCAAAATGATCTAAGACATAAATCTTTGAGCTGATAACAGCACCTTATTAGAGAACATTGGGGAAAACCTGCAAGATAATTGGCTCAGGCAAAGAGTTCTTAGAAAAGAAATCAGAGGCACTGGAAATGAAAGCCATAATTAACAAATGGGATTACATGAAATGGAGAAGCTTCTCTACTAAAAAAAATAAAAACCCTCAGGAAAGTGAAGAGGCAACTGATAGAATGGGAGAAAGTATTTGCAAATTATGCAGCTGATGAAAGATTTATAACCAGAATATATAAGGAGATCAAGAAACTCCACACATTTGGATCTGGCTAAAAGGTCCATGAGCGTCTCACAGGCATGGAAAGCCATGACACGATGGCAAAAAACAATCTAAATGAAAGACCCTGGTGAACAAGACCCCAGCAGAAGGAACAGGCCATCAAGGAGAGAGGCACCTTTCTCTGAAGGGAGGAAGGAACCTCCACTGTGACACGGCCTTGACTAAACAAGTTCAGAGTCGGTGAACTCAAGGAACTTCCATAGCCTAGACAGCTCATAGCAAGAGTCTCGGGTGATTGATGACGTCATAAATAAGAGTGCCAATTGTTAAATCAACAACGGGAGTCACTGGGTATATGCTCCCCACGTAGGATCTCTGTCCTTAATGTGTTTTACTATGAAACTTAAAAACACTACTAGTCGAACAATACGGTTCGTGCGGTTGTGTGAATGCAGCCTGTTGAAATCCTTGCTTAGTACATACTAAGTTGATCTTCAGTATATGAAGGTAATTGAAAATGAAACTCGATAAAGGGCGGGATGGGAAAGGGAGAGGGGAGGGCCACGGGAGGGAGGGAGGTTGGGGGGGAAGCCACAACAATACAAAAGTTGCACTTTGTAAATTCACATTTATGAAATAAAAAATAAAAAGAAACAAGTACTACAATATAAAAAAAAAAAACTCCACAACAACAAAACAACCCAGTGAAGAAATGAACCAAGGATTTAAATAGGCATTTTTCAAAATAAGAATTCCAAATTGCCAACAGACATATGAAAAAATGTGCAGAATCAATAGCCATCAGGGAAATGCAAGTTAAAACCACAGTAATGGGGCCAGCACTGTGGCACAGCAGGTTAAATCCCTGGCCTGAAGTATAGTATCCCATATGGGTGCTGGTTCTAGTCCCAGCTGCTCCTCTTCCAATCCAGCTCACTGCTATGGCCTGGGAAACAGTAGAATATGGCGTATGTCCTTGGGCCCTTATACCCATGTGGGAGTCCCTGAAGAAGCTTCTGCCACCTGGCTTTGGACCAGCACATCTCCAGGCATTGTGGCCCTCTGGAGAGTAAACTGGCAGGTGGAAGACTTCTACCTTTGTACCTTTCTCTGTAACTCTTTCAAATAAATTAAATAAATCTTTAAAAAGAACACAATGAGGTTTCACCTCATTCCAGTTAGAATGGCTTTCATAAAGAAATCAACAAACAACAAATGCTGAAGAGAATGGGGGGCAAAAGGTACCCCAACCCATTGCTGTTGGGAATGTAAACTGGTAAAACCACTATGAAAGACAGTTCGGAGATACCTAAGAAATCTGAGTATAGACCTAGTATACCAACCAGCCAGTTCATTCCTGCGAATTTACCCAATGGAAATGAAATCAGCAAATGAAAAATTTTTTATCTGTACCTCGATGTTTATTAAAGCTGCATTTACAATAGCTAAGACATAGAATTGACCTAAATGCCCTTCAACTAAAGACTGGATAAGGAAATTATGGATATGTACTCTATCGAATACTACACAATGGTTAAAAACAATGAAATCTGGTCATTTGCAACAAATTGAATGAATCTGGAAAACATACTGAGTGAAATAAGCCAGACCCAAAGTAAAATTATATATATATATATATATATATACATACATATATATATTTTTTTCTCCCTGATCTGTGATAACTAAGAGAGTACCTAAAAGGAAATCTGTAAAAGTGAGCTTGACACTTTGAGAAGCAATGACTTGAACAGCCCTGGTCTTGACTGTTGAGGAATTTTTTTTCTCTACATCATACTATTTGTTGAACTCTTTTCTTACTATTCAGTTAATCATATGTGTATGAAGTCAATTGAAAATAGACTTCACTAAATATAACAGTGAGAATAAGACAGGAAGGAGGAAATTTGTGAAGCTCTATCGTTCCGCATACATTCCTACAGATTATTTTTTTTTCTTGACTTATCAAGTGTAAGCTTTATTCCAAACAAAACAAGGATTAGGGAAATGTACAGTTAAACAGTCAAATGTTTATTTAAAGATTATTTTCTTGAATATCTTTTAAATAGAGAACAATTATACTTAAATTGTTATTCTTCTTTTTATAAACCTCCTCATTTTGGGTTTGAATCTGTAATGATGTGGGATATTATCATATTAAAGGAAACATTGTGGAACATTACACAAAGCTGTGGAGTTAAAAATTAAAGCTAAACTCCTTTTTTTTTTTTTTAGTTTTCTGGCTAAAGACTTTCATTGTCATTGTTTGTGATAGGGTTCACATAGGCTTATCAGTCTTAGGTGCTTGAAGATTTATTACTTTGTAGTTGTCATTTTGTTTTGCTATTTCTTTTCTATCAGAAGTGGAGGTCAAGAGTGCCATCCCCAAGAGAAGCCAGAGGCTACCCAATGCAAAGATCTGAACAATTTACATTGAAATGCATGTTGCTTTTTGCATGAAGTCTCATGGAAATCCTCATACCCATCATAGGGTGCTTGAATTCAGCATCTCCAGGGGTCCCTCTTCCAGTTAGAAGTGAGAGGTTAAGGTCGGAGTCCTGGATCCAAGGCACAAGGACACAGAGTATGTTAGGAAGAGGGTGAAGAGATGAGGGTAGGCTGGTGATGGCAGGAAGAGGGGGTGCCCAGTCATCCCCAGCAGTGTCCGAGTCATAGAAGGCTGGAGAAGTCAAGACTCAAGCTCAGGTGACAGAACTGCTTTCTTCACAGCTGAGGGCACCACCATCAGGTGACACAGAATTCACAAAATCAATTTACCCAGAGCCCCCATGAGTTATATTACCTGTGCACAAAGTTTTAAAAGTTTTATGAACATATAAATAATGTGTTCTCTCTTACATTTACACATTAGTGCCTCATTTTAAATTGCCATATAGAAAGAAATGGTATTAATGTTTTTTCATTCTTCAGAGAAATAATTGTCAGCATCATTAACTGATTCAAGTTCTCTTGAAATTGTACATAAAGGCTAGTTTGCAGGTTAAGTTGCTTCTGATTCTTGGTCATTCAGATAAGTGCATAGAGTATTTTTTCCCAAAATAGTTTAGATGGTGTAGAAAATGGAAAAAAATCAGACAGTTTCAATACTTCAATAGTGAGGGAGTGGAGTTATTCACAGTTAAATAGGTTCTTGGCTTTTTTCCACCACTGATGTACGCCAACTACAATGCTGACAAAGAAATGAAGAATAAAGACATTCTGTGCTATCCTCTGAATCATTCCCAACAGTTTCCTTAAGATGAAAATTACTTAGTAGTGCAGGATAAGATGAATGAGGAAAGTACATGATAGAATGATTCTTGTAGAGTAGCATGAAGTACTCTCCCACCACATACACCAGCGTAAGTGGTGTGAGCCATCATGTACGGGTCACCCCTCCCCTCCCCTGCCCTCCCCTCCTCTCTTCTCCTCTCTTCTCTCTTTCTCTCTCTGTATGTATGAGTATCTCACTCTCCTTTTCAAATACCATGAAAATATATAATAAAAATTTAAGAATGTATTTTTTTCTTATCTGAGCCACATTAGTTCGTTTTTAATATTGCATAAAACAGGTAGTGGGGGCTGATGAAGTGGCAAAGGGTAAAGTGTGGAGTGGGACAGGCCCACCAATGAGTCTCGCTTTTCAAATTCTGGCTGAGAGAACTTGAATCCGTTAATGATGCTGACAATTATTACAAGTCTCATCTAGAAATCGGAGATACAATATCAATTTAGAAAAATCTTGTGGCAATGAGAATATCTGTGAAAATACAGACAACAGTTTTGGATATACATTCAATAAATATTAGATGACATATGATAAAATTGTAACAGGAAAATATTTTTCAATGAGCTTCTTTTCTATTACATGAAATAAGTGAAAAGAAATGGGACCTAATTCACATTGACCATTTACTGTACATCAGCCTCTACACAAAATTTACCACTTTTTTCCCTAATGTAAGTAAACTCCAACACTCAGGACAATAAAACCACATGCCCCTCTGGTTCCCCCAACATGTGCAGTATAACTGAATACTGACTTACAGGCCAGGAACCCCATGACTTTCCCAAGACAAAATGATTTTACATAACTTCATTTCCTGCTCAACAACATGAATCCCACAAGTACTTTCCTGGGCCAATCCCAGTCTCCTTCCTCTTAATGGAGAAAGGCTCCTTTTCCGAGGCCATGGGGAGAGTAGGGAATAGGACACACATCAGCTTCTTTCCACAGCCCAAACAGTTCCTTCTCTCCTGTCATGCATACTCATCTTTTTCTCCTTCCAATGCTCTATGTTTCTGTATATCCAACCCAAGTATTTTGACTTATGTTATCCACATTCATAATTTTTTGCTACTCTAGGTTTCCTTGTAGATTGTCTTTTAAGAGACAAGAAAGGAGATGCTATTATTGCAGCACAATGCCAGGTCTATGGAATTAATATATCAGATGCAATTATACTGGATGACTAAAGCATCTGAATTAAAAATAATCTTCTAACATGAGTAAATGGGATATAACTGCTTCTGGGGGCTATTACTTATAATCAAGTTTTGTTTGCTCCAGCTGGTAAATAGGGATAATGTCAGACAATAACCTGCCTAAAGCAGATAAAGCACAAATCACATACAGGATTTGAAGCATCCTATTTTTGTGGGTGTATTGATGTATATATCGCTTTCATCTAATATTCTTTTCAAATCTCAGAATAAAATTGTGCTTGTCTTTTGTAAGGCTTCTACAGGTCAATAGATGGTACTAAGTATAAAGAAATTTGTCCTCTGTTTCAATCCAGGATGAAGACAATTTTAAAAACTGGTAATATGAAGAAATGAGGTCTTATGGTAGTGATGCATCTAGATTATTACCTATCCCTCATCTTAGGTAGACAGCCTGAAAGCTAACACAAAAAGATCAACCATACTCACCTTGTACTTCCTCTACTTCCCTTAAGGACTTCAGATTCACTTTGTCATCTGATACTTATGATTTCCAGATTAAGCAAATAAAAGTTGGGATTCTTAGTAACGCTAGAGTCTAATATAAACCATATTTTTGTTTCCATGATAAGTATTTCTCATGCCCTCATGGGGCATACTTGTACTAAAAATAACTGTTTCAAATTCAGATGTAATTTGGTACCCTGTATTTTATCTGGCAACCCTAAAATCACTTTGGTGACTAGATCTTTCTACTAATGGTCCTCCTTGTAAAGAAAAGGAGGAAAAGAGCTATTAAGTTATATGCTAGATATGATGCAGATATTTAGATTGGAATAAAATCCAGATAGTCTTATAGTGTGTTTACCCATTCACTCCACTGACCATCTCACTACACTGTATTCAGCATCTACCCTTAGGAGTTAAAACTCTTCCCAATGTGATCACTGTGCTGCCTCTCAGATCCAACCATCCGTACTTAATCCTATTTATCAAGGTAAAAAAAGATTTATCCTTTAAATGCTTATTCCACCTCATTGCTCCAAAATGAATGCCTTTATTTAGGCAACATCATTAAAAGAGCACTAATGTAGATAACCTCCACATTTTTCTTGAGAAACTTTCCAGAGACCAATGTGCCATAACCAGCCAATCAGTTACTATATCAGAAAAATAGATTTCTGCAATGTATCCAATGGACCTTATAGCTTCTTTCCAAAGTTTACCTGCTAATTACCAGCTATTTACTTGTAAACGTGCTAATCAAATAAACAAGAATTTCAAGCCACAGTAAAATTACTCTTTCCATTGTGGAAAGGCACAAGTCACTGCAGACAGAGCAGGTGTGTGCATAGTGGAACTGAAATCTCAGAAGCAAAAACCACATTCACATCACAGAGAAGTTCCATCCAAGAGAGAGCTGGGTAAGGGCTGGTAATGGGCGCTGCACTTCAGGCTCAAAAAAAAAAGTTGAATTTATTTGTCTAGCATCACTTTAGAAAGACCAACCAGGGACTGTTGCTATGGCACAGTGGGTAAAGCTACTGCCTTGGACACCGGATTCCCATATGGTTGCTGGTTTGAATCCCAGCTGCTTATCTTCTGTTCCAACTTCCTGCTAATATTATGGAAAAGCAGCAGAGGATGCCCAAGTCCTCGTGCCCCAGCCATACACGTGGGAAATTCAGATGGAGCTCCTGGCTCCTAGTTTTGGAAGGCCATTCAGGGAGTGAACCAGTGGATGAAAGATCTCTCTTTCTCTCTCTGTAAATATGCCTTTCAAATAAAGAAATAAATCCTTTTTTAAAAAAATAAGGAAACAAAGATGTACCAGTGCACCAGCATGGGTCTAAGACCCTACTTTTACCCATACTGGAGGTAGGGAAGCGGGTGGTGAAGACCCCTCATTTTGTTGGGAACCAAAAAGTGTCTCAAGTCCAGAATAGTTGTCTTTGAACAGTGGACAGAAATTATTTCATACTTAGTGAAAGGAAAATTTACACATTTTCTGGGCGTAGGCAGTATAAAGTAGTCAAGAGATATTCTAGATGGAGACTGAGAAGAGTGCAGGTCTCAGTGCTCTGAGACACTAGTTTCAGATGGAATTCACAATGCTAGTGGCAAAAGCCAATGATTTGACACATTTATTCTGACCCTATAGAACTGGTGCCTCTTGTTGCCTTGAATGGGAAGATAATTGGATAATTAGGGGACAGACTAAATTAGGTGACAGGAAATCAGTTACTGACAAAAGTCATTGTTCTCTTCGGATTACTTTGCTTGTACGTTTGTTAAGTGTCATTTTGATCATGTACGTATGAAATGCATTGTCCAGGATCCCACACAATGAATGTTGATTTGGTGAAAGACATGAGACTGGTCCTGCTTAACATCTGATGGGCATCATCTCTTTTTCTCCTTCACAAGAAAGCTTATTTGAGTGCTGGGTTAGATGTGTTATCTCATTTCTACACAGTTGCATGGATACAGATCTGTAGAGAAATGCTACTCATAATGGGGCAGCAGGTCCGATAGAGCTCCTCAGGGTCAGCCTGTGGAGCTCAGGGACCGAGTGGGATGATGAGTCTTTTTTTTTGACAGGCAGAGTGGACAGTGAGAGAGAGAGAGACAGAGAGAAAGGTCTTCCTTTGCCATTGGTTCACCCTCCAATGGCCGCCGTGGCCGGCGCACTGTGGCTGGCACAATGCGCTGATCTGAAGCCAGGAGCCAGGTGCTTCTCCTGATCTCCCATGGGGTGCAGGGCCCAAGGACTTGGGCCATCCTCCACTGCACTCCTGGACCATAGCAGAGAGCTGGCCTGGAAAAGGAGCAACCGGGACAGAATCCAGTGCCCCGACTGGGACTAGAACCCGGTGTGCCGGCACTGCAGGCGGAGGATTAGCTTATTGAGCCATGGCGCCAGCCATCTACAGATTATTTCTAAGGGTGCAGTTTAAAATCTTGGCATGGGAGCCCAAATCCCATTAAACTGGATGGTAAAAATGCCATCTTAATTGTTAAAGTGAACATATTAAATGTTAAAGTGATAATTTAGATAGGCTTACATGTTAAATGGATCATATAAATAATATCAAATGTCTGGTAGTAATAATAGAATTAAAAAGGATAGAATATTCCAACATGGGAAGCAGTCCTCAAAGCAGACACATAGAATGAGAATCACATTAAATAACACTCTGTCCTCAGAATCACCCCATAAGTCATTCTGGTTGGGCTGAAGTCCCATGAGAGCAATTCAGGCATCAAAAGCCAAGACAGTGTGGTAAAAAAATGTTCTCATGAAGGATCTCTGTGAGAGACACCCCAATGGAAAAAAGTGGCCATAAAAGAAGGATGTACTTTTGCCTGACAGATGGAGAGCACTTCACTTTGCTTTCAGACTTGTCTAGATACTGACAAAGATTGGGATTAAAAAGTCTTCTACAGTCTAGGCAGCTTATGATAAGAATCTTTTTTTTTAAATTTATTTTTGACAGGCAGAGTGGACAGTGAGAGAGAGACAGAGAGAAAGGTCTTCCTTTTGCCGTTGGTTCACCCTCCAATGGCCGCCACAGTAGGCGCGCTGCGGCCGGCGCACCACGCTGATCCGATGGCAGGAGCCAGGTGCTTCTCCTGGTCTCCCATGGGGTGCAGGGCCCAAGGACTTGGGCCACCCTCCACTGCACTCCCTGGCCACAGCAGAGAGCTGGCCTGGAAGAGGGACAACCGGGACAGGATCGGTGCCCCGACCGGGACTAGAACCCGGTGTGCCGGCGCCGCAAGGCGGAGGATTAGCCTGTTGAGCCACGGCGCCGGCCTATGATAAGAATCTTGGGTGATAACTGATATCATACACAAGAGAGTTATTTGTTAAATTAACAACGGGAGTCACTGTATACATACTCCCTATGCAGGACTTCTGTCTGCAATGAGTTGTATTATGAGAATTAACTGTAAAACCAGTTCTCAATTTGTGAGTGCATGTAAATTGTTGAAATGCGTACTTTGTAAAAGTTGGTCTTCTATGTATAAAGTTAAATGAAAATGTATCTTAATGGATAATGAAACTGGGAATGGGCAAGGGAGGAAGAGTGGGGTGAGAATGGAGGAGGGAGGGTGGTATAGTAAGAAGAATCACTATATTCCTAAAGTTGTACTGATGAGATTTGTACTCATTAAATAAAATGATTCTTTGAGATAAAGAAACAAAAAAATGATTTGTATGTTTCCTCGGTAATCAGCTTCACTCTCAGGACAAAATGAATGATACAAAAGAATTCATCTTCAATCACACACTAACCAAGTGGAACTCTGGTGGTTAAATCTTAGGGTGACAAACTCATATTTGAAAGGCATGTGTTAAAAATGGATAAATTCAAATGTGGGTACAGGTTTTTATGATGATCCTTATTTGCTTTACCTTTAAGTTCTGATAATTATACTGTATTTCTAAACACACATCTGGTTGTTACAGATGCAGATATAAAATATAGAGGAAAATGCTGCTATTCTACTTTAAGATATTTATTTGTTTATTTATTTATTCATTTTATTTATCTTTTTTTTTGACAGGCAGAGTGGCTAGTGAGAGAGAGAGAGAGAGAGAGAGAGAGAGAGAGATAAAGGTCTTCCTTTTTGCCATTGGTTCACCCTCTAATGGCCACTGCGGACAGTGCATCTCGCTGATCCGAAGCCAGGAGCCAGGTGCTTCTCCTGGTCTCCCTTGTGGGTGCAGGGCCCAAGGACTTGGGCCATCTTCCACTGCCTTCCCGGGCCACAGCAGAGAGCTGGCCTGGAAGAGGGGCAACTGGGATAGAATCTGGCGCCCCAACCGGGACTAGAACCTGGTATGCTGGCACCGCAAGGTGGAGGAGTAGCCTGTTAAGCCATGGCGCTGGCCTATCTTTTATTTAATGAATATAAATTTCCAAAGTACAGCTTATGGATTACAATGCCCCCCCTTTACTTCCCTCCCACCCACAACCCTCCCCTTTCCCACTCGCTCTCCCCTTCCATTCACATCAAGATTCATTTTCAATTCTCTTTATATACAGAAAATCAGTTTAGTATATATAAAGATTTCAACAGTTTGCCTTCACATAGCAACACAAAGTGAAAAATACTGTTGGAGTACTAGTTATAGCATTAAATAACAGTGTACAGCACATTAATGACAGAGATCCTGCATGATATATTTTTTTTAAAAATTAATTTTCTATGTAATTTCCAATTTAACACCAAGGTTTTTTTTTTCATTTTCAATTATCTTTATATACAGATGATCAATTCAGTATATACTAAGTAAATATTTCATCAGTTTGCACCCACACATAAAAAGCTAATATTCCTATGGCAACTTATATCTAATCCATCAAGATATTTGCTATTATCTAATCAAATAATTAGTGTGCCATTTATGGGACACATTTTAGGGTTCAGAAAACTACTATAGTACATTTACTGAAATAAAATAATGAGTCTTAATGTGGGTGTATTTAAATTCATTGCACAAAACAAAACTCCCAGTCTCTGGGAATTAGTTCAAACTTCTTGAAATCCATCTGTCTGTCCACACATTCATCTGATGATCTATCAAATCTTTATTTACAGTTCTGAGAGGGGGATCTAAACTTTTTTCTCTGATTGCTAGTTTCTTCTATAAATTATGCAAAGATATAAACACAAGGATTACATAGAGCCCCTACTGCCAATGTTGTTCCTCTCCAAAGGGGAATGGCTATGGCTAATGTGAACTTCAGTGGGAGTAAGACAGCAAACTGGTTTTAGGCCCGCAACCTCTCCCTGGTTTTCTCTATTTCTCAGATATGATTTGCCCTGTTCAAATTCCTGTGTTTTCTCTATACTGCCATTATCCTAAGTGATATTCTTCAAAGGTGGGAACCTTAAATTTGAGCTTACAAGCCTAGGTTCCCTCATCTCAGATCTCAGAAACAAGTACATGATGAAAAAATAGGTCTCAATGTCATATTTCTTGAGATAAAAATGAAATTTCAGGGATCAATGAGCTAGCTCAGCACCATGGACTTTGTGAGTTTACATGTCATTTCCTAGGAATTGTTTTTTCTGATCATCACACACCTCTGCCAACAGAAGTTGTTCCTTCTGGGAATGGAGATATAGATTCCATGGGGAATTCCAATATGAGAAAAGTTGTGAACACCATACTCACCAATAATTGGCATAAGCTACTCCTTTGTCGACTCTTCTGAGTCAATAAGCAAGCTATAGTGACTAATTTGTACTAAATATAGAACATTATATAGTCCAAGTGGTATAAATAAGGGGAGTGATGAGCAAAGAATGAGTCTAGCTAATTAAGACAACCTCAAGGATTATGAACTGAATTTACCCTTTTCTTTTTAAATATTTAATTATTTGAAAGGCAGAGAAATGAAAGAAACAGAGACAGACACATGAAGCATCTTTTTTTTGGCTCGCTTCCCAACATGCTAAAATAAACAGGTCTTGGTGAAGACAGAGCCAGGAGCAAGTAATTCTATTTACATCTACTATATGGGCACATATCAAAGAATTTAGGTCATGTTCCATTGCCTTCACAGGTACATTAATAGAATAGACACAAAATTGCACTACAAGAGATGCCAGCATTGCAAGCAGTGGCCAATCCCATCGCAAAATAATGTCTGCCACAAACACTAGTCATTTCAGATCCATCATTAAGAATATTTAGTCATACACATCTGTTGTATCATCATGTAATTTTGTATTAATTCAGCTCATAATTTTATTGCTTAAAAACACAAACAATGTACTCCTGGAAGTTTCAGACAGGACCACTCAATAAGAAGAAGAAATCAAAGGGATAAAAATTAAAAAGTGGGAATTGAGACTATTCCTATTTGCAAATGACTTGGTTCTCAATATAGGGAAACCAAAAGAGTCCACTAATAGATGATTGAAATTCGTAAAAGAGTATGGTAAAGTAGTAGAATATAATATTAATACACAAAAGTCAATAGCCTTTCTATACACAGACAATGCCATGTCCAAACATCTAAACAGAAAGATTTTCAATAAACAACCTACATATCCATCTCAAGAATCCTAGAAAATAAGAATTAGCCAAATGCAAGGTGAAATTAATAGCATAGATCACAAATGGGATGTTAACATTAAAGATTAGTGAAATAAAGTTTTGATTTTTAATAGAAGAAACAGTCCTTTAGCTAGGTTTTAAAAAGTGGTTCAAGTAAATAAAATTAAAAAAGGAGTTACTACAATGCATAGCACAGATATAATATGCATCACTAATGTATAGTAACAAGTATAAATGAGAAAAGTTAAAAATTATTTATTTGTGGATACATATAACCTACCAAAACTGAGCCAGGAAGATATAACACATCTGAGAATCCAGGTCTCCCATGGGGGTGTGGCTTTGGGTGATGATCATGTATGAATGTTGTTATTCAGCTGGAGCCAATGTGCACTGGTCATGGAGGAAGCCGCCTGATAGCAGGCGGTATAGGAAGTACATGGTGACCTTACTTTCTGCTTGATGTTGCTGCTGATCTACAAATGCCCTTTGGAAAAAGCCTATCAGCAAGCCGGTGGCAGTAACAAAATAGCAGAATAGGAATGTAGCTTTTTTCTCTAGCCCAGAGGAAAACAGTTTAAAAAAGTGGAGATTGTGTAGTCTTGGGGAAGAGTCATGGAAAAAATGGCAGAGGAAACTCTACTATGTGGAAGGCATGGGCACCCATGGCTCAGGACTCCAATATCCAAGAGCCTATGCACCGCCACTGGAAAGTGAGGTGAGACAACACCACAGTAGCCTGAGACTCTGGTGAAAAAGTGACAGGAAGATCCTAGAGGAAATGAGGCTTGAAGCTCCATGGGGGAAAGTGCACCAGCCTAACTAGAGGAGAAAAAAAAGGAGGGTATGAACACATATCTTTCTGATCACCTTATAAAGCCATACAAGCCAATAGAGCAGATGCCATTTTGGAAATACATAACAGCTGCACCGGCTCATTTCTGTGCCTAGCAATCAGCCAACAGGATATTCCTGACTCCAGTAGGGAGAAATAACAGAGGGCTAGGAGCTTGTGAATTTGTGAAGCTTCTGAACTGGGACTGTGAAAAAAAATGAGGGTGTGTGGGAGAACTCATGGTGTGGATGAGACTTTGAGCAGTCTCAAGGGAAACACCATAAGCTCGAGAAGTCCTGGACACCTGGTGAGAGACATTGCTGTAAAATCTGAACTTACACTGAGGATTGCACAGATCCTTTGTGTGGTCCTTGGGACAGAGTAGATGAATATTACATCCACTTTGGCTAGCACTCAGGCACTGGTCTCCATCAAAGAGCTCAGCTGAGCAGAAATATTTCCCTTATTAAAAAATAGAGTGAAGATTTACCATGCCAAATGTGAGTGTATCACCTTAGGCATGCCCTTAACCCTGAAAACTGAACAGAGCTCTCTGGCCACATCCACTACAAGCCTCTATAGGTACACTGAAAACAGGCATTCCATTTATCTACAGAATCATAATACAACGATAAAAGCCACCAAAGTGGAAGGAAAAAAGAAACAACCAATGACTACCTCCACAAATGCCAAACAACAAATGCAACAACCAAAGAGACAAAAATAAGGAAGACAACATCCTGCTCCCAAAAGAACAGGATACTTCAATACAAGTTTATGAAGGTGATGAGACAGAAGAAATGCAAGAAATGGAATTCAAAAAATTGATAAGATTATCAAAAGCAAATGCATGGACTACTAAAATCCATGGAGGACATGAAAGAAAATCTCTCTCATGAAATTGAAATCTTAAGGAGGAATCAAAATGAAATGAATAATTCAATAGAACAGTGATCCCTGTTAAATATAAGAGTGGGAAAAAGAGAGGGAGGAGATGTACAATTTGGGACATGCTAAATCGGACTTGCCGCAAATGGTGGAGTTAGAAATGTGCCGGGGATCCCAATACAATCCCATCAAGGTGGCATGTACCAATGCCATCTCACTAGTCCAAGTGATCAATTTCAGTTCACAATTGATGACTCTGATAGCTCTAACAGTCAAAGGGATCACACAAACAAGACTAGTACCTGCTAGTACTAACTGATAGAATCAAAAAAGGAGAGAAGGATCCAACATGGGAAGCAGGATACACAGCAGACTCATAGAATGGCAGACATCCTAAACAACACTCTGGCCTCAGAATCAGCCCTTAAGGCATTCGGATCTAGCTGATGTGCCCATGAGAGTATTGTAGGCATGGAAAGCCAAGATACCATTGAAAAGAAAAAAAAAAAGAAGACCTAAATGAAAGATCTCTGCGAGTGAGATCCCAGTGGAAAGAACGGGGCCATCAAAGAAGGAGGTACCTTTCTTACCTTTCTCTGAAGGGAGGAGAAAACTTCCACTTTGACTATGACCCTATCAGAATAAGATCAAAGTCGGCGAAACCTAAAGACTTCCATAGCCTTGGCAACTCATGACTAGAGCCTAGGGAGATTACTGACACCATAAACAAGAGTGTCAAATTGTTAAGTCAGCAACAGAAGTCACTGTGTACTTACATCCCATGTGGGATCTGTCCTTAATGTGTTGTCTAATGTGCAGTGATGCTATAACTAGTACTGAAACAGTATTTTTACACTTTGTGTTTCTGTGTGGGTGCAAACTGTTGAAATCTTTAATTAGTATATACAGAATTGATCTTCTGTATATAAAGATAATTGGAAATGAAAAAAAAACCTGGTGTTAAATTTGAAATAGCATAGGAAATTAATAATTTTTTAAAAAATATATTATGTAGGATCTCTGTCTTTAATGTGCTGTACACTGTTATTTAATGCTATAACTAGTACTCCAACAGTATTTTTTCACTTTGTGTTGCTATGTGGGGGCAAGGGGAGGGTTGTGGGTGGGAGGGAAGTTATGGTGGGGGAGCCATTGTAATCTATAAGCTGTATTTTGGAAATTTATATTCATTAAATAAAAGTTTAAAAATAAAAAGAACATGAAATTGAGACATTGAAGAGAAATCAAAATGAAGAATTCAACAGAACAAATAAATATGCATTTGAGAGCTTTAAAAACAGAATCAGTGAGGCAGAAGAGAATATCAGATATAGAAGACAGAGCACAGGAAAGTACACAGCCTAACCAAAGACTGGAAGAGAAAATTAGAAATCTAAAAAACATTGTTGAGAATCTGCAGGATACTATGTATATTAAAAAAAAAACAGAATTCAGGTTCTCAGAGTTCCTGAAGGTATGGATAGAGAAAGGATTAGAAGGCCTTTTTTAGTGAAATACTAGCAGAAACTTCCTGGGTTTGGGGAAAGAAAGAGACACACAAGTACCGGAGGCACACAGAACTCCCAATAGACATGACCAGAAAAGATCCTCGACACAACACATTGTAATCAAACTCACCACTGTGAAGTGTAAAAAAAAAAAAAGAAGATTCTAAAATGTACAAAAGAGAAATACCTGATTACTTTCAAGGATCTCCAATTAGACACACAGCAGACTTCTCATCATAAGCCCTGCAAGCTAGAAGAGAATGGTGAGATATAGCCCAAGACTTAGATTAAAAAACTCTCATACCAGAATATTATAACCTGCAAAGATTTCATTTGTGAATAAAGGTGAAATAAAGACCTTTCATAACAGAATTTGAGAGAATTTGTCACCACTTGTCCAGTCCTGCAAAAGATGCTGAAGATATGTTACAAACAGAAACACAGAAGCACGGTCATCAACATGAAAGAGGATAAAGGAAGAATACCTCTCAGTAAAAAGTCACAGGATGTTCAAACTATATATTAGAAATATCTTTGGGCCGGAACTGTGGCTCAATAGGCTAATCCTCTGCCTTGCGGCGCCAGCACATTGGGTTCTAGTCCTGGTCAGGGCGCCGATTCTGTCCCGGTTGCCCCTCTTCCAGGCCAGCTCTCTGCCATGGCCAGGGAGTGCAGTGGAGGATGGCCCAAGTGCTTGGGCCCTGCACACCATGGGAGACCAGGAGAAGCACCTGGCTCCTGGATTTGGATCAGCACAGTGCGCTGGCCACAGTGCGCTGGCTGCGGTGGCCATTGGAGGGTGAACCAACAGCAAAGGAAGACCTTTCTCTCTGTCTCTCTCTCACTGTCCACTCTGACTGTCAAAAAAAAAATTGGGGAAAATGGCAGGGCAAAGTCACCACGTATCAATAGTTGCATTGAATGTTAATGGCCTCAACTCTCCAGTTAAAAGACACAGACTTGCTGAATGGATTAAAAAACAAAACCCACCTATTAGCTGCTTACAAGAAACACATCTTTCTAACAGAGATGCATGTGGAATGAAAGTGAAAGGTTGGAAAAAAGATATTCCATGCCAAAAGAAACCAAAAAGGAGCTGGTATAGCCGTCTTAATATCAGACATAAAAGACATTAACATAAAAACTGTAAAGAGAGACAAAGAGGGGCACCATATAATGATTAAGGGATCCAATAAACAGGAAGATGTAACTATTATAAGCATGCATGCACCTAATTACAGGGCACTGGGCTATTTAAAAGATATATCAAGAGAGTTAAAGGGAGACTTAGACTCCAATACAATGATATTGGGGGACTTCAACACTCCATTTTAGCAATAGACAGATCAACCAGACAGAATCAACAAGGAAACAGCAGATTTAGAGGACACTATAAAACAAACAGATCTGGGAGGTGGAGCCAAGATGGAGGATAGTGAGGACGTGCACTGTAGTTTGGGAAAATAAAGTTTCATAAAAGTGGAATTACTGCAGCCTCAGGAAAAGACTCATGACAAAAAATGCAGATGAAATGCTTCCGGATCTAGTGGATGTGACACAGAGGACCTACAGGGAGCCCACCGCATGGAAACCCAACTGCGGGAGCCGAGCCACAGAATCTTGCCAGTGCGGGAGCGAATGGAAGGTAAGACAAAGATGACAGAAACCCGAGACATTGGTAGGGAAAGGCAGAGGCCTCTCTCTCCACTCACCGAGCAAAACAAAGAGCAGGCGCCATTTTACATATGTAAAGCACTGCCAACGAGTACACAAACTCAGTAACTTTGGAACTTTGGTGAAACTTGAGAACACATTGAGGGCTGCATAAACTCTTTGTGTGGTCCCAGGGGTAGATCAAAAGAATACTCACAGAGGCAAGATTTCAACTACCCTCAATTCAACTCACCTGTGCCGAATTACTTCCCAACTAAGTCAAAAAAAAAAAAAAGACAGAGAGAGAAAGAGAGAGAGCGCAAACCAGCAAGGAGCAAGGGAGAGATCAATCTGGGTGAGTCACTTTTTTCACAGCCTTAAACCTGAAGAATCAAGCAGAGCTCTCAGGCCACACCCATCACAGCCTCTAAGGATCCATCAAAGCAGACAGCCCACTTAGAGGCATAGTATCACGAGAAAAAAACACCACAGCAAAAAAAAAAAAAACACCATAAATTATCTCCAACATGCCAAACAACAAATGTAGAAAGTGAGGTAACAAGAGCAAGGAAGACACTATGATGCCCCCAAATGAACAAGACACCCCAATCCAAGATTATGAAGATGAAGAGATAGAGCAAATGCAAGAAGTGGATCTCAAAAATTGATAAGAACATTAAGAAGTTCTCAAAAACAAATTCTTGAACTACAGAAATCCTTAATGGACAAGATAGAAAATCTGTCATGTGAAAATGAAATATTAAGGAGGAATCAAAATGAAATGAAACAACTAGTAGAACATGAAACTGTGATGGTGACAAAAAACCACAATGAAATGAAGAACTCAATAGATCAAATGACAAACACATTAGAGAGCCTTAAAAACAGAATGGGAAAAGCAGAAGAGAGAATATCGGAATTAGAAGACAGAGAACAGGAAAGGAAACAGTCAAATCAAAGAAAAGAAGAGGAAATCAGAAATCTAAAAAATACTGTCAGGAATCTACAGGATACTATTAAAAAACCCAACATTCGGGTTCTAGGAGTTCCTGAAGGCATGGAGAGGGAGAAAGCATTAGAAGGCCTTTTTAGTGAGATACTAGCAGAAAATTTCCCAGGTTTGGAGAAGGACAGAGACATCCTAGTACAGGAAGCTCATAGAACCCCTAATAAACATGACCAAAAGAGATGCTCACCACAACACATCGTAATCAAACTCACCACAATGAAACATAAAGAAAAGATCCTAAAATGTGCAAGAGAGAAACGCCAGATTACTCTCAGAGGATCTCCAATTAGACTTACAGCTGACTTCTCTTAAGAAACCCTACAAGCTAGGAGAGAATGGCAAGATATAGCCCAGGTACTAAGAGAGAAAAAACTGCCAGCCCAGAATATTATATCCTGCAAAGCTCTCATTTGTGAATGAAGGTGAAATTAAAACATTTCACAGCAAACAGAAATTGAAAGAATTTGTCACCACTCATCCTGCCCTGCAAAAGATGCTTAAAGATGTGTTACATACAGAAACACAGAAACACGGTCACCAATATGAAAGAAGGTAAAGGAAGGAAACCTCACAGCAAAAGATCACAGGATTCTCAAAGCATGTATTAGAAAATATCTTTGGCAAATGGCAGGGCAAAATTACTCCTTCTCAATAGTCACATTGAATGTTAATGTCTTGAACTGTCCAGTTAAAAGACACCGATTGGCTGATTGGGTTAAGGAACCTAACCCATCTTTTTGCTGCTTACAAGAAACTCATCTTTCCGACAATGATGCATACAGACTGAAAGTGAAAGGCTGGAAAAAGATATACCATGCCAACAGAAATGAAGAAAGAGCGGGCGTAGCCATCTTAATATCGGACAACATAAACTTTACCACACAAACTGTCAGAAGAGACAAAGAGGGGCACTACATAATGATTAAGGGATCCATTCAACAGGAAGATATAATGATTATCAATGTATATGCACCTAATTACAGGGCACCAGCTTATTTAAAAGACTTGTTAAGGGACGTAAAGGGAGACTTAGACACCAATACAATAGTACTGGGGGACTTCAATACTCCACTTT
The DNA here is from genome assembly GCF_033115175.1 of Lepus europaeus. Classification (NCBI taxonomy): domain Eukaryota; kingdom Metazoa; phylum Chordata; class Mammalia; order Lagomorpha; family Leporidae; genus Lepus; species Lepus europaeus. The sequence goes on from NW_026909276.1 coordinate 1,839,199, forward strand.
CAGAGATAGACAGATCAACAGGACAGAAGATCAACAAGGAGACAGTAGATTTAAATGACACTATAGACTAAATGGATCTAACAGATATCTACAGAACATTTCATCCTACATCTAAAGACTTCACATTCTTCTCAGTAGTACATGGAACCTTCTCTAGGATTGACCACATACTAGGCCATAAAGCAAGTCTCAGCAAATTCAAAAGAATTAGAATCATACCATGCAGCTTCTCAGAACACAAAGGAATGAAATTGGAAATTAGCAACTCGGGAATCCCTAGAGCACGTGCAAACACATGGAGATTGAACAACATGCTCCTGAATGAACATTGGGTCATAGAAGAAATTAAAAGAGAAATCAAAAAATTTCTGGAAGTAAATGAGGATAACAGCACAACATACCAAAACCTATGGGATACAACAAAAGCAGGGTTAAGAGGAAAATTTATATCAATAGGTGCCTTCATCAAGAAATTGGAAAGGCACCAAATAGATGAGCTTTCAAATCATCTCAAGGATCTAGAAAATCTGCAGCAAACAAAACCCAAACCCATTAGGAGAAGAGAAATAATAAAATCAAAGAAGAAATCAACAGGATTGAATCCAAAATAACATTACAATAAATCAGCCAAACAAGGAGCTGGTTTTTTGAAAAAATAAATAAAATTGACACCCCATTGGCCCAGCTAACTAAAAAAAGAAGAGAAAAGACTCATATCAATAGGATCAGAGATGAAAATAGAAACATAACAACAGACACCACAGAAATAAAAAGAATCATCAGAAATTACTACAAGGACTTGTATGCCAGCAAACAGGGAAATCTATCAGAAATGGACAGATTCTTGAACACATACAACCTACTTAAATTGAGCCAGGAAGACATAGGAAACCTAAACAGACCCATAACTGACACAGAAATTGAAACAGTAATAAAGGCCCTCCCAACAAGGAAAAGCCCAGGACCAGATGGATTCACTGCTGAGTTCTACCAGACATTTAGAGAAGAACTAACTCCAATTCTTCTCAAACTATTCAAAATAATTGAAAAAGAGGGAATCCTCCCAAATTCTTTCTATGAAGCCAGCATCACCTTAATTCCTAAGCCGGAAAAAGATGCAGCATTGAAAGAGAATTACAGACCAATATCCCTGATGAACATAGATGCAAAAATCCTCAATAAAATTCTGGCCAATAGAATGCAACAACACATCAGAAAGATCATCCACCCAGATCAAGTGGGATTCATCCCTGGCATGCAGGGATGGCTCAACGTTCGCAAAACAATCAACGTAATACCCTACATTAACAGAGTGCAGAAGAAAAACCATATGATTCTCTCAATAGACGCAGAGAAAGCATTTGATAAAATACAACACCCTAGAGGCGGCAAGATGGCGGAATAGGCAGGAAGCACACTTAGTCCGGGGGGAGAGAAAGTTTAATATAAGTGGAGATACTGCAGGGTCAAGGAAGAGTAGGGGATGAAACAGCAGAGGAAACTCTTCCGGAACTAGTGATTCACAGTGGACCTGCGTGGAGAGCGTGGGAGCCCAAGTTCGGGACACCAGCGGCAGACTCAACACACCAGCGCTGGAACGCGAGGTGAGCCGAACCTCCATAGCCCGAGATACCAGCAGGCAAGCGGAAAGAGGAGGCTAGAGGGAACGAGGCTTGAAACTCCGTGGGGAAAAGTTCACCAGGCTAACTAGAAGAGAGAGAAAAAGAAATAAAAAAAGTGACTGATACGGACGCAAGTTTCTCTCTCTCCGCTCACCTCTCACAGGCGAGCAAGACAGAGCAGGCGCCATTTTGGACATACGTCATAAGCAGGGCGACCTCAGGTCTGCACCAGCCCTGAGCCTAGCAGAAAAACCTGACTCTGTGGGGAGGGGTGAAATAACAGGAGATTAGCATCTAACTTGGCAACCCAGTGGGAGACTGCAGGAGAATTGGAGCCCACACTGAGGGCAGCAGAGATTCCCTGTGTGGTCCTTGGGAAAGAGCTTCCGATCTCTGGCTCCTGTGGGTATATCATTTGCCTGCTAACTACCTCCAATTACGTTCAGCTGTGCGGAATTACTTCCCTTTTAAATCAAAAAAAGAAAGAGAGATTTACCACACCTAACCTGGGAGTGTCATCCTTGACACACCCTCAACCCTGAGGAACCAAACACAGCTCTCAGTCCACACTCATCTCAAGCCTCTAAGGCTCCACTGAAAGCAGACAGTCCACTTAATATAGAGCCATAGTGTAACAAGAAAAAACACCACAGTGAAGAAACCAAATATCTCCAACATGCCAAACAACAAACGCAAAAACCAAGCTAACAAGAACAAGGAAGAAACTATGACACCCCCAAATGAAAAAGACACCCCAATTCAAGATTATGAAGATGATGAGATCGAAGAAATGCAAGAAGCGGATCTCAAAAAATTGATAAGAACATTAAGAAGTTCTCAAAAACAAATTCTTGAACTACAGAAATCCTTCATGAACAAGATAGAAAATCTCTCTCGTGAAAGTGAAATATTAAGGAGGAATCAAAATGAAATGAAACAACTAGTGGAACAAGAAACTCTGATAGTGACTAGAAATCATAATGAAATGAAGAGTTCAATAGATCAAATGACAAACACATTAGAGAGCCTTAAAAACAGAATGGGCGAAGCAGAAGAGAGAATATCAGACTTAGAAGACAGAGAACAGGAAAGGAAACAGGCAAACCAAAGAAAAGAAGAAGAAATTAGAAATCTAAAAAATATTGTCAGGAATTTACAGGATACTATTAAAAAACTCAACATTCGGGTTCTAGGAGTTCCTGAAGGCATGGAGAGGGAGAAAGGATTAGAAGGCATTTTCAGTGAGATACTAGCAGAAAATTTCCCAGGTTTGGAGAAGGACAGAGGCATCTTAGTACAGGAAGCTTATAGAACCCCTAATAAACATGACCAAAAGAGATCCTCACCACGACACATTGTAATCAAACTCACCACAGTGAAACATAAAGAAAAGATCCTAAAAGGTGCAAGAGAGAAACGTCAGATTACTCTTAGAGGATCTCCAATTAGACTCACAGCAGACTTCTCATCAGAAACCCTACAAGCTAGAAGGGAATGGCGAGACATAGCCCAGGTACTAAGAGAGAAAAACTGCCAGCCCAGAATACTATATCCTGCAAAGCTCTCATTTGTGAATGAAGGTGAAATTAAGACTTTTCACAGCAAACAGAAACTGAAAGAATTTGTTGCCACTCATCCTGCCCTGCAAAAGATGCTTAAAGATGTGTTACACACAGAAACACAGAAACATGGTCACCAATATGAAAGAAGGTAAAGGAAGGAAACCTCACAGCAAAAGATCACAGGAAGCTCAATTTCTCTTTGACATAGAATTAAACTCTGATGCTCTGTTAAAGCAATGTGTTAAAGTAATCTATTATGTTCTCTTGATGTCTGTTAAATTCTAATTGTTCAAAAACAGCTGAATTTTTATTAAGAGCTATGGGTTATTTAAATATGTGCTTTTTTCAAAAATTTGAATATCTGCTGCTCATAAAACTAAAGCGTTGTTGGTTCTGTGTTTAGCTGTCCTCCTATAGGTTCCTATGGACTTTTTCCAGCCACTTTTATTGTATTCAGTACTTTGGGATGGCTCTGTAAACAGATGAAGCCAATAATGTATTAACAGTACCAACTGAGAGAAAGTATGGTTAACTGAGGTTACTAAAAACAAAAAGCAATTCAAATCAATTGGCAATCTACAAAAAGAGTTAAAGATTTTAAAAGCTATTATTAAAATTGATATATTGGTCTATTATGCTATATTATATGTGTGTACATATTGTATGTCCACATGGGGAAATTTTATTAAGAGTTTTATTTTAAATGGCTTATAGATAAGATTGTCCATAAATTTAAGCTGCTAAAATCAATCAAAGATACATTTTAATTTGTGGGACCTGAATCTGTGTATCATATGTTTTAGACTTGTTGGTAGAAAGAAACTAAAAACATTTTAGATGGTTGTGCTTAAGTTTACTGGCTAAACAAACTACACCATGTTAGATATTTAAGAGGTGTTTTCAAATACATGATTCTTAAAATTTATAGAAGGCATTGGACCTTCTGGTAAATGTTTTCTTAAGTTGTTATCTAATGGTTGAAACGGTTTGCTAAGTATTCATGTGATATTGCTATTGTCAGCAAGCGATCTAGGACTTGCTCCCTCATTTCTCTATTCTAAGCCCAACTTGTTCTTTCATTTCTCTATTCTCTTCAAGGTAGGAAACTAATTCTATTATGAAGGAATCTGTAGGACGAACAATTTAATCTTTAGACCTTATAAAAGAGATGGCTAACATTTTTCTGCAATAGCATAGCCAAAATAAGAACTCAAATAATAATCTCATAGCTAGATTCACTTCGCCATCAGCGAAGTATACAGTAAGTAGAAAAAACCTCCCTTTCAGACCAAAGGGAAAGAAAGTTTTCAAGTGAGAATATAATTTTTCTCATGGGCATTGTCTACCTTAGAAAAACTACTACAGAACATGCCTGTGACTATAGACTTGTAGTTCAGGCCACCGAAGATTAGAGATGGGAAACGGGCACTCCCTTGACTTGCATCCTCTGGTCTGCTTTAACACAAACCAGGAGGAAAAGAAAGCTCGGCATCAGAAGCAATGGGTGGCAGGCCTATTAATGGCTGATCTGTACAGTGATCTGCCCTCAAGGAGACCCAACAGGCCAGTCCACTGCAGTGGCTTTCAATGTGGTAAGCCTGGGCTTCAGCAGAAGTCAGCTTGTGAAGAGCCCTGGCAGCTCTGCCAAGAGTTGGATCACTGGAAATGGACCTGCCCTGGAGTCGAAGGATGCCCAGGTCAGAGCCACAGATCTTATTGGCTCTAAGCTGAAAAGCCCTTCACTCAGCCCAACTTCCAAAGTGACCACTGCAGCTGAGGGGATGGTCAAGTAGGGTCAGCAACATCGCAGGCAGAACTGTAAATTTCTTGTTAGAGATGCCACTTGCCTTTACCTGGCCAGCTCTCCTCCCAGGCCAGCCAAGTAATGAAAGTCAACAGAGTGCCTTCCCCTAGGAGGTTCACACCTCCCTTAGGATATACCCCATGTGAAGAGATAGATAGGTCTGGGTCTCTTAACTTACAAGGCCTAAAGCCCACCAGATTATTATCAAGCCCCTTCTATCAGGTTCTATTTGCCTCTCAATCAGAAAACTTAATTGTAGCTTAGACAGCACCTTTCTTAGCTCCTCTAATAATGACTCTGTCCTTTGTTCTAGGCCCTGTCTAGTGCACTTGGGCCTCATTCCTTTGTAATCATAACCTCTACTCTACCACCAATGGCTCTACTCCCAACCTGTGTGTACTGATGGTCCTCTTCCCCACTTAATGCTGTATAATTGTTCAAACCTGGTAAATGCCACTCTTAGGATCATTGGTTACTATCCTCACTCTGTCTTTTATGACCTTGTCTAAATATGATCAGAGTCGGTGAACTTGGAAGGCTTCCATAGCCTTGGCAACTCATGACGACAGCCTAGGATGGTTACTGGCGCCATAAACTAGAGTGTCAATTTGTTGGGTCAACAACAGGAGCCACTGTGCACTTGCTCCTCATGTGGGATCTCTGTCCTTAATGTGCTATCCATTTTGATTTAATGCTATAACTAGTACTCAAACAGTATGTTTCACTTTGTGTTTCTATGTGGGTGCAAACTGTTGAAATCTTTATACTAAATTGATCTTCTGTATATAAAGAGAATTGAAAATGAATCTTGATGCAAATGGAAGGGGAGAGGGAGCGGGAGGGTGGAGGGTTGCGGGTGGGAGGGAAGTTACTGGGGGGGGGGGAAGCCATTGTAATCCATAAGCTGTACACTGGAAATTTATATTCATTAAATAAAAGTTTAAAAAAAAAAAAAAAAATACAACACCCTTTCATGATGAAAACTCTAAGCAAACTGGGTATGGAGGGAACGTTCCTCAACACAATCAAAGCAATATATAAAAAACCCACTGGCACATCCTGTTGAATGGGAAAAATTTGGAAGCATTTCCGCTGAGATCTGGTACCAGACAGGGATGCCCACTCTCACCACTGCTATTCAATATAGTTCTGGAAGTTTTAGCCAGAGCTATTAGGCAAGAAAAAGAAATTAAAGGGATAGAAATTGGGAAGGAAGAACTCAAACTATCCCTCTTGGCAGATGATATGATTCTTTATTTAGGGGACCCAAAGAACTCTACTAAGAGACTACTGGAACTCATCGAAGAGTTTGGCAAAGTAGCAGGATATAAAATCAATGCACAAACATCAATAGCCTTTCTATACACAGGCAATGACACGGCTGAGGAAGAACATCTAAGATCAATCCAATTCACAATAGCTACAAAAACAATCAAATACCTTGGAATAAATTTAACCAAGGACGTTAAAGGTCTCTACGATGAAAACGACAAAACCTTAAAGCAAGAAATAGAAGAGGATACCATAAAATGGAGAAATCTTCCATGCTCATGGATTGGAAGAACCAATCTCATCAAAATGTCCATTATCCCAAAAGCAATGTATACATTCAATGTAATACCAATCACGATGCCAAAGACATTCTTCTCAGATCTGGAAAAAATGATGCTGAGATTCATATGGAGACACAGAAGACCTCGAATAGCCAAAGCAATCTTGCACAACATAAACAAAGCCGGAGGCATCACAATACCAGATTTCAGGACATACTACAGGGCAGTTGTTATCAAAACAGCATGGTACTGGTACAGAAACAGATGGATAGACCAATGGAGCAGAATAGAAACACCAAAAATCAATCCAAACATCTACAGCCAACTTATATTCGACCAAAGATCCAAATCTAATCCCTGGAATAAGGACAGCCTATTCAATAAATGGTGCTGGGAAAATTGGATTTCCACGTGCAGCAGCTTGAAGAAAGACCCCTACCTTTCACCTTACACAAAAATCCACTCAACATGGATTAAAGACTTAAACCTACAACCCGAAACCATCAAATTATTAGAGAAACCCTGCAAGATATAGGTACAGGCAAAGATTTCTTGGAAAAGACCCCAGGAGCACAGGCAGTGAAAACCAAAATTAATATATGGGATTGCATCAAATTGAGAAGTTTCTGTACTTCAAAAGAAACAGTCAGGAAAGTGAGGAGGCAACTGACAGAATGGGAAAAAAATATTTGCAAACTATACTACAGATAAAGAGTTGATAAACAGAATCTACAAAGAAATCAAGAAAATCCACAACAACAGTACAAACAACCCACTTAAGAGATGGGCCAAGGACCTCAAGAGGCATTTTTCGAAAGAGGAAATCCAAATGGCCAACAGACACATGAAAAAATGTTCAAGATCACTAGCAATCAGGGAAATGCAAATCAAAACCACAATGAGGTTTCACCTCACCCCGGTGAGAATGGCTCACATTCAGAAATCTACTAACTACAGATGCTGGCAAGGATATAAGAAAAAGGGACACTAACCCACTGTTTTTGGGAATGCAAACTGGTTAAGCTACTATGGAAGTCAGTCTGGAGATTCCTCAGAAACCTGAACATAACCCTACCATACAACCCAGCCATCCCACTCCTTGGAATTTACCCAAAGGAAATTAATTTGGCAAATAAAAAAGCCATCTGCACCTTAATGTTTATTGCAGCTCAATTCACAATAGCTAAGACCTGGAACCAACCCAAATGCCCATCAACAGTAGACTGGATAAAGAAATTATGGGACATGTACTCCATAGAATACTATACAGCAGTAAGGAACAATGAAACCCGGTCAATTGAAACAAGATGGAGGGATCTGGAAAACATCATGCTGAGTGAATTAAGCCAGTCCCAAAGAAACAAATATCATTTGTTTTCCCTGATCAGTGACAACTGAGCACCAAAGGGAAACCTGTTGAAGTGAAATGGACACTATAAGAAACAATGACCTGATCAGATCTTGTCCTGACTCTAGATGTACAATGTAATACTTAATCCTTTTTAGTATTTGTTTTTGTTGTTGTTGTTGTTGTTCTAGTACTAGTGGTTGAATTCTGTAATTAACACACAATTATTCTTAGGTGTTTAAAATTTAACTGAAAAGTGATCACTATTAAATTTAAGAGTGGAAACAAGAGGGAGGAGATGTACAATTGGGGACATACTCAATCGGACTTGCCGCAAATGGTGGAGTTAGAAATGTACCAGGGGATTCCAATACAATCCCATCAAGGTGGCATGTACCAATGCCATCTCACTAGTCCAAGTGATCAATTTCAGTTCACAATTGATAGCTCTGATAGGTCTAAGAGTCAAAGGGATCACACAAACAAGACAAGTGTCTGCTAATACTAACTGATAGAATCAAAAAGGGAGAGAAAGATCCAACATGTGAGGTGGGATAAACAGCAGACTCATAGAATGGCAGACATCCTAAGCAACACTCTGGCCTCAGAATCAGCCCTTAAGGCATTCGTATCTGGCTGAAGTGCTCATGAGAGTATTGTAGGCATGGAAAGCCAAGATACCATGGAAAAGAAAAAAAAAGAAGAAGAAGACCTAAATGAAAGACTTCTGTGAGTGAGATCCCTGTGGAAAGAATGGGGCCAACCCTGTTAGAATAAGATCGAAGTTGCCGACCCCTAAAGGCTTCCATAGCCCTGGCAACTCATGACTAGAGCCTAGGGAGATTACTGATGCCATGCACAGGAGTGTCAAATTGTTAAGTCAGCAACAGAAGTCACTGTGTACTTACATCCCATGTGGGATCCGTCCTTAATGTGTTGTCTAATGTGCAGTGATGCTATAACTAGTACTGAAATGGTATTTTTACACTTTGTGTTTCTGTGTGGGTACAAACTGATGAGATCTTTACTAATTATATACTGAATTGATCTTCTGTATATAAAGATAATTGGAAATGAAAAAAAAAACCCTGGTGTTAAATTGGAAATGGCATAGAAAATTAATTAATTTTTAAAAAAATATTATGTAGGATCTCTGTCTTTAATGTGCTATACACTGTTATTTAATGCTATAACTAGTACTCCAACAGTATTTTTTTCACTTTGTGTTGCTATATGGGGGCAAACTGTTGAAATCTTCACCAAATATATACTAAACTGATCTTCTGTATATAAAGAGAATTGAAAATGAATCCTGATATGATTGGAAGGGGAGAGGGAGCGGGAAAGGGGAGGGTTGCAGGTGGTAGGGAAGTTTGGGAGGGGGAAGCCATTGTAACCCATAAGCTGTACTTTGGAAATTTATATTCATTAAATAAATGTTTAATAAAAAAATTAAAATTAAAAAACAGATCTAAGAGATATGTACAGAAATATTCACCCTAATGTTACAGAATACATATTCTTCTCTCTAGTTCATGGAACTTTCTCTAGGATTGACCAAATACTGGACTATAAAGCAAGTCTCAGCAAATTAAAAAAAATCAAAATCATAACATGCATCTTCTCAGACCACAATGTAGTGAAGCTGGAAATCTGCAACTCAAGAACCCCTAGAGCATAAGCAAACACATAGAGACTGTCAACATGCTCCTGAATGAACAGTGGGTCATAGAAGAAATCAAAAACTTTCAGGAAGCAAATGAAGATAACAACAAATCCTACCAAAATATATGAGCTACAGCAAAATTAGTCTTAAGGGGAGAGTTTATAGCAATAAGTGCCTACATCAAGTAATTGGAAAGGCACCAAATTTATGAGGTATCAATGTATCTCAATGATGTAGAGAAACTATAGCAAACCAAACCCAAAACTATTAGGAGAAAATAAATAATTAAAATTTGAGAAGAAATCAACAAAATTGAATCCAAAAATTACAAAATATCAGCAAAATCATGAGTGGGTTTTTTGAAAAAAATAAACAAAATTGACTCACCATTGGCCCAACTAACCAAAAAAAAAAAGGAGAGAGTAGACCCAAATCAATAAAATTAGACATGAAAAAGGGAATTTAACAGCAGACACCACAGAAACAAAAAGAGTCATCATGGATAAATTCCTGGACACATACAACCTACAAAAATTGAACCAAGATACATAGAAAACCTAAACAGACCCATAACAAAGTCAGAAATTGAATCAGTAAAAAAAAGGCACTCCCAACAAAGAAAAGCCCAGGACAAGATGCATTCACTGCTGCATTCTATCAGACCTTTACAGAAGAAATAACTCCAATTCTCCTCAAGCTATTCAAAACAATTGAAAGAAAGGGAATCCTCCCAAATTCTTTCTACAAAGCCAGCACCACTTAATTCCTAAACCTGAGAATGATGTAGCAGAGAAAGAGAATTACAGACCAGTTTCCCTAAACAACATAGAGAAAAAAATACTCGATAAAATTCAAGCCAAAATAATCCAACAACACATTAGAAAGATCATCCAACCTGACCAAGTGGGATTTATCCTTGGTATGCAGGGATGGTTCAACATCCACAAATCAATCAATGTGATACACCATATTAACAAACTGCGGAAGAAAAATCATATATTATCTCAATAGATGCAGAGAAAGAATTTGATAAAATACAATACCCTTTCATGTCATTAACTCTAAGCAAATTGTATATAGAAGGAACATTCCTCAATACAATTAAGGCAATTCATGAAAAACCCACGGCCAGCATCCTATTGAATGGGGAATAGTTGGAAGCATTTCCACTGAGATCCAGTCCCACACAGGGATGCCAACTCTCACAATTGCTGTTCAATATAGCACTGAAGTTCTAGCAAAGCCATTAGGCAAGAAAAAGTAATCAAAGAGATACAAAAAGGAAAGGAAAAAGTCAAACTATCCCTCTTTTCAGACCACATTACTTCACTAAGAGACTATTGGAACTCATAGATTTTGGCAAAGTAGCAGGATATAAAATCAATACACAAAAATCAACAGCCTTTGTATACCCAGACACTGCCACAGAAAAATAACTTCTAAGATCAATCCCATTCATAAAAGTTCCAAAAAAATAAACCACAAATACCTTGGAAAAAATTAACCAAGAATGTCAAAGACCTCTATGATGAGAATTACAAAACTTTAAAGAAATAAATTGAAGAAGATACAAAAGAATGGAAAAATCATCCATATTCATGGATCGGAAGAATCACTATCATCAAAATGTCCAATCTTCCAAAAGCAATTTACAGGCTCAGTGTGACACCAATGAAAATATCAAACACATTCTTATCAGATCTAGAAAAATCAATGCTGATATTCATATAGAAACACATATTGAGGCACAGGAGACCTCAAATAGGTAAAAGAGTCTAATACAACAAACAGAGCTGAAGGCATCACAATACCAGATTTCAAGATATACTACAGGGCAGTTATAATCAAAAGAGCATAGTACTGTACAGAAACAGATGGATAGACAAATTGAACAGAATAGGAGCACCAGAAATCAATCCAAACATCTACAACCAACTTACATTTGATCAAGGAGTTAAAGCCAATTCCTGGAGGAAGGACAGTCTTTTCAAAAAATCATGTTGGGAAAACTGGATTTCCACAGGCAGAAGCATGAAGCAAGACCCCTACCTTACACTTTACACAAAAATCCACTCAACATGGGTTAAAGATCTAAATATATGACCCAACAACATAAAATTATTAGAGAACATCAGAGAAAGCCTGCAAGCAGTGGGCACAGGCAAAGAGTTCTTAGAAAAAACTCCAGTGGCATAGGCAACCAAAGCCAAAATTAATTGGAAATACATCAAATTGAAAAGTTTCTGTACTGCAAAAAAAAAAAGTCAGGAAAGTGAAGAGGCAACCAAAATAATGGGAGAAAATATTTGCGAATTATGCAACTGATAAAGGATTAATAACCAGAATCTACAAAAAAATCAAGAAACTCCACAACAGAACAAACAACCCACTTAAGAGATGGGCCAAGAATCTCAATAGACATTTTTCAAAAGAGGAAATCCAAATGGCCAACAAACACATGAAAAAACGTTCAAGATCACTAGAAATCAGGGAAATTCAAATCAAAACCACAATGAGGATTAACCTCACTCTGGTTAGAATGGTTTATATACAGAAATCAACCAACAATAGATGATGGTGAGGATGTGGGGAAAAGGCACAATATTCCACTGTTGGTGGGAATGCAAACTGGAAAAGCCACTATGTAAGAGAGTTTGGAGATACACCAGAAATCTGAATGTATCCCTACCACATGATCCAGCAATTCCACTCTTTGGAATTTAACCAAGGGAAATTAAATTGACAAATAAAAGAGCTGTCTGCACCTCAATGTTAATTGAAGCTCAATTCACAATGGCTAAGACATGGAATTGACCTAAATGCCCATCAACAGAAGACTGGATAAAGAAATTATGGGATATGTACTCTGTAATTCTATACAGTGGTAAAAAAATTAAATCTGGACATCTGAGCACTTACTCAAATGTCAGGACCTCTGTACTTAATGTTTTTTACTATGAGAATTAACAGAAAATCTAATCTTCAAACAGCACTTTATACTTTGTGTTTCTGTGTGGGTGCAACCTGTTGAAATCTTTACTTAGTATAGAGTTGATCTTCTGTATATAAAGATAATTAAAATGAATCTTAATGAAGAATTGGATAGGAGAGGGAGTAGAAGATGGGATGGTTTGTGGGTGGAAGTGTGGTTATGGGGAGAAGAACTGCTACAATCCAAAACTTGTACTTTTGAAACTTATATTTATTAAATAAAATTTCTATAATAATAATAATAATATCTGAATAGAGCAATACTGAGTAAGAACATCAAATCAGGAATAATGTGTTCAAATGAAAGATCAGCAACAAATATCGTCATTACTAAAATCTACAATATTAAAAAAAGAAAACACCAATTTTTCCAAAAGTTAGGGAAGTAACTTTTCCAAACTCATCATATGAGGCTAGCTTTTCCTAAATCAGAGTCTATATATATATATATATATATATATATATAGTCTTCATATATATATATATATATATATATATATATATATATATATAAATAATGCAACATTCTCATCCTAATAGAATTGATATTAGAATATAGGTGCAAAATCTGATCATAATTGAATCCAGTTTGGAATCCCCCAAAAATAAAAATGTCAGATATAATAATCAAGTCAGAGGTAATCTAGGAATAGGGAAAGTATGAATGTAATTCATAATTCCAATAATTCACATCAATCAAAAATAAACAGTATAATCAACTAAGTAGATGTAGAAAACATTTTATATAAAATTATGCATTCACGTATGAGAAATAAATTGAGCAGAACATTTATAGATTGCATATACCTCAATTAAAAAATCCTTGCATTTAAGAATCCCTGAGCCATATTCTATTGAATGCCAACAAAATGAAAGCATTTCCCCTATAATTGGAACCATAAAATGATGCACATTTTCTACTTTTATATTCAATACTGCAATGTAAGGTCTAGGCAAAACAAGTAGACAAGGGAAGGAAATAAAAGACACACAAATAGAAAAGAAGAAATTCAAGTTATTTGTATTTCCATATGATTTGATTCTATTTATATGGAAATGCAATGAGTGCCACAACAGGCCACCTGAACGGGTAAATGACTGGTAGATTTGTAGGATATAAAGTAAGCACAAAAAATCAGAATAAGTTTTATATACCAATACTATTGTGAACCCACTGAAAAAATAAATTATAGAAGAAATTAAATTCACAATAAGAAATAAAATAACCTGGAATAAATTTGGCTTGTGATGTAAAATACCTCTACAACAACAATTGTAAAACCATGATAAAAGAAGCTGAGATAAAAAAGACCTCTCATACTCACAGATTGAAGTACTTCCTAATATTTCCATATTCTCTAATGTACAGATACAACATGCTTTCCATCAAAATCAATAGAATTCATCATATATCTAGAAAAACAAACCTAAACCTCATATCTTCATATAGATTAAAATATGTCCCACATAGAAAAATAACTCTTGAGAAACAGAACAAGTCTGGGATCGCAACACTTGAATTCAATACATTCTACAGATGTATGGTAAACCCTGTCATAAAAACTGATGAATAGACCAGTGTAAGAGGATAGAGGCTCCCAAAAAGAAATACAGAACCTAACAGACAATGGATCTTTGACAAAGGTAACAAAAATACACTGGAAAAGTAATAGTCTACTCAGTAAATTGTCCAGAATCAATGGGATATACATATGGACATGACTAAACCCATATGACCACCCCTCTTTTCCTATACAAAGTCAACTGAATGTGAGTCATGGATGTAAATGTAAGAACTGAAACACAAAATATAGAGAAAACTATAAGACATTCACATAAGCAATGGCTTCTTAATAAGATACCCAAAGAGCAGGCAACAAAAAACTAATAGAGAAACCTTATATCAAACTAAGAAGATAATTCACAACAAATAAGACAATCATCAGACTGAAGATAAAACCCCTCTTAACTCCTACAAAGCCAGAATCACCTTAATTCCAAAACCAGGTAAATGTGCAAAGCAAATGAAGACAAATATTTTTGATAAATACAGATGCAAAAAAATCCTCAACAAAATGCTTACTAATCAAACATAACAACACATTGCAAATATAATTCACCCAGACCAAGTGGGAGTGCACTAGATAAAATATGTCCTTGATAAAAACCTTAAACTGGGAATAGAAGGAATATCCATCAACACATTCAAGGTAGTTTATGACAAACACAGAACCACCATAAAATTGTGTGGGCAAATTGGAAGCTTTCCACTAAGATCCACAAGGATGCCCGCCTCTATAATTGCTATTCAGTGTAGTTCTAGAAGGTCTACTGAGAGCCACCAACCAACAAAATCCAATCAAAGGGATACAAATTAGAAAGGATGAAGTCAAATTATTACTGTTGATAGAAGATATGATTTTATGGCTGATGCCACAGCTCATTAGGCTAATCCTCCACCTGTGGCACCAGTACCCCAGGTTCTAGTCCCAGTTGGGGCACTGGTTATGTCCTGGTTGCTCCTCTTCCTGTCCATCTCTCTGCTATGGCCCAGGAAAGCAGAAGAGGATGGCCCAAGTGCTTGGGCCCTGCACCCACATGGGAGACTGGCAGGAAGTATCTGGCTCCTGGCTTCCAATTGGTGCAGTGCATTGGCCATAGCAGCCATCTGGGGGGTGAACTAATGGAAGGAAGACCTTTCTCTATGTTTCTCTCTCACTCACTGTCTAACTCTGCCTGTCAAAAGAAAAAAAAAAGAAGATATGATTTTATATATAGGGAAGACAAAAGACTCCATTAAGAGACTATTGGAACTCAAGAGAGTTTGGTAAAGTTGCAAGATATAAAATCAATACACAAAATTCAATAGCATTTGTACAAAAAGACAATGCTATGGCTGAGAAAGGACATGCAAGATCAGTTCAATTCACAATAGCCAGAAATATTGGAGTAAATTTAACTAAAGAGGTCAAATATCTTTCACTATTATAAAACATTTTAAAAGAAATAAAAGAGCATATAAAAATGGAAATTTATGTGTAATGTTCATGGATTAGAAGAATTAATATATTCAAAATGACCATACTACTGAAAGCAATTTACATGTGCAATATGATCCCAATTAAAATAACAACGACATTCTTCTGAAAAAAAATGATAGAAAAAAAGATGATAAAATTTATATGGAAGCCCAGGAGATCCTGAATAGCTAGAGCAATATTAAAGACTAAAACAAAGCCAGACGCATCACAATATCAGATTTCATGACAAACTACAGGTTAGATAGAATCAAAAAAGCCTGATACTGGCATAAAAATAGACAGGTAGACCAATGGACTGGAGTAGAAATTCCAGAACTTAATACACTCATGTACAACCAACTGATTTTTGACAAAAGAGCCAAAATCAATGCCTGTAGAAAATGTACTCTTCAACAAATGTTACTGGAAAACTTGGACTCTACATGTAGAAGTATGAAACAAGACCACCACCTTACAATTTATACAGAAATGAACTGTAGAGAATAATGATATAAAGCAATAACCTGATAACATCAAATTACTAGATGAAAACATTGGGAAACACAGCAAGACATTGGCATAAACAAGGAGTTCTTGCTAAATACCCCAGAAACATAGGCAATCAAAGCAAAAATAAACAAATAGGATTGCATTAAGCTAAGATACTTATGCACTGCAAAGGAATCACTCAACAAATTGTAGAGGCAACCAAGAGAACAGGAGAAAATATTTGCAAATCATGCAATGGATAAAGGTCTAATATGCAGAATCTACAAAGAGTTCAAGTAATCCAGAACAACAAAAATCCTGGCAAGCAATGGGCAAAGGACAAAACAGACATTTTTGAAGGATGACATTCAAATGGTCAACAGAAACATGTAAAAATGCTCAGGATCATTAGCCATCAGGTAATGCAAATCAAAAGGAGGATGAGAGTGAAACCTCACCCCAGTTAGAGTGGCTGTTTTTCAAAAATTATAAAACAATAAATGTTAGCAAGGATATGGGAGATAAAATACTATATTTCACTGCTGGTTGGATTGTAAAAGAGTACAACCATTATGGAACACAGTCTGTTAATTTTTCAGAAATCTGAAAATTGTTCTACTGTATACACAGCCATCCCACTCCTAAAAATTTACCCAAATGGAATGAAATCAGCATAAGCAAGACTTGTCTGCACTTCATGTTATTGTAGATCAATAGCTAAGTTATGACATCAACCTAGAGGTCCATCAACTGAATAATGGTTAAAGAAAATGTGGTATATATACACTATGCAAAAATACTCAGCTATACAAATTAATAAGATCTTTTCTTTTACAACAAAATATATGCATATGGAAGCCATTATACTCAGTCAAATAAACCCAGTCCTCAAAAGAGTAATACCACATGTTTTCTCTGATTTGTGGTATTTAATATACAGAGCACAAAAATGCAATGTTGAGATTTGGTTATTGCTTACAATCCTTGTCTATACTCTTGATAAACAGTGATTTTTCTACTTGTTCCTTGTTCAGTTCTTTATTCGGTGGAGAGTTAAGCTTGTGATTATAAAATAAATTGAAATTTTTTATTATAGATATAAAAAGAAAAAAAAAAACAAGAGAGGAAAGAGGGTCGGAGCATGGGCAAGAGGGAGGTTAGGGTGGGAAATATCATGCTCTTAAGTCTGAATATATGAAATAAAAGAAATTTGTTCACCTTATATGAATAAAATCATTTTAATACCCCAGTAAACTGGGATAAAATATCTGCCAATTCTGCATTTTATGAAGAACTAAAATTCAGAATACATATGAAATTGATGAAATTATGCACAAGTGTATCTAAGAATTGGGAAAGGATCTGAACAGGCATTTTCTGTAAAGAAGAAATACCCATGGTCATCGAAAATGGGAAAACATGCAATATAATTATTATATTGGAAAATGCAAATCAGAATACAATAGTTGTCATCTCACTCCATAAAATAAATGCTGATGGGATATGAAGCAAAGAAAACCTTAATGTATTGGAGCCTGCACTGTTGTATAGCAATTAAAGCCACCACCTGCAGTGCCAAAATGTCATATGGGAACTTGAGTCCCAGCTGCTCCACTTCTGATCCAGCTCTCTGCTGTGGCCTGGGAAAGCACTGGATGGCCCAAGTCTTTATGCCTCTGCACAAACCTGGGAGATCTGGGGGGAAGCTTCTGGCTCCTGGCTTTGTTTTGGCCCAGCTCTAGCCATTGCAGCCATCTGGTAAGTGAACCAGTGGATGGAAGACTCACTCTCTCTCTCTCTGCTTCTGCCTATCTGTAATTCTGACTTTCAAATAAATAAACATTTTAAAAATAAGATATTTATGAGAAAACAAGTTAGCCTGAGCATTATGGAGACTAGCATGGCCATCTTTCAAAAAATGAAAAGGGATACACCTCTCCAACCATTGTGTATGTATCAGAAGGAAATGAAATCTGCATACAAGAGGTTTCTTCTTCCTGTTTTGACTATAGCACTATTCATAGTGGTAAATATTTGGAACCAACCTAGGTATCTGTCAATGGGTTACAGGTTTTCCAATCCTAATTCAGTGATTAAAAAAGATTGAAATATTATTTGCTTCAAAATGGGTGGAACTGGAGATCCTTAAGTGAAATAGTCTAGCAAAGGAAGAAAGAAATCTCACATGTTCTCTGATATATGGGTTTCTAAAAAAATGGTGGATATAAGCATAAGTGTTTTTAATCAGGATGGGAAGATTCATTACTGAAGCAAATACCAAACAAAGCTAGCAAAACTCATGGTTTAGAGAAACAGAAAGTAAGCAAACAAAACCATCAAAGAACCAGTACTGGTGCTCTTGGGGGCAGAAGTATAAGAGATTGGGAAAACACCTGAACTGACCAAGGCCCCTATATTTTCCTGAATATTGACTCTATGGATGTTAACATTCTTATTCAAATTTAGCAGAAAACAAAGATGTCAACAATTCATTTTCCTTTCAGGTTTTATTACTGTATAGTAGGGATCTATGCAAGAGTATATGTCTAACATGAAATCATGGCACACAATTTCTAAATTGGTGGACTAAGTGCAATTAAAAGGCAATAAGTTTTGACAAAGATATTAAAAAACCTCAGCTCTTGGAAACAACCGGTTTATCCCAAAGTAACAAGGGACCCCAAACTCAGAAGGCTACCCAGGTTCGCAGACTTTGGGGATCACTTTCAGGAGATGCAGACTAAGGGGATTCACTCTCAGGAACTGAATAAAGCAAACCTCAGCAGCCAGAAAATTTAATTCTGAGAGTTCTAAACGTTTTACTTTTCCCTCCCAATAGTCTGCACTGGCTCCCTCCTCCAGGATCCTAATTCTCACCAGAAATCAAACACTTAAAATCACTTTAAGTATGTGACCTCTGTGGTTATTTTCATCATAACACCAAATGTGTTTGTTTGCTTAATTTCAAACAACACATCTATAACACCTATGATTTTCCAACAGTTCAATTCTGACATTATATAGAGTTAGTAGACATAAGAGATTAAGATCTTAGTCTAAACACACCCCAGCTATATACCAATGAAAGAACATATTTGATTTTCTGGCTCCAAAGTTATGAAGTTATCCAGAGATCCCCCTCTAAAGCTATCTTATTAGCATTAACTTAGCTATGGCCTGAAATTTGTGTATTCAACAGAATCATAGCCACTCATATTGCCCATGAAATATCTGAGTCTTAAAGGGACAGGAAATGAGGAGAAAAGAATTTTTTTTCTTTCACCAGTCACAAATAAACTCTCAAATTTATAAACCATTTTATAGCCAGCAGGATCTGTTCTTCTGAGATATTCTCAAATGCTACAAACTATCATTTGACTAAACCAAATCTGGATGCACAATGAAACCACTGTGTGTTCAACAGTTTATTTGATTTTCAGCTCTCACACCTGTTAGCTTGGGTTGAGCAGTGAAGGATGATTGGCCTTTACAAAGACTTTACTCTCCATGCAAGGGTGTGGAGACATTTAATCCCAATTAGGAGAGATTAATCATTGGGAACAGGTGGGACCCTATAGAAGTGATTAGGCTAAATCAATTCATGTGATTGTTGAGTTACTGCTTATTCCCAGGTGTGTGCTATAGAAACTACTTCATATTTGAATCTCCTGCAAATGCATTATTTGGTCATATGGTCTCTGTGCCACCCAAGCCTCCACCAACAAAGTGACCATCAATAGATACTGCCCTCTGACCTTGGACCAAAGCCATGAGAAATACCATTTCTTTCTAAATTACTGAGTCTGTACTATTCTGTTATTAGCATCAAAAAAAAAAAAAAAAAAAAAAACCCTGACTCAGAACCTAGGAAGAGCTGTGCTGACAGGACCTCATTTCTCAACCAAAGGATATCAGATCATATGTGGAAGTTCATTTCTCCATGGGGCTTCTGTAATAACCATCAATTTGGAAAGATGTGACACCCCAGGTTTCATTTAGACACAAGATAGGACATCAGGGTCCTGGCTACTGGCCCAGCTCACATCCTGTGACCGCAGACTACTGGTCTGTGACAATCACCACTTTCCAACGTCCAAGGCATCCCAGCGTCCTCCTGAGGGATCCTGAGGGTGGTGAGGGAAGTTCACAGAGCAGCAATGGGTGAAACACCTGAGACCTCTCTCAGGAACAAACCCAGAAAGCCTAGTATTGGGACGCCAGAAAAGATGCTATGTGGTTCAGCAGTGTTGCCTGTGAACACCTGATTTTAAAGTCTGCCCTAACCATGAGCACGAATTACGTCAGAGAACACACAGCCAATCAAAATGCTCCTAGCATGAGGGAAGTAGCTTGGGGTTGTGGCAGGTGGGGAAAGAGAGGAGCTCTATGTGGTCTCATGTCTGAAACTGCCTCATCTTTGCAGCTTGATCTTCCCAACAGCAGGGGCCGCTCTCACCTTCCTGATGATCACCTCAGAGCACTGCCCCTCCCTCTTTTTTCCAGGACCCTATTAAAATCTTGTGACCCTTGGACTTTCAATAATCTTCTCATGTGTAACAAAGTGCTGAATCTTTCCGGTATTCTGGGTCTTTATATTATTTATATTCTTGGCTCTTTTTTAAGCTCATTTGACTTTTAAAAAAATATTGATTCCAGGACTATTTTAAGATACTAAAAATTACATTACATAGATTGACCTCTCTTTATCTTGTTTCTCTTACAGATATTTACTTGTAGTTCTGTATTCTGTAATTAAATACTTTTGTCTTTTTTGTTCTTACTGGTATGTCATAACACACTGGGTTTTTATATTGATCTTACACACAGAAATCCTGCATAATTCTCTGGTCAGTTTTTATTTGTTTTGAATTTTATGGGATTATTTCTGTATATAATAGTTTAACTAACATTTATTGATGGGTTTGCTGCTTAAAAGCATATCCTTATACATAAAATTTTCTTTTGTTTTTCAAATTTCCTTACTGCACATCCAGGACATTGTTGGAGTCAGAAAGTAAAAAGAAGAGTGGCTTGTACAGCTGTGTTCCCAGGGAAATAGCTTTCAGTGTTCTATGACAATTATGCTTTATATTCGAGGTGCCTTGCAGCCCATCTTAATTTTAATAATAGCTATTTTACTGCTTTACTCACAATTTATTTTTGTGATTAGATGCTTAGTTTTATTCAAAGCTTTTTATATTTTAATTGCAGTTACCATGTGATTTTTTTGTTTCTCTTCCACATGATTTATTTACATGATTTATTTAGAAATGTTAAACACCTTGGCATTTTTGCTTTTTATTGATGTCTTGTGATTTCATATTTTGCTTCATATTAATATTTTGCTTAAAATATTTATACCTCTTTTTATAAAGATGTGTTTTTTGTTTTTGTTTTTATTTTTGTTTTTTAGACAGGCAGAGTGTACAGTGAGAGAGAGAGACAGAAAGAAAGGTCTTCCTTTACCATTGGTTCACACTCCAATGGCCTCTGTGGTCGGCATGCTGCGGCCGGCGCACCACACTGATCTGAAGCCAGGAGCCAGGTGCTTCTCCTGGTCTCCCATGGGGTGCAGGGCCCAAGCACTTGGGCCATCCTCCACTGCCTTCTCGGGTCATAGCAGAGAGCTGGACTGGAAGAGGGGCAACCGGGACAGATTCCAGCGCCCCAACCGGGACTAGAACCTGAGGTGCCTGTGCCACAGGCGGAGGATTAGCCTGTTGAGCCACGGCGCCGGCCCAAAGATATGTTCTTTAAGCTCCTTTTTAGTTCATGTCTTGATCTGACTGTGGCATCAATGTAATACTGCATTCAGAAAAGAAATTCAATCATATTCCCTATTTACTACCACTTTTCATGAATCTGGGAAATTGAGAAGTGTTTTACTGCCTTGTATATTTTTTTTAACTTTTATTTAATAAATATAAATTTCCAGTGTACAGCTTATGGATTACAATGGCTTCCCCCTCCCATAACTTCCATCCCACCCGCAACCCTCCCCTCTCCAGCTCCCTCTCGCCTTCCATTCACATCAAGATTCATTTTCAATTCTCTTTATATACAGAAGATCAATTTAGTATAAAGATTTCAACAGTTTGCACCCACATAGAAACACAAAGTGAAACATACTGTTTAAGTACTAGTTATAACATTAAATCAAAATGTACAGCACATTAAGGACAGATCCCACATGAGGAGCAAGTGCACAGTGACTCCTGTTGTTGACCCAACAAATTGACTCTCTAGTTTATGGTGCCAGTAACCACCCTAGGCTGTCGTCATGAGTTGCCAAGGCTATGGAAGCCTTCCAAGTTTGCCGACTCTGCTCATATTTAGACAAGGTCATAAAAGACAGAGTGAGGATAGTAACCAATGATCCTAAGAGTGGCATTAACTTGGTCTGAACAATTATACAGCATTAAGTGGGGAAGAGGACCATCAGTACACACAGGTTGGGAGTCGAGCCATTGGTGGTAGAGTAGAGGTTATGATTACAAAGGAATGAGGCCCAAGTGCACTAGACAGGGTCTAGAACAAAGGACAGAGTCATTATTAGAGGAGCTAAGAAAGGTGCTGTCTAAGCTACAATTAAGTTTTCTGATTGAGAGGCAAATAGAACCTGATAGAAGGGGCTTGATAATAATCTGGTGGGTTTTAAGCCTTGTAAGTTAAGAGGCCCAGACCTATCTATCTCTTCCCATGGGGTATATCCTAAGGGAGGTATGAACCTCCTAGGGGAAGGCACTCTGTTGACTTTCATTACTTGGCTGGCCTGGGAGGAGAGCTGGCCAGGTAAAGGCAGGTGGCATCTCTAACAAGAAATTTACAGTTCTGCCTGCAATGTTGCTGACCCTACTTGACCAAACCCTCAGTTTCTTCCCCTACTCTTCCTTGATCCTGCAGTATCTCCACTTTTATTAACCTGTGTCTTCCCGAACTATCAGTGCGCTCCCTTCCTGTTCTGCCATCTTGCCGCTCCTCAGCATCTCTTACTGCCTTGTATATTTGAGAAATTCTATAAATCTAGGCCAGAAATTTTGCTTTTCAAATTTGTTTATTGATTATTTTGATTTTTCTTTCTTATTTTTTCTTTCTTTTTTTTTTGACAGGCAGAGTGGACAGTGAGAGAGAGACAGAGAGAAAGGTCTTCTTTTTGCCGTTGATTCACCTTCCAATGGCCACCACGGCCAGCGCAGCACGCTGATCCAATGGCAGGAGCCAGGTGCTTTTCCTGGTCTCCCATGGGGTGCAGGGCACAAGCACTTGGGCCATCCTCCACTGCCTTCCCGGGCCACAGCAGAGAGCTAGACTGGAAGAGGGGCAACCGAGACAGAATCCGGTGCCCCGGATTCTGGTGTGCCAGTGTCGTAAGGCGGAGGATTAGCCTAGTGAGCCGCGGCACCGGCACTTATTTTTTCATAGTACACTTTTTTATTTAATAAATGTGAATTTACAAAGTGCAACTCTTGCATTGTTGCAGCTTTCCCCCCAATCTCCCTCTCTCCCACAGCCCTCTCATCTCCCACTCCCGCTCCTATCCTGCTCTTCATCAAGTTTCATTTTTAATTATCTTTATATACAGAAGATCAACTTAGTATATACTAAGCAAAGGTTTCAACAGACTGCACCCACACAACTGCACAAGATATAGAATGCTGTTCAACTAGTAGTGTTATTATTAACTCTCATAGCAAAACACATTTAGGACAGAGATCCTACGTGGGGAGCATGTGCCCAGTGACTCTCGTTGTTGATTTAACAATTGACACTTATTTATGATGTCAGTAATCACCCAAGGCTCTTGCCATGAGCTGTCGAGGCTATGGAGGCTCCTTGAGTTTCCCAACCCTGAACTTGTTTAGTCAAGGACATATCACAATGGAGGTTCCTTCCTCCCTTCAGAGAAAGGTGCCTCCTTCTTTGATGGCCTGTTCTTTCTGCTGGGGTCTTGGTCACTGAGACCTTTCATTCAGGCTGTTTTTGCCACAGTGTCTTGGCTTTCCATGCCTGTGAGACTCTCTTGGGCCTTTTAGCCAGATCTGAATGCCCCAAGGGTTGATTCTGAGGCTGGAGTGCTGTTTAGGGCATTTGCCATTCTATGAGTCTGCTGTGTGTCCCGCTTCCCCCGCAGGATCATTCTCTCCCTTTTAGTTCTATCCTTCATTATTTGCAGACACTGGTCTTATTTGTGAAATCTCTTTGGTGCTTACTCTATCTTTTTGATCAATTATGTACTTAAACATCACTTTAACAAGTGAGATGGCTTTACCTTTGGAGGTAAGTCCGAGTGAGCATGTGCCGACCTGTATATCTCCTCCCTCTCTGATTCCCACTCTTATATTTAACAGAGATCACTTTTCTGTTGATTTTAAATACCTAAGAATAATTGTGTATTAATTATTCAACCAGTGGTATTAAGTAGAACAAACAGAACAACAACAAAAAAAAATACTAAAGGGAATAAAATAGTAAGTTGTTCCTCAACAGTCAAGACAAGGGCTAATCATGTCATTGTTTCTCATGGTGTCCATTTCACTTCAACGGGTTTCCTTTTAGGTGCTCAGTTAGTTGTCATCGATCAGGGAGAACATATGATATTTGTCCCATTTGGACTGGCTTACTTCACTCAGCATGATATTTTCTAGATTCCTCCATTTTGTTGCAAATGACCAGATTTCTTTACTGCTGTGTATTATTCCATAGAGTGCATATCCCATAATTTTTTATCCAGTCATCCATTGATGGGCATTTAGGTTGATTCCATGTCTTAGCTAATGTGAATTGAGCTGCAACAAACATTGAGGTGCAAACAGCTCTTTTTTTCCCATTTAATTCTATTTGGGTAAATTCCAAGGAGTGGGATTGCTGGGTCATGTGGTAGGGCTGTATTCAGGTTTATGAGGACCCTCCAAACTGTCTTCCATATTGGCTTTACCAGTTTGCATTCCCAGCAACAGTGGATTAGTGTTCCTTTTTCCCCACATCCTCACCAGCATCTATTGTTAGTTGATTTCTGTATTTAAGCCAATCTAACTGGAGTGAGGTGAAACCTCATTGTGGTTTTGATTTGCATTTCCCTGATTGATAATGATCCTGAGCATTTTTTTCATGTGCCTGTTGGCCATTTGGATTTCCTCTTTTGAAAAATGTCTGTTAAGGTCTTTGGCCCATCTTTTTATTGGATTGTTTGTTTTGTTGCTGTGGAGTTTCTTGATTATTTTATAGATTCTAGTTGTTAATCCTTTATCAGTTGTGTAGTTTGTGAATAACGTCTCCCATTCTGTTGGTTGCCTGTTCACTTTCCTGACTGTTTCTTTTGCTGTAAAGAAACTTTTCAATTTGAGGTAATCCCATTTGTTTATCTTATTTTTGATCACTTGTGCCTCTGGGGTCTTCTCCAGGAATTCTTCGCCTGTTCCAATATCTTGAAGGGTTTCCCCTATGCTCTCAATTAGTTTCATTGTGTTGTGGCATATCTCTAGTTCTTTGATCCACGCTGAGTGGATTTTTGCACAAGGTGTAAGGTTGGGGTCTTGCTTCATACTTCGACATGTGGACATCCAGTTTTCCCAGCACCATTTGTTGAAGAGGGGTTGGTTTTAGGTCCTTTGTCGAATATGAGTTGGTTATAGATACTTGGATTGATCTCTGGTGTTTCTAGTCTGTTCCATTGGTCTGCCCATCTGTTTTTGTACCAGTACCAGGCTGTTTTGATTATAACTGCCCAGTAGTATGTCTTGAAGCCTGGAATTGTGATGCCTCTGGCTTCGTTTTTATTGTAAAGGATTGTTTTAGCTATCCATGGTCTCCTGTTTCTCCATATGAATTTCAGCATCATTTTTTTCTAGGTCTTTGAAGAATGACTTTGGTATTTTGATGGTATTGCATTGAACTTGTAAATTGCTTTTGGGAGAATAGACATTTTGATGATATTGATTCTTCCAATCCATGAGCATGGCAATTTTTTCCATTTTTTTGTGTCTTCTTCTATTTCATTCTTTAATGTTTTGTAATTTTCATCATAGAGGTCTTTGACATCCTTGGTTAAATTTATTCCAAGATACTTGTTTTTGTCGCTATTGTGAATGGGATTGATCTTAGAAGTTCTTCATTGGCCACGGCATTGTCTGTGTATACAAAGGCTGTTGATTTCTGAGCATTGACTTTTTATCCTGCTACTTTACCAAACTCTTTAATGAGTTCCAATAGTCTCTTATAGGAATTCATTGGATCCCCTATATACAGGATCATGTCATCTGCAAATAGGGATAGTTTAACTTCCTCCTTTCCCATTTGTATCCCTTTAATTTCTTTTTCTTGCCTAATGGCTCTGGCTAACTCTTCTAGGACTATATTGAAAAGCAATGGTGAGAGTGGGCATCCCTGTTTGGTGCCAGTTTTCAATGGAAATGCCTCCAACTTTTCCCCATTCAATAGGATGCTGGCCATTGGTTTATCATAGATTGCCTTAATTGTGTTGAGGAATGTTCCTTCTAACCCCAATTTGCTGAGAGTTTTCAGCATGAAAAAATATTGTATTTTGTCAAATGCTTTCTCCGCACCTATTGAGATAATCATATGATTTTTGTTTCTCAATTTTTTAATGTGATGTATCACATTGATTGACTTTTGAATATTGAACCATCTCAGCATACCAGGGATAAATCCCACTTAGTCTGGGAGAATGATCTTTCTAATATGCAGTTGGATTCAGTTTGCCAGAATTTTATTGAATATTTTTGCATCTATGTTCATCAGGGAGATAGGTATGTAGTTTTCTTTCTCTATTGTGTCTTTTCCGGGCTTAGTAATTGAGGTGATATTGGCTTCATAGAAATAATTTGAGAGGATTCCCTCCCTTTCAATTGTTTTGAATAATTTGAGAAGGACTGGAGTTAGTTGTTCTTTAAATGTCTGGTAGAATTCAGCGGTGAAGCCATCCAGTCCTGGGCTTTTTTGGTAGTGCATTTATTACTGATTCAATTTCTTTCATGGTTATGGGTCTGTTTAGGTCTTCTATATCTTCACGGCTCAGTTTAGGAAGGTTGTATGTGTCCAGGAATCTATCCATTTCTTCCAGATTCCCCAATTTGTTAGCATACATCTCTTTGTAGTGGTTTCTGATGATTCTTTTTTATTTCTGTTGTGTGTTGTTACATTTCCATTACTATCTTTGATTTTATGGATTTGGGTCTTCTCTCTCCTTTTTTTGGTTAGTTGGGCCAATGGTGTGTCTATTGTGTATATTTCTTCAAAGAACCAGCTCTTGGTTTTGTTGATCTTTTGTATTTTTTTTTGTTTCAATTCTGTTTATTTCTTCTCTAATCTTGGTATTTCTTTCCTTCTGCTGGGTTTGGGCTTCATTTGCTGCTGTTTTTCTAAATCCTTGAGGTGCATGGAGAGTTCATTTGTTTGGTTCTTTTCCCGTTTCTTGATATAGGCACCAATTGCTATAACTTTCCTCTTAGCACTGCTTTTGCTGTATCCCACAGGTTTTGATAGGTTGTGTTATCATTTTCATTTGTTTCTAGAAATCTTTTGATTTCTTTGATGATCCACTGTTCATTCAGAATCATGTCCATTCTCCATGTGTTTGCATATGGTGTAGAGATTCTTCAGTTGTTGATTTCGAGTTTCACTGTGCTATGGTCTGAGAAGCTGCATGGTATAGTTTCAATTTTTTTGAATTTTTGAGGCTCCCTTTATGGCCTAGCATATGGTCAATCCTAGGTTATGTTCCATGTACTGGGGAGAAATATGTGAACTCTGTGGCTGTGGGGTGGAAGGTTCTGAAGATATCTACTATGTCTATAGTCAATTAGCTCTGTTGTTTCCTTTTTGATTTTCTGTCTGGTTGATCTGTCCATTGGTGAGAGTGGGGTGTCAAAGTCCCCTGTTACTATTATATTTGAATCTATATCTCCATTTAAGTCCTTTAGTAATTCTTTCAAGTAGCCAGGTGCCCTGTAATTAGGTGCATATACATTTATAATAGTAATGTCTTCATGTTTGATAGATCCTTTAATCATTGTATAATGCCTTATTTGTCTCTTTTAAAAGTTTTTATGTTAAAGTCTATTTTGTCTGATATTAGAATGGCCACACCAGCTCTTTTTTGATTTCTGTTAGCTTGGAGTATCTTTTTCCACCCTTTTACTTTCAGTCTGCGTGCATCTTTGCTGATAAGGTGTGTTTCCTGAAGGCAGCATATAGATGTATTCTCTTTTTTGATCCAATTGGCTAGTCTGCATCTTGGTAGTAGAGTTAAGGCCATTCATATTCAATATGACTACTGTTAGGTACTTTCTTTTCCAAGTCATGTTTCTTGAAATGAGCTGTTGATGTATTTTGAAATTCATTTGTAGCTTATTCTACTTTTGCTTTTTTTTGTAGTGAAGTTCTTGTTTTTGTATTTCTGTGTGCAGCACATCTTTGAGCCAGTGTTGCAGGGTTGGACACAAGGATACAAATTCTTTCAGTTTCTATTTGTCATGGAAGGTCTTTATTTCCCCTTCATTCATAAATGATAGCTTTGCAGGATATAGTATTCTAGGTTGGCATTGTCTGTCTTTTAAAACTTGGAATATATCATACCATTGTCTCCTGCCTGTAGTGTTTGCGCTGAGAAGTCTTGGGTGAGTCTGATTAACTTACCCCTGAATGTGATTTGTCATTTCACTCTGGCACATTTTAGGATTTGTTCTTTGTGTGTCACTGAGCTGAGTGTTGCCACAATGTGTCACAGTGAATTTCTCTTCTGGTCTAACCTGTTGGGGCTCCTGGCTATTAGTTGAATTTGTCTGTTATTATCCATTTGCCTCTGTTGGAAATTTTCTGATATTATTTCATTGAAAATGCCTTCCAATCCATTCTCTCTTTCCACATCATCTGGGACTCCTATTATCTGAACATTATAATGCTTGATTGAATCTTATAGGTCTCCAACCATATATTTTAATTTTCTAATTTCTTCTTCCTGTGTTTGAACTGATTGTATTATTTCTGGAAGTTTGTCTTTGAATTCTGACATTCGCTCTTCTATTTCATCTGTTCGATTTCTGAGGGATTCCATGGTGTTTTTTATATGGTCAATTGAGTTTTTCATTTCCAGTATTTCATTCTGGCTTCTCTTTAGGATCTCTAATCCTTGGACTTGCTTTTCATTCAGAGCTTGAAACTGTTTCTCATTATTTCTAAGTAATCTGATTATTAATTTTCTGAATTCTTTTTCTGGCATGGTTTCAAATTCTTCTTCTTCAGCCTCTATTATGGATGATTTAACCTGCTCCATTGGCATGTTTATAGGTTCTTTTATATACTTATTCTGTTTTTTTCCTTTGTTCTTTGATATTTTCGTTTGTCTTGATTTTCAGGTTGATTTCCCTCTGCTATGTGCTGCTGTGGGTCTGTACCAAAATCCAGTGTAAGCAGGCTGCTCTACCTTCTAGTGTTTGTTTATTAATTAATTTATTTTTATTTAGTTAGTTATTTTCTTTTTGGTAACTTGAGTGGGCTGGTGTCAGGGCTTTGAGGTGCCAAGCTCTGCCCCTTGTGGCCGGTTTCCCTGTTCCTTTGTTCACCCTGATATGCCTGTCTGTGCCTGGGTCTCGTTGGTCAGCAGTTCTCCCTCACTGTGTCCCCCGCACAAGGAGTGAGGAGTAGCTCCCAACCACCCTTGGACTCCACCCCTGAAGTTTCCTCCTTCAGAGTTCTCCTTTATGCCCAAATGTAAACAAACAAGATGGCTGCTTTCCACCTGCTGCAGCTCTGATTGGGGGGAGGGCGGTGACTCCAAAGGATCCTGGTGTGTTCAATTCCTCAGTTCATCCCCCTAGATTGTGCCTTCTTCCCGTGGGCACTGTTCACTTTGTTTTGATTTCAATTTCCTCCCCTGCTCATTTGTGCATGTCTCACCTGTCCAACCCAGGGTGGGCTGGGGGGGCGGCAGTGAGTGCAGTGGTGGCTGCGGGTGGCTGCTGCAGCTGTGGGGGCTGGCTTGTCTCACCTCCCTCTCCAGCGCTGGTGCATAGACTCGTCAGCTGGGTTCCTGCACCATGGATGCCCGTGTCCTTGCATGTCCACCGTGTCCTCCTAGCTCCAGAAAAGTTTCCTCTGCAGTTTTTTCTCTAACTTTTCCCCAAAACTACATCATCTCCACCTTTATTGAACTTTCTTTTCCCGGACTATCGGTGTGCTCCCTCCCTATTCTGCCATCTTGCTGTCCCCCTTGATTTTTCAAACACTGATTCAACTTATTTTGTTTTTGTAGCAGATTCCTATGTTATGCGATATTTTTGATAAATTTATTTAATAATGTGGTGGCTCTGGGTTTAAGTTTTAAAAAAACTTATTTATATGCATTTCAGAATATCCTTTAACTGTCTTGCTAAATTTTATCAAGAACAATGCTGTTTGAATTACTGTCACTGGTTATCTGTAATGCATATTTTTACTTTTTCTTAAGATTTTACTAGTCTTCATTAATTCTACTCAATTCATTAAAAATATTTATTTGAAAGGAAGAGTTACAAAGAAGCAGAGGCAGAGAGAGAGATGTATTCCATCCTCTGGTTTATTCCCCAAATGGCTGTAATGGCCAGAGCTGTGCAAGCCTGAAACAAGGAGTCAGGAGCTTCTTCTGGCACTCACATGTGGGTGCAGGGGCCCAAGGACATGAGCCATCTTCTACTGCTTTTCCAGGCCATAGATGAGAGCTGTATTGGAAGTGGTGCAGTTGGAACTTGAAGTGGCACCCGTATTGGATGCCAGCACTGCAGGTGGCAGCTTTACCTGATATGCCACAGTGCCAACCCCTCTGCTCATATGTTTTGAAAACACCTTTCCTTTTTTATTTGTTTCTGTCATACAGTCTTACTAAAGGTATTATATTGATGATATTCTCCATTTTCACTACCATATATTACTGTATAGTTCATCTTAGTTCTTAAGAAAGGTGTCACAATGATTAGGTCTCTGTCTTCCCACATAGTCTCTTGAGCCTATAAATTTATCTGTGCACTGATTTATATTACATCTCCCCTATTCCTTTCTGTGTTTGCCAGTCCTGTACCAACACCCTGCCAACTACCTGCCTCGTGATGTCTCAAGCTCCATGTGCCTTCCAGCTATGCCAGATTTTATGTATCTCTGATCTTGCTCCTAAAACCCATATATTATCAGCAATTTTACCATCCTATGTGGCTGGGACTGATGTTCATCCTTGTAATTTTGTCATTTAAAAATCTGACATCCAAGCCTTCTCTTAGAAGCCTATCCTTGTGCCTGCAGCAAGGGCTGGCTACAGGGTCTCCGTCTCTTTTGTTTTTTTTTTTTCTTTTGACAGGCAGAGTGGACAGTGAGAGAGAGAGAGAGACAGAGAGAAAGGTCTTCCTTTGCCGTTGGTTCACCCTCTAATGGCCGCCGCGGTAGCGCTGCGGCCGGCGCACGGCGCTGTTCCGATGGCAGGAGCCAGGTGCTTATCCTGGTCTCCCATGGGGTGCAGAGCCCAAACACTTGGGCCATCCTCCACTGCACTCCCTGGCCACAGCAGAGAGCTGGCCTGGAAGAGGGGCAACCGGGACAGGATCGGTGCCCCGACCGGGACTAGAACCCGGTGTGCCGGCGCCGCAAGGCTCCATCTCTTTGATTTACACCCATCTTTCCTCAAGTGGCTCCTACTGTGCTTGCATCCTATGCCAATCCTCATGAGTCTCCAGCCCCTCTGCATGAAGCCATTATCTTCCCTTCACATGCTGACCTCCCTGATCCATATAGCCATGCCAGGACACCTGTGTCTCTATTCCTTTATACAGATTGACTTCACCCCTAATTCCTGGAGGCTAAAATTCCGAATTGGTTTGCAATATTTGTCTCACTGTTGCAAATATATTGAGAATTACTGCCTGGCTTGAAAGTCAGTTGGTGGACAATGAGCTGAGAAATCACACAGATATTCACGATCAGTACTGCTGCAGTGTCCTTTCAGATTTTTCAAAACAAAATGCTAATGTTACATACAAATGCCATAACCATGAACAATGCCTTCCCTGCAACAAGGAAACAGAAACCACTTATTGAATGGACAACTGTGCAAAATAGATATTCAAAATATAACCAATTTAAACATTGGATTTTGGGGCTGGCACCATGGTTCACTTGGTTAATCCTCTGCCTGTGACGCTGGCATCACATTTGGGCCCCAGGTTCTAGTCCCAGTTGCTCCTCTTCCAGTCCAGTTCTCTGCTGTGGCCCAGGAGGGCAGTGGAGGATGGCCCAAGTGCTTGTGCCCCTGCACCCACATGGGAGACCAGGAAGAAGCACCTGGCTCCTGGCTTTGGATCTGTGCAGTACCAGCCATAGCAGCCATTTGTGGAGTGAACCAATGGAAGAAAGACCATTCTCTCTGTCTCTCTCTCTCTCACTATCTATAACTCTACCTGTCAAATAAAAATAAATAAATAAATACTGGATTTTGAATATAAGTATATATTTGACAGTTTATGGAAAGACATGAGATTTGCATAGTTCAGTTTTACATATACACTTATGCATGAAAATGAAGTTCTCATATTATTATTATCTCTGCCAAGCATGGGGACATGCACAGAGACACACACAGCTGTGTACACATACACACTAGAATGAATTTGTTTGATGCTTGTGTGCATCTTTAATATAGTCTACATAAGATGGGATATTAGAAAACATTAAAAATGATGAGCAATAGAAAAACTGACAACAGCCAGCGCCGTGGCTCAACAGGCTAATCCTCCGCCTAGCGGCACCGGCACACCGGGTTCTAGTCCCGGTCAGGGCACCAGATTATGTCCCAGTTGCCTCTCTTCCAGGCCAGCTCTCTGCTGTGGCCTGGGAGTGCAGTGGAGGATGGCCCAGGTGCTTGGGTCCTGCACCCCATGGGAGACCAGGAGAAACACCTGGCTCCTGCCTTCAGAACAGTGCGGTGCGCCGGCCACGGCGGCCATTGAAGGGTGAACCAACGGCAAAAGGAAGACCTTTCTCTCTGTCTCTCTCTCTCACTGTCCACTCTGCCTGTCAAAAAGTAAAAAAAAAAAAAAGAAAAACTGACAACAAATTCTGTAGTAGCATAAGAGCTGTATGGCTCTGGAGAGTGAACCAGCAGATGGAAAACCTCTCTCTCTCTCTTTCTCTCTCTCTCTCTCTCTCTCTCTCTCTCTCTCTCTCTCTTTGCCTCTGCTTATCTGTTCCTCTGCCTTTCAAATAAATAAATAAATCTCTAAAAATGAATTAAAACAATGAAATAATATTTAACAGAGGCAAGAAAAATAAAACAAACATCTATGAAATGGCATCAAAAAGTATCACACATAAATAGGATCCAATGATTTTTTTAACAAAAATGTTAACAAAGTTAATAAATCATTAGTAATAAAATTGAGGAAAGAAAAACAAAAGTAATACCAATAACTAGTTTGAGTAATTGAAACAGAATCACTGTTTTATAGAGATACTAGGAGAAATGTGTGAAATTCTTGAAAATAAATTTTGACTGAAAAGATGAAAATCCACCATATTTTGAAAATCAAATTTACAAAACACAAGCACAACATAAAACAGGAAAACCCCTTTTTAAACCCAGAAACTTGAGTCACATTTTGAAGATTCCAAACAACCAACCAAGAAAAACACACAATCAAGTTTTCAGGCCCAGCCTTACAGAATGATCCAAACTTTTCAGGAAAAAAAAATCTACATTTCCCAGACCTACACAAAGTAGAAAATCAGAGAACATTTTAAAATTTCTATTGGAAAATCAGCATAACATTGATGCTGACCAGGACATGAAATAAAAATCAAGTTTTTTAAAAGCATCCATTTCATAAGCCAAGCTATAAGTATCCTAAGCAACATATTAACATAATAAATTAAATTACATAAGAAAATATGTCAATAGCAAGAGAAATGTAACAAAAATGCAACAATAGTAAAGGTTCTTGGGCAAGTCATCCAGATAGGTAAAAATTACAAGAGGAAAATCATAAGATCATGTAAACCATTAATAACGTTCAGATTCTAGGAAAAAAATAAACTGCTAGCAGAACATTAAGAAAATAAAAGCCAGTGACTTCCTTACTCTGATCAAGACTGAAAGGAACGTACAATGGACAATGTAACTAATACAGGATCATTGGATGCCCCCTTCCCCATCCTGGGAATAAGCCTAGAACACAATACCAGCACTATCATTCTTCAACTTTCTAGTGCAGGAGTAAGAGAGCTATAACAGTAAGAAGAAATTCTATGGCTCAAAGATCAATTTCTTTGCAACAATATTGGATTATGTTTATATGCAGAGATGATCCATGAAATCTAAAAACAAACTGATGATGAAAAAAAGATCAACATATTCATAATACACAAAATATATAAAATCCATTGGATTACTAAGTGCAGCAGGGAACTAATAGAAAACAATATTAAAGGGCAATAGGCAGACTAGAAGGAAAATCTGCAAGAGAAATGGAAAAAAGGACTAAAATATGTGACATCCTTAAATATTCTTCAAATCAAAATGAAAACACATGACTGAAAAGAAAAACGTGTCAATATATCATAAGAAAAAGACTCAGAAGTCGAGAAACAGCTACCAAATTGTAACTGACCTGAAGTAGGCTGTTGCAACCTTCAGGAAGGATCCTCTCAGGAGCACAGACCCAGGAGGAAGAAGGGAGCCCAGCAGGTGGCAGGACCAGCAGGTGAAAATCCCTCCCTCAGCTGGGAGGGTGGCATCCTGGAGGACACAGCTTTGAAACTGAACCCAGGACTCAACCCTGCTTTTCCCACCTATCCTGCCCTAAAGGTACATGTCTGCCCTACAGAGGATGCTGATTGGCTGTGCTCTTTATGACATTGTGCTTGCCCGCAGCTATCCAAACTGTCCACTCAGGAGCAATTGGGAGAACAATACACAATCAGGCAGGATGTTGGCGCCAGAGTAGTCTTCCAGTTTCGGCTGAAAAGAGAGGTCCAGGGAGAAGGTTCCATGGCTGGGAAACTCCCAAGGTAACCAAAGTCTGCCGTTTCCTGATCTCCCTTCACCTTAGGACATGTGGCAATGGTGAGTCTGGGGGACAGGGAGTGCGGGGTGGGGGAAGGCAAAGTTGGCAGAATTTGATGGAAAAGCCTCATAAGACTAACAGAGCTCACAGAGGTCCTCTCTGGGCCCCCTCTCACTACTAGCTCCTCACTTCCTTCACCCTGCTCTGGTCTGCAGTGTGGGGCCTGGACTGGCACCTGGGACTCCAGGCTCCCTGTGCTTTCTTGCAGGGACTTGTCAGCCCAGGAGCTGTCTTTAGGCAGCTGTGTGGCTATTGTCACTTGGCTTTTCAAATTGTGCAATGGGGAGGATCCGGACTGGTGGCCAGATGGTTCATGCAGGCAGGGAGCTGTTGCTTATGTGGTCCTTGGTTCCTCTTTTCTTCCAAGAGTTGACCTTATTCCTCTGAGTTTTCTGATTTTGTTGGAAGCAAGGTCTCAGTGCGTAGACCTTGACCTCTCAGCATACCTCTTTCTGGGGGTCTGACTCCATTTTCTGTTGCCAATAATAGTGTTAGAGACTAGGCAAGCAAACAACAAAGCATTTTATTAGGATCAAAGTTTTTGGTGCAAGTCTTAGGGGGACAGGAGGACTCTGTAATTTGGTACTGGGATGTCATCATGGTCCTTACACATTACTTTGACAGGGTGTCATCTGTATTGGAACTTTCAAAATAAAAAGTTTAGCTAGTCAAATTTATAAGTGTTTCAAAATTATTTTCTGTTCTGTGATAACCTTCACAATCACAAATATATAAGGCATAACTTAGATTACAAAGTGATTTTTAATTTATATTTTATGTTAAGTAAAGATTTCAAAAAATAGTATAAAAAGACCTTTCCCTTAACAGTCAAGACAAGGGCTTTTCAAAGTCATTGGTTCTCAAACTCATATTTCCCTTTGGTACATTGCCTTTTAGGTAATCTATTAGTTATCACAAGAAAGGGCCCAGGGGGTTTATTAAAACTTTAAAAAGCTCATTTTATTCATTCCCTCACCTTTCATCCACTGTCTATCCTCAAATGCTGACAACAGCTGGGATTGAGCCATTCTGAAGTGAAGATCCCAGAACTCAGTCTGGGTAGCAGAGACCCAAGCTGTAGAGCTATCATCTGCTGCCTCCTAGGGTACATTTTAGCAAGAAGCTGTATTGGTAGTAGAGTGGGGTCTCAAACCTGTGCACTCAGACTTAGGATGTTGGCCTCCAAGGAGCTATATTAAGTGCTATGCCAAAATGCTGACTTAGCTATTATTTTTAAAAGAACCCTCGTTGCAGGTCAAACCAAATCTCCTGGCTCTGATGTCTAATAGCCCCTGAAATTAAGCTCTCACTATCTCACTGCCCTGGAAAATCCCCAAGCACAAGCATTCAAGGAGTGTTCACAGCAGCAGCTTTCTGCCACATTACTAAGTGTACCACGTGATGTTCTCCCTGACTTCCCTTTATCCATTATCCGCCAGCTGGTACCCAATCTGTCCATGCACAACAAAAGCAGAAAACTCTACTTGATGCTGTCCTGAAGGAGGCTCCTAAGTTGATGCATTTCAGGGAAATCTCATGGGTTCCTCTGGATCTTTCTTAACACTGATTAGGCTCATCCACCCATATAATCACCAGATAGTCACCAGTGGTAGTCCCACTGGCATACTAGGTCTGAAACCCCACAGGCACTCCTCTGGATGACAGTTACCTTTTACTGACTCATGACATAGATAATTGTGGCCTGATTGGGCACTGAATTATAGAGCATGCTCTCTTCAATTCATTATTGCAGTACATAAGCCCTGCTGGGTCACTGACAGACTTAGGATAATTTCATGGTCAACATTATTAATGCAGGACCCATGTTTTCCCATGAAATCTGGCATTGTTCCTCCTCACTTCTCATTTACCATTTCTGATCCTTGGCATGCATTGAGTTTGTGATAGTCTAACATCATTCTCCAGTATTTGTCTGATTTTACCTATCTAAACTGTTGAATTAAATCTAGATATGATGGAGTTCACAATCTCTGATTCCTGCTTCATTTATTTTTAAGAGAAGACCTCAAACAGATAATACTATTTAAAATATAAACCCAGTATCATTTACCAACTTTCAAAATTGATAATATTATCTAATATCCATTGCTTCTGACATGTAACATAGATTCTGACTTAGGTATAGTTGGAAGGATGGTTAGAGGGTTTCATTTGTAGCTACTCTTAACACTGGAGGCCACAGAACCAATGTTGTGGTCCTTCCCATTACCAAGTATTTTGCCTCCATTTTACAATTTGAGAGCAAAGAGGTTAACCATGTTGGGTTAGGGGAACCAGTAGACTCTTTAAAAACTTACCTTGGACTAGAGCACTGTTTTCTACCATAGTCACTATTATTTTGGAATCTTAACATTCAAATTGCTGTTTGAGTTCCCAGTGTTTATGATGTTCCCTACCATGAGGAATGACCCACAGAAAAGATCCACCTCTGTGATTCTCAGCAGTAACAGTGCCATTCTCACCAACACCAATTTTATTGCCTTTTTTTTTGACAGGCAGACTGGACAGTGAGAGAGACAGAGAGAAAGGTCTTCCTTTACTGTTGGTTCACCCACCAATGGCCACTGTGGCTGGCACGCTGCGGCCAGCGCACCACGCTGATCTGAAGCCAGGAGCCAGGTGCTTCTCATGGTCTTCCATGCAGGTGCAGGGCCCAAGCACTTGGGCCATCCTCCACTGCACTCCCAGGCCACAGCAGAGAGCTGGCCTGGAAGAGGGGCAACTGGGACAGAATCCGGCACCCCGACCAGAACTAGAACCCAGTGTGCCGGCGCCACAGGTGGAGAATTAGCCTATTGAGCAACAGCACTGGCCAATTTTATTGCTTTTGTAAATGGAATGTCTTTGGGCCTCTTGTAGAACAGTCATTTTATGACATTTTCAGCTGTCTCAATTTAGGAACTGTACCATAATTCCTGTGAGATTTTGATTGTTTCTTTCTCTATCACAGAAATTCAGGTATTTCCACCTCCCTTAACATGGAGTGTTTTTGGTTCAAGTTTTCAAATGTCATCCTAGTATTACCATCACCTTTTGGGACCTTTGATAATGGGTTAAAACCTTTGTTGTGGATGAGTGTTCTCACATTGAGAAATCCTCCCTTTTCTAACTTTTTTCCTCTACCCTCCAGACTCAGTCTCATGCACACTCTGCCACTCCTGATAATACATATTGGCTAGGCCTTGCAACTATTTCTTTTGAGACAGAGCACTTTTTCTCATAGCTGGGCCCATTAGCATGAAAAGATTATTTGGTCTTGAAAGCTACTGTTAGGAAGAGTAGATGCAGTGAAATCCCAAAATGAAATCTATTTCTGGGTAGCAAACTCCTTTCTATCCCTAAGACATATGTGATATTATAATACTATATTGACATAAGTTCACGAATTAAGAATGGCCACAATTTGAGCAATTTTAGAAAGTCCATTGTCTGGGGACTAGTTAGGCAAGAGAGTATAGTTAATTCTACTAGCCAAAGACCATTTCCCTCAAGAGAAAAGAGCATAGCAGGTTATACTATCATCAGGATTATGTGAGTATATTATAAGGCTTCATTGGAGTACTATCATAATTTAGTCTTTTTTTAATAGCCTTTCTTGCTTTACCCCCATAACCACCTGTTCAGTTAATATTATCAACATTAAAATCATAGTTATGTTAAAATGCTTTATAGTCAGTTATTAATTTTAGATTAATCTGAGATGTAAACTAACTTTCATGGGTGTGGATTATCACAATTGTAGCTAGCTGAATCATTTCGAAGCTTTATGCTCATCTAGGACAAATTTATATAACCAAAAATTAAAGTTTAATATACAGTTTTGTCCTTATTGCATATAACAATGTGCATAAAGTGTGTTATGTCCTAGAAACAGGATGATCATAAAAATGTGCAATATAAATATTACAGCTAAAAGTGCTTAACATATACATTAAACTATAAGTCAGTATTCATTGGTGCAGTTGTCTATCTGAATTTCAAGGATCTGAGTTATGCTATACAACTCTAGCAAGTCATCTGATTCAGAAGAGAACAAGTCCTGTACATGATGTCCTAGACTGTTTATATACTCCGCTGGAATTGTGCTAACAGTGTCAAACTTCCTAAGAAACCTACACTCTAAACTTACTACTTATTCCCCTTTCAAATACTCTATTTTTAATTGATTGCTGGTAGCAAAATGTTTCTGCATAGAGCATAAATAATCTTAATATGATAAAACATGCTGTAATTAACATATTCCAATCATAAACATCACTAAAATGGAGAACTCAATGCTCTGTTGAGGAGTAATGATTCATGGATGTATCTCAGTGAATCCCTGGTGGTGGAACATGTTGTGGACAATATGAGCATCAACATATTTGCAAGTTTTCAATTAATTACATAAAGTGTATAATAATTAGGGTGAAGGCAAGATGGCAGAATAGGAAGGGAGCACATTGATAGTTCGGCAAGACACAGGTTAATAATAGTGGAGATACTGCAGGGTCAAGGAAGAGTAGGGGAAGAAACAGCAGAGGAAACTCTTCCAGAACTTGTGATTCACAGTGGACCTGCGTGGAGAGCGTGGGAGCCCAAGTTCGGGACACCAGCGGCAGACTCAATGCACCAGCGCTGGAACGCGAGGTGAGCCGAACCTCCATAGCCCGAGACACCAGCGGGCAAGCAGAAAGAGGAGACTAGAGGGAACGAGGGTTGAAACTCCGTGGGGAAAAGTTCACCAGGCTAACTAGAAGAGAGAGAGGAAAAAAAAAAAGTGACCGATATGGACACAAGTTTCTCTCTCTCCGCTCAACCCTCAAAGGCGAGCAAGACAAAGAGCAGGCGCCATTTTGGACATACTTCATAAGCAGGGCGACCTCAGGTCTGCACCGGCCCTGAGCCTAGCAGAAAAACTTGACTCTGGGGGGAGGGGTGAAATAACAAGAGATTAGGATCTAACTTGGCAACCCAGTGGGAGACTGCAGGAGAATTGGAGCCCACACCGAGGGCAGCAGAGATTCCATGTGTGGTCCTTGGGAAAGAGCTTCCAATCTCTGGCTCCTGTGGTATATCATTTGCCTGCTAACTACCTCCAATTACGTTCAGCTGTGTGGAATTACTTCCCTTTTGAATCAAAAAAAAGAAAAGAAAGAAAGAGAGAGAGATTTACCAAGCCTAACCTGGCAGTGTCATCTTTAACACACCCTCAACCCTAAGGAACCAAACAGAGCTCTCAGTCCACACTCATCTCAAGCCTCTAAGGCTCCACCGAAAGCAGACAGTCCACTTAATATAGAGCCATAGTGTAACAAGAAAAAACACCACAGCGAAGAAACCAAATATCTCCAACATGCCATACAACAAACGCAAAAACCGAGATAACAAGAACAAGGAAGACAATATGACGCCCCCAAATGAAAAAGACACCCCAATTCAAGATTATGAAGATGATGAGATCAAAGAAATGCAAGAAGCAGATCTCAAAAATTGATAAGAACATTAAGAAGTTCTCAAAAACAAATTCTTGAACTACAGAAATCCTTAATGGACAAGATAGAAAATCTCTCTCGTGAAAATGAAATATTAAGGAGGAATCAAAATGAAATGAAACAACTAGTGGAACAAGAAACTCTGATAGTGACGAGAAATCATAATGAAATGAAGAATTCAATAGATCAAATGACAAACACATTAGAGAGCCTTAAAAACAGAATGGGAAAAGCAGAAGAGAGAATATCAGGCTTAGAAGACAGAGAACAGGAAAGGAAACAGGCAAACCAAAGAAAAGAAGAGAAAATTAGAAATCTAAAGAATATTGTTGGGAATCTACAGGATACTATTAAAATACCTAACATTCGGGTTCTAAGAGTTCCTGAAGGCATGGAGAGGGAGAAAGCATTAGAAGGCATTTTCAGTGACATACTAGCAGAAAATTTCCCAGGTTTGGAGAAGGACAGAGACATCTTAGTACAGGAAGCTTATAGAACCCCTAATAAACATGAACAAAAGAAATCCTCACCATGACACATTGTAATCAAACTCACCACAGTGAAACATAAAGAAAAGATTCTAAAAGGTGCAAGAGAGAAACGTCAGATTACTCTCAGAGGATCTCCAATTAACTCACAGCAGACTTCTCATCAGAAACCCTACAAGCTAGAAGGGAATGGCGAGACATAGCCCAGGTACTAAGAGAGAAAAACTGCCAGCCCAGAATATTATATCCTGCAAAGCTCTCATTTGTGAATGAGGGGAAATTAAGACTTTTCATAGCAAACAGAAACTGAAAGAATTTGTTGCCACTCGTCCTGCCCTGCAAAAGATGCTTAAAGATGTGTTACACACAGAAACACAGAAACATGGTCACCAATATGAAAGAAGGTAAAGGAAGGAAACCTCACAGCAAAAGATCACAGGAAGCTCAATTTCTCTTTGACATAGAATTAAACTCTGATGCTCTGTTAAAGCAATGTGTTAAAGTAATCTATTATGTTCTCTTCATGTTGTTAAATTCTAATTGTTCAAAAACAGTTGAATTTTTATTAAGAGCTATGGGTTATTTAAATATGTGCTTATTTTCAAAGATTTGAATAATCACCTTGTAACAAGATCAAATTTGGTCTATGTTATGTCATGATTTTAAGGAATCTTATTTCAACCAGATATTTTGGATTTTGAGCCTTCTTGGCATTCTTGACAGGAATTCAAAAAATCAAAGTTCCAAACAATCTGGACTCTAAAATTTCCAGTAAATCCTGGACTTTGGTTTTTCCAGTTTGGGCACAACTGAAAAAATCAAAGGACCTATGTCTCTCATCTTATAGAGACACCAACTAACCAGGCTATTTGGATTATATTAGAAGTACTGTGAAGCTGTG
Organism: Lepus europaeus; assembly: GCF_033115175.1. Taxonomy (NCBI): domain Eukaryota; kingdom Metazoa; phylum Chordata; class Mammalia; order Lagomorpha; family Leporidae; genus Lepus; species Lepus europaeus. The sequence continues at coordinate 1,881,235 of NW_026909276.1, forward strand.
ATGTGGTACCAAACTTTAAGTTTCTATAATGGAAAATGCTATTAATACAAATGTTTGAGAATTAAAAAGTCTAATGATCTTGTGTTACTAGACATGATAGTTATCTTAATGAGAAAGCCCCAGAGGCCTAAAGGGTTAAATACTTGTGAAATCCTACAGGTGCTTTCAAAAATACTGTGAAGTAAACAAGTGCCTCTTGTTGGTTGATGAGTTTATAATTTTAAACATGGCGACTTAAAGTCTTTTGTCATCCACAGTTATATATGATTTGCTGCTCATAAAACTAATGTGTTGTTGGTTCTGTGTTTAGCTGTCCTCCTATAGGTTCCTATGGACTTTTCCCAGCCACTTCTATTGTATTCAGTACTTTGGGATGGCTCTGCAAACAGATGAAGCAAATAATGTATTCACAGTACCAACTGAGAGAAAGTATGGTTAACTGAGGTTACTAAAAACAAAAAGCAATTCAAATCAATTGGCAATCTACAAAAAGAGTTAAAGATTTTAAAAGCTAGTATTAAAATTGTTATATTGGTCTATTATGCTATGTTATATGTGTGTATATATTGTGTGTTCACATGGGGAAATTTTATTAAGAGTTTTATTTTAAATGGCTTATAGATAAGATTGTCCATAAATTTAAGCTGCTAAAATCAATCAAAGATACATTTTAATTTGTGTGACCTGAATCTCTGCATCATATGTTTTAAACTTGTTGGCGGAAAGAAACTAAAATCATTTTATATGGTTGTGCTTAAGTTTACTGGTTAAACAAACTACACCATGTTAGATATTTAAGAGGTGTTTTCAAATACATGATTCTTAAAATTTCTAGAAGGCATTGGACCTTCTGGTAAATGTTTTCTTAAGTTGTTATCTCATGGTTGAAACGGTTTGCTAAGTATTCATGTAATATTGCTATTGTCAGCAAGCGATCTAGGACTTGCTCCCTCATTTCTCTATTCTAAGCCCAACTTATTCTTTCATTTCTCTATTCTCTTCAAGGTAGGAAACTAATTCTATTCTGAAGGAATCTGTAGGACGCACAATTTAATCTTTAGACCTTATAAAAGAGATGGCTAACATTTTTCTGTAATAGCATAGCCAAAATAAGAACTTAAGTAATAATCTCATAGCTAGATTTACTTCGACATCAGTGAAGTATACAGTAAGTAGAACAAACCTCCCTTTCAGACCAAAGGGAAAGAAAGTTTTAAAGTGAGAATATAATTATCCTCATGGGCATTTTCTTTTTTTTCTTTTTTTTTATTTTTTTTTTATTTTTGACAGGCAGAGTGGACAGTGAGAGAGAGACAGAGAGAAAGGTCTTCCTTTTGCCGTTGGTTCACCCTCCAATGGCCTCCGCGGTAGCGCGCTGCAGCCGGCGCACCGCGCTGTTCCGATGGCAGGAGCCAGGTGTTTATCCTGGTCTCCCCTGGGGTGCAGAGCCCAAACACTTGGGCCATCCTCCACTGCACTCCCTGGCCACAGCAGAGAGCTGGCCTGGAAGAGGGGCAACCGGGACAGGATCGGTGCCCCGACCGATACTAGAACCCGGTGTGCCGGCGCCGCAAGGCGGAGGATTAGCCTGTTGAGCCACGGCGCCGGCCAAGGGTATTTTCTACCTTAGGAAAACTACTACAGAACATGCCTGTGACTATAGACTTGTAGTTTAGGCCACCGAATATTAGAGATGGGACTTGGGAACTCCCTTGACTTGCATCCTCTGGTCTGCTTTAACACAAACCAGGAGGAAAAGAAAACTAGGCATCAGATGCAATGGGTGGCAGGCCTATTAATGGCTGATCTGTACAGTGATCTGCCCTCCAGGAGACCCAACAGACCAGTCCACTGCAGTGGCTTTCAATGTGGTAAGCCTGGGCTTCAGCAGAAGTCAACTTGTGAAGAGCCCTGGCAGCTCTGCCAAGAGTTGGATCACTGGAAATGGACCTGCCCTGGAGTCAAAGGATGCCCAGGTCAGAGCCACAGATCTTATTGGCTCTAAGCTGAAAAGCCCTTCACTCAGCCCAACTTCCCAAGTGACCACTGCAGCTGAGGGGATGGTCAAGTAGGGTCAGCAACATTGCAGGCAGAACTGTAAATTTCTTGTTAGAGATGCCACCTGCCTTTACCTGGCCAGCTCTCCTCCCAGGCCAGCCAAGTAATGAAAGTCAACAGAGTGCCTTCCCATAGGAGGTTCACACCTCCCTTAGGATATACCTCTTGTGAAGAGATAGATAGGTCTGGGCCTCTTAACTTACAAGGCCTAAAGCCCACTAGATTATTATCAAGCCCCTTCTGTCAGGTTCTATTTGCCTCTCAATCAGAAAACTTAATTTTAGCTTAGACAGCACCTTTCTTAGCTCCTCTAATAATGACTCTGTCCTTTGTTCTAGACCCTGTCTAGTGCACTCGGGCCTCATTCCTTTGTAATCATAACCTCTACTCTACCACCAATGGCTCGACTCCCAACCTGTGTGTACTGATGGTCCTCTTCCCCACTTAATGCTGTATAATTGTTCAGACCAAGTTAATGCCACTCTTAGGATCATTGGTTACTATCCTCACCCTGTCTTTTATGACCTTGTCTAAATATGATCAGAGTCGGCAAACTTGGAAGGCTTCCATAGCCTTGGCAACTCATGACGACAGCCTAGGGTGGTTACTGGCACCATAAACTAGAGTGTCCATTTGTTGGGTCAACAACAGGAGTCACTGTGCACTTACTCCTCAAGTGGGATCTCTGTCCTTAATGTACTGTACATTTTGATTTAATGCTATAACTAGTACTCAAACAGTATGTTTCACTTTGTGTTTCTATGTGGGTGCAAACTGTTGAAACCTTTATACTAAATTGATCTTCTGTATATAAAGAGAATTGAAAATGAATCTTGATGTGAATGGAAGGGGAGAGGGAGCAGGAGAGGGGTGGGTTGTGGGTGGGAGGGAAGTTATGGGAGGGGGAAGCCATTGTAATCCATAAGCTGTACACTGGAAATTTATATTCATTAAATAAAAGTTTAAAAAAAGCACATAAAGTGTATAATAATTAAACTCAATAGACAATATAGCCAGTTCAAAAACTGCTAATCAAAGTGGAAAAAATTCCTCTTACATTAATAAGCACCAAATCACAGGGGTTACACAGAGAGAGTTACACAGACAGAGAAGCAGAGGCAGAGAGAAAGGGGGTCTTCCATCTGCTGGTTCACTTCCCATTTGGCTACAACAGCTGGAACTGTGCTGATCCAAGGTCAGGAGCCAGGAGCTTCTTCCAGGACTCCCACATGGATGCAGGGGCCCAAGTACTTGGGCTATATTCTACTGCTTTTCCCGGCTATTGCCGTGAGCTGGATTGTAAGTGGAGCAGCTGGGACTCGAACTGGTGCCCATATGGGATGCCATCACTGCAGGTATCAGCTTTACCTGCTATGCCACAGTGCCACCCCATGATTAAACTTATAATGAACATTTTAGAGATGAAATATAAAATGTATAAAAAGTGGGGGCTGACACTGTGGTACAGCATGTAAAGACATCTCCTGTATTGTTGACATTTCATATGGGTGCCCATTTGAGTCCCAGTTATTCCATTTATGATCTGTCCCCCTGCTAATGTGCCTGGGAAAGTTGCAGAGCTTGGCTGAAGTGCTTGGGCCCCTACACCCACATGGGATACCTGGAAGATTCTCCTAGCTTTTGACCAGAAACAGCACCATTTTACCTAGCAGTAGTGCTCAAATAGAATGAAGTACAAGCTATACATGGATTTCAAAAATTTTGCACCAAAATAAGTCCATTTTTTTTCTATGAACTTCTTGAAGTCTCAGTGTATATAGGACCATATGGATCAAAAACAACTTTTCCTTTGCTTACATTTATTATTTTAAAGAAAGTTCTAGGGATGGTGCTATGGTATAGTGGCAATGCCTGAAGTGCTGGTATACATTATGAGTACCCATTTGAGACCCAGGTGCTCTACTTCTGATCCAGCTCTTTCTATGGCCTGGGAAAGTAGTAGAAGATGGCCCAAGTTCTTGGAACCCTGTACCCATGTGGGAGATCAGCCAAGTTTGAGCTATTGGCCATTTGGGGAGAGAACTAATGGATGAAAGTTCTCTTCCTCTGCCTCTGCCTCTCAGTAACTCTGCCTTTCAAATAAATAAATCTTTTTAAAGAAAGAAAGTTCTGTGGCTGAGTAGTGTAGAAAATTCTAGTGCCCCCTCTCTGTCACTCCAATTGGCTCAACAATGGAAATTCATTGCATGACACAAGGATCCTGGTGCAAGTTTTCTGAATGTGACATTTGGAGTTCTAATCATCTCTAGTGCTGGGTGGCAATTCTGTCCTTATTCCTTTAGTTGAACTTCAGGAGGGCCAATGTGTGCTGTGACTACTGTGGTTTTAAATTCTGTCTCTTGTCATAATGTCCCAGGCTTCCAGCAGAATTTCTCCCTACACAGTAAAGAGATTGTGGCTATGTTCTTCCTGGTGCCAGCAGATAATATGTTTGGGAAGCAATAAAACAATGTGGGCTTATGTTTTATCAAAAAACGAAAAGAATTTCATTGCTTGAGTTCCTATTTGGAAGTGGGAATTATCCTAATTTAGTGTTGCTTTTCTCATATAGGATTCCTGGAACAAGAAAGAGAGACAGACTACCAAACAGTAGTGTATATGAGCTGAGAGAAACTATGGCAATTAATTAACCCCTTCATTTTTTACATGGAAACTTGGAATCATGGACTAGAAAATTATCTTCCGTTCCTAAGTGTAGGACTCTACTTGAGGGTTTCTCACTCCCAGGGCATATTGTTTTTCCTATTCCTCAAGATGGCAGAGAACCCCTCCTGTGGTGGGAAGGTACAACTTTAGGAACAAAGCAATATGCGAGAACACTCTAACACAAGCATCCAAGCATCTTGGTTCTTTCATCTTTGATGTAGGTGACCTTTTAAAATGAGGGTGACTGTCCGTTTGTAAGTTTGTAAGCTGTAACTAAGCATCTGTGTGATTATTGAAGGTAGTTATTAGGTTTGAACATTTGTATTCATTAGAATTTGATGATAATTACTCCCACTCACTTTTTCCCCTTTATCTATATTCCCACATTTTTTTATTATCTAACTCCTCTGTCACAACCAAATGTTACGTTTCCCCACATGTTTGATGATGTATCTGCTCTCTTTTGCTGAATCATGTAAACTCTAATTTAGGGGTTGGCAAACCGTGGCCTGTAGCTTAGATCTGACTAGCACCTATTTTATTAATAAAGTTTTATCAGAACAGAACATTGCACACCTATTTATGTATTGCTTAGGACTAATTATGGCTGATTTCAGGTTACTATGGCAGAGTGAGAAATCATAACACAGGCAGATAGACCCACACACCTAATGTAGAAAATGATTGCTAAGCTCTGTTCTGGTATCTTAGTCTATTTTACTTTTAAGTTTGTGAATTAGTTTATATCAACCCTTCATTGAACAAAAGATGAAAAAGAAATGGATATGGTGTTTCAGCAGGGTTAAGATTTTTCAGGAAACCTAATCCCTCTATACACATCAGATTAAACTCACTATCTGGGCAATGAGGCTGAAACAGTTTTATTGGAAGCATATGAATTTGACGTCTTGTGGGTCAATATCATTTGATTTATGCAATTCTTTATGTTTCAATACAGTAATCCACCTCACATAATTTTCTTATGTTCTCACCTGTCGGAAGAACCTGCTGTCACTGATAGGGACTCACTGGTCTGCAAGGCTCAGTGCCAGCATCCTCCGACAGGTTTTATTATTGGCATTTCCATCTCTCTTCAGATTGTTGATAATAGTCTTTGCACTTCTGTTTAAGAACATGTTGACATACATGTCCTTCTTAGTTCTCGAATGGAACTCTTAATATCAAGTCAATATATCCACCTGGGGAGGAAGAAGCAGATTAAGTGTCCAGATATCTCTAACAATATCCATGCTGCTAATTTCCCTGACCTGATGAGAGCTCAATGGTGGGACAGCTTCATGGGCAATGTACTCAGCACTTACACTGAGTTTATTCCTGCTGTTGTAGCAATCAGACTGTGTGAGATAGTTTGTCAAGGATCACTTATTCTGGAAACTCATTTACACCATAGAATGAATACACTTACTCTCTTTTCATTAACCTATAGCCTATATTTATTAGTGACTGAATAGTTTATTGAATAAAAAATTGAGGTGACTCACTGGGTTCTAGAGCCTGTGTTTTGTGCTAGAAGACAATTCCATAAGCAACAGGTTATAAACAGACAGAGGGAAAGATTAAACTTGGGGCAAGTTGATATAATCTCTTACAGTCACATGGATCACACTATCTGCAAATAAACCTAAAAAGCTATGATCCTGGGCCGGTGCCATGGCTCAACAGGCTAATCCTCCACCTAGCGGTGCTGGCACACCGGGTTCTAGTCCCGGTCGGGGCGCCGGATTCTGTCCCGGTTGCCCCTCTTCCAGGCCAGCTCTCTGCTGTGGCCCGGGAGTGCAGTGGAAGATGGCCCAAGTGCTTGGGCCATGCACGCGCATGGGAGACCAGGAGAAGTACCTGGCTCCTGCCTTCAGTTCAGTGTGGTGAGCTGGCCGCAGTGCACTGACCGCTGTGGCCATTGGAGGGTGAACCAATGGCAAAGGAAGACCTTTCATTCTGTCTCTCTCTCTCACTGTCCACTCTGCCTGTCAAAAAAAAAAAAAAAAAGCTATGATCCTATATGTGCAATCAGGACTCAGACTTTCATTAGTTTCACAGTTTTACTGAGTTTGTTCAATATTTTAGGTTGTTTGATATTAAATTTAATCACTGTAGAGATTGAAGCTTCAATTTTGCATTTTTCCCCAAAAAAATCTTTTTTATAATGAGTTCAAATTTCATAAGTACAACTTTAGGAATGTAGTTATTCTTCCAAACATACCCACCCTCTCACCTCAACTCTCACCCCACCCCCTCCTCCCTCTACCATTCCCAGTCCTATTTTCATTAAGAAAAAAAAATATTTTCCTCGACATTCCACTTGAACCTTGTGGCAGAACTTTGATCAATTCCACATGTTTTTGAGTTCTCCAAATATAGAAAGCAATTTTTCAAAGACTATAAATACAAAATGTTTTAACACAGATTACTGTGGTGATGTTCTGCAACAATACAAGCAATTCTTTCTAGGAGATTTAAGGTCAAAGAAAGAAATAAGTGACCTTCCATGAGGCAGGAGAAAGAACACTAGGTTTAGGAAGTTGGTTTCCTGTTTTCTGGACCTGACTCCACCATTTAAATGCTGTGTTATCTCAGACATACTTCTCAATCTATAGTTTAGAAGTTACTAAAGTGTAATTTGAGTTGATATATGCAGTCAGAGACGTCTACCATTTTAGAAATGAAATGGCATATATTTGAGTCTGGCGCTGTGGTGTAGTGGGTAAAGATGCCACCTTCAATGCAGCATCCCATATAGGCACCAGTTATAGTCCTGACTGCTCCACTTCAGATACAGCTCCCTGCTATAGCCTTGGAAAGCAGTAGAAGATGGCTTAAGTCCTTGGGCTCCTGCATCCACATAGGATACCTGGAAGAAGCTCCTGGCTCCTGGCTTCAGATCAGTGCACCTCCAGCCATTTTATCCAATGGGGGAATAAACCAGCAGATAGAAGATTCTATCTCTGCCTCTCCTACTCCCTCTGTGTAACTCTGACTTTCGAATACATAAATAAATGTTTTAAAAAGGTCATTCAAATAGCATTTCCCTCATATATTTAATTGCAGATCACAAAGAACTGATGGCAAGTAAAATTATTAATGAATATATTAGTATTTTGTACTTCATAGGTAACTAGCCACTAGATCACCATAGATTTTGAAGATATGCAGGAACAAATATCCTTCTGCCAATAATGCTAATTAGGGAATTAATATAAGTGTTTTCCTCACACAATACTAATTTATGACTCTGATTCCAACATAATTATTATCATGGATCTCTTTCATTCTTAAAATTGTTGCAGTGAAAATGATAAATTATGTGGCCACTTTAAGTACAATCCAAGTAGAACCTGATAGTAATTTTAAAAATATGATTAAATATGATTAAAACTGAAGGCCCTTTATTACTGCATAGTGTGCTAAAAATAAACAGTCCCGCCCATCCCTATCACTTTATAGTTCCACAAAACGTGATTGAAAACATAATTGACCTAACAAAAGGTTAGGTCTGAAGATTGAGGATTATAGTCAGGTTTGGAATTAATCTCCCAATATGGAGGTTTCTTTTAGTCATTAGTCTATATTTACTTCCTTCCTATCAAAAACCAAATAAAAGCACTTTAGACTTGCCAAGTGTAAAAGTACCATTTTAATTTTTAGTCAAACTCATTAGAGGTTTGTTCTTTTTTTTTGACAGGCAGAGTGGACAGTGAGAGAGAGAGACAGAGAGAAAAGTCTTCCTTTTTCCATTGGTTCACCCCCCAAATGGCAGCCTGCGCATCACGCCAATCCGAAACCAGGAGCCAGGTGCTTCTCCTGGTCTCCCAAGTGGGTGCAGGGCCCAAGCACTTGGGCCATTGTCCACTGCCTTCCCAGGCCACAGAGAGCTAGACTGGAAGAAGAGCAACCAGGACAGAATCTGTCACCCCGACCAGGACTAGAACCTGGGGTGCCGGCGCCACAGGCAGAGTATTAGCCTAGTGAGCTGCAGCGTCAGCCAAGAGGTTTGTTCTTTGTTTTCCTTATCCTTTGTTACCTTTGAAATCAGCCACTCTCCAGAAGAGACATCCTCCTTCTTTCCTGGCTTCAATGAACTGGAAAGACTACCTGGAAGGATTTACATCTGTGATAGGGAAAAAAGGAGAAGATGGTAGGCATTGCCATTTTGCTTGGCTTCATTTTCCTTTTGATGAGAATTCTAAGCAACTGACTCTATGTCCAGTATCAAGTGAAGAAAAAAGCCAATGTATGCAGTTAGTATTAACAAAACCCTCCAAGACTCTGACATATGTGTGTGTATATATATATTCCTTTATACAGAAAGTTTAGCAGATCTTTTCCTGTTATTTTGAAGTCTTACAAGTTTGTAAACTGCAATAAATACAAAATTTTGTCTCTGAGCTCCCAGAAGGGGCTCCCAGAGGGCTGGTTGTGTCCTTAATGTGTGCCTGGGATATGCATGTGTTAGCACATGCAGGGATGTGTGCATGTGTAACTGTACTTCTTGTTTCAACATTACCCTTTGCCTAGAATTATTTATTGACCTGTTTTTCTCCTCAGTTTCACTGTAAGGTGACTTGTTTTGTGCTGCATCAACTTAAGGAACCCTGCACCCTGGGGGTCCATGCTGGTGTTGTAGTCCTGGATCATTAAAGTAAAGAAACCTCAGGTAATCGACAGAACCTGGTGCTCTCAGCTCAGTGCATAGAAAAACCAACTGTTGCTTTTCACTCACTTTCTCCCCCTTATTAGACATATTATTACTACAACCTCTGCTTGGACCTTGGAAAAAAATCCCAGGGTCCCATGCTTAGGTTCCAGCTTCACCATGTTAGCCCACCACTTGATTATATTGGGCTCTCTCATGGAACCAGTATCTCTATACTAATGAAATCAGAGTCAAAGCAGGAATGATTCTTCCCCATTCAATTGTTAATGGTATTCTCTATCATAGGCATTCTCCTGAGTTCCACTGATGGGAATGGTGGTTTCATCTGATTACTATCCAACTCTCTTTTCTGCCAGCCTGACTGTTCTCAGGGAGTCAGAGACAAACTGGGCAGCCTTAATGGTTTGGCTGTGATAACCGCCACTTTCAGGCTCAAAATCAGACTCAGTCATGATCTTAAGTAAACAAATCATGACTAGAGAGTAAGTCTTTTTAAGTTACAGTAGAATTTATAGTCTTAATTCCTAATCTCCTTCTGTATTCTCCCCAGTGTAAGTCCTGACTTAGTGGTCTGTCTGCTTTGTATTCCAGGACATGTTGGTGGTTTTTGTTAGAAAATATTTCTGCCTTTGTACTGTAAGTCATCATGATAGTTACAAATTACAGGATGGCAGGCTTTCAATGCTACAGGGAGAGAGAGTGTTCTGCTAGAATGAAGGTGCTTATAAGCAATATCTACCAGATTTGGTGACCTTACTTCTTATGTTCTCCTAAGCCATCCTGCATTTTTTCTTATTGATCTAGTTTTATTTCAAAACTGGTGAATCAGGAATATGATTTTGAATTCTATGTTTTATATAGAGTTTAGCCTCTGTTGATGACTAATGAGGGGGGGGAGAACACTTCTGTTGGTTCACTCCCCAAATAGCTGCAAAGTCAAGGCTAGTACAGTCTGAAGCAAGGATCCCAGTTCTCCATACAGATTTTCCACATGAGTGGCAGAGACCCAAGAACTTAGGCCAATTTCTGCTTCCTTCTGAGGCATATAAGCAGGGTCCTAGATCAGAAGTATGGCAGTAGAGCAACTGGTACACAAAACAGCATCCATATGGGATACTGGCATTTCAGCCAGTGGCTTAACCCACTGCACCACAATGCATGCCCCTCTCTTATTTTTCATTCTATTTATTAATCAAATTGGATCATTTGTAGGAATTCTCATATGCTGATCTTGGTTGATTGTGTCCTTTAATGTTCCCTTGTAGTCTGTAATTCTTGTAATCTAATATTTAGACATAGAGACTCAATATGATTCAAGTTATTTTTTTCAAAAGGATTACAGGTACAGTGTTGTGTAAGTCCCTTATATTACTGTTAAAGTAATGCAATAACAGGTCGTTTGAATATTAGTGATATTAACATGGACCAGTGGGTTTGTGAACCATTCTAATCCAACTATCATAAAGTTCTATCACAGCCTTTCATTTAATGTTCTCCATTAAGAATTAATCCATTAAGAATTAATTGCTAGGGCCGGTGCTGTGGCATAGTGGGTAAAGCCACCACCTGCATTGCCAGCATCATATATGGGCTCCAGTTCAAGAATCAGCTGCTCCAGTTCCAATCCAGCTCTCTGCTATGGCTTGAGAAAGCAGTGGAAAATGGCCCAAGTCCTTGGGCTCCTGCACCCCTGGGGGAAACCTAGAAGAAGCTCCCGGCTCCTGGCTTCAGATCGGCATAACTCTGACTGTTGTGACCATTTGGAGAGTGAACCAGTGGATGGAAGACCTCTACCTCCTTCTGCCTTTCCTTCTCTTTCTGTGTAACTCTTTACTTTCAAGTAAAATAAATATTTTTTAAAAAAAGAATTATTGCATGGTTTATGAAAGGATAGCTGTCCAATTTTTACATTTCTATTTTAGCTAATTTTTCCTTTATCAGCAAAAAATACATGAGAAAAGGTTTTATTTATTTATTAAGCTACAAAACTTTAAGTTGATATCTAATTTCATTTGCAGGTACCTTTGAGTTGTTTTGGTGGTGGTGTTTTTTATACAGTCTCATTATGAAATTATATAACTGATATTTATGAATATATAATGTATCTTAATTCATTGTCATCATTATTCTCCTTATTTGCATAATTCTCAGACCAGTTGGAACCTCTTATAGTTGGTTTCTGTCTATTATTTGTCACGAGCCATGAGGATTTTTTTTAACAATTTTTATTAATTTAATTGAAAGTCAGAGTTATACACAGAGAGAAGGAGAAGCAGAAAGAGGGAGAGAGAGAGAGAATTCTTCCATCCACTATTTCACTCCCCAACTGGCCACAACAGCCAGAGCTGTGCCAGATCTGAAGCTAGGAGCCAGGAGATTCTTCTGGGTGCAGGGTCCCAAGCACTTGGGCCATCTTCTACTGCTTTCTCAGGCCATAGAACTAGATCAGAAGTGGAGCAGCTTGGACAAAAACCAGCACCCATATGGGATGCTTGCACTGCAGGCAGCAGCAGCTTTACCTGCTACACCACAGTGGTGGCCCCAAGCAAGCCATGAGGTTTTTGAAAGTTTCCCTGGTTTCAGAAATCACACAGTGTTCTAGTGTACTTCCTGTCCATACCTAGAGTCAGTTATTTCTTTGAAGATTCTTGATTACTTTTAGTGGGAGATGGTATTTACAGATTTTAAAATCTGTACCCATTATTCCTTTTACATATCATGTATATTCAGGACACTGTAAACCTAAGAAGTGCTAGCATTTGCCAATTTCTTCATATGTGTTATTCACTCCCCAAATGGCCACAACTGCCAGAACTGGGATGATCTGAAGCCAAGAGACAGGAATTAATTCTGGATCTCCCATGTGGGTACAGGGGCCCAAACATTTGGACCATCTTCCACTGATGGTACTTGGCCATCAGTCAACAGCTGGATTGAAAGAGGAACAAACAGTATAGGACCTGATATGGGATGCTGGCATCCCAGAGGCTTAGCATAACATGCCACAGTGCTGGCCCCATAAAACAATCAGCCTTAAACCATAGAAAAATCTGACAAGAGAATGGGGAACTGCTAGGATTGGAGTAATGTAGCTCTCAGATTAAAAGAATATAGATGGGCCAGCAGTATGGCACAGTGGATTAAGCCACTGCCTGCAGTGCTGGCATCCCATATGGGCACCTGTTCAAGTGTCAGTTGCTCCACCTCTGATCCGGTCCAAGTCCTTGAGACCCTGTACCCATGTAGGAGACATGGAAAAAGCTCCTGGCTTCTGGATTTGGAATGGTGCAGCTCTGGCTGTTGGAGCCATCTAGGGAGTGAACCGGTAGATTGAAGATTCTCTCTCTCTCTCTCTCTCTCTCTCTCTCTCTCTCTCTCTCTCTCTCTCTCTCTCCCCCTCTGGATAAGTCTGCATTTTAATTAGATAAATAAATCTTTTAAAAAAGGAATGAATATAGAGCTTACTTTTTGTTTTGAAACTATTTGTCAACACACACTTGGACATACATTCAGATAACATGTCGGGTAAGGAAGATGGAAATTAAGTAGTAGTATGTACCTAAGGTGAGGAGTCTAACAGAATTCCCAAACCACATTCATTTGGAAACCTAAAGGACAAAGCTCTCCAGGTAAAGGTATACCAATAGTAAGCTCATCTATTATTCAGCCTAAGTAACTCCTGAGAAGTTTGAATTGGTAAAAGAGTTTCAAAAATTGGTATCTGGATACTGAGCCCCTACATATTTACAGCTGAGAATACATAGCCTAAGCATCCAAGGATCATCAACTCTTGAAGTTGAACCAAAGTGGAGTACAAGAAGTAGGATTTAAACTCTGGCATAAGTAACAAAAATCTATCTCCAAGGTAAACACTATTCATACAAGATATCAGGACATCCCAAAACATTATGTTCAGGGTAATGACCATTAGAAGTCAAAGAAAACCTGGCAAATATGAAAATATGGACACATGAGCAGACTGAGTCACAACAATGCCCAGCAGAAACACATTGGTAGAAGTCAGACTGAAATTATCAGATGGACATTTAAAATGATTAAAAAATAAAAAAGCAGTCTTAAAAGTATTTGCAGGAAACAAAAAAAAACTAAATATATAGAACTTTGAATGATTAAGGTTTCTATTTAAAAAGTTTGAGAGCTTACAACCCAATTATGTTTAAAAAGTTTGAGAGCTTACAACCCAATTATGTGAACCATTACCTCTGCATCTCAGGGTCTGCATTACCAGGAAGCTGGATTCAAAATTTGGAGCCAAGGGGACAAGCCATTGTGGTGCAACAGGTTAAGTGATTGCCTGTAATGCTCACATCTCATATCTGAGTGCTGATTGAAACCTAAGCTTCTCCTCTTCCTATCCAGATCCCTGGTGATTCACCCAAGAAAACAGTAGAAGATAGCCTGAGTGCTTGGATCCCTGCCATCCATATTGGAGACCTGGATAGTGTTCCAGCCTCCTGGTCTCAGCCTGGACAAAGCATTAGCCATTGGAATCATCTGGGTGAGTGAACCAGTAGAAGGAAGATTCTGTATCTTTCCTTTGGTTTGTCACTCTGTCCATCATATAAATAAATCCTAAAGAAAAGGAAGCTAGAGTCAGGAATAAAACCTAGGTAGTCCAATGTGGAAGACAGGTATCATATTCACTATGCTAAACACACTCTAATTAGAACATTTTAAATAGAAAACATGATCAAATTTAAAAACTCAAAGGATACTTTAACAGCATCTTGACATACAAGAAAACAAAATTACTCAAACTAGGAGATAAAAAGAAATTATTGAGGGGCTGATGCGGTTCTATAGTAGGATAAGCCTCCACCTGCATCACTGATATTCCATATGGGCTCTGGTTTGGGTCCTGGCTGCTCCTCTTCTGATCCAGCTCTCTGCTAAGGCCTGGGAAAGCAGTAGAAGTTGGCCCAAGTGCTTTGGACCCTGCACCCAAGTGGGAGACCCAGAGGAAGCTCCTACCAATTGGTTTTGGATCAGTTCAGCTCTGGCCATTGTGGCACTTTGGGGAGTGAACCAGCAAATGGAGCAGATGGAAGACTTTTCTCTCTGTCTCTCCATCTTTCTGTAAGTTTACCTCTCTCCGTCTCTGTAAGTTTACCTCTCTAATAAATAAATAAAATATTTTTAAAAGAAATTACTGATAAATTGGCAAAATGAGACAAAAATGGAAATGCAGAACACTAATTAGTATATTTTAAATAAAAATCAGGTAACCAAAGGTTAAAGCTGAAAGGATACATTTAACAGAATATTGACATACAAGAAAACAAAATTAGTAAAAATGGAAGATAAAAAGAATTACCTATATAGCAGCTGATTAAGGCAAAATGGAAATACAGATAAATTTGTTTCAATATATAAAAAAGAAATAAATGCTATGCTATAGTTCTTGACCCACGGAAAATGCTTTTCAAGAATGATATTTAAGTCAAACAAGAACTATCAGCAGAAGCAGAAATGAATGAATAATCTCATAATTTTATATTTTGCAGAAAGCTATTACAAATTTAAATTTGATTAACACTGTAGATAAAATAGGCCTCAAACATATGAAGCAAGACTCCAAGTAGAAATAATCAAGTCACTTTTGATAGCTGAACACTTCAGTATAAGTTTTTCAATACCTCATATGTAAACAAAAAGAATACATTAACACAATAAGAAATATGGACATATTTAACCCATGAATTTTATACTTTAGACTAAATGCACAAACTTATAGGAAAATACTACAAAACAAATATAAAAAACGTAATTTGATTTAGTTGTATAATTATTACAGATATTGAAATTTAAATTTAAAACATTTCTAGAAGAGAATTCTAAAGCTACATTACTCTTAGTTCTTCCAGATTATGGGAGGAAAACCAAATAGTGATTTACACAAAGTAGCTGTCATTTTGCAGTATGTTCTATATGCTTCAATCCTAACCTCCCACCATTACAGTAGGAAGAGTTTAGGTTTTAGTGAGGTGATAAGGTCTCAAGTACAGAGGTATCATGGATTAGATTAATGGCCTGATTTAAGATGCTTTAAGAGCTACCTTGATTCTTTCACATTGGGACAGCACATTAAGAAGAACCTAGCAACAAGCCCTCACTATAAAGGAACCTGCCAAAGTTGGTTGTTGCCATCCCAACTCTAAGAAAAAGGAGCTCTAAGAAATAAATTTCTGCTGGTTTAAGTCTCCCAGTTTGTAGCATTTGGCTGTTGGCATCGACATGGACCAAGGCTGTGACAGGTGACTCAAAAGTTTAAACTTTCTACAAGGTATAGCTCACCTGAGAGGTTATAGACTCTAGGTTATTTTGCTTGGTTGATTTAAAAACAGGGCCTATACTTCATAAAAATAAATGTTACTTTGTAACTGGCCCAGTTCAGGCTTCTGTACATCTGCTTGCTTTATAATGACAAAGCCACAAGATAACACAGGTAGCACCAAGGTCAGTGACACCATGCCTGACCCTGACCAGGAACAATTGAATAATTGAATTGTTAAATTTTTCAATAAGGTTACAAAGAAACTGGCTGATTGGCTAACTACTTCTGGCTTCTGTATGCCTTCTTTCTGCTTGCACAAGCCCAGATACATGATTAAATGACTGATAAAAAGTAGGTTTTGCCTTTAAAAACCTCCTGCCACTCCAACTCAGTGCTGTCTTCTCCAGACTTGTTCTCTAAAAAGGCAGCTGCCAGATGGCTAATAAAAACTCCTAGTTTGACCTCAAAAGTCTCAATGTGTTTTTTATCTGTGCACCCCACAACAAGGAAAGTTCTAATCAATCAAAAACACATTAGCCATTGGACTGGTGCTATGACATAGTGGGTAAAGCAACAGTGCCAGCATCCCATAAGGGCACTGGTTCAAGTCCTGGTTGTTCCCCTTCCATCCAGCTCTCTGCTATGGCTTGGAAAAGCAGTAGAAGATGGCCCAAGTCCTTGGGCCCCTGAACTTGTGTGGGAGACCTGAAATAAGCTCCCGGGCCTGGCTTTGGGTTGGCCTATCTCTGGCCTTTGCATACATTTGGGGAGAGAGCCAGTGAATGGAAGATATCTCTCTGTCTCTCTTTATTTCTCTCTTCTCTCTATTTTTCTCTTTCTGCCTCTGTCTCTCTGGAACTCTACTTTTCAAATAAATAAATCTTAAAAACATGCAGCAGCCCTTCTTAATTTATTGTATGAGGTCAACAGAGCCTTGATACCAAATTTTGATGAGCAAACAATTATAAGCCACTTTGTATTGTATACATGTTTTATTTTTATTTATTTTTAGAGATAGAGTTATACACAGAGAAAGGGAGAGGCAGAAAAAAATGGTCTTCCATCTGTGAGTTCATTCAGAAATGGTTACAACAGCTGGAGGTGAGCCAATTTGTAGCCAGGAGCTTCTTCCTGGTTTCCTATGTGGGTGCAGATGCCCAAGTATCTGAGCCAATCTTCTCTGTTTCCCAGACCAGAGCAGACAGCTGGATTGGAAGTGGAGCAATCAAGACATAAATTGGCACTGATCCAGGATGCCAGTGCTGCAGGTGGACTCTTAACATACTATACCATAGTGTTGGGCCCAACATTGATTTTTAGAATTCAAAACATTAGGAAACTAAATTCCATGATACAAAGGTTAATTTTAATATTTATTTATTTATTTTGAAAGTAAGAGGAACAGAGAGGTAAGAAGAGACATAAAGGTATCTTTCATCCATTGGTTCTCTCCCTACACAACCACAACAACCAGGGCTGGAGCAAGCTGATGCTCAGAGCCAGAAGCTTCATCCGGATCTTCCACTCATGTGGCAGTGTCCCAAGAACTTGGGCCATCTTCCACCACTCTTCCCAGGCCAGTAGCCCAGAGCTGCATTGCAAGTAGAGCAGCTGGGGTAGGAACTGGTGCCCATATGGGATGCCGGCATCATAGGCACTGGCTTTACCAAGTATGCCATAATGACGACTACACAAAGGTTACTTAGTAACAATCAACATGGATATATTAGAAGATGGGTTTAAATATTAACCAACAAAATATTTTACAATTTGTAATTAACCAGTATAAATCATGATATTAATAAAAGAACAAAATCATACAGCCACTTCCATTAACAGAAAAACATGATAAATTGAAAAAAAAGTCTTTAGTAACTAGAATAGGACAGGGATCCCTAATGTTGTAAAATAACTTTGAAGAAAACCTAACCTAATATTTTATTTTAAATATTTAAAAAATCCTCTCTAAAGCCAAGAATATTACATGACTACCCATTATCATTATTCTATATTACAATACAGAGCCCTTAACAAAGAAAATATATGGTAAGAAAGTAAAAACAATGATAGTTAAATTAAAATCATGTGGATATGTCATGACAGTATATGTAGCAAATCTAAAATAATAAGCTAACAGCCGGCACAGTAGTGCAGTAGGTTAATTCTCCACCTGCAGTGCCAGCATCCTGTATGTGTGCCTGTTCGAGTCTCAGCTGCTCCTCTTAAGATCCAGCTCTCTTCTGTGGCCTGGGGATAAAGTAGAAGATGGCCCAAGTCCTTGGCCCCCTGCACCCGCATGGGAGACCAGGAAGAGGCACCTGGCTCCTGGCTTCAGATCGGCACAGCTCTGGTCATTGAGGCCATCTGGGGAGTGAACCAAAGGACGGAAGACCTCTCTCTGTCTCTCCCTCTCACTATCTGTAACTCTACCTCTCAAATAAATAAATAAAATATTTTAAAAATAAAATAATAAGCTAAAATATTTTAAGGAAGTTTAGCAGGTACCATGGATACAAATTAATAAAAACTCAATTTTATTTCTATATGCCTACAATACAAATTTTATGATTATATTGCCAAATAATGAAGAGAGATTTAGTGGTGTAGTTATGATACCCATACACTATATCCAAGTGTATGGATTCAGATTCCAGCTCCTTTTCTAATTCCAGGTGCCTGCTAACATGTGCCTTGGGAGGCAGTGTTGATGGATCAAGTATATGGGTCCCTATCACCAATGTGAGAGACCCAAAATGAGTTACAGTCTTCTGAGGTTAGCCTGTTGCAGGCAGTTTAGGAGTGAATCAACAGATAGAAGATCTGTCTCTGTCTTTCAGATATTTGAAATAATAAATATTTAAAAATTCCTTTTAAAGTAGTACTAAATAGGCCGGCGCCGTGGCTCACTAGGCTACTCCTCTGCCTGAAGCGCCAGCACCCCGGGTTCTAGTCCCAGTTGGGGTGTCGGGTACTAGTACCAGTTGCTCCTCTTCCAGTCCAGCTCTCTGCTGTGGCCCAGAAGGGCAGTGGAGGATGGTCCAGGTTCTTGGGTCCCTGTACCCTTTGGGGAGACTGGGAGGAAGCACCCGGCTCCTGGATTTGGATCAGCACACCAGCCATAGTAGCCATTTGGGGAGTCGACCAATGGAAGGAAGACCTTTCTCTCTGTCTCTCTCTATCACTGTCTATAATTCTACCTGTCAAATAATAAAAAAATAAATAAATAAATAAAAATTTTAAAAAGTAGTACTAAATATGATAGCTAATGAAATCTTACAATATTTCTACAACATTCTCCTGCAAGCATATTTAATAATTGAGAGAAAATAATGAATATAATAAATGGAAGAATATTAGCAATATGTCAGTAAAGCCCATGTTATACATTCAATAAAATGCAATTAAAACATTGTAGTTAAAACCAAGATTTTCTACAGATTCAATATAGTGCCAATTAAAATCAGAAAAGGAATTTTGGGAAAAAATGACAAGTTATTTCTACAGTACAAAGGTACAAAATACCTATGATAACCAGGAAGCAGAAGAAGAAAACTAGTGACCTTACACAAGTGCAAGTGATTTCAGATTGAAAGTTGCTGTAGTTAACAGAGAATGCAGTTGGTACTAAAATAGACACATGGACCTAAGGAATACAGTAGCTGAGAAGCAGAGAAAATGTATATGGTCACTTCCTTTGTAACACAGATGTCACTTACAGTACATAGTGAAATAATGGTAGTCTTTTTATTAAATAATGATGTATATATGGAAAATTCAACTAGATGTAAAAATGGGAAAATCAATACTGACTCCTATGTTATACAATATTCAAAAAGCTATTTAAGGAGGCTGGCACCGTGGCTCAATAGGCTAATCTCCACCTGTGGCACCGGCACAACGGGTTCTAGTCCCGGTCGGTGTGCCGGATTCTGTCCCAGTTGTCCCTCTTCCAGGCCAGCTCTCTGCTGTGGCCCAGGAGTGCAGTGGAGGATGGCCCAAGTGCTTGGGCCCTGCACCTGCATGGGAGACCAGGAGAAGCACCTGGCTCCTGCCTTTGTATCAGCACAGCACACGGGCCACGGCGGCCAATGGAGGGTGAACCAACGGTAAAGGAAGACCTTTCTCTCTCTCTCTCACTGTCCACTCTGCCTGTCCAAAAAAAAAAAAAAACCCTATTTAAGGGATCGAATATCTAACTGTGTAAATTAAAACAAGAAAGGTTCTAAACCTACAGCAGGCAGTAACCAAATGTATCTATCTAAATTTAAGCTTAAATTAATTAAAATTATCAGTGTTTGAAATAAAATCCCTCCATTTCACTAGCCATATTTGAACATTAAATCTTATTTATGAAAATTTCCAATGTCAGAAAGTTCTATTGAACAGCAGTGTTCGAGAAAATTACTTAGTACATCTTGCACAGAGGGCTACAACTTTGTAAAAGGTTATACAGAATACTAAGTTTTTTTTAAACAGAAAGTATCAATAAACTGAATTTTATTAAAATTAGGAGTTTCTGCTAATTCAAAGACATAAGTAAGAAACAAGGAACATTTAAACTACCGAGCAATAACCTCTAGTTTATATTTTTAAGTGAAAAAATTTAAAATGGCATTAACATTTCAATTGTTGCCTATGCAAACTTCTGTATTTTTAGATTGTATGGAAAATAACACAAATATGGCAACAGAAAAATTAGACAGCAGGTGCATACAAAATAATCATGGAAATAGTAAGGATGAAGCAACTGGAATAACCCAATGCTGCTAATAGGAGAGTAAATTGGTGAAACTCATTTGGGAAACTGTTGACAATATCTGTTAAAGCTGAATATCATATCTTATGATTAAGCAATTCCTAAAGCGCCAATATATGTGCACCAATATAATTAATTAGAAAATATTTATGGCCAGTACATTGTAACACACCTGAAGCAGAATTTCTGCAAATGCATTGCAAACTCTGCATAAGAATATCCCTGCAGGAACATAGAACTGAAGAGCTCCCCACAGTCAGAAGAATCCATCTTTGGAGGAGCCTGCTTCAGACCTGAGCCATGGTAGCTGACTCCTGTGACCTGGCACAACTCTTATTGACTACTCCCCACTTTGTGAAGGTGGTTGTGCATTGACTACAGCAGCTGGGATGTTACAAATTGTCACTGAGTTTTTAAACTACAATCAAGTGTGCTGGGCCTCCATATGTAACCATGCTAGATCTTCATATAACAGAAGTATCCAGACAATTGCACAGGGCACTCTGGAGTGGCTCAGGGTCCCTTGCTCTGTGAAGCGGAAGCAAGAGGACTCAGAAGCCATGAAATTGTCAGTGTGTGGGAATGGGTGTCCAGAGATGGAGGAGGTGAAGCTAGCAGAATCTGTCAAGTTCCTTCTGCAGCTATTTTTAAAGAAGTTCTTATGAGTAAAATTAGTCCTGTCAAATGTATTTTGTGCATTTATTGAGGTAATCATGTGTGTTGCTCTTTACTATGTTAATGTTTATGTTAATTGATTTACAGATGGTGAGTAATTGTTGCGTTTCTGAAAATCTGATTTGAGCATGTTTTTTAACGTGCTGTTGAATTTGTTCAGCCTTTGTAAAAAATGTTCCATCTGTGTCAGTGAAGCTGGCCTGCAGCTTTCTTCTCTTAGTAATGCCTGCACAGCTAGTGTGGGCTTAACTTACTACCTGGAAATGTCAGCCCTGTCACTTGGCCTTTGAATCAGAATAGCTGATCTCAAAAAGTGAATGTGTAATTACATTCTACTCTGGCTCTTTCAGAAAAATTACAGGATTGTTATAATTTCTTATTTACATATTTTATAGAATCCAGTACAGAGTGTACAGGTTCTAGATTTACTTTAGTCTTATTGTTTGTTTAGTCTCTTACAAGGGTGGTGTTCTGTTCATGTTCTCTATTTCATTCTGACTCAGCTTTGTTAGGCTGCATGTTCCTAGAGGTACACCCATTCCCTCTAGATTATCAATTTTGTTGGTTTATATTCATTTATGATATTCTCTTATGATCTTTTGTATCCCTGTAGCATCAGTTGTAATGTCTTCCTTTTCACTATGATTTTTTTTTTCATTTTTCACACATTTTTCACTGTTACTCTGGATAAGAATTCATTAATTTTCCTTATGTTTTTGAAAGAAAGAAACTTTGGAGCAGGTATTGTGTTTAGCAATTAGGATGCCTTTATGATACCTTGATCCCATATTAGAGTGTTTAAAAATTTAGTCCTGGTTGTATTCCTGAGTCTAGCTTCCTAATAATTGTACCCTGTGAAACATCAGGGGACAAATTAATTATTTGGGTCCTTACCACCCACATGGAAGGCCTGGATGAGTTCCTCACACCAGATTTTGTCCTGGGTCAGCTCTGGTTTTTATGGATATTTAGGGAATAAACCAAACTTGGATGATATCTCTGATATCAAACCCTGGTACTCAGATATGGGTTGAAGGCATCATAATTATTGTCTTAACTGCTAAGCTAACCAACTGCTCCCCTTTGATTTCTTAATGAAAACAAGAGCATTATGGATAATCTTTTGCAATAAATTTTCTGTATTTAGCAATAAATCCTGAAAATCACCTTATATGTCAGTTATTGTCCTTATTTTTATAGAACTTTTTTGAAAAGTATAGACAGCGATAGATTATATATATAATATATGTTATAGATTATATGTTATAGATTATGTTATAGATTGTAATATATAATATTATAATATATTATATTATAAATAAATTATATATTGTACACGTTATATATTGTTATATATAATATTGTGTGTATATACATATACATACACACACACACACACACACATATAGCCACAACAACACAACCAGCTCTGTGTCAGACTAAAGTCAGGAGTCAGGAACATGATTCTGCTTTTCCATTTGAGTGGCAGGGTCCCAAATATTTAGGCCATCTTCCACTGCATTCCCAGGCACAGTGACAGGAAATTGGATCATAAGGAGAGGTGTTGGGGCTTAAATAGGGATTCCAATATTGGATATTGATGGCATACATTGTGACTTAACTCACTGCACCAAAATAAAAATACCTTTATTCTTTATGCTGCTGCACAGTACTTTACTGTATGTCCCATAGCTATTGAAACACTCTCTTATGTGGGCAGAAATATATATAAAGCATTATTACCATTTACCAAATTACCCATCCAGGTTTGTTCTGGTTTGCATTACTAGCAATATAAAAGATTGTATATATCTGTTCGCAAATTGGCCAAAAACATGTTTTGTCATACTTCTAGATTTTCTACAATCTGATAAGTAATTTATTGTTTTAACTTTTATTCATTTACTTATTAGTGAGCAGTAGGGGCATAAACTAGCACTTTGATATGGGGTATCAGAATTGCAAACAATGACTTAACCCATGGTACCAAAATATCGTCCCTAAAAATAGTTCTTAGTTAAGAACAATGTGCTGGGTTATAGGCCAGCCAACTTAAAAAGAATCAATGGAGAAAAGCTAGAAGTGTGTGATTCCAAGGCTGTGGTGTAGCAAGTAAAGCCACTGCCTGCAGTGCTGTCATCCCATGTGGGCAGCCAGTTTCAATCTCAGCTACTCCACTTCTGATCACCCTCCCTGTTGATGTGTCTGAGAATGTGGTGGAAGATGGTCCAAGTCCTTATATGCCTGCATCCATCCACATGGGAGACCCAGAATAAGCCCCTGGCTCCTGACTCCTGGCTTTTGATTGGCCCAACTCTGCCCATTGCAGCCATTTGGGGAGTGGACTGGTGGATGGAAGACCTCTCTCTCTTTCTCTCTCTCTCTCTCCCTCTGCCTCTCTGGAACTCTGCCTTTCAAATGAATAAAAAACAAATGCCTTCTTGAAGTCAGAATGAATCATTCAAAAATGATCTCTGCCTGAATTGTTTAACTATAGTTAAATTATAAATTATAATAAATTTTGTTATTAAAGTATAAAACCACATTTGTTTCCATCTCATCTCTTTACTGATGCTTTAAATACAGTTGTCTAAAATATCATGTATTTAATTGCATTGTTCGACCAGAACAGAAATGTGATCTATTCAACAATAACAGTCTTAGGAAGGAGGGCAGGAGTAAAGCTTTATTTGACTAGGAAAAGGACATCAGGTGGTAACTTGAATCTAATGAATACATATAGAAGACAAAAATCATGAGTAATAAGTCTAATGTAACAAACTCTAAACATAATTGTTCTTATTATGTTTAATATACACATAATGCACAAATAGACTTAACAATGTATTTTGGGGTTAGTAATATGAATAGAACTATTAAGAATATAGCAAGAATAGTGTCAACATGGTGAAGAAGAAGTAAAACTTCATAGGAGAAAGATTTCCATATGTAAGTATAATTAAGTTTCTATAAAATAAAGAAGATCAGAGAGAAGGGAACATTTTCCTTTTTTTTTCAGATTTATCTATTTAGTTAGTTATTTGAAAGACTGAGTTACAGACAGAGGCAGTAAGAGAGAGAGAGAGAGAGAGAGAGGCCTTCCATTTGCTGGACACAATGGCCAGAGTTAAGCCAATATGAAGACAGAAGCCAGGAGCTTCTTCCAGGTCATCCATGTGGGTGCAGGGGCCCAAAAACTTGTATCATCTTTCACGGCTTTCCCTGTCTCATTAGCAAGGAGCTTGTTTAGAGGTGGGGCAGCTGGGACTTGAACCTGTGCCCATATGGGATGCTGACACAGTAGACAGTGGCTTTATCCACTAAACCACAGAGCTGGCCCAAAGAAGGGAATATTTTCAAACTTTATTGGATGATGCCAACATTTCTTTAATGTCAAAATTTGACAAAAATTCATAAGTAAATTTAGATCAACATCTCTTTTGAATATAGATTAAAGAATCTTAAATACAGCTAGCAAATGAAACCTAGCAATATACAATGAGAATTGTACATTACACGGGATTTACATTCAGGTCATGATTTAAAATCTGAAAATGGAATACACCATATAGATATAAAAATGATTTTGAAAAGATCTATGGCTATCTTAATTGATTCACAAAAGTATTTATCAAAATTTAATATCCTTCATAATAAAAAATGTTGTATTCATGACAAATAAAAAGGGGCTTCCTCAATCTGATGAGGGATACCAAAAACAAAACAAAGCAAAACAGAAACAACAACCCCCTCCCCTCAAGCCAATATTAAGTTTCCATGCTGAAACACTGAGTAGTTATCTTGTATAGTCTGAAATTTGACAAGGATATTTGCCCTCACTACCTTTATTCAACTTTATATTGAAAGTACTATCCAACACAATAGAGCAAGAAAATGAAAGACATTCAGATTGGGAAATATCTCCTAAAACTACGTGTCATAAGTTTCAGTGAGGATACAAAAATGAATTTCATCTCCATATATTAGCAATGAAATTTCTGAAATATGGAATTAAAACAGTTGGATTTAGTAGAACACCAAATGAGTTATATTAGGAATTAAAAGTACAAGAAAAATAATGAACACTGCAAGATATTTCTGAAAAAATGTTAATGAAGAACTAAATAAATAAATAATGAAGACCATGTTTATGGATTTACACACTTAACATTGTTAAGATGATATTAATCTATAGACTCAATACAGTATCTTTAAAATCTGTTAAGATTTTTTTACAGAAATTGGCAAAGTAATCCAAGAACAACCAAAACAACCTTAAAAAAATAAAGTTGATTTCAAAACAGACTACATAAATGAAGTAATCAATAGAGCATATTGCTGGCATAGGACAGACTTAAATCTGAATCCTGATCTGAACATTTTTCTTCTACTGCTTTCCCAGGCCATAGCAGGGAGCTGGATCAGAAATGGAGCAGCTGGGACCCAAACCGGGGCCCAGATGGGATGCCAGCCCTGGAGGCAGTGGCTTTACCTTCTACACTACAGTGCTGGCCCCTGATAGTCATTTTTACACAGGGTTGGCTACTGCAGCAGGATATGACCCTTGTGTTTCTACATTGATTTTTATGTATCTGGGGCGTTGTTGTTTCCATTGCTTTTAGAGAATGTATTTTGCTGGTTGAAGGCTTTTCCTGGAGATGTGTCTCTAAGTATTGATTTGGTACACTGTTTTAACTTTAGTTCTTGGTAGATTTTGTGGTATAATCTCCTTATGCCTTTATTTGCTACAGTTGATTGTTGTTATATAGTATTCTTGGTTGTTTCTGTGTCTCAGTGCTGTCACTAAGACCCATGTTACATAGATGCCACACTGTCTCATGAGGGGGGACTGGTGTGAAGAATGTCTAAGGTGTTGGTGGCAGGCCTTACTTGTGCTGTGTTGTGCCTGGCAGAGTACAGAAAGTGGGTTATAGAACCTAGCAAACTGTAGTGATAAGCTGTGTTAATCATGGTCTGGAGAGCCAACTTTCAAATCCCAGATAACAAGGAATTAAAGGCACAGAAGGCATAATCCAGGGCAACAAGGACATGCAGTGGGTAACTGAATGTGAACATGAGTTCTCTGCATAAGGCGGAGAACTCCAGTCACTACATGAGAGGCAGGGCTACAAAGTGACACCCAAAAGAGGAAGGGGCAGCATCCCAGTTTACTATCAATTGAGAGGGCTGCTGGAGGTGATACATGTGGAGTTTATTCTCAAGCCACTGACCATACCAATAGGAATAGGCTGCTTCACTGTTCAGAGTAAGCACACAATGCCATGGATGAGCACCCAGCTGTGCACACCATTCACAGCACTGACAATTCCCTATTGTACACTGAACTCTTGCCACCAGATCAGACTTCAGTGTGCAGAGAGCTATGAGGATCCATACATGAGAACCCTGATCAAATTCCTGGTTTTAGCAAGAACATGAAGTGGCCGTGGGAAGGAATCAGTGGAAGGAGATGGAGCCCAGGTCTGAGGGAGCAGGCTTCTCTACTTCCAGAGTCTCAGAGCCTGCCTTTCTTAGATATTCTGCCCCACACTGTCTGAAGCACTGCATATCGCTGTATAGGTTAGGGTGCTGGAAGCACTGTTGTTCTGTTGGTCACAGTTGGACATGTTGGGCTCAGCTGGCCTTGCTAGAATAGAGGAATGACCTTGGAGGCCATGGGAAGGGGATAGGGGAGGGCTGCTGTCTTCCAGCACAGCATGGATAATAACAGTGACTCCTCTCAAGGTGGTGCCTCAATAATACTGCCTTGCTCTGAGAGCTGGGGGAAGGGCCAATGAAAATTCCTTCTCTGAAATAAAGGAGCTGTGAGTTTTTCAGGAGGCCTTCCTTACCTAACTACGTGACTACAGTGACTGGATTTTAATCTAAGGAGGGATGCTCATGTCAGGGATTCACACAAATGAGCTCCACTTATCTTGTCCCAATCATCCTTTCCCCCTGCAACTGAGATTCCCCAGTCCCATGGCCAAGGGCTACAGACACTGCAGTTTCACTTCATTCTCTTCCTGTTCTTTGTGTTTTGCTGTGACTACTCTCAGTCCTACTGTATTTCTATAGTTTTATTACTATATTTAGGTGATCTTCCTCAGGAATTCATCTGTTCAAACAGCTGCTTTGGAGTTTCTCCACTAGATGAAGAGGTAGACATTAGTTTTCTCTATATGACCATTTTGAATCCTCCATCAGTGTTAGGATGCTGATGTGCACACCCAAGACAAAGAATTAGACACATAGGCAGAGGACTTATTCTAAAGGTCCTTTTGTCTACAATCCTACAGCTTCAGATTTAATGAGAGACCTGCATGGGCTTTTGCTATAAAATGGTCACACTGTGTAAACTCATACGTAAATAATTATAAATAAGTAAGTGTACAACTTATAGATATGCATATATTTGTATATGCTGGTGAATTTATATAAATGGAAGTACCATAAATTTATACATAAAATGTAAATATGCAGAGGAGTCCATGAAATATACAAATTTATTCAAACATATGTTTCTGAATCAGGGATATGAGGTTATTCATACTATGTAAGACACCCATAAGTACCTATATATGTACCTATATTATGTATAGGTACATATGGATAAGTACACGTCTTACTTTCAAATAAATCATATGGGTAAAAATAGCTTTTAAATCCCCAAAATAGAACTATGTAGTTAATGTGTATCTAGCTATATAAAATATCTATAAAATAGTCCGAGGAAACATGCAAAACCTGACACAGGCATATAGATTTTTTCAGACAGAAACCATCAAGTCTCTACAGGAAACTGTGATCTTCTGCAAACTGTGGGTAAAGAAACACCCAGAGATTCATTTAGCTACCCATTCCTGGTGTTCTTAACTAACAGCAAGTTCTAGGTCAGGCCCATGTAGCTTTAATGTGTTTACAGTAAGTGCAGTGGAAGTGACTGATCCATAAAAAGCAATTGCCTTTTTCTGTCTCCTTGAAGGACTTCTGGTTGGATGTAGTTATTTTCATCACCAGAGGGCCAGGTTACTCATATTACTTGGCTTACAATTAACTAGGATATGATAATCAAGCATTGGTTTCATTCCCAGTATTAGTCTTTTTAGTGCTTTTTTTCATTAATTGTCCTGTTTGTTTTTTATGAGTTTGCCATTGTGATAAATGATAACTCTATCCCTGAATACAGCTGTTTGACTGCATTCTAGAGAATTTGGTCTATCATTACTTATGAATCTATGATAAAAGAAGAAGGTTATATTTCTGCCACAATGCTTGGCCCCGGGGCCCACTTGAATTTGGGAAGCTTGACCATAAAATGGCTATCTGAATTATAAGATCATTTTACAACTGGATTTGTGCTGAAAAACTAATCATGGAAGGGAATCCTTGGGTGCGTGATTTTATGACTCTATGTCAAGATGAGGGTATATAAAAGAAATGTGAAGTTAGGGCTCACGCAAAAACAGAAAACAAAAAACTAGTTTTACTAGAATCTGTGGAGGGGGATAAGGATTTACTATTGATTCAGCTGAGTGGTTCACAAACTCCACTATCTCCATATGGGACTTGGGTAAGAGATTGGGTCATAGAGTGTCTTGTCAGCCAGGTCACAGCTGGAACTGACAACAAATGACCCCCACCCTAGTTATTCTCTACCTCAATGGCGCTCAGTAGAGGGAAACAGGACCCATAAAACAATTTCCTGAATGAAAAAAGATGCTTATCATAGATATTACATATTATTTGTTTGTGTTGTTGCTCTGTAATTTTTGTGTGTATGCTTCTATTTTTTATATTCTTGTTTTAGAGATTTGTAAATATTTTACATTTTTTTCAATAATGCATATGTCAATGCATGACACACTTACAAAATGTCATTCATGGATTTCCTGTATTCCCTATGGCAAGAGACTGCACATTCTTTAGATACAAATGACTTTATATATAAATAAATATGATTATTTGCAATACTTATTTCTATGTTTCACTGTGTCAGACCCATTCACCTATCTATGCAATATATATTGGGACCATTATTAGCTATATGTGTATGTTTTTATTTATCTAAGGAGACTTTATTTTGGGACAAGAACATACAGGTCTTAGTCTAGCATTGAGTTCTTTCTTAAATGTTATTCAGAAACATTCCAGAGCAGAGTACTCAAGGGTCCTTGACTGGCCTTAGGAGTCTGGGTGGGCATAAGTCTTTATCTTATACATGAACATTCAACATTGCAACTTAACCACTCTAACACACGGACTGAAATTCCTAGCCTGTATGTTTGAAACCATCCTTGGATACAATCTTCATCTATATACCATTAAAGGCAGCACTGGTTAGAATGCAGCTGTTCCACTTCTGACCCAGCCAAATGCTAGGGTTCCTAGGAAATCAGTGGAGGATAGTCCAAGTGTGTGGACCCCTGTACCCATGTGGGAGGCCCAGATAAAATTCCTGGTTCCTAGATTTGGCCTGGCCCAGCCCTGGTAAGTGCAGCCATTTGGAGATTGAGCCAGTGAATGCAAGATCTCTCTCATTCTTGCTCTCTCCCCCCCTTCCTCCCTCCCTCTCACTGTAACTGCAACTTTCAAATAAATAAGTAAACAAATAGCTTCTTAAAAAGAATTGCTTTTAAAAGTACAAGAACTAATAGATATGATAATTTTCCTGAGCTGATCAATCCAGAATGTATACACTCATCAAAACAACACATTTTGAATGCAGCGAGGTTGTGTTCATTGGGAGCTTGTCTTTTCTTTATTTGGTGACTGTGGCACTTCCCTGGGCAGCAGAAATGCTATGGTAGTCCTAGAAGCAGCCTGAGATTTTGGTGTTAGTTAAAAGAACATAGATAAAACCAAGAAAACTGTTTATAAGTGCACTGGTAGGAAAGCCCCCTGCAGATAACTGCAAACTATAGCTGCCAGGAAGTTTTCCCTCTACTAATAGGGTGAAGAAACCTCATTGATATGGACATGGGACTCTGGCACTTCAAGAGATAAATTGTTACAGAAATCAGCTAAGTTATTCATCTGAAAGCTGCCTTTGCCAAAGTTGGTGAGAGATTGTCCAGGATTTCTTGACTGACCTGAAATTTTATAGCACAGATTTCAGAGTTGTATGCTTCAGGAGACCAGGATGCATACCTGATGGGTTTGTTTGGAAATACTAACCTGTGTTCCATCCATACTAAGAGAGTCAGCTTATGTCAAAAAGACATTGGATTGGCTCACTAGATATGGAGAGAGAGTTTCAGTGTAGGTAGTTTTTTCATGACATTTTATAGTAAAATCTGTAAAGCATTTTAATTAATTATAACTTTTTGCAGCAGATTTTTTATAATGTGTTGTATTTGTATTGTGAAAAGTAATTCCATTTTTCACTCAGGATGAATGTGAAAAGTGTTCAGAGCTGTTGCTCAGGAGTGACAAGTTATTACTATGCATTAGGCATACATATTTCCTGCTCCACATGATGAATATTTCTGTATGTTAATGACATTGTGGGTGGCTATTAGCTGCTGGAATTGATAAATAAAGCTGTACAGTATCCTTTTCTAATAAAACTTGTTATGACTTTGATCAAGTGTTTAATAATTTGGGCTGTTAAATCTGATGATATATCACTATGACAGAATGTCTGGTTTTTCAATGTTGAAGATACTGGTCTTAAGCATTGTGAATTTATAGGTTTGTTAAATAAATAAGTAAATACAGAGTATACTCTGTGCTTTTATAATCACTATCATATAATGTGTTAACATTTTTAAATTAAATGTTTTACATTCACAAGTGTGGTGAGTCTTTTCATTAAGCTTTGTGTAACAGTCTGATTGGTTCTCTTGTGAATAGATGGTATTTGTTTTCATAGTAGCAAAATGCTCTGTGCATTCTACCTTGCCTAAGTACTCATTCTATCACATGTTAACTAACCCTCTTGCTGATAACACAAACACCAACTGGAAGATTCTTTTTATAAGAGTTACAGAATAATATATGTTATTCATACCAGCATCATGTGTTCCTAATAGTCTAAGCTAGTTATTACACCTTTTAATTATGTTGTAATTGGTTTTGTAGGTAGGTTTTTTCAACTCTAGCAAGAGGAAAAATGCAAATGGTCTTTTTCATTGTAGAGTTTATATTATAGACCTTTGTATAAACTTGTTTTGTGAGATGAGCACATATCTCCAGCTTATTGGGCCCTGCCATTAAGAAGATATCTGGTTAAGCTACATTTGATTAATGTCCAGTGAAAATAATTTTTCAAGAAGTGGAATTCCAAGTGGTTTTTTTTATTGAAGTTTCCAGCTCAATTAAATGTATTTACTAAATTTACAAATATGCTTCTTTATCTAACAAAATTACACCCTGTCTCTAACTATGTGAAACTGCTATCAGATTTTTTTTTAAAAAAGCAAAGATTTGGGTGATAAATTTGTCACAGTGCGTTAAGTCACTGCTTGAGATGTCTGAATCCCATATGGGACTCTCTGGTTTGGTTAATCTTCCTGCTAATGTGACAGGTAGGCAATGCTTGATGGTCAAAGTGTTTGCATGGTTACCCATGTGGGAGACTTGGTAGGGATTCCTAGGTCCTTATTTTAATGTGGTTTGTCTTATTTTGTGGGGATTTGAGAAATTAAATCATGGATTTAAAAATATCTGTTCCCAACATACTTATTTCTTACTATGCATTTTAAAAAAGACAGAAATCTTACAAAAAGTCAGATGCTTTCATGTCGGTTTCAGATAACAAAAAAGATAAAATCATGTAGTGCATAAAGGAGGAAAAAAATCTGAAAAACAGGTACAAAGAGTTGAAAAGTTCAAAGGTAAAGCAAAGACATACAAAATAGATGGCTATACTGGTGGCCACCTCAACAATAGACCAAGGACTTTAAAATTAAAGGTGGTACAGCAGATATATAGTGGGCACTTCATAGTAACAAAAGTTTAGATAAAATTACAAATATATATTTTGTTAACAAAAATGCCCAGCTTTTTTATGAAAAAGAAGACAAATGTCATTCTAAAACAGTATTTGGAGATGCCAATATCCTATTTTCAATAATGGACAGAAAAACAATGTGGGCCAGTACTGTGGCTCAGTGGGTTAATGCCCTGGCCTGAAGCTCCAGCATACCATATGGGCACCGGTTCTAGTCCCTTTTGCTCCTCTTCTGATACAGCTCTCTGCTATGGCCTGGGAAGGCAGTGGAAGATGGCCCAGGTCCTTGGGCTTCTGCATTGGTGTGGGAGACCTGTAAGAAGCTCCTGGCTCTTGCCTTCAGATCCGTGCAGCTCCAGCCATTGCAGCCAGTTAGGGAGTGAACCATCGGAGGGAAGACCTCTCTCTCTCTGCCTCTCCTCTCTGTGTAAATATGACTTTCAAATAAATAAATAAATCTTAAAAAAAAACTATGAAAAAGCCTGAATAGGATAATGAAGACTTGAGCATTATAAAATGACACAATTAATTGACTGATATCACACCATTCAAGAAAACAAGCATTCTACTGAAATGTGCACACAACATTTTCCACAGAAAACCATATGCTAGGTCACAAATAGCATATATCTTATTGACTGAAATAATTTTCTCTGATCACAATTCAGTGTAGACATTTGACCTATGGTTAAGGAAATGCTTAGTATGCCCAAATAGAAACCAGAGAGCCAAGTGAGGAACAGGTGACAGGTGACAGGTGACCAATATAAAGTAAGGGTTTCAAGCCTTCAGCCATGTTGGATAATTCTGGTCAGCAAAACCCTGGTAGCTGAATGGCAGTTGTGGGCTTAGGTAGTGTAGTGTAGTATATTTATTTCTTAAATAAATATAAATTTCTAAAGTACAGCTTTTGGATTACAGTGGCTTTCCCCTCCCATAACTTCCGTTCCACCTGCAAACCTCCCAACTCCCGCTCCCTCTCCCATCCTCTTGTTTATGGTGTCAGTAATCACGCTAGGCTGTGGAAGCCTTTTGATTTCGCCACTCTGATCTTATTTAGACAAGCTCATAGTCAAAGTGGAAGTTCTCTCCTCCCTTCAGAGAAAGGTACCTCCTTCTTTGATGGCCCCGTTCTTTCCACTGGGATCTCACTCGCAGAGATCTGTCATTTAGGTCTTCTTTTTTTTTTTTTGACAGAGTGTCTTGGCTTTCCATGCCTGAAATACTCTCATGGGCTTTTCAGCCTGATTCGAATGCCTTAAGAGCTGATTCTGAGGCCAGAGTGTTGTTTATTATGTCTGCCATTCTATGAGTCTGCTGTGTATACCACTTCCCATGTTGGATCTTTCTTTCCTTTTTAATTCTATCAGCTGGTATTAACATACATTAGTCTTGTTTATGTGAACCCTTTGACTCTTAATCCTATCATTATGGTCAACTATGAACTGAAACTGATCACTTTGACTAGTGAGATAGCATTAGTACATGCCAATACATGGGATTGTATTGGAATCCCCTGGCACGTTTCTAACTCTACCATTAGGGGCATGTCCAATTGAGCATTGACAAACTGTACATATCCTCACTCTCTTATTCCCACTTTTGTATTTAACAGGGATCTTCAGTTAAAATAAACACCTAAGGATAATTTTGTGTCAATTAAAGAGTTCAACCAATAGTATTAAGTAGAACAAAAAAATATTAAAAGGGATAAAGTATTAAGTTGTTCCTCGACAGTCAGGACAAGGGCTGATAAAGCCATTGTTTCTCATAGTGTCCATTTCACTCCAATAGGTTTTCTTTTTGGTGCTCAGTTAGTTGTTACCAATCAGGGAGGAAATATATTTGTCCCTATGGGACTGGCATATTTCACTCAACATGTTTTCCAGATTCCTCCGTTTTGTTGCAAATGACTGGATTTCATTACTTTTGCTACATAGTATTCTATAAAGTACAAATCCCATAATTTTTTTATCCAGTCTACTGTTGATGGGCATTTAGGTTGATTCCAGGTCATAGCTATTGTGAATTGAGCTGCAATAAACATTAAGGTGCACATGGCTTTTTTGATTGCCAATTTAATTTCCTTTGGGTAAATTCCAAGGAGTGAGATGGCTGGGTTGTATGGTAGGGTTATATTCAGGTTTCTGTGGACTCTCCAGACTAACTTCCATAGTAGCTTTACAGTTTGCATTCCCAGCAACATGGGTTAGTGTCCCTTTTTCCTACATCCTTGCCAGCATCTGTAGTTAGTAGATTTCTGAATGTGAGCCATTCTAACTGGGGTGAGGTGAAACCTCATTGTGGTTTTGATTTACATTTCCCTGATTGCTAATGATCCTGAACATTTTTTCATGTGCCTGTTGGCCATTTGGATTTCCTCTTTTAAAAAATGTCTATTGAGGTCCTTGGCCCTTCTCTTCAGTGGGTTGTTTGCATTCTATTGAATGGGGAAAAGTTGGAAGCATTTCCACTGAGATCTGGTACCAGACAGAGATGCCCACTCTCACCATTATTATTCGAAATGTAATACCCCTTAAGCAGGCGTCCCACAAATTGACCGGACCCCAGAAGCACGGACTCCACTCCAATCGATGCAAAAGCAGAGGAAAGTTTATTTCATTTGCAAATGGGCCGTCTCAGCAGCACCCTCTAGTGTAGTGCAGAGAGAGCGGCCCCGAACATCAGCTTTACAGGGTTTTTAAAGCTTAAAACCACAACATTAGCATATCAAGTCGTGTTACAATTTCATTGGATATGTTAATGGTTACTGGGTAAGGGGCTAGGGAAGGGGGTAGTTCGGGCAATTTCTTAAGCAAGCAGGGCGGGGGGATACAGAAGCAGAAAAAAAGCGTGGTTACAGGGTTTCAATAAGACAATGGGGTGGGGGCATGCAGAAAATACCTTGCATACTTTTGCCATCTGCCGGGACCCACAGATAAGGGGCGGTTGGGTGCTTCCCATGCCTTTATCTGGTGCCGTTATCTCAAACTGCAGCTGCCTGCCCTTGACTCATGGTTTCGGCCCAATTTCCAGGAACTGTTTTACTAGAGATCCCTAAGATGGCGTGACCATTGTCAGGGTTGTTCACTTCCTAGTTTTTTAGCAGGTAAATTTTTAGAAGTCCTTCAAATACAGCACTGGAAGTTTCAGCCAGAGCCATTAGGCAAGAAACGTATTTAAAAGGATACAAATATGGAAGGAAGTAGTCAAATAATCCCTCTTTGCAGATGATATGATTCTTTTTTTATTAAACTTTTATTTAATGAATAAAAATTTCCAAAGTACAGCTTATAGAGTACAATGGCTTCCCCCCCACCATAACTTCCCTCCCAACCGCAACCCTCCCCTTTCCCGCTCCCTCTCCCCTTTCATTCACATCAAGATTCATTTTAATTCTCTTTATATACAGAAGATCAGTTTAGTATATATTAAGTATATTAAGTAAAGATTTCAACAGTTTGCCCCCATATAGCAACACAAAGTGAAAAAAAAATACTGTTGGAGTACTAGTTATAGCATTAAATAAGAGTGTACAGCACATTAAAGACAGAGATCCTACATAATATTTTTTTAAAATTAATTAATTTTCTATGCCATTTCCAATTTAACACCAGTTTTTTTTATTTCCAATTATCTTTATATACAGAAGATCGATTCAGTATATAATTAGTAAAGATTTCATCAGTTTGCATCCACACAGTAACACAAAGTGTGAAAATACTGTTTCAGTATTAGTTATAGCATCATTGCACATTAAACAACACATTAAGGACAGATCCCACATGAGATGTAAGTCCACAGTGACTCATGTTGTTGACTTAACAATTTGACACTCTTGTTTATGGCATCAGTAATCTCCCTAGGCTCTAGTCATGAGTTGCCAAGGCTATGGAAGCCTTTAGAGTTCGCCGACTTTGATCTTATTCCGATAGGGTCATAGTCAAAGTGGAAGTTCTCTCCTCCCTTCAGAGAAAGGTACCTCCTTCTTTGATGGCCCCGTTCTTTCCACTGGGATCTCACTCGCAGAGATCTTTCATTTAGGTCTTCTTTTTTTTCTTTTCCATGGTGTCTTGGCTTTCCATGCCTACAATACTCTCATGATCTCTTCAGCCAGGCTGAAGATGATATGATTTTTTATAAGGGATACAAAGAACTCTAAGAGACTGTTGGAACTCATAGAAGAGTTTGGAAAAGTAGCAGGATATAAAATCAATGCACAAAAATCAATAGCATTTGTATACACAGGCCATGCCATGGCTGAGAAAGAACTTCTAAGATGATCAATCCCATTCACAATAGCCACAAAAACAATCAAATACCTTGGAATAAACTTAACCAAGGATGTCAAAGATCTCTATGATGAGAATTACAAAATCTTAAAGAATGAAATAGAAGAGGAAACCAAAAAAATGAAAAATCTTCGATGCTCATGGATTGGAAGAATCAATATCATCAAAATGCCCATTCTTCAAAAGCAATGTATAGATTCAATGAGACACCAATCAAAATATCAAAGACATTCTTCTCAGATCTAGAAAAAAATGATGCTGAAATTCATATGGAGGCACGGGAGACCTCAAATAGCTAAAGCAATCTTGTTCAACAAAAAATAAGCTGGAGGCATCACAATACCAGATTTCAGGACATACTACAGGGCAGTTGAATCAAAACATCATGGTACTGATACAGAAACAGATGGATACTGCAATAGACCTAAATAGAAACACCAGAAATCAATCCAAACATCTACAGCCAACTTATATTTGCTCAAGGATCTGAAACCAATTCCTGGAGCAAGGACATTCTATTCAACAATGGTGCTGAGAAAACTGGATTTCCACATGCAGAAGCATGAAGGAAGGCCCCCACTTTACACCTTACACAAAAATCCACTCAACATGAATTAAAGATCTAAATCTATGACCTGACACCATCAAATTTTTAGAGAACATTGGAGAAACCCTGCAAGATATAGGCACAGGCAGAGACTTCTTGGAAAAGACCCTGGAGGCACAGATAGTCAAAGCCAAAATTGACAATTGGGGTTGC
Organism: Lepus europaeus; assembly: GCF_033115175.1. Lineage (NCBI taxonomy): Eukaryota > Metazoa > Chordata > Mammalia > Lagomorpha > Leporidae > Lepus > Lepus europaeus. The sequence goes on from NW_026909276.1 coordinate 1,918,364, forward strand.
ATCAAATTGAGAAGTTTCTGTACTACAAAAGAAACAGTCAGGAAAGTGAAGAGGCAACCAACAGAATGGGAAAAATATTTGTAAACTATGCAACAGATAAAAGATTAATAACTAGAATCTACAAAGAGATCAAGAAACTCCATAACAACAAAACAAACAACCCACTTAAGAGATGGGGCAATGTCAATAGACATTTTCAAAAGAGGAAATCCAAATGGCCAAAAGACAAACAAAAAAATGTTCAGAACACTTAGTTTTTAAGGGAGTTCAAGGGAGGAATGTCAGTCTTCTGTAACTTTAAGCTGTGTCAGTTTTTGGTCTCTGCCTAGGCCTGGAATTAAAATTTCTTGTTAATTCATTGGCAAATTTCATTTGAGGAGCTAGAGGTTAGCTTCTAGTCATTGACAATGGATAGAATTCCCACATTACCATTGTTACCGGAGAAATTGCAGGGCTCTTGTCTTCGCGCAAGAAAGAATTCAGGCGTGAGACAGAGAGTAGTGGGAGGTAAAAGTAGCAAAGTTTATTAGGGTAGGGACATCCATAAAAATGGATGGGCACCTCTCCAGACAGGACCTGAGAGAGAGTGCCCAGTCTACATTTAGGCTGGGGTTTTTAAAGAAGTAGGTCTTTGTCTTCACATGCTTCCACCTGGAAAGAAAGACTTAATGGATGTAAATGTTAAGAAGCTTCTTCCTGTGGAAGGTCTGAAACAAAGGACTTTATGGATGCAAATGTTATCAGACCTGAGGAAGGGAGCAGGGTGTTTGAGATGCAGATACTGGGCTGCACCTGGGAGATTGTGGAAGATTTATCAGGCAGGAAGCAGGAGGGGTGAGGGCCTCCACCTGGCAGGTTATCAGGTAGAAGGGGGCAGGGCAGGCAGGATGCGAAATCTGGGCTTCCCCTGAAACATTGTTAGGATGACTTTGAGATGCAGATGCATATAGATGTCTTCTCTTTAGGCCTGTCACACACACATAAGCTCATAACTGACTTCCTACCTAACACCATCATTCTACATTAAAATGTTGAATTCTGGAAGAAGTAGATTTCACCATTAGAGAAAAGTGCAATTGGGCAAAAATAGATCAAGGGTAAGAGCACTGTAAGAGAAGGCAGATCATTATCACAAATTCCCACATGGTGGAGGTGATGGGTGCTCCCTTATGAAGATTGTGGAACTATCTGGTTTGATCATAAATCCTTCTGATATGTGTTTGTGTGATCTCACTGCTTTATTGCTAGTGCAGCAGGTTTTATTAGTCACTGTATATATTTGGCTTTGTCATAGGTAACTACATACCAGCAGGTATTCTAGAGTTAATCAGTTGTAAATTACCCTTTTAGCAAGTGAATATAAAGAACCATGAAACTGCTGTAGGTGTTGGAAATGCCTGAGTTAAGTAATTCAAAGCAATGGGTAAGTTTTTAAGAGCAACTTCCTGTTAAATATTAAGATTTTTTTCACATTATGATAGAAAGGTTTTTCCTGTCAATAGATATTTCCCAAGAAAAGTAGAAGTAGGAAAAGAATATCAGCTGGAATGTGCAGCAACCTAGTCTCTATTAAGGGAGAAGTGTACATCAAAAACAAGAACTATTTTTATCTTTCAGCCTTTTAAAGATATATTTGAGTTGCTCAATTGACTCACAAAGTAGGCAGAATTATTCTATGGCTGAGTCTGAAAACTAGGGTGCATAGAGTTATAATTCTTTATAGGTGTGTAAAAGCAGAAGATCCCTGTAATTTAGCTGCACTGAGATGGAAAAAAAAAAACCCACACCCAATCAGTTCCTTTTCATTCAGGCTGCAATTGTTCCAAGGAAAATCTTTCATTCCAAATTTTTTAAAGATTTATTTTTATTTATTTGAAAGGCAGAGTTGCAGAGAGAGGTAGAGACTGAGCGAGAAAGAAATCCTCCATCCACTGGTTCACTCCCCAAGTGACCACAAAAGCCAGAGCTGAGCTGATCCCAAGCCAGGATAGTTCTCACAATACTTAGAAAGTCTCACTGGAAATCAATGTTTTCATCTACATCATGACTTTAAGCCACATTGTGTGCACTTTTATAATGTGATTTATGGTGGCAGGTACTTGTTCTTGTGGTACCTGCTCACTCTGAATAATCTGCAGAAAAAAGACAACAATAAATGGCTCCTCATTCACTTCTATGAGACAAAATGTTAAAAAGGATGCTAATACAGATTTAAATGAGGTTCACTGGCTCTCAAACTCCTGTGTGCATTGCCAAGAATTGTGATTGGGAGAAATTTACCTGCTAAAAAACTAGGAAGTTTCAAGAAAGGTCAGTTAGTTTCTGGGAAACTGCAACTTAGCAGATAACAGGGAATAGCAGTTTGGAAACCCCCCTTGTGCAATGGTTAAGATAAGTAAACCTGATGTGTACTGAGATAAGCAGGAATGCTGTATACTAAACAAAAACCCCCTTCCCCTTTGTATTCACTTGCTTAAGATAACTTTGTGGTTTTTGCCTTTAAATACTGCCTGTAACCCTTGTCCAGGACCCTCACTCTCTCTCAGGAGGGAGGGGTCCGTTTTACGCAAAACGTAAATAAAGCCGCCTCTTGCATTTGCATCGTCTGGTCTGAGGATTTTTGAGTCTGGGGTCCCGATCTAAAGGACCCAGCGGGGATTAGGGTCTTTCAGTTCACTGGCTCTCAAACTCCTGTGTGCATTGCCAAGAATTATGATTGGGAGAACTAGGTAACAAAAGAACCAGTTCACTAAGGGAAAACAAGTAGAATGCCAAGCTACATAGATCAGTCTTTGCGAAATGCAGCTCACTATTTAACTCTCTCTTTTTTTTTTTTTTTTTTGGACAGGCAGAGTGGATAGTGAGAGAGAGACAGAGAGAAAGGTCTTCCTTTTTGCCATTGGTTCACCCTCCAATGGCCGCTGCGGCCGGCGCATCACACTGATCCAAAGCCAGGAGCCAGGTGCTTCTCCTTGTCTCCCATGCGGGTGCAGGGCCCAAGCACTTGGGCCATCCTCCACTGCCTTCCAGGGCCATAGCAGAGAGCTGGCCTGGAAGAGGGGCAACCGGGATAGAATCCAGCGCCCCGACCAGGATTAGAACCCGGTGTGCCGGCGCCACAAGGTGGAGGATTAGCCTGTTAAGCCACGGCGCCGGCCTCACTATTTAACTCTTTGTGGATTCTTTTCAATAGTAAACTGGAATGTGAGTTTGAAGTCTTTTCTAAATTAATACCTGAACCTGAAAGGCATGTTAAGAATGTGAGGATGTCCTTAATATCAGAATAATGAAAACTTTGGGGGGTATCCAAATTTTACAAAGCAAAAGAAAATAAGAAGCTGGCGCCATGGCTCACTAGGCTAATCCTCTATCTGTGGAGCCAGCACCCCAGGTTCTTTTCCTATTTCAGTCCCAGATGGGGTGCCAGATTCTGTCCCAGTTGCTCCTCTTCCAGTCCAGCTCTCTGCTGTGGTCCAGAAAAACAGTGGAAGATGGCCCAAGTCCTTGGGCCCTGCACCCACGTGGGAGACCAGAAGGAAGCACCTGGCTCCTGCCTTTGGATTGGTGCAGCACACCAGCTACAGTGCGCTGGCTGTAGCAGCCATTTGGGGGTGAACCAACAGAAAAACAAGACCCTTCTCTTTTTCTCTCTCTCTCTCTCTCACTGTCTAACTCTGCCTGTCCAAAAAAAAAAAAAAAGAAAGAAAGAAAAGAAAGCAAGAAAGTCCTTATAACAAGGATTACAATTTTCAAAATTTACAAAAAGTTCCAATCAAAAAACTCATAAACATCTGGATAAAAATAGACACTGAGAATTGTAAATGTGATGGTACTAATATTTTTCTCTCAAATTATCATACTTTTTAAAGTCATTTGCCATATGACCAAAGATAGTAAAAAATGAATTGGGTGGTAGAAATAAAATACATTACAAGTATATAAGAGAAATTGAAAAAAGTAACTGGAATTATAGTATTATAATATTACTCCCTCATGAAGAGTCATAATATTTTTGAAGGTAGATCAAAAATCAAAGTGACCACTGAGAACCATAAAACAATTATTACAAAGCTAAAATTTGCCAACAAAGAAGCCTACAGGCTTGAAAATGTAAACACTCAGTGGAATCTAACAGTATCCACAAATTCTACAACACATGGTTTGCAATATTTAGAACAATTACTCACAGAAAATAGCAAAATTTGCCTCATACTCCAGGGGGAAAATCATTAAAAAGACAATTAAATTAAGACAGATATTACACATAGAAAACAAGGCAGCTGAATGATTTCCAACTCTCTTCCAGTACGTAAAAATAACATGAGTTAGCTGAGAGTGATAGATAAGAACTAAAACAAACAAACAAACAAACAACAAAAAAACCCGACAATTTTAAAATACAGTTACTAGAGTGAAAACTTACTTGTAGGCTAATCAACATATTTCACGTCCAAAAAAAAAAAAGGAAAACAATATATAACACAAAATGAAATATGGCTAATATATCACCAAATAGCATGTGTTGGGAATTTAATAACCAAAGTAGCAGTTTCTATTTTTAGGGATGGATTGGCACCAATGTTAAAAGGCCTGAGACTGTGTGTTTCATCTCTTATTTTATCTCTCTGATGTGATTTGCCATATTATGATTCAGGATGATTGTTGAAACCATGTCTGCCTGATGCCACAACTCACTAGGCTAATCCTCCGCCTGTGGTGCTGGCACTCCAGGTTCCAGTCTGGTTGGGGCACCGGTTCTGTCCTGGTTGCTCCTCTTCCAGTCCAGCTCTCTGCTGTGGCCAGGGAAGGCAGTGGAGGATGGCCCAAGTCCTTGGGACCCTGCACTCTCGTAGGAGACCAAGAGGAAGCACCTGGCTCCTGGCTTCGGATTGGCGCAGCCCGCTGGGGGTTTGAGGGGTGAGACAATGGAAAAGGAAAACCTTTTTCTCTTTCTCTCTCTCTCTCTCTCTCTCACTAACTCTGCCTGTTTAAAAAAAAAAAGGAAAAAAGAAAACATGTCAAAAGTTACAAGACATAAATTTAGAGATTCAAAATTCTCAATAAACCTCCAATCAGCATATCAGCATACATAACTAGAAAACTACTCTAGGCAAATGACAACAAATTGAAGGGATCCAAATGCAAAAAAAAAAAAGCAATTAAATCGTTAAAGGCCCAATAGCTAATGACATACGAGGTCAAAACCATATACATTTGGCAGCTGGCTTGTCCACAGAAACAATGGGAATACATAAATGTAGTGAAAGAAAGTATCCTTCCATGCCTGATTCTATGTCTAGTGGGTACTATTATAAAATATTACATGAACAGGTGCAGGGATCTTGAGTACAATGGATCAAGCTATTACTTGGTATGCTCACATCCATTGTCAAGATACTTGCCCGTGCATAAATTTTACTTTCGTATCAATGCTGTCTTCAAAAGGCCATATATCATGGCTCAAGTACCTGGGTCCTAGATTGGAGATCTAGACTGGAGTCCAGTCTCCTGGATTTACCCTGTTCTTGCTCCATCAGTTACAAGTATGTGTGGAATGAACCAGCATTTAAAAGATTCTTTGTTATGTAGTATTTCAAATAAATATTAATATATGATTCAGGTAAAAGACATTTCAGAACAATAAAATAACTTCATAATCATTGCAGACTTACGCTATAGGATGATCAAATAACTCCTCTAGTCTGAAAGAAAATGATGCAAGATTAATATTTAGAATTGCATGGTGGGGAACCTCTTTTATGTGAGGGCCATTTGGATTTATAACATTTGCAGGGCATAAAATTGTATCAAATTAAAAATTAACCTGATATAGATTTACTGCATTAAATTTTTTTGGCAAGTCCAGACAAATGACTGTCAGATGTCCTCCACTCCTCATTTACAGGAAATGATTGTGATCATTAAAAAGGGTAATCATATGTGTAGGATAATATAAAGAACTTCAAGCATTCTTATTCTATTATTTTATTCAGGTATATGAATATTTGAAGCAAGATTTATAACACCATGTGAAATATTCATATATTGGGTCATTATTTGATAAAAATAGTACAGTGTATAGCAGTCATAAATAGAACTATTCAATTGAAATATCCCAATAATGTATATGAAAGAGTGCCATGTGTGATATTCATATTGCAAATCCAAACATCAATAAGTAACAAATTCAAGTACATAATTATTTGTAAATCAAAGGAAACTAATGCAAAAATGCAGTGCATTTGTTTGCCAAAGATGCTATAACACAATGCCATAGATAGTGCATTTTAAACAGATACTTATTTTCTTGTAATTCTGCAGAAAGAAAGTTCAAGAACTAATTACAGGTTTAGTTTTTTCTGTGGCACTTTTTTTTCTGTTCTAGCTAAGCTTTTAGCTTTGTACTTAGGGAATTAGTTAAGATTCCTGTGTACTATACTGAAGTACCTAAATTTGATTCCCATCTCTGACTCGACACAAGCTTCCTGCATGAGCAGACACTGGTAGGAAGTGGTGATGGCTCAAGAAACCAGGGCTCAGCCACCTTTGAGGAAGTCTTGGAATGAACTACCAGCCTTTGGCTCTAGTCAGGTCCAGACCCATCAATTGTCCACATTTGGAAAGTAAACCAATTGAGGGAGACTTTCTTTATTTGTATCCCAATGAATAAATAATATAATTGGTTAATGATCATTAAAATCTTTCACAAAACAAAACTAAGGTAATAAATGAGAAACAGAGGAACAGAAAATAAGTCATCAAATTAAAGAAATTATTTCAATTATATTAATAATTAGCTCAGAATTGAATGGACTAAAATTAAGGCAGTAGTTGTCAAATTTGATTAAAGGACCAGAAGATTTCTGTATGCTTTCTGAAAGTGGCACATTTAAAAAGTAAGACAAAAACAGACTGAAAGTGAAAAGATGGGAAAAGATATCCATGCAGAGTTGGCTACACAGCCTAGATTATACATCAGATTCATATAATCAATGTTAATGAACCTAAAAACAAAGGCTCAATGGACAAGAAACAAAGTCCATAAAACTAAATGGGTACTAAAAAAGTTACAAATAGTGTAAAACAATTTATATTAATTTTATAGTAATTAATAAAACAAATTGATAATGATCAATTGTAAACATAAATGACAGTGTAGTTAACTAATGTTTGTATATCACTCTATAGAACCCAGATAGAACACACGCTAAGCCATAAATCAAGACTAAAACCATGAGGTTGGTACTTTTGCACAGTGGGTGAAACCACTATATGCATCACCAGCAACCCATACAGACACAGGCTCATGCATCAGGTGTCCACTTTGATCCAGCTCCCTGCTAATGGCCTGTGAAAAGCTGAAGAAGATGGCGCAACTGTTTCAGCCTCTGGTAGCCACATGGAGAAATGAAAAACACCTGGCTCCTAGCTTCAAATGGGCACATCCTTGGTCAGTGAAGTGATCTGGGAAGTGAACCAGTGCTTGGGAGTACTCTATCCCTCTCTCTATGTAATAAATAAATAAATCTATTTAAAGAATGTTTCAAGAGATAACATGAAAGCCACAATATTTTTTTTTGACAGGCAGAGTGGACAGTGAGAGAGAGAGACAGAGAGAAAGGTCTTCCTTTTTGCTGTTGGTTCACCCTCCAATGGCCGCCGTGGTAGGCGTGCTGTGGCCGGCGCACCGCGCTGATCCGATGGCAGGAGCCAGGTACTTCTCCTGGTCTCCCATGGGGTGCAGGGCCCAAGCACTTGGGCCATCCTCCACTGCACTCCCTGGCCACAGCAGAGAGCTGGCCTGGAAGAGGGGCAACTGGGACAGGATCGGTGCCCTGACCGGGACTAGAACCCGGTGTGCCGGAGCCGCAAGGTGGAGGATTAGCCTAGTGAGCCGCGGCGCTGGCCGCCACAATATTTTTAAAAAAGATTAAAGCCATAAAGTAATCTCTTTGACCACATGGAATTAATTTAGAAATCATTTTTAAAAGAAACAAAAATAGTTTTCAATATTTAAAAATGAGATAATTATATTCTTAAGCAATCTGTAAGAGAAGAAAATAACAAGAAAAATTATAAAATAAATTCAACAAATTGTACCATGATGGTATTTTATTTAGATAGACGTATAGTCATCAAATCTTCTCTCCTATCCGACTTTTGAGATGGGATCTAAGGCACTTTCTTTCTTTCTTTCTTTTTTTTTTTTTTTGACAGGCAGAGTGGACAGTGAGAGAAAGACAGAGAGAAAGGTCTTCCTTTTGCTGTTGGTTCACCCTCCAATGGCCGCCGCGGTAGGCGCGCTGCGGCCAGCACACCGCGCTGATCTGATGGCAGAAGCCAGGTGCTTCTCCTGGTCTCCCATGGGGTGCAGGGCCCAAGGACTTGGGCCATCCTCCACTGCACTCCCTGGCCACAGCAGAGAGCTGGCCTGGAAGAGGGGCAACTGGGACAGAATCTGGCGCCCCGACCGGGACTATAACCCAGTGTGCCAGCGCTGCAAGGCGGAGGATTAGCCTAGTGAGCCGCGGCACCGGCCATAAGGCACTTTCAATATGTGCTGGACCTAGGAACTTACCCCAGAGAACTTAGCATTGTTATGAACAATGAAAAAGTCACAGAGTCAAAGGATAGTTCAGTCACCATATACCCTAAATTTAATGTGCATTGGTTTCTAAATAAATAGCAGTTCATATTTTATGATATAAAGATATGCTTATGAATTTAAAATAACATGGGCAACAAATGTTAAGAGGAACTATAAAATTGAAAACTTTTTGTATATGAAAGACTCACAAAAAAGTGAAAAGGACACCAATTTCATAGGAAAATACTTGGAAATTGTATTGCCCAGAAGATTACTATAAGCAATATATCCAACATACGAAAATCCCGCAAATAAAAAGTAGTAAATACTGATTCTAAAATGAAAAAAGAAATAGACATTTCTACAAAGAATATATCCAAATGGCTAATACCACACAAGATTCTCAATATTACTTATCATTTGGTGAATGCAAATGACAGAGTGTAATATCATTTCATATACATTGCAATGTCCATTATAAAAAAAGTGCACACAATATTAGAGAAAGATAAATTATCATGAAATACTCATGTGATTACTGTTGTATTTGTTAAACAATGTGAATAATATGGCTAACAGCACTTAAGGCCTGTAGAAGCCGTTCATCTTCTCAGAAAGTTTAGAGACAGTGTTGGGCATCACAAAGAAGGAAACAGGGAGTATGGGATTGCTCCAATAGTCTCTGACTTCTTTTAAAGGTGTCAGAATCTAAGCAATCCTGAGGAACCCAACCTGATGACTTTATCTAATCCTACTAAACTCTCAAAGGATCTAAATCTGAACACCATTGTAAGATTAAACTTCCACCTTCTTAATGCCTCAAATAGGGAATTGTTCCCAACAAATCATATGCAAAGCATGTCAACACACTATGAATTATTAGAAAACTTTACTAAAAAGAATCTTGAAGTAGGGACTAACTGTGATGGAATACTGCTACATAAAATATGCCATTTCATACTGACAACTATTTTGTGATTTGCCTTATATGAGGTTAACAGACGACACATATTCATAGAGTTATAAAATAATGAAGTGACTGGAGGAGGACAGAGATTTAATGTTTTGAGGCACACAAAGTTTTACCTGGGGAAAATAAAAAAAAATTTAGATGAATGGAATGTACTAAATAACCACAAAATGTACACTTTAAAATAACCACAAAATGTACACTTTAAAATAACCACAAAAATGTACATTTTAAAATGTCAAATGGTAGGTTATACATTTTATCATACAAAATATTTGATTGCTCATCCATAATCTCTTGCTATGATAGATGCATGCAGAGACATAGAAATTCCATCAGCTTTTTACTCTCCAAATGCCTACAAAAAGCCAAGGTTGGGCCAGGTTTATTCTAGGTGCCTAAAATTCAATCTGGGTCTCTTGGGTTGTCGACAAAAACTCAAATACTGAGTTATCACCTGCTGCCTCCTAGAGTCTGCATTAGCAGAAAGCTGAAATTGGAAGCAGATTCAGGACTTAAACACACACAATCTATTTGGAATTCAGGTGATGTCAGAGGCATTATTTTCAAAATTATTATTTATTTGTTTTCATTTTGACTAAAAGGCAGAGAGAAAATCTTCCACCTTCCAATTCATTGTCCAAAAATCACTTCATCCAAAATTAGGCAAGTATACTTCAACTTGATTCAGTCACCCATTTGGGAGGTAGGGATTCAAATATTTTAGCCATCATGTGCTGCCTTCCAGGATGCACATTAGCAGGAAGTGGAGAAAAAGAAGAGTAGTGGGGATCAAGTCAAGAACTCGGATATGGTATGTGGGCATTCCAACTGACAACTTAAGCTCTTGTGACACAGACTCACCACTGAAGAGGCATCTTAGTCATCAGGACAATGTTCAACACAAATAAAATCTATCAGATTCATGTTCTATGTATCCTTTATTTATGAATCTTTCTTTTGACTCTGGTTCTCATGGACCTCCTAAATACTGACTGCTTTTCTCCACTGACTCCTAGGTCTGTCACTCCATCTCAGGAAGAAATAAAAGCTCAGCATTGAGCTAATATATATTTTCAGATGTTTGTCAAAAGTGGCATTTCTCATTTTTATAATGAAAATGATATTAATTATATTCTATTTCACAAATATCAAGAGAACAGATTTAATGTAATTCGTAAACAATTCTATAAATACAATGATACATATGTTTTCTTACTCTTTTTATAGGTTTCAGATATTACAATAAATATTTAACAGCAAAAAAAAAAACCACAAGAAAATATCAGGATTTGAAACCAGATGAATTTAGACATGAGAAAGTGGAAGGAAAATAGAGAAAATCCCATTATGATGATTTAGCAAAATCTAGCTCATAGCTTCTACATGTAAATTCAGAAATTAATCATATGGCTTTTATTTTAGACATGTTCAGCCTGAAATGCAATATAGCCTGGATAGCTATACAGAAGTATTCAACACCAAATAGCAACTATGTTCAGAAGGTTGTGGGAGAAGCTACCTTGGAGGGAAGTGCGGGTGTCATAACCAATAGGGTCAGATCTGAAAAGAATAACTACAGGATGGGATAAATGGGAGAATGTATGGAATATTTGGATGGGTTATGTTAAGAAGAAAGTAGAATAATACAAGAAGAATGACAAGAAATCATAACAAACTCATGATAGAAATTTTCAGGCCGGCGCCGTGGCTTAACAGGCTAATCCTCCTCCTTGCAGCGCCGGCACACCGGGTTCTAGTCCCGGTCGGGGTGCCGGATTCTATCCCGGTTGCCCCTCTTCCAGGCCAGCTCTCTGCTATGGCCCTGGAAGGCAGTGGAGGATGGCCCAAGTGCTTGGGCCCTGCACCCTCATGGGAGACCAGGAGAAGCACCTGGCTCCTGGCTTCGGATCAGCGCGATGAGCTGACCGCAGTGGCCATTGGAGGGTGAACCAATGGCAAAAAGGAAGACCTTTCTCTCTGTCTCTCTCTCTCACTATCCACTCTGCCTGTCAAAAAAAAAAATTTAAAAAAAGAAATTTTCAGAAGAACAGGTACAGTAGTTGAGAAAAAAATAGAAGGTAGGCATTTAAGTTTAAAACCAGTTAAAATCCTGTATTTCTGCTTCAAAGTACCTAATTTAACTCTGAGCTTTCATTCCTGATTCCAGGTTTTTGGAAATACAGATGTGAGGCATTCATGATGATTCAAGTAATTGGGCTTTTCCATTCATTTTGGAATACAAAACTATATATAGGCCTGTCTCTTAGCTTCAGCCTTGTGTCTGTCTGGGCTACTGTAGGTATTTGGGAGGAATGAATCAGTTTATAAGTAATTTTTTATGTTTCCTTTTTCAAGATTTATTTCCTTTATTTAGGAGGCAGTCTTGAGAGAGAGAGTGGGGGAAGAGAAAGAAGAGAGAAAGAGAAGAGAGAAAGAGAAGAGAGAGAGACAGAGAGAGAGAGAGAGTGAGAGAAAGAGAAGAAAGAGAGAGAGAGAGAGAAGAAAGAGAGGAAGAAAGGAAGAAAGAAAGACGGGCCCGGTGCCATGGCGCACTAAGTTAATCCTCTGCCTGCAGTGCCGGCATCCCATGTGGGTGCCGCTTCTAGTCCCAGTTGCTCCTCTTCCAGTCCAGCTCTCTGCTGTGGCCCAGGAAGGCTATGGAGATGGCCCAAGGGCTTGGGCCCCTGCACCCACATGGGAGACCAGGAGGAAGCACCTGGCTCCTGGCTTCGGATCGGCATAGCTCCGGCTGTAGCAGCCATTTAGGGGGTGAACCAATGGAAGGAAGACCTTTCTCTCTGTCTCTCTCTCACTATTTGTAACTCTACCTGTCAAATAAATAAATAAAAATCTTTAAAAAGAAAGAAAGAGAGGGAGATATCTTTTATCCAGCGGTTAACTCCCCAGATAGCCTCAATTGTCAGAGCTGGGTCACACTGAAGTCAGGAGCAAGGAGCATCATCATGGTATCCTAAGTGGGTGTCAGTGACCCAAACATTTGGGACATCTTCTTCTGCTTCCCAAAGTGCATTAGCAGGGATTTGAATTTGAAGTGAAGAAGATAAACCTTGAACCAGCCTAAATATGGAATGTCAGCATTGTAGGCAGTGGGTTAATCAATTATGCCACAATTCTGTCACAATTCTTGGCCTACCTCGATTACTTTGTGTTTTTCTATCTGTCAAATATAGAATTTATTTTTATTTGGAAAACTATTCACATATGGAAAAACTAGAAAATCTTGTAATTGACTATACTTTATATTATTGATGAATAATTTAATTGAAACTACTTTGAGTAGCATAAAGTGAAAATTAACAATGCATTGATTTGCTGTATGATGTGACTTTGGAAAGTCTGCAAGACAACATGAATCTATAAACAGGCTGAGAGAAATGTGTGCAGAGCTGTTATGGGAGCTGGCTTTGTGGCTTAACAGGTTAAGCCAACAGCTGCAATGCTGGAATCTCATATGGATCATGGTTTGAGTCCCAGCAACCCAGCAACTCCATTTCCAACCCAAATTTTTGCTAATTGCCAGGGATTGCAAGGGAAGATGGCCCAAAGCCTTGAGTGGGAGACCTAGATGAATCTCCTGTCTCCTGGCTTTCACCTTGCTCAACCCTGGCAATTGTTGAGTATTTGGGGAGTGAACCAGATGATAGAAGATTCTCATATTCATTCTCTATTGCCTTCCTTTATCTTTGTGACTTTGACTTGAAAATAAACCAAATAACCTTATAAAAAGACAACAAAAATAAAACAAGAACCTGTAGCAGATTCTGTTCCCTACAGGTTCCTGGTCCTGCCCATGAATCCCATTCAGCCTCCAAAATGTTATTAGGACCCACACTATTGTAGCAATTCACACACAAAAAAATATTCAGTAACTTGTTTTTTAGCACTAGTCAACACTTTCCACTGCAAAATTCTATGTTTATGGGTCTGGTGCTGTGGCTCAGTGGGTTAAACCTGGCCTGAAACACCAGCATCCTATTTGGGCACCGGGTTCTAGTCCTGGCTGCTTCTCTTCCATGCCAGCTCTCTGCTATGGCCTGGGATAGCAGTAGAAGATGGTTTAAGTCCTCAGGCTCCTGTACCCATATGAGAAATCAGGAAGAAGTTCCTGGTTTCTGGCTTTGGATCGGCCCAGTTCTGGCCATTGCAGTCATCTGAAGAGTTAACGAGCGGATGGAAGCCCTCTCTCTCTCTGTCTCTACCTCTCTCTGTAACTCTTTCAAATAAATGAAAAATAAATCCTTAAAAAAAATACTGTGTTTATTTCCAAGTTAGTACTAAATTCAATGCACAGTATCATATATAGGACCAATAAAGACAATTTCAAGTTTCATATCCCACAATGGTTTAGAAGACTCTATGTTCCAATCTGACTCATGTAATAAATACATCAATGTTATAGAATCACAAAGGCTGGAAACAAATTTGCTATAAGTTTTGATAGATCTAATGTCTTATAATCATGGCAATTTTACCATATCACATATTTATTTCTCCATTTTAATAAAAATATGATAAAGCTGCTATATCACAATGTAAAAAAACAGACATGAACAACTTAAAAGAGAACATTGGGGAAACCCTGAAAGACATTGGCAAAAGCATTTGGTTCTCTCTTACAGATGTTCTTGGTTCCTGACATTGGCCTGCCCAAGCCTAGGCCACTGGAGTCATTATGGCTATAAATTGGTGAATGAAGAGCTTTGTGTCTTTCCTGCTCTCTCATTGTCACTCTGGCTTTTAAATTAGTAAGTATTAAAAATAATTTTTAAACTCTATTTCAGTGAAGGACCATTTAGCTACTCAAACAGTGATGTCAAATGTTTTTTCTAGGAGACATACAAATTAATGCTTACATAATCTGAGAATTACTTATATTTCTAATTGTCACTTGATAATGGCATATTAGTTAAAAAGAATTAAACTCAGTCAAATATCTTACATAAGTGGCCCAACTTTTTATTTATGTGACTTGGAGGCTTTGAAGGTACTAAGAATATGTTATAATACACATTTTTATTTTTTTTAATTTTTATTTTATTTATGTGAAAGATAGATTTAGACAGTGAGAGAGAGACAGAGAGAAAGGTCTTCCTTCCATTGGATCACTGCCCAAATGGCCACTACAGCCAGTGCGTTGCGCCAATCCAAAGCCAGAAGCCAAGTGCTTCCTCCTGGTCTCCCATGCGGGTACAGGGGCCCAAGCACTTGGGCCATCCTCCACTGCCTTTCTGGCCACAGCAGAGAGCTGGACTGGAAGAGGAGCAACCAGGACTAGAACCCGGTGCCCATATGGGATGCTGGCACTGCAGGCAGAGATTTAACTAAGTGAACCACGGCACTGGCCCCAATACACATTTATTTTAAATCCTGTAATGCTCACTCCCATGTTCACTAAAATGGTAATATTGCATGTGTTGAGAAAATATACCCAATGATAAGTTTGAAGATATTTGAAATATTATACATGTTTTTAAAGAGCAGAAAATGAACAGTTTTTCAATATGTGGAAAAGAGAGGATAATTTTGAGAAAATAAGAAACATTAATTAAAAATTTTATTTCATTATTGTTAGATATATACTTTTGAAGTGCATCTTTCCTAAGTACTAGTTTTGAGGTACACTACTTTAAAATATTCAATGTATTTGATCAACATTCCCATATTGGCTGTTCTGTAGGATTACAAAATACAGTTATTATATTGCTTTACTTCTTATACTTCAGAGTTCATATATTAGAAACTACAAATATTGGATAACAAACACATTCATCATATCGTTCTTTGCTTACATGTTGCCATTAGCCAATACACCACCTATGTATTTTTATGTTGATTTTTTTGACATTTATTTAATGAATATAAATTTCCAATGTACAGCTTATGGATTACAATGGCTTCCACCTCCCATAACTTCCCTCCCACCCCCAAATGTGCCCTCTCCGCACCCTCTCCCTTCCCATTCACATCAAGATTATTTTCAATTCTCTTTATATACAGAAGTTCAATTTAGTATATATTAAGTAAAGATTTCAACAGTTTGCACCCACATAGAAACACAAAGTGAAACATACTGTTTGAGTACTAGTTATAGCATTAAATCAAAATGTACAGTGCATTAAGGACAAGAGATCCCAGGGGGCGGAGCCAAGATGGCGGATAGTGAGGACGTGCGCCATAGTTTGGGAAAATAAAGTTTCATAAAAGTGGAATTACTGTAGCCTCAGGAAAAGACTCAAGAAAAAACTGCAGAGGAAACGCTTCCGGATCTTGTGGATGTGACACAGAGGACCTACAGGGAGCCTACCGCATGGAAACTCAACCGCGGGAGAAGAGCCGCAGACTCTCGCCAGCGCGGGAACGGGAGGGAGGTAAGACAAAGACAGCAGAAACCCGAGACATTGGCAGGAGGGGGGGGAAGCAGAGGCCTCTCTTGTCACTCAATGAGCAAAACAAAGAGCAGGAGCCATTTTACATATCTAAAGCGCAGCCACAAACTCAGTAACTTCGGAATTTGGTGAATCATGAGAACACATTGAGGGCTGCATAAACTCTTTGTGAGGTCCCAGGGATAGATCAAAAAAATACTCACAGAGGCAAGATTTCAACTAGACTCAATTCCACTCACCTGTGCCGAATTACTTCCCAAATGAGTCAAGAAAAAAGAAAGAGAGAGAGCAATCCAGCAAGGAGCAAGGGAGAGAACAATCTGGGAGAGTTGCTTTTTGCACAGCCTTAAACCTGAAGAATCAAGCGGAGCTCTCTGGCCACACCCATCACAGCCTCTAAGGGTCCATCAAAGCAGACAGCCCACTTAGAGGCATAGTATAATGAGAAAAAAAACACCACAGACAAAAAAAAAAACACATAAATTATCTCCAACATGCCAAAAAACAAACGTAGAAACCGAGGTAACAAGAGCAAGGAAGACACTATGATGCACCCAAATGAACAAGACACCCCAATCCAAGATTATGAAGATGAAGAGATAGAGGAAATGCAAGAAGCAGATTTCAAAAAATTGATAAGAACATTAAGAAGTTCTCAAAAACAAATTCTTGAACTACAGAAATCCTTAATGGACAAGATAGAAAATCTCTTGCGCAAAAATGAAATATTAAGGAGGAATCAAAATGAAATGAAACAACTAGTAGAACATGAAACTGTGATAGTGACAAAAAACCACAATGAAATGAAGAACTCAATAGATAAAATGACAAACACATTAGAGAGCCTTAAAAACAGAATGGGTGAAGCAGAGAGAGAATATCGGAATTAGAAGACAGACAACAGGAAAGGAAACAGGCAAATCAAAGAAAAGAAGAAGTAATCAGAAATCTAAAAAATACTGTCAGGAATCCACAGGATACTATTAAAAAACCCAACATTCGGGTTCTAGGAGTTCCTGAAGGCATGGAGAGGGAGAAAGGATTAGAAGGCATTTTCAGTGACATACTAGCAGAAAATTTCCCAGGTTTGGAGAAAGACAGAGACATCCTAGTACAGGAAGCTCATAGAACCCCTAATAAACGTGACCAAAAGAGATCCTCACCACGACACGTCGTAATCAAACTCACCACAGTGAAACACAAAGAAAAGATCCTAAAATGTGCAAGAGAGAAACGCCAGATTACTCTCAGAGGATCTCCAATTAGACTCACAGCTGACTTCTCATCAGAAACCCTACAAGCTAGGAGAGAATGGCAAGATATAGCCCAGGTACTAAGAGAGAAAAACTGCCAGCCCAGAATATTATATCCTGCAAAGCTCTCATTTGTGAATGAAGGTGAAATAAAGACCTTTCACAGCAAACAGAAATTGAAAGAATTTGTCGCCACTCGTCCAGCCCTGCAAAAGATGCTTAAAGATGTGTTACATACAGAAACACAGAAACACGGTCACCAATATGAAAGAAGGTAAAGGAAGGAAACCTCACAGCAAAAGATCACAGGAGTCTCAAACCAGATATTAGAAAAAATCTTTGGGAAATGGCAGGGCAAAGTTACTCCTTCTCAATAGTCACATTGAATGTTAATGGCTTGAACTGTCCAGTTAAAAGACAATGATTGGCTGATTGGGCTAAGGAACAAAACCCATCTTTTTGCTGCTTCCAAGAAACTCATCTGTCCAACAATGATCCATACAGGCTAAAAGTGAAAGGCTGGAAAAAGATAGACCATGCCAACAGAAATGAAAAAAGAACGGGCGTAGCCATCTTAATATTGGACAACATAAACTTTACCACAAAAACTGTCAGGAGAGACAAAGAGGGGCACTATTTAATGATTAAGGGATCCATTCAACAGGAAGATATAACAATTATCAATGTATATGCACCTAATTACAGGGCACCAGCTTATTTAAAAGACTTGTTAAGGGACTTAAAGAGAGACTTAGACCCCAATACAATAGTACTGGGAGAATTCAATACTCCACTCTCAGAGATAGACAGATCAACAGGACAGAAGATCAACAAGGAGACAGTAGATTTAAATGACAAATGGATCTAACAGATATCTACAGAACATTTCATCCTATATCTAAGGACTTTACATTCTTCTCAGCAGTACATGGAACCTTCTCTAGGATTGACCACATACTAGGCCATAAAGCAAGTCTCAGCAAATTCAAAAGAATTAGAATCATACCATGCAGCTTCTCAGACCACAAAGGAATGAAATTGGAAATTAGCAACTCGGGAATCTCCAGAGCACGTGCAAACACATGGAGATTGAACAACATGCTCCTGAATGAACAATGGGTCATAGAAGAAATTAAAAGAGAAATCAAAATTTTCTGGAACTAAATGAGGATAAAAGCACAAATACCAAAACCTATGGGGTACAACAAAAGCAGTGTTAATAGGTGCCTACATCAAGAAATTCAAAAGGCACCAAATAGATGAGCTTTCAAGTCATCTCAAGGATCAAGAAAATCTGCAGCAAACCAAACCCAAACCCATTAGGAGAAGAGAAATAATTAAAATCAAAGAAGAAATCAACAGGATTGAATCCAAAAAAAATTACAAAAAATCAGCCAAAAAAGGAGCTGGTTTTTTGTAAAAATCAACAAAATTGACACCCCATTGGCCCAACTAACTAAAAAAAGAAGAGAAAAGACCCAAATCAACAGGATCAGAGATGAAAATGGAAACGTAACAACAGACACCACAGAAATAAAAAGAATCATCAGAAATTACTACAAGGACTTGTATGCCAGCAAACAGGGAAATCTATCAGAAATGGACAGATTCTTAGAGACATACAACCTACCTAAATTGAGCCAGGAAGACATAGAAAACCTAAACAGACCCATAACTGACACAGAAATTGAAACAGTAATAAAGGCCCTCCCAACAAAGAAAAGCCCAGGGCCAGATGGATTCTCTGCTGAGTTCTACCAGACAATATCCCTGATGAACATAGATGCAAAAATACTCAATAAAATTCTGGCCAATAGAATGCAACAACACATCAGAAAGATCATCCACCCAGACCAAGTGGGATTTATCCCTGGTATGCAGGGATGGCTCAATGTTCGCAAAACAATCAACGTAATACACTACATTAACAGACTGCAGAAGAAAAACCATATGATTCTCTCAGTAGATGCAGAAAAAGCATTTGATAAAATACAACACCCTTTCATGATGAAAACTCTAAGCAAACTGGGTATGGAAGGAACATTCCTCAATACAATCAAAGCAATATATGAAAAACCCACGGCCAACATCCTATTGAATGGGGAAAAGTTGGAAGCATTTCCGCTGAGATCTGGTACCAGACAGGGATGCCCACTCTCACCACTGCTATTCAATATAGTTCTGGAAGTTTTAGCCAGAGCTATTAGGCAAGAAAAAGAAATTAAAGGGATACAAAACAGGAAGGAAGAACTCAAACTATTCCTCTTTGCAGATGATATGATTCTTTATTTAGGGGACCCACAGAACTCTACTAAGAGACTGCTGGAACTCATCGAAGAGTTTGGCAAAGTAGCAGGATATAAAATCAATGCACAAAAATCAACAGCCTTTGTATACACAGGCAATGCCACGGCTGAGGAAGAACTGCTAAGATCAATCCCATTCACAATAGCTACAAAAACAATCAAATACCTTGGAATAAACTTAACCAAGCACGTTAAAGATCTCTATGATGAAAACCACAATACCTTAAAGAAAGAATTAGAAGAGGATACCAAAAAATGGAGAAATCTGGGGGCGGAGCCAAGATGGCGGATAGTGAGGACGTGTGCCTTAGTTTGGGAAAATAAACTTTCATAAAAGTGGAATTACTGTAGCCTCAGGAAAAGACTCAAGAAAAAAACTGCAGAGGAAACGCTTCCGGATCTCGTGGATGAGACACAGAGGACTTACAGGGAACCCACCGCGTGGAAAACCAACAGAGAGGAGCCGAGTGGCAGCGGCGAGAGAGGAGCCAGAGCCTCAGAATCTCGCCAGCGCGGGAACGGAGGAGGAGGGTAAGACAAAGACCTGAGAAGTCCGAGACATTGGGGGGAGGGGGAACAGAGGCCTCTCCCTTCACTCACCAAGCAAAACAAAGAACACTGCGAATTTACATATGTAAAGCTCAGCCAAACTCAGTATCTTTAGCGAAACTGGAGAACACATTGAGGGCTGCATAATCTCTGTGGATGGTCCCAGGGGTAGATCAAACGAATACTCACAAAGGCCAGATTTCAACTACACTCAACCCCACTCCCAACTGAGTCAAAAAAAAAAAAAAGAGAGAGAGAGAGAGCGAGCCAGCAAGGAGCAAGTGAGTGAGAAATCTGGGAGAGTTGCTCTTTACACAGCCTTAAACCTGAAGAAACAAGCATAGCTCTCTGGCCACACCCATCACAGCCCCTAAGGCTCCAACAAAGCAGACAGCTCACTTAGAGGCATAGTATAACGAGAGAAAAAAACAAAAACAAAAACACCACAAATTATCTCTAACATGCCAAGCAAGAAACATAGAAGCGGAGGTACCAAGGACAGGGAAGGCACTATGACGCCCCCAAGTGAACAAGACACGCCAATGCAAGATTATGAAGATTATGAGATAGAAGAAATGAAAGATACAGATTTCAAAAAATTTATGATAAGAACATTAAGAAGTTCTCAAAAACAAATTCTTGAACTACAGAAATCCTTAATGGACAAGATAGAAAATCTCTCCCGTGAAAATGAAATATTAAGGAGGAATCAAAATGAAATGAAAAAACTAATGGAGCAGGAATTCGCGATACTGACAAAAAACCACAATGAAATGAAGAACACAATAGATCAAATGGCAAACACATTAGAGAGCCTTAAAAACAGAATGGGTGAAGCAGAAGAGAGAATATCGGAATTAGAAGACAGAGAACAGGAAAGGAAACAGTCAAATCAAAGAAAAGAAGAAGAAATCAGAAATCTAAAAAATACTGTCAGGAACCTACAGGATACTATTAAAAAACCTAACATTCGGGTTCTAGGAGTTCCTGAAGGCATGGAAAGGGAGAAAGGATTAGAAGGCCTTTTTAGTGAGATACTAGCAGAAAATTTCCCAAGTTTGGAGAAGGACAGAGACATCCTAGTACAGGAAGCTCAGAGAACCCCTAATAAACATGATCAAAAGAGATCCTCACCACGACACGTCGTAATCAAACTCACCACAGTGAAACACAAAGAAAAGATCCTAAAATGTGCAAGAGAGAAACGCCAGATTACTCTCAGAGGATCTCCAATTAGACTTACAGCTGATTTCTCATCAGAAACCCTACAAGCCAGGAGAGAATGGCGAGATATAGCCCAGGTACTAAGAGAGAAAAACTGCCAGCCCAGAATATTATATCCTGCAAAGCTCTCATTTGTGAATGAAGGTGAAATTAAGACCTTTCACAGCAAACAGAAATTGAAAGAATTTGTCGCCACTCGTCCAGCCCTGCAAAAGATGCTTAAAGATGTGTTACATACAGAAACACAGAAACACGGTCACCAATATGAAAGAAGTTAAAGGAAGGAAACCTCACAGCAAAAGATCACAGGAATCTCAAACCAGATATTAGAAAATATCTTTGGCAAATGGCAGGGCAAAGTTACTCCTTCTCAATAGTCACATTGAATGTTAATGGCTTGAACTGTCCAGTTAAAAGACACCGATTGGCTGACTGGGTTAAGGAACAAAACCCATCCTTTTGCTGCTTACAAGAAACCCATCTATCCAACAATGATCCATACAAGCTGAGAGTGAAAGGCTGGAAAAAGATATACCACGCCAACAGAAATGAAAAGAGAGCGGGCGTAGCCATCTTAATATCGGACAACATAAACTTTACCACAAAAACTGTTAGGAGAGACAAAGAGGGGCACTATATAATGATTAAGGGATCCATTCAACAGGAAGATATAACGATTATCAACATATATGCACCTAATCATAGGGCACCAGCTTATTTAAAAGACTTGTTAAGGGACTTAAAGGGAGACTTAGACCCCAATACAATAGTACTGGGGGACTTCAATACTCCACTCTCAGAGATAGACAGATCAACAGGACAGAAGATCAACAAGGAGACAGTAGATTTAAACGACACTATAGCCCAAATGGATCTAACAGATATCTACAGAACATTTCATCCTACATCTAAGGACTTTACATTCTTCTCAGCAGTACATGGAACCCTCTCTAGGATTGACCACATACTAGGCCATAAAGCAAGTCTCAGCAAATTCAAAAGAATTAGAATCATACCATGCAGCTTCTCAGACCACAAAGGAATGAAATTGGAAATTGGCAACTCAGGAATCCCTAGAGCACGTGCAAACACATGGAGATTGAACAACATGCTCCTGAATGAACAATGGGTCATAGAAGAAATTAAAAGAGAAATCAAAAATTTTCTGGAAGTAAATGAGGATAACAGCACAACATACCAAAACCTATGGGATACAACAAAAGCAGTGTTAAGAGGAAAGTTTATATCAATAGGTGCCTACATCAAGAAATTGGAAAGGCACCAAATAGATGAGCTTTCAAGTCATCTCAAGGATCTAGAAAATCTGCAGCAAGCCAAACCCAAACCCAGTAGGAGAAGAGAAATAATTAAAATCAGAGAAGAAATCAACAGGATTGAATCCAAAAAAACATTACAAAAAATCAGCCAAACGAGGAGCTGGTTTTTTGAAAAAATAAACAAAATTGACACCCCATTGGCCCAACTAACTAAAAAAAGAAGAGAAAAGACCCAAATCAATAGGATCAGAGATGAAATGGGAAATGTAACAACAGACGCCACAGAAATAAAAAGAATCATCAGAAATTACTACAAGGACTTGTATGCCAGCAAACAGGGAAATCTATCAGAAATGGACAGATTCTTGGACACATACAACCTCCCTAAATTGAGCCAGGAAGACATAGAAAACCTAAACAGACCAATAACTGACACAGAAATTGAAACAGTAATAAAGGCCCTCCCAACAAAGAAAAGCCCAGGGCCAGATGGATTCACTGCTGAGTTCTACCAGGCATTTAGAGAAGAACTAACTCCAATTCTTCTCAAACTATTCAGAGCAATCGAAAAAGAGGGAATCCTCCCAAATTCTTTCTATGAAGCCACCATCACCTTAATTCCTAAGCCAGAAAGAGACGCAACATTGAAAGAGAATTACAGACCAATATCCCTGATGAACATAGATGCAAAAATACTCAATAAAATTCTGGCCAATAGAATGCAACAACACATCAGAAAGATCATCCACCCAGACCAAGTGGGATTCATCCCCGGTATGCAGGGATGGTTCAACATTCGCAAAACAATCAACGTAATACACTACATTAACAGACTGCAGAAGAAAAACCATATGATTCTCTCAATAGACGCAGAGAAAGCATTTGATAAAATACAACACCCTTTCATGATGAAAACTCTAAGCAAACTGGGTATGGAAGGAACATTCCTCAATACAATCAAAGCAATATATGAAAAACCCACGGCCAACATCCTATTGAATGGGGAAAAGTTGGAAGCATTTCCACTGAAATCTGGTACCAGACAGGGATGCCCTCTCTCACCACTGCTATTCAATATAGTTCTGGAAGTTTTGGCCAGAGCTATTAGGCAAGAAAAAGAAATTAAAGGGATACAAATCGGGAAGGACGAACTCAAACTATCCCTCTTTGCAGATGATATGATTCTTTATTTAGGGGACCCAAAGAACTCTACTAAGAGACTGCTGGAACTCATCGAAGAGTTTGGCAAAGTAGCAGGATATAAAATCAATGCACAAAAATCAACAGCCTTTGTATACACAGGCAATGCCACGGCTGAGGAAGAACTTCTAAAATCAATCCCATTCACAATAGCTACAAAAACAATCAAATATCTTGGAATAAACTTAACCAAAGACGTTAAAGATCTCTACAATGAAAACCACAAAACATTAAAGAAAGAAATAGAAGAGGATACCAAAAAATGGAGAAATCTTCCATGCTCATGGACTGGAAGAATCAATATCATCAAAATGTCTATTCTCCCAAAAGCAATTTATACATTCAATGCAATACCCATTAAGATCCCGAAGACCTTCTTCTCAGACCTAGAAAAAACGATGCTGAAATTCATATGGAGACACAGAACACCTCGAATAGCCAAAGCAATCCTGTACAACAAAAACAAAGCCGGAGGCATCACAATACCTGATTTCAGGACATACTACAGGGCAGTTGTTATCAAAACAGCATGGTACTGGTACAGAAACAGATGGATAGACCAATGGAACAGAATAGAAACACCAGAAATCAATCCAAACATCTACAGCCAACTTATATTTGACCAAAGATCCAAATCTAATCCCTGGAATAAGGACAGTCTATTCAATAAATGGTGCTGGGAAAATTGGATTTCCACGTGCAGAAGCTTGAAGCAAGACCCATACCTATCACCTTACACAAAAATCCACTCAACATGGATTAAAGACTTAAATCTACGACCCGAAACCATCAAATTATTAGAGAGCATTGGAGAAACCCTGCAAGATATAGGCACAGGCAAAGACTTCCTGGAAAATACTCCAACAGCACAGGCAGTCAAAACCAAAATTAACATTTGGGATTGCATCAAATTGAGAAGTTTCTGTACTTCAAAAGAAACAGTCAGGAAAGTGAAGAGGCAACCAACAGAATGGGAAAAAATATTCGCAAACTATACTACAGATAAAGGATTGATAACCAGAATCTACAAAGAAATCAAGAAAATCCACAACAAGAAAACAAACAACCCACTTAAGAGATGGGCCAAGGACCTCAATAGACATTTTTCGAAAGAGGAAATCCAAATGGCCAACAGACACATGAAAAAATGTTCAAGATCACTAGCAATCAGAGAAATGCAAATCAAAACCACAATGAGGTTCCACCTCACCCCGGTGAGAATGGCTCACATTCAGAAATCTACCAACAACAGATGCTGGAGAGGATGTGGGGAAAAAGGGACGCTAACCCACTGTTTTTGGGAATGCAAACTGGTTAAGCCACTATGGAAGTCTGTCTGGAGATTCCTCAGAAACCTGAACATAACCCTACCATACAACCCAGCCATCCCACTCCTTGGAATTTACCCAAAGGAAATTAATTTGGCTAATAAAAAAGCCATCTGCACATTAATGTTTCTTGCAGCTCAATTCACAATAGCTAAGACCTGGAACCAACCCAAATGCCCATCAACAGTAGACTGGATAAAGAAATTATGGGACATGTACTCCATAGAATACTATACAGCAGTAAGAAACAACGAAACCCAGTCATTTGCAACAAGATGGAGCAATCTGGAAAACATCATGCTGAGTGAATTAAGCCAGACCCAAAGAGAAAAATATCATTTGTTTTCCCTGATCGGTGACAACTGAGTGCCAAAGGGGAAACCTGTTAAGTGAAATGGACACTATAAGCAACAATGAACTGATCAGCTCCTGTCCTGACTTTAGATGTACAATGTAATACTTTATCCATTTTAGTATTTGTTGTTATTGTTGTTGTTCTAGTACTATTGGTTGAACTCAGTAATTAACACACAATTATTCTTAGGTGTTTAAATTTTAACTGAAAAGTGATCCCTGTTAAATCTAAGAGTGGAAAAAGAGAGGGAGGAGATGAACAATTTGGAACATGCTCAATCGGACTGGCCGCAAATGGTGGAGTTAGAAACGTGCCAGGGGATTCCAACACAATTCCATCAAGATGGCATGTACCAATGCCATCGCACTAGTCCAAGTGACCAATTTCAGCTCACAATTGATAGCTCTGATAGGTCTAAGACTCAAAGAGATCACACAAACAAGACAAGTATCTGCTAATACTAACTGATAGAATCAAAAAGGGAGAGAAAGATCCAACATGGGAAGTGGGATACACAGCAGACTCATAGGATGGCAGATGTCCTAAACAACACTCTGGCCTCAGAATCAGCCCTCAAGGCATTTGGATCTGGCTGAAGAGCCCATGAGAGTATAGCAGGCATGGAAAGCCAAGATATCATGGAAAAAAAAAAAAGACCTCAATGAATGATCTCTGTGAGTGAGATCCCAGTGGAAAGAACGGGGCCATCAAAGAAGGAGGTACCCTTCTCCGAAGGGAGGAGAGAACCTCCACTTTGACTATGACCCTATCGGAATAAGATCAAAGTCAGCGAACTCTAAAGGCTTCCATAGCCCTGGCAACTCATGACTAGAGCCTAGGGAGATTACTGACGCCATGAACAGGAGTGTCAAATTGTTAAATCAGCAACAGGAGTCACTGTGTACTTACACCCCATGTGGGATCTGTCCCTAATGTGTCGTCTAAAGCCAAGTGATGCTATGACTGGTACTGAAACGGTATTTTTATACTTTGCATTTCTGTGTGGGCGCAGACTGATGAGGTCTTTGCTAATTATATACTGAAGTGATCTTCTGTATATAAAGAGAATTGGAAATGAAAAAAAAAAAAAAAACAACCTGGTGTTAAAATGGAAATGGCATAGAAAATTAATTAATTTGAAAAAAAAAATTATGTAGGATCTCTGTCTTTAATGTGCTGTACATTGCTATTTAATGCTATAATTAGTAATCCAATGGTAGTTTTTTCACTTGATGTTGCTATATGGGCAAAAAGTTGAAATCTTTACCTAATATATACTAAACTGATCTTCTGTATACAAAGAGAATTGAAAATGAATCTTTACATGAATGTAAGGGGAAAGGGAGCGGGAAAGGGGAGGGTAGCGGGCGGGAGGGAAGTTATGGGAGGGGGGAAGCCATTGAAACCCATAAGCTATACTTTGGAAATTTATATTCATTAAATAAAAGTTTAATAAAAAAAAAAATGGAGAAATCTTCCATGCTCATGGATTGGAAGAATCAATATCATCAAAATGTCTATTCTCCCAAAAGCAATTTATACATTCAATGCAATACCAATCAAGATACTAAAGACATTCTTCTCAGATCTGGAAAAAATGATGCTGAAATTCATATGGAGACACAGAAGACCTCGAATAGCCAAAGCAATCGTGTACAACAAAAACTAAGCCGGAGGCATCACAATACCAGATTTCAGGACATACTACAGGGCAGTTAAATCGAAACAGCATGGTACTGGTACAGAAACAGATGGATAGACCAATGGAACAGAATAGAAACACCAGAAATCAATCCAAACATCTACAGCCAACTTATATTTGATCAAAGATCCAAAATCAATCCCTGGAATAAGGACAGCCTATTCAATAAATGGTCTGGGAAAATTGGATTTCCACGTGCAGAAGCTTGAAGCAAGACCCATACCTTTCACCTTACACAAAAATTTACTCAACATGGATTAAAGACTTAAATCTATGACCCGAAACCATCAAATTATTAGAGAGCATTGCAGAAACCCTGCAAGATATAGGTACAGGCAAAGACTTCTTGGGAAAGACCCCAGGAGCACAGGCAGTCAAAACCAAAATTAACATTTGGGATTGCATCAAATTGAGAAGTTTCTGTACTTCAAAAGAAACAGTCAGGAAAGTGAAGAGGCAACCGACAGAATGGGAAAAAATATTTGCAAACTATACTACAGATAAAGGGTTGATAACCAGAATCTACAAAGAAATCAAGAAAATCCACAACAACAGAACAAACAACCCACTTAAGAGAAGGGCCAAGGACCTCAAGAGGCATTTTTCGAAAGAGGAAATCCAAATGGCCAACAGACACATGAAAAAATGTTCAAGATCACTAGCAATCAGGGAAATGCAAATCAAAACCACAATGAGGTTTCACCTCACTACCGTGAGAATGGCTCACATCCAGAAATCAACCAACAACAGATGCTGGAGAGGATGTGGGGGAAAAGGGACGCTAACCCACTGTTTTTGGGAATGCAAACTGGTTAAGCCACTATGGAAGTCTGTCTGGAGATTCCTCAGAAACCTGAACATAACCCTACCATACAACCCAGCCATTCCACTCCTTGGAATTTACCCAAAGGAAATTAATTTGGCTAATAAAAAAGCCATCTGCACATTAATGTTTATGGCAGCTCAATTCACAATAGCTAAGACCTGGAACCAACCCAAATGCCCATCAACAGTAGACTGGATAAACAAATTATGGGACATGTACTCCATAGAATACTATACAGCAGTAAGAAACAATGAAACCCAGTCATTTGCAACAAGATGGAGGAATCTGGAAAACATCATGCTGAGTGAATTAAGCCAGTCCCAAAGAGACAAATATCATTTGTTTTCCCTGATCGGCGACAACTGAGCACCAAAGGGGAAACCTGTTGAAGTGAAATGGACACTATAAGAAACAATGACTTGATCAGCTCTTGTCCTGACTGTTGATGTACAATGTAATACTTTATCCTTTTTAGTATTTGTTGTTGTTGTTGTTCTAGTACTAGTGGTTGAACTTTGTAATAAACACACAATTATTCTTAGGTGTTTAAATTTTAACTGAAAAATGATCCCTGTTAAATTTCAGAGTGGAAAAAGAGAGGGAGGAGATGTACAATTTGGGACATGCTCAATCAGACTTGCCCCAAATGATGGAGTTAGAAATGTGCCAGGGGATTCCAATAGAATCCCATCAAGGTGGCATGTACCAATGCCATCTCACTAGTCCAAGTGATCAATTTCAGTTCACAACCGATGGCTCTATAAGGTCTAAGAGTAAAAGGGATCACACAAACAAGACAAGTGTCTGCTAATACTAACTGATAGAATCAAAAAGGGAGAGAAAGATCCAACATGGGAAGTGGGATACACAGCAGACTCATACAATGGCAGATGTCCTAAACAACACTCTGGCCTCAGAATCAGCCCTCAAGGCATTTGGATCTGGCTGAAGAGCCCATGAGAGTATTCTAGGCATGGAAAGCCAAGATACCATGGAAAAGAAAAAAAAAGAAGAAGACCTAAATGAAAGATCTCTGTGAGTGAGATCCCAGTGGAAAGAACGGGGCCATCAAAGAAGGAGGTACCATTCTCTAAAGGGAGGAGAGAACTTCCATTTTGACTGTGACCCTATCGGAATAAGACCAAAGTCAGCGAACTCTAAAGGCTTCCATAGCCCTGGCAACTCATGACTAGAGCCTAGGGAGATTACTGACGCCATGCACAGGAGCGTCAAATTGTTAAGTCAGCAACAGGAGTCACTGTGGACTTGCATTCCATGTGGGATCTGTCCTTAATGTGTTGTCCAATGTGAAGTGATGCTATCACTAGTACTGAAACAGTATTTTTACACTTTGTGTTTCTGTGTGGGTACAAACTGATGAGATCTTTACTAATTATATACTGAATTGATCTTCTGTATATAAAGATAATTGGAAATGAAAAAAAAAGCTGGTGTTAATTGGAAATGGCATAGAAAATTAATTAATTTTTTAAAAAAATATTATGTAGGATCTCTGTCTTTAATGCTATAACTAGTACTCCAACAGTATTTTTTTTTCCACTTTGTGTTGCTGTATGGGGGCAAACTGTTGAAATTGGTACCTAATATATACTAAACTGATCTTCTGTATATAAAAAGAATTGAAAATGAAAAGAAAAAAAAAAGGACAAGAGGTCCCACATGAAGAGCAAGTGCACAGTGACTCCTGTTGTTGACCCAACAAATTGACACTCTAGTTTATGGTGCCAGTAACCACCCTAGGCTGTCGTCATGAGTTGCAAGGCTATGGAAGCCTTCCAAGTTTGCCGACTCTGCTCATATTTAGACAAGGTCATAAAAGACAGAGTGAGGATAGTAACCAATGATCCTAAGAGTGCCGTTAACCAGGTCTGAACAATTATACAGCATTAAGTGGGTAAGAGGACCATCAGTACACACAGGTTGGGAGTAGAGCCATTGGAGGTAGAGTAGAGGTTATGATTACAAAGGAATGAGGCCCAAGTGCACTAGACAGGGTCTAGAACAAAGGACAGAGTCATTATTAGAGGAGCTAAGAAAGGTGCTGTCTAAGCTACAATCAAGTTTTCTGATTGAGAGGCAAACAGAACCTGATAGAAGGGGCTTGATAATAATCTGGTGGGCTTTAGGCCTTGTAAGTTAAGAGGCCCAGACCTATTTATCTCTTCACATGGGGTATATCCTAAGGGAGGTGTGAACCTCCTAGGGGAAGGCACTCTGTTGACTTTCATTACTTGGCTGGCCTGGGAGGAGAGCTGGCCAGGTAAAGGCAGGGGGCATCTCTAACAAGAAATTTACAGTTCTGCCTGCAATGTTGCTGACCCTACTTGACCATCCGCTCAGCTGCAGTGGTCACTTGGGAAGTTGGGCTGAGTGAAGGGCTTTTCAGCTTAGAGCCAATACGATCTGTGGCTCTGACCTGGGCATCCTTCGACTCCAGGGCAGGTCCATTTCCAGTGATCCAACTCTTGGCAGAGCTGCCAGGGCACTTCACAAGCTGACTTCTGCTGAAGCCCAGGCTTACCACATTGAAAGCCACTGCAGTGGACTGGCCTGTTGGGTCTCCTTGAGGGCAGATCACTGTACAGATCAGCCAGTAATAGGCCTGCCACCCATTGCTTCTGATGCCTAGCTTTCTTTTCCTCCTGGTTTGTGTTAAAGCAGACCAGAGGATGCAAGTCAAGAGAGTGCCCATGTCCCATCTCTAATCTTTGGTGGCCTGAACTACAAGTCTATAGTCACAGGCATGTTCTGTAGTAGTTTTTCTAAGGTAGACAATGCCTATGAGGAAAATTATATTCTCACTTAAAAACTTTCTTTCCCTTTGGTCTGAAGTGGAGGTTTTTTCTACTTACTGTTTACTTCGCTGATGGTGAAGTAAATCTAGCTATGAAATTATAATTTAAGCTCTTATTTTGGCTATGCTATTACAGAAAAATGTTAGCCATCTGTTTTATAAGGTCTAAAGATTAAATTGTGCATCCTACAGATTCCTTCATAATAGAATTAGTTTCTTACCTTGAGGAGAATAGAGAAATGAAAGAACAAGTTGGGCTTAGAATAGAGAAATGAGGGAGCAAGTCCTAGATCGCTTGCTGACAATAGCAATATCACATGAATACTTAGCAAACAGTTTCCACCATTAGATAACAACTTAAGAAAACATTTACCAGAAGGTCCAATGCCTTCTATAAATTTTAAGAATCATGTATTTGAAAACACCTCTTAAATATCTAACATGGTGTAGTTTGTTTAGCCAGTAAACTTAAGCACAACCATATAAAATGTTTTTAGTTTCTTTCTACCAACACGTTTAAAACATATGATACACAAATTCAGGTCACATGAATTAAAACGTATCTTTGATTCATTTTAGCAGCTTAAATTTATGGACAATCTTATCTATAAGCCAATTAAAAGAAAATTCTTAATAAAATTTTACTAAATTTATAAAATGTTATGTTGATTTTATCTATATACACCCATCATTTTCATGATAGTATGTGTATGTGTATATGGCCCAAAGCAGCTGTCTCCAAAATTTATTTCATAAATTTCTAACCATCCATGAGATCCTATTTGCAGAAAGACCTCTAAGCATGTAATTAACATCAAATGATATTATAATTGTGAAGCATTGATTCAAATTGAACTAAGATCCTATAAAAAGGTATGTACATGGACAGAGGAAATCTCATGTAAGGATACAGCAAGGCAGTGGCAGTGTGATAGTTAGAGAAGCTTCAGGAGAAACTGCACCTGCTATTACCTTGCATTTAAATTTTCATTCTCTAAAACCACAAGAAAAATGTTGCTTTGATCAAACAACACATTCTACAGTATTGGGTTGTGGCAACCAGAGCATGGTAATATCCTCCTGTTTCTGCGTACATTTTTGGCAGCCAACTAGTATGCCAGTATTGTTATCAGAAATACAGAAATTTAAACTGTGGTTTCATGTGGCCAAACATCTAAACAGAGAAAACAAATATGAAATCAGAGTATCCATCTTGAGGATCCTAGAAAACAAGAAACCAAATATACGAGGAAATGAACAATAAAGATCAGAGCAGAAATAAAAAGAATATTAATATTAAAGATAAGTGTATTGGCCGGGGGCACAGCTCAGTAGGCTTATCCTCCACCTGCGGCACTGGCACCTGGGTTCTAGTCCCGGACAGGGTGCCAGATTTTGTCCCGGTTGCTTCTCTTCCAGTGCAACTCTCTGCTGTGGCCCGGGAATGCAGTGGAGGATGGCCCAAGTCCTTGGGCCCTGCACCCGCACGGGAGACCAGGAGAAGTGCCTGGCTCCTGGCTTCAGATCAGCGCAATGCACTGGTCACAGTGGCCATTGGAGGGGGTGAACCAACAGAAAAAAGGAAGTCCTTTCTCTCTGTCTTTCTCTCTCACTGTCCACTCTGCCTGTCAAAAAAAAAAGTAAAAAAAAAAAAAGATAAGTGTGTTAAAGTTCTGATTTTTAATAGAATAACAGTTCTTAGCTAGGTTTTATAAAATAGATTGAAGTAAATAAAATAAAAAGGAGACACTGCAATTCATATCACAGATATACAATGGATCACTAAGGAATAGTAACAGCAACTGTAAATTATAAAATTGAAAAAAAATGTTTATTTTGTGGATACATATAACCTACCAAACCTGAGCCAGGAATATATAAAATACCTGAATAGACCAATAGTGAGTAACAACATTAAGTCAAAAATAACATGTGTAGAAGATACTTCCTAAATGTTTTTAGGGGAGCACATTCCCCTGGAATAGGACATGTCTGCAGTTCTGTCTTTGCCTGTGCAGGCTGGGTGAGTGCACACCCTTCCTATGGAATGTGATGGCAGAAGGCAGCAGGGTGGGTAATCTGTAACTAATGGTAAATACTGGTTTCAGGAGCTCAAGACTGTAAATAAGATTCTGGATACTGGTACTGCATGACTGTTGTCCTTCAGAACATAGGTTTCGACTTTTCCTGTTCATATGGTGTACTTTGGTTAGTGTATTTCTGTGCCTACATGCTTGGTAGCTTGTTGAATTGCTTGTAGCCTCTAATAAAATGTGCTGGCTGAAAGTTGTCTTCTGGCACATTCCTCTGATAGAGGCCCCTGTGTTCAATTTCTTCATTTTGAAAAACCTCACAAAAGTGTTCAAATAAAAGTTCAGTACCAAATATCTCCACTACTAAAATCTATCAAATTAAAAAAAAATCCATGTTTTCTAAAATTATTTGAAAAAATGATAGGGAAAGAAACTTTCCAAACTCATCATATGAGGCCAGCATTTCTTAAAGTGAACTGACATTTGGAAAATCTACGTTTATCTCTGATTCTCTGTGGTTCAAATAAAAAATATAGACCAGAGTGTCTGATGAATATAGATGCAACGTACTCCTCATAATAGATTCCATTTTAGAATTCAAAAACATATAAACAAGATCAGATATCATAATCAATTCAGATGTAACCTAGGAATAGAGAAAATATGAATGTGAATCATAATTCCAATAATTCACATCAATCAAAAAATAAACATTATAGTCATCTAAATAGATGTAGAAAACATATTCACATAAAATAATGCATCCATGTATGAGAAAAGTATTGAGCAGAATATTTTTAGACTGCACCTACTTCAGGGAAAAAAATACATTAGAGAAGCCCAGAGCCAAATCCTATTGAATGACTAACAACTGAAAGTATTTCCTCTATGATCTGGAACTATAAAGTGATGCACACACTCTCTTCTTGAAATCAATATTACAATGTATGTTCTGGGCCAAACAAGTACACAAGGGAAGGAAATAAAAGATATAGAAATAGGAAAGAAGAAATTCAAATCATTTATATATCCAGATGACTTAATTCTATTGATAAAAAGTACAATGAGTTCACCAAGAGGACGTTAGAACTGGTAAATGGCATTGGCAGACTTGCAGGATATAAAGTAAATACAAAAAATCAGAAACAATTTTATATATCTATACTATTGTGAACCCATTTACAAAGAAAGTATAGGAGAAATTAAATTCATAATAAGAATAAAATATCCTAGAATAAATTTGACTTGGGATGTGAAATACCTCTACAACAAAAATTACAAAATCATGATAAAAGAAATTAAAGTCCAAAAACTCTCATGTTCATGGCTTGAAGTAATTCCCAGGATTTCCATAGTATCCAAATCAATTTACAGATACAATATAATTTACATCAAATTTCAAAGAAATGATTCACATATCTAGAAAAACAAACCTAAACTTCATATATTCATATGGATTTAAAAAAAAAAATCCCAAATAGACAAAGCAATCTTGAGAAACAGAACAAATCTGGAGGCACAACACATGAATTCAATATATACTACAGAGGCAACATAATCGCTGGCATAAAAACTGATGCATAAACCAGAGTAAGAGGATGGAGGCTTCCAGAAAGAAACACAGATATTTACAGATCATGGATCTTTGACAAGGTAATAAAAATTAACTTGTAAAGCAAATGCAAATAGTAAATGGTCCAGAGGAAATTGGATGTCCATCTGGACATGACTAAACGTAAATTACCTCCACTAGTATCTGATACAAAATCAACTGATACTGAGTCAAGGATCTAAATGTAAGACCAGCAATTCACAAAATATAGAGAAAACTTACCTGAACCCCTATGTTTATTGCAGCTCAATTCACAGAAGCTAAGAGATGTAATCAACCTGGAGGTCCACCAAATGAATACTGGTTAAAGAAAATGTGGCATATATACACTATGCAATACTACTCAGCTGTATAAATGAATGAGACACTGTCATTTGCAACAAAATATGTGGAACTAGCAACCACTGTGCTCAGTGAAATAAGACAGCCCCTAAAAGATAAATATTGCATGTTTTCTGTGATTTGTGGTAATTAATGTACAGATCACAAAAATGTAGTGTATATGAGTGAAATTGGCCCTTTGAGATTTGATCATTGTTTATGGTTTTTGTGTATTTTAAAAACCCAAAAGACTGGGATAAAATATTTGGAAATTCTGCATTTGATAAAGCAGTGAAACCCAATATATATATATGGAACTGCTCAAATTATACAACAAACAATGTTAAACATTGTGAAAGGACCTGAACAGGCATCTCTCCAAAGAAGAAATATCCATGGTCAAGAAATATGGAAATACATGCAATATAATTAATTATAGGAAAATTTAAATCGAAATACACTGGGTATCACCTCACTCCAAAAAACAAATGCTGATGGGATGTGAAGAAAAGAAAAACCTAGTAAGTTACTGATGAGAATGCAAATTAGCCTGAGCATTATAGAGACCAATATGGTCATTCCTCAAAAAATGAAAAGTGATAAACCTCTCCAAAAATTGTGTATGTGTCAGAAGGAAATTCAATCTGCATATCAAAGAGATACCTCCCTTCCTGTGTTGACTATAGTACTATTCACAGTAGCCATGGTATGGGATCAACCTATGTGTCTGTCAATGGGTTAAGGGTCAACATAACCTCATTCAGTGATTAAAAAAGTATGCAATATTATTTGCAGCAAAATGGATGGAACTGGAGACACTTAAGAGAAATAATAGCAGCATTGAAAGAAATAAATCTAACATGTTGTCTTTCATATGTGGTGTCTAAAAACAGCTGATATAAATTTATAATTGTTTTTAATCAGGATGGGAAGAGTGATTACTGAGAATACAGGCAGGTAAGATAGCAGATACAGAAAGAGAGTTATAAAGAAGCAACCAGTTGCAATATGCCATAATATGGCGCTGAGATTGTAGTTCACAAAAAGATATATTTTATCAGAAGCTGGAGTGGAGGAGCTTGTGGGCAATCAACACAAAGAAAGTAAATGGAAAACCTGGTTTCCAAGATTGATTAAGTTATGCTATGTAACTTCTCAAATGTTGTACATTACCTTATAATAATATACAATTAGTACATGTTAATCAAAGATTGAATACAATTTTTTAAATGAGGTGCTTCTCTATACACAATGAGCTATGTACAAAAAGTAATGAACAAAGCAACTTCATTTACAAAGCATGAGAAAACAGCCAGTAATTTCCAGTATCATTATGGTTTAAATGCAAATAATCTTACAATTTAAAAATCAAGGCTGCCTTGCCAATTGACTTTCTACTCATCCCTTGCATGATTTATAGCTAGACTTTCTGATATTCTATGAATTCCATTGTTGCAAAGCTAAACTTGAACCTAGAAGGAAGAACAGTTATACTGTTTTTAAGATTCATTTACTTACTTGAAAAGGGTACAGAGGTGGGATACAGAGATCTTGCATCCATTGGTTCACACATCAATGCTTTCAAATGTTGAGGATGGGTCAGGCAGGTACTCCTTTTGTGTCCTCAATGTGTGTGGAAGATATATGAGTACTTAAGCCATCATTCAATGCCCCTCAGATGCATTGGCAGGAATCTGGATTGAAAGGGTAAACTCTTCAAAACTTGAATGAAGCACAAATATATGAAACAAGGGCAGCCCAACTGGTGGCTTAACCCACTGCCCACAACCTCACCACTTTATACTGTTTCATTCATTCTGAACACTGTTGTCAAAATACAGGCACAATGTTCAATCTTGGTTCCATGTTTAAAAACTCAGTTTAAAAACAGGTTTGGGATAAATACTTACTGTGGCAATTAAGAAAATTTATTCCACAATGGAATAAATGGTTCTGATGCTGATTCCAGCTTCCACTTAAATCAGATGCTGGGAAGCCAATGTGATGACTCAAGACATGGAGTTTGTGCTACCCACATGGAAAACCTGGATTGAGTTACCAGCTCTCTGGTTTAGACCTGATACCCCCGGAGGTAGTGAGCATTTCTGAAATGAACTTGTGAGTAGGAGCCCTTTCTCTCATTCACTGTTTCTTGCTTTCCCTCATAAGGAAAGAATTCATCAGAAAGAGCAGCATAAGTTTGGATGTCAGACCACGTAAGGAAAAGACCAAAAACAAATGAAGTTACAGCAATATATTTACTTGTTTTATTCCCATTCTTGATTCCTGATGCCTTAATAATGCATTTAAGTGAGATCTTACACTATGTTCAATTTAAAGGAAAAGAGAAGTTGGGCATTTGGCATAATTTTTCAAGAGGCTCCTTCGGTGCCTTCATCCCACACTGGGGTACCAAAGTTATGTTGTGACTAAACTCCCAATTTCAGCTTCCTACTAATATTCACCATGGAAGGAAGCAGGTGGTTGCTCAAGATATCTGCTAACTGAATCTTGGACAGAGATTGTGTTCCTAGCTCCTTATTTGGCTAGGCCAATTTGCACTGTTACAGGAATTTGAGGATGAAACCAGCAGATAATAGACCACTCTCTTTCTGCATTGCATAAATAAAATAAATGAATAAAAATTAAAAAATAAAATGATAAGAAAAAGTAAAAAATTAAAATAAGAACTAATATGGGTGTTTGGTGCAACAGTTAGCACATCAAATGTGATGGCCACATCTTTTATCAAAATGTCAATTTTGAGTACAATAGCTCCAATTCTGATTCAACTTGTTGCCAATGAACACCATGGGAAGCAGCAGGTGATGGCTCAAGTGCTTGGACCCTTGTCACACATGGGTCACACATATCTTAAACCTAGCAAAGCTGTAACTCTGGTAGAGTTTTAGAGATTAAAACAGTAGCTGGAGGATCCTTTTCCCTGTGCATTTTAGTATTTAAAATGAGCAATTAATAAATATGACATAAAAATAATGCAAACAGAAAGAAAACCATAACAAATATGATATACACTATGCCAACTATATCAATAATCATTTTAAATGTTTATTATCTAAATATGCTAATTAAAATCAACTTATATAGGAAAATTTAAGCCCAGACCCATCTTTGTGCTGTCTATAGGAAAACTACTGAAATGTATATACATATGGAGGGGATTTAAATTCATTTAGGTCAAAGGAGAACAAATCTCATTTGCATAGTAGTTCAAGTAGTCTACTGTGTAACATGATAATGATAGTTAATTACAATAAGACATTAGGTTTTGAGTATTTTCATTATGTAAAATAGGAATATGGTATAATAAATATGGTGATTGTCTTGATATATATATTTCCAAAAATCATTCTAACTTAATATACATATATACAGATTTCAAAAATGAAAAATGAAGATATAAACTAATTAAATCAAAAATATGCAGAAACATAGCTCATTATAACACCAGCACAATGAAGCCTGTAAAAGCAATATGTATTTTAGGTTAATTAGGATTTATGTAAGAAAAATTACAAGGTTTATATAGTGAGAGGAACTGGCAGTTCTTCATGAGGATATTACAATGCTTCATATCAGTGTTCCTAAATAGACCATCAAAATATATTAGAAAAATGCTTACAAAACTGCAAATATAGACCACTATTAATCAGTACAGATAAATAAAATGGTATAAATGCCCCACCAGGGTTAATTAGTAGTTATCAATATCTCATTGTGCAGATATGTCAGCTAAAATTTGATGGAGAAAATAAATAAGTAAGGTAATTCCAAATGCTGCAAAATCACAAAAATAGTATATATGGATGAAAAGATAGACAATTAATTCACCCATACTATCAATGTTTCCTACAAAATCAGAGCTTACCCACAATCTATAACCTGACAGCATTTTTCTGGCATGTAAAAAAATATTGACCAAGAATTGTCACATGAGGAACGGAAACCAGGAAAGATATTGTCACAAATATCAAATACAAAGCAAGGGAAACTCATGGTTTAGATAAACAGAATGTAAGCAATCAAAAACACCAAAAAGAGTCAGGATGTGGTCTCTGTAGAGGAAAAGGGGAAGAAACTGGGAAAAAACCTGAACTGACCAAGGCCCATTTATTTTAATGGGTACTGACTCTATGGATGCTAACATTCTTACTCAAATTTAGCAGAAAACAATCTCAACACTTCTCTTTCCTTTCAGTTTTTATCATTGGATAATCTCAGATTTCTATGCAAGAAAATGTCTAACATTGAAATCATGACACATAATTTCTAACTATGTGGGTAAAGTGTAATTAAAAGGCAACAAATTTCTACAAAGACATGAAAAAAAAAACTAGCTCTGGGAAGCAGCTTGTTAATCCCACAATTCACAAAGGAACTCAAACTCAGAACATTATCCAGGTTTGCACACATTGGGGATCATTCTGAGGCGATGCAGACTAAGAGGTCTTACTCCAAGGTTCTGAGTGAGGCACACCTCAGCAGCCAGAAAATTTAATTAATTTACTGACTCAGATATTCTGTTATTAGCAACAAGAAAACTGACCAAGAACCCTAAGAAGGGCTGTGCTGAGAGGAGAGTTGTGAGCTGGACACCTGGTTTCTCTGCTTAGGGAAATCAGGCCACATATGAAAGTTGAATTCTCCATGGGGATTCTCTTGCTCTCCATACACAATTTGGAAAGCTGTGAGGTTCCAGGGTTCACACAAACTCACTTCATTTAGAGACAGGATGATCTTGAGACAAGATTATGAGCCACTGTTCCATACTGAGTTAGAGTCCTCATGTTAAATTTCTGTCTTTAATTTTCTATCATGACATTAATGATGTGATATTGCTATGATGTTGATGGCTATATTGACTGTTGTTTACTGATTATGGTTAAATTAACTGTTGTTTACTGATTATGGTTATATGTTAAGCTTACATTGTCATAATATATACAATAGTTTAATGTTAAACATAGAGCTATAGATTATTAGACATAAGTTAATTAGACACATAGTTAAGTCTAAAATAAAATTATAAGAAATTTTTCTTATATACCAGAAGTAAAAGTGTGGAGTGTAGGAGTTGGAGTCCCTAGCTTACTAAATGCCAGTTCCGCTTCTGTACTCTGGCTACTTGCTTGCCTGCTATGCTCCCCTGGAATTTATGACCTCCTACCCCCCACCAGCTCCCCTGGAATTTATGACCCAATGCTTCCCATCAGTTCTTCCTTGTGCCATCTCCTTTGTGTGGCCCTCCCGCCACATAACATAGATAGTCTTTATGTTTAAATGAACTAATGAACACATTAGGTCCCAATATATTGCCATATAGAGAATAAGAATGTAACCTGCAAAGGAGATGACCTGCACCCTTGTAAGTGTGAGGCTATAAAAACCTCTCTTATGCGGCTGGTGCCGTAGCTTAACAGGCTAATCCTCCACCTTGCAGCGCCGGCACACCGGGTTCTAGTCCCGGTTGGGGCGCCGGATTCTATCCTGGTTGCCCCTCTTCCAGGCCAGCTCTCTGCTATGGCCCGGGAAGGCAGTGGAGGATGGCCCAAGTGCTTGGGCCCTGCACCTGCATGGGAGACCAGGAGAAGCACCTGGCTCCTGACTTCGGATCAGCGAGATGCTCTGGCCGCAGCGGCCATTGGAGGGTGAACCAATGGCAAAGGAAGACCTTTCTCTCTGTCTCTCTCTCTCACTATCCACTCTGCCTGTCAAAAAAAAAAAAACCTCTCTTATGCAAATGAGAGGGCCTTTTGCCTGTGCACTGCTAAATGGCTGTGTGGGGGTAGGCGGTCCCAGCCGGCTGGTAACAAATAAACCTCTGCTTTTGCATCTGCTACTGTGCCTTGTGCGTTGATTGGGAAATTCCGACTCAACATTAGAAACAAAAGCTTAAGAAATTGTCTGATTACATGGGAAAAATTAAACACATTAAGGAAATGTCACTGGAGAAGAAGCTAAGGGCCCTTGTATTCATGCAAGAAAGAATTCTCTGTGAGACAGAGAGCAGTGGAAAGCAAAGTAGCAAAATTTTTTTAGGGTTGGGACATACATAAGAACAGATGGGCGCCTCTCCAGACAGAACCTGAGAGAGTGCCAAGTTCACATTTAAGCAAAGGTTTTTAAGGGGCTGGGTCTTGCCTTTCTGCCTTTTTTCTCCCCATCTTCTCCAGAACAAAGGACTTCTTAGGTGTAAATACAAAAAATTCCTTTCTGATTTTCCCACTGAAGTCAGACTGGGGAAGCCTGGCTAACTTGGCCAAGAGACTTCTCTCTAGGGTGCCTGCCTTAGAGGAAGAATGCTTATCAGGCCAGGTAGAAGGGGCAGGACCCCCTGGAAGGTTATCAGAGTCTGTGGGCAGGACTTTGAAATGCAGATACTGGACAGCACCTGCAATGTTATTGGGTGACTTTGAAATGCGAATGCTGGACTGCTGTAGATGTCAATTCCCTTAGACCCTTGTCACACACAGGTTAATTTCTGACTTCCTACCTAACAAAAAGGCAGAAGAATCAAGTTATCCTATAACCTTAGGTTTCTAAAATAAAAGTTTTAATGTCAGGTCACAACAGTCAGAACCAAGGAGGAAGAAATAACTTACAGGAGATGCCTAGAAATTTGACAAAGAAAATCATCAATTAAGTGGAAACTGCTAAAAGGGAAACTACATTAATATAGTTTTCACAATGAAGCACTATGATGACTTATTACAGATATATATCTGTTATATATATATATATGTATATATACATATATATCTATATA
This sequence comes from Lepus europaeus, assembly GCF_033115175.1. Taxonomy (NCBI): domain Eukaryota; kingdom Metazoa; phylum Chordata; class Mammalia; order Lagomorpha; family Leporidae; genus Lepus; species Lepus europaeus. The sequence goes on from NW_026909276.1 coordinate 1,959,919, forward strand.
TGCATCTCCCCTTCCAATATGTATACATATCTAAATATCTATATATACATATATATCTATATATATACATATTTTAAATAACTTTATTGCTTTAGCATATTGGCCAAATCCATAGCTCTGTCTTTGTACTTATGTAACAATGCTCAATTGTGAGAAACTCATAGAAATAATTTCCTTCTAATCTCAGCCAAAGCAATCTCACACAAAATTATCCGCTAAAATCTGTAACATTCTTATATTCCCTTATATTCCTTAAGTTATTTGTTCTGCTTTGTTCCTCTCTCTCCTTACCAAACACCAGTTTTATTTCATGTTAGGACAAATACCAGCTGCATTCTTTGTGCAAGGTGACCAGTGTGTAACAAATCTTCCCAGCCAAATGAATCAGTTTACAGATTTTTATTGGGATTCCACTCCTGAGCAAGGTTCACCAGTTCCAACAGAGTGAGGGCCAGGGAAGTCATGCATCAGAGGTTGGGAGGGCTCCTTTTATAGATACAGGGCATGGGGGTTAAAGGTGTAAGACCCCCGAAAGGTGCCTCACACTGTTACCGACCCCAGAAACACGAATTCCATTCCACCGATCGCTGTAAAGAACATGAGGAAGTTTATTTCATCTGCGCAGATGGGCCAACTCTAAACACAACAACACTCTCTGGTGCAGTGCGAGAAGAGAGGCCCCGATCATCAACCGCACAGCGTATTTAAGATTGAAAACCACAACATTAGCATATCTCCATAGCATAGCACAAAGGATCACAAGATAAACTGCAGCATGACGAACCATCATAAGACCCAGGGTAAGGGGACAAAAGACCTTGAGCAAGCATAAACACGGGGTCATCATGACCAAAAACTTGTCATATGCTCAATTATCTCATAAACCGCATTAGCACAATCATCACATGCTACAAGGTCAGCTAAAGTCCAGTTATCTTTAAAAAAATGCATTTTGCAAGCCAAAGCATTTTGTACAGAAGCAAAACAATATGCAGTCAGCTCAGCAGCTCCATTTTAACCCTTTACTTCTCATTCCCTCCTCTTTTCATGTGCAAATTTTAATCTTAAAATTTAGGAATAGCCGTATTTTAAAATTTATCTTCTATGTCCTTCGATTTTAAACTTTGGTGTTGTTGAGTTAGGATCAAGGCGTGGGTGACAGACAATCTATCGTTAACAAACTGAATAAGCCTATTTATTATGCAAGGTCCAATGGTTAAAATTAAGAGTAATATTACCAAGGGCCCTGCGATAGAGGAAAGCAAAGTTGTAAGCCAAGGGGATGAGTTAAACCAGCTCTGAAACCATGATTGCCCTGCCTCAAATTGGCTCTGCCGTTGTTTTAGTCTTTCCCTCAATTTTGCCATACTATCCCTAACCACCCCAGTGTGATCCGCATAGAAACAACATTCTTCCTTTAAGGCTGCACAAAGTCCTCCTTCCTTTAGAAATATTAAATCCAGCCCCCGTCTGTTTTGTAATACTACCTCCGAGAGTGAGGTTAAGGATTTTTCTAATGCACTGACCGATTCTTCTAAAGCTTGTAAGTCTAAATGCATGGCTTGCTGTAACTGATGATAATGATTTGCCTTTGAAAGGGCAGTGGCTCCGGTGCCTATGCCTGCTCCTATGCCTCCGACTGTAAGTCCTCCCAATATGAGGGCTAGTGTTATGGATACGGGTTCCCTAGGGAGCCGGAGATTTCCCTCATAGTGTCGGTAGACTTCCTCAGAGTTATGTATCGTAACTCGAGGCCATACTTCAACCATGACGCACCATTCATGAGTTTGATTATGAGCTTGTCCTGCCAAGCAGGGGGTTAGGCCAGTATTGCATGCCCAATATACCCCATCTGGCCCTGTTAAATAATAGGCGCCCGGTTTGAGGGTCATGGTTTTGTTACAGAGGCCCTGATATTGAGGGGGAACGGAGCCTACACAAAGCCCCCGTCCTGATACTTCTGTAAGAGTTAGCCGGTGGGATGGCAGATTAGAGCACTGGGGAGGGATAGTAGTATGGTTGGTCCAATTTCCAATGACAGCTACTCCCTCATAATAAGGGGGAGGTGAGGCAAGGCACATCCAGCAATCCTGGGTCCTATCGGGATCAGAATTATTTAGTGCTTGGTAGGCCCCATGTATTAAGCTGAGGAGCCTATTCTCCGTTTCAGGTAAAGAGGGAGTCGTGGGACCGGGCGAAGGGGGCGGCGGTTACTACGTGCTTATTTGGAAATGCGGGTGTCGGGGAACCAATCTAGACTGATTGTTAGCGGGCATCCGACTGGGCTGATTTCTGACGAGTACTTGCCCGCGGGGTTTTTCCTTTTTGAAATGTAGAGAGGTCGGGCTCTTATGTTTTGTTAATATTTTATTTGGCCCAACCGATACGGACGCGACAGTAATCGTCCGGCTCAAGGCGAATAGGGCAAAGGGATCTTTAGCCTGTCTATATAAGTAGATGCCCCATGATTTAGGCCCCACCCATTTATCTTGTTTTCCCTTATCTGTGAAGCGAAGGACCTGGAGGTGGCACCTACCCATCGTCCCATCCAGGCAATTACTACAATCCCTGCCCCCGCATTCGGTAAACGTTATGCCTGGAGCCGCTCCGATAGTAATCATGTCCCATGAAGAGGAGGGTTTCCAGTATGCACTTCCAGTGGTTTCACACCCCCATGCTCCACAGTACCCCACCTCGGGGCCCCCGCAGCCTGGGATAGATTTTCCATTCTTTCCCCCGGGACAGGCATAGGTTCCTCCCTTCCCCACACATACATCTTCAGCATCAAAAAGTTGGCAGAGATCAAAATACAAGTCTGGAAAGAAATTACTAAGAACATTAAAACCAGAGGAGCTGTTAACAGTTGCTCCATTTCTTAAATTAATAAGTTGCCAAGTAATTTGATAAGGGGTATGAGGGCTTAAGTTTCCTATAACCATGCCAAAGAAAAACACTAAGAGCAAAAATAGGCAAAATAGTCTTATCTCTAGGGGTTTTTGAGTGCGTTGTGGTGGCAACAACAACCGGGCGCGGTCGGCGGCACATCTTGTACAAACAGCAGCAGGAGCGGGTGAAGCAGATGATGATGGAAACAACAGAGGGCACGAAGACGGCCAAGCCGATGGCCCACTGTCACGCCGAACCTTAGGTCCGGTGCTTTACATAAAACGCGTGGACCCAGGTGATGAATCCGTTGACTTTTACTGTTGGTGAGGTGGTCCGGCGCAGCTTGTGGTTTGGTGCCTGCGAATGTAGACAGTGTCCCCAGCCTGGAACGAGTGTGGGAGCACAGGGCACTTGGACTGGTATACGGCAGCCAGCTGCTTCCCTATATGCTCGTAAGTCAGCTACAAGGTAGAAAGCAAGTCAGCAGGATAGGGAAAGTTGCAAAAGGGTGGCAGTATAAAAATGTAGTGCTATATAAAAATTGTGTAAAGGCATCAAAATTTTCCCTGAAGAAGTCATACAAATTTGGGTTGATACCTGGTGCCTGTCCAACTGAATTGACCCAAATACTTTTTTGTGACTTTCACACACCCTCTTCGACTTTCACACACCCTCTTCGACTTTCACACACCCTCTTCGACTTACTGTAAACATTTTACCATTTTCATAAACTAGCCATCCGGATTTACAAACCATGTCCTTTCCTTATATAAAAAGCTCTTTTCTCTTTTAGCCCTTCTTACCAATGATACTCTTTTCTTTTATGTCCTTAACTTTTAACTTTGGTACTGCTGGGTCAGCGGTACTCTCTTAGCAATGACAGTATCCCAAATCTGTACGGTAACTCCCAAGTGGCTGCGCAGGACGGCCAGCTCCTCTGTGAGCTGCTTCACGCATTCGCGCAGCCGCTCGTTCTCCAGCCTGTACTCCAACACCTTCTCTTGCAGCTCCCGAATGTGTTTGGCCCTGTCCCTGCTCTTGCGCACGGCGATGGAGTTGCGCTCCCGCCTCAGCTGATATTCCTGGCTGTCCCTATGCGAGGAGCCAGCCGGGGAGGGCTCCTCAAGGAGAGGGCTGCGGGGGGGGCACGGTGGTGGCCAAGGGGGCCCCAAAGACACGTGGGGGTGTCCAGCTGCTGTAGATGCCAGGTCCCAGCGCCTTCCTCTGAGGGCCGAAGGTCAGGCGACAAGTAGCAGGGGAAGGCAGAGCTTCCCGGTCCCTCAAGGCCCCGTGTCTCAGGCGCCGGCTCCATGGCAAAGAGATCGAAGAGTAGAGTCAGGGACTGCTTCTTCCAAAAGTTTTTAAAATCCTGGGAGGTGAGCATTTAAGCAAAGCCTTAGCCAAATTAATAAAAAGTTGCAAGCCTTAAACAAAACTACCGGCAGCAATCTGACCCAGTCTCTAGTGCCAGTCTCCACTATTAATTTAGTCAAGGTCTCTTTACAGAAGCTTGAATGCAGTGCAAGTCAGCACTGCCCAGTTTGTTATAGTGCTGTGCCTGTCGCTGCATCCGCGCCCCCGCATCCAGCCCAGACCAGATCAATCAGCAACATCTCGACCCAGTCCCCAGTGCCAGCTCTCCGTTATGGTTAAAGCTTCCCCTAGCTGAATAAAGCTTTCTTTAGCTAAACCCCCCTGCACCCTGGCCACCTCTGGCTTGCCCGGGAGACAAAGCTGGGTCCATTATCTGACCCCAGTACCTTTGGTTGTCCAAATCGGGGAAACATTGGCGCTTCGTCGGAAAAGCCTTTGTCTGTTCTGAGTTCCCCATGGGTAGTGGCGAAAGCGTACCTGCTGTCCTTGTGCATTTTCACCCACTCCTTTTTCTTGGCTGCACGGAGTGCTCGGTCCATAGCGATCAGCTCTGCCCGCCGAGCAAAGTTCTCGGGAAGGGGGGGGTTAGAGATAGAAACCCAGACCACTGACCTCGTTCGACCGCCTCTCACTGTTGTCCCCGTTATACTCCGGAAGCTAGGGGAATGTCGGCTCACGTGGGCCCGTCCCGGACACCGCAGGAGGTGATGAAGTATTATCCACAGGAACCTGGACAGGGCCTGCATTCCCAACACTATCCCCAGCCGTGTGATGGACCACACGTATCCCAGCGAGGGAGGAGCCGCTGTCGCCCAGCCTCACCACTCCGCTGCTGCCGTCTTTCCTCTCGCTGGCTTGCAGAGGCCGTTCTCGGTCAGTTCAGTCCCGTGTGGCAGACGTGCATCTCTGGATTCCCGTTGTTAGTCGGATCTTATTTGGGCACTTCTCTGTGCTTTTGTCGGTCTCCCGGGGTCCCTGCCTATTCTGATTTTCCCTTACTCTGCTTCCCTTTAACTGTGGTGGCCAGGATCCTAATTAGTTTCTGTTTCTTAACCCATCTTAAACTTCCCCTTTTGTTTTTTAACTAAATAACTTTAACCCCTTCAGCTAATCTCTTCAGGAGAGTCTGGCAGTAGAGTCTGAGATTCCTACAGAGTTTCATCTAAGTATAGTAAAATTAATGTTAGTAAAACAGGCCCTGCAAGTCCTGTCAGGGCTTATGATCCCAGTTATAAGGTGGAGAAGGGCGGCCAGTTAGAACGGGCCGGGGGTCCTCCCTCCTCTATTTCATCCTCCTCTGTTTCATCGGATTCTTCCTCCCATTTCTCTTCTGGTTTCCAAAAAGGGCACCGCGGGCCTCTTTGGGAAGCGTGGGATATAAGGTGCCCTCCCAAGGAGGCGAGGGGAATAGGGTGGTGGAACATCAAAAAGGTCTTCCTGCCTGCCTGGAGGAGTTGAGGGTGTTTCAGGTTTGAGGGTGTCCAATTCCTGTAATGGATTTGCAATTTCCGATACTAGGGGTGTTGCGGGTAGGATCGGAGGGGGTTTGGGGCTCGACACCACCCCCAGAGCAACTGCTGACAATTCAGAACTGGGCTTCATCCTCAGGGCGGTGGTGGGTATAGTAGGATCGAGCTCTGCCACCGCCCTGTTGGAAAGGAGGAAAGGTTTTACCCAGTCTGGGGGGTTTTTCGCCAGGTCCTCCCACACAAAGATGTAGGGCACTTGATTCGGGCGCCCTTCTTTACCTCCCTTGCAGACCTGGCTCTTCACCTGTAAGATAATTTGAGAGTCAAAAGTCCCATCCCGTGGCCACCCGATGTTTAAGGCCGGCCACTCGGACGTACAAAAACTTGTCCAGTTCTTCTTCTGCACTTTTATAGACAAGTTTTGGGCCTGTTCCCGGACCTCTCTCCAATGACCTAGAGTAAGACTCAAAGGTGTAGTTAATTCCTGTCCCATGTTGGAGGGGAAAGGCAAGTAAGGTTAGTATATTAAAACACAGAAAACAACCACAAGACTTACAAATCACAAAATTCACAAAGACACTGCGCGCAAAACCAAGACAAAACCGAAACCACAACTTCCGACGGGAGTAGCTGCTGCCACCAGCCCTTCTCCCGGGGAAGAAAACCGAGACACAACTTCCGACGGGAGTGGCTGCTGCCACCAGCCCTTCTCCCGGGGAAGAAGACCGAGACAAAACTAAAACCAAACTTCCGAGGGAGCTGCCACCTCCCATGGAACAAAAATTAAAGGGGGGGGATTCTAAAAGAAGGAGGGGGATTCCACGTCCCCTCGCTTCTCTTACAGACGGAGGGGGATTCCACGTCCCCTCCCGGAGGGGGATTCCACGTCCCCTCCACCACCGGAGCGTCCTCCAGTGGTTCGAGCCAGGGGTCGCGGACACGTCTGTCCTTTCCTACTACTGGCTTGATACAGATACAGGTCCTGCAGGCACAATATACAGGTATCGGCGCCTAGGCAATATAACGTATATAAACAAAAACAGATAAACACAATTTCAACAGAACAACAGAAAATTTCACAGAATCAAAGAAAAACTTACCTCCGATTGGAAAATGGAGCGTGGGTCTGGGGTCTCGAATCTCGCTGGGGCCTCCAAAAATGTAAGACCCCCGAAAGGTGCCTCACACTGTTACCGACCCCAGAAACACGAATTCCATTCCACCAATCGCTGTAAAGAACATGAGGAAGTTTATTTCATCTGCGCAGATGGGCCAACTCTAAACACAACAACACTCTCTGGTGCAGTGCGAGAAGAGAGGCCCCGATCATCAACCGCACAGCGTATTTAAGATTGAAAACCACAACATTAGCATATCTCCATAGCATAGCACAAAGGATCACAAGATAAACTGCAGCATGACGAACCATCATAAGACCCAGGGTAAGGGGACAAAAGACCTTGAGCAAGCATAAACACGGGGTCATCATGACCAAAAACTTGTCATATGCTCAATTATCTCATAAACCGCATTAGCACAATCATCACATGCTACAAGGTCAGCTAAAGTCCAGTTATCTTTAAAAAAATGCATTTTGCAAGCCAAAGCATTTTGTACAGAAGCAAAACAATATGCAGTCAGCTCAGCAGCTCCATTTTAACCCTTTACTTCTCAAAGGTTGAGGTGCGTCTGATCTTCATTGGTTGACCTTTAGGTTGCACACAAGACGTTGGCAAGGACTTTTCATTCCTGGAAGTGTGGGCCTTCTCTCTTGCGAGTCTTGAAGCTACCACTTTGCTATTTAAAACACATCTTATGTGCCAAGACACATTTTCATTCTCATTTTTCTCTTCCCTATCTATTGGTTCCTTAATTTGCATTTTGAAATTGAAGGACTTGTGGAAAATTGTGAAAATTTACCAGACTAACCTGCTAAAAAAACTAGGAAGTTTCAAGAAAGGTCAGTTAAAAAGTTTTAAGAAAGGTCAGTTTCTGGGAAACTGCAACTTAGCAGATAACAGGGAATAGCAGTTTGGAAATCCGCCTTGTGCAATGGTTAAGATAAGTAAAACTGATGTGTACTGAGATAAGTAGAACTGCTGTATACTAAGATAAGTGAAATTACTGTAAACAAAAACCCCCTTCCCCTTTGTATTCACTTGCTTAAGATAATTTTGTGGTTTTTGCTTTAAATACTGCCTGTATCCCTCATCCAGGACCTCACTCTCTCAGGAGGGAGGGGTCCGTTTTGCACAAAATGTAAATAAACCGCCTCTTGCTGTTTGCATCACCGGTGTCTGGAGTCTGAATTTCTGGGTCCCCAGGGTGCTACCAAGGACCCCGCCAGCTTTGGGTCCTTCAAAATAATCCTAAAAAGCCTCTAATATAAGAGCAAAGTATTTTAATAAAAGAACATATAAAATTTAAAATTATTTTAAAGTAGTCTAAAATGGTTTGTCTTATGTCAATGATTTATGTAAACAAAAAGTCCATTGTCTTTTACAATTTTTAAAAAGGAAACATTACAGGGGCCAGCACTGTGGTGCAGCAGGTTAATGCCCTGGTCTGAAGCACCGTCATTCCATATCGGTGCCGGTTTGAGACCCAGCTGCTTCCCTTCCAATCCAGCTCTCTGCTATGGCCTGGGAAAGCAGTAGAAGATGACCCCATGCCTTTGACCCCTGCACCTACATGGAAGACCCAGAAGAAGCTCCTGGTTCATGGCTTCTGATCAGTGCAACTCCAGCCATTGTGTCCAATTTGGGAGTGAACCAGGGGATGGAAGACTTCTCTCTCTCTCCCTCTCTCTTTGCCTTTCCTATCTCTGTGTAATTCTGACTTTCAAATAAAAAATAAAATAAATAAATAAATAAATAAGCTCTTAAAAAAGCAAATGGTACAAAAATTTGAAAAGATTTCTTTTATGTTTACCAATTTATTGCTAACAATTATAGATTTTTTAAAGAAACTAAAATATTAGACTGGTATGGTTATAATCTTGAGTCATGTCTTGCCAAATAACAACCCCAGAGGTTAGAATTAATGAACATTACATTATTCTACTAATGTGCATCATTTATTCTTAGGTCAAAATTGAACTTTTCTGATGTTGAGTATCCACAAAAAAAAAAATGTTTAACTTTTGCTTGACCAGCAAACCCAGGCACAAAATATGTCAATGACTCTGAAAATAGTTTTAAGTTATATCTATCACCAAGGTTAAAACAACCTAGTTGATACTTACTTAGGTCACATGAATTGTTTAATCTACTCATCAGCTAAAATAGAATATTACAAAAACCAGTGACAGTCACACACAAATTTTATTGAAAATGAGAGACAAGGCAATGGGTTAGGACCGACACTCCTTACCAGAGTGCAGGCCCTAACAGCGAGTTACACAGTTTTTTATAGGATGCCGTACACTAGGGCTCACAATTTTGAACCCCTGGTATGCAGTGAACAATAAAAACCCAGAATATGATTGTAAGATAACAATTAACAATAACAAGTCCAGGAACAATAACAAATCCAAGATATAGTAGTAAGCTTACAGTGCAGAGTGCATTTCTGTCAACTTAGGCAGACCACTTGGGCACACCCTTTCTCAGTTCCTGGAATTTAGTCCCACATAGTTTCACAAGATATACCCTTAGCCTTTAGCAAGCAAAGGTAATATGTACAGAAGCAAGAGATCTGGAATTAGCTGTTAGTCATACTTACTCCACTTTGATTTTGATTCTACAGAATCAAAAGATATTTGGGTTAATTTAATAGTTTTAATTTATGTGAACACTCATTTACCTATGTCAGTTAAAACAGAGCTCTTAAAGGAATTTTTTTACCATTAAGACATAATATGCAACATATACATATACACATATGTAACAAAAATCATGAGACAGAATAAAGTCACTTCTGTAACAGCTATTTAAAATATTTAACTACTTTTGAAAATTATCTATATACCAGAATTATTTCTTGCTCTTAATAATCTTAATTAACCATATTTTTTTCTCAATTGGAACTGGCAGGAATAAAAGCTTTACTTAAGCATTTAGCTTAGAAAATAACTTAGTCCTAGTAAAGGAGTTGAATATACATATATGAAAAGAAAATCATATCTTCATTTCAGATTCAGTTGGCAGAAATTCTTTGTGTTGCATTATTTTTATGATTCTTATTCTCTGTTGTCAATTGCACCAGGGGCTTCTGTAGCTCCTGACTTCAGATCAGCCCATCTCTAGCTGTTGCAGCTATTTGGAAAGAGAACCAGAGCATGAAAGACCTTTCTCTCTGTCTCTCCTTTGCTCTCTGTCTGAAACTCTACCTCTCAAATAAATAAATAAAAATCTTTTAAAAATATTATCTACACCAGTTGGTACAGGAACAAATGACCTAAATCGGTCCAAATGTCATGAAACCCAAATGCCAGAGAAAGAAGATTTTCAGTGGGTATCACATTTGATCTAAGCCATCTTGGAGCCTCTCAACTCCCCTGCAAATACCATTTCTTTGTATCAACAGATATTCAGAGGGAGCTGATGCTAAGGCTGGGAGAAAAGGGAGAGCCTCCAAAAAAGTATTATTGGCAGCTGCTTGGGTTGTCGCTGATATCCCTGCCCAAGGGTCAGCTCATATCCAGCAACCACAAAATGAGAGCCTCACACCTTTAGGAAGAGCTGTACCAAGAGCACTGGGTTGTGGATTTAGTGATCTATTTCCTAGCTGAGGGGAATTACATTATCCAGGAGGAGAAGCAAGGTACAGGGGATCCCACAAATCATGGATTCCCCCCCCCCAAATTCCATGCATGAAGTCTGGATTCTCCCTGAGAACCTGCACAGCCTAACCACATAATTTGGAAAAATACAGAGCTCTAGGGCTGAGCCAAAGTCACCACATTCAGGAATGAGAAGATATCCAGAGTCCCATGCCAGCTGCCATCCTGCAAGCATGAGGCAACTAACCCCACAAACACCATATTCCAGATTCTGAGCTGTCCAGGCATCCTTCTGTTGGCTCTTTTAGTGAGAGAACTTCACAGAATGACAAAGACTGAGCCTCCTGGAACCCCTATAAGCAGCAGACTGGAGAAGCTGTATTTAGCAGCATGAAAAAAAAGACCTCATGTTGCTCTTCATTGTTGATCCAGTGTGTCTAATTGAACAGTTTGCTGAGCCAATGAGCAGGCATCATGTCCGAGAAGATGCAGTCAATCAGAGTCATGCTTACTAGATTTCTGTGAGGGGTGGGGAGCAGGGGTGCCATTCATCCAGGCTGTGGCTGATGGGGGTAGTGAGGATTGAGTCTTGGGCTCAGGTCTGGAGGTGCTCACCCTCCTGGGGCCTCACTCTCCTAAGAGCAGGGGCTGCTGTCACCTTCCTGATGACTCAACCACATGAGAGTGGGGATCTCTCCCACCCTCCAATGTCTGTGATTCTGCTGGGATCTTATGACCTGGAGCTTCCAATAAACTCCTTTATAAGAAATGAAATTTACTCAAAATTTAATGAATTCTGAGCTTTTCATTTTCTCCATGTTTTTGAATTATTTTTGTTTTAGGTCATTTTGATTTTTTAATGATTTGAAAAATATTTAAAGATACTCTACAGAAGTTTTCTAGTCTGTATTTTGTCCGTTAAAATGGCTATTTTTTCCTGCTGCTAATGGTAAGCCAGTTGATATATATTCATCTTATACTCACTAATATCACTTAATATTCTTATCAGTTTATAGTTTGTTTTGAATTACCTTTGTAGATTGTAGATTCAATCACATATTTTGAAAATTTTGTTGTTTAATTGGGTATAGAAGGAACATTCCTCAAGACAATCAAGGCAATTTATGAAAAACCCACAGCCAGCATCATATTGATTGGGGAAAAGTTGGAAGCATTTCCACTGAGATCTGGTACCAGACAGGGATGCCCACTCTCACCACTCACAATATAGTTCTGGAAATTTTTGCCAGAGCCATTTGACAAGAAAAAGAAATTACAGGAGTACAAATTGAGAAGGAAGAAGTCAAACTATCCCTCTTTGCCGATGATATGATATTTTACTTAGGGGATCCAAAGAACTCCACTAAGAGACTATTGGAACTCATAGAAGAGTTTGGCAAAGTAGCAGGATATAAAATCAGTGCAGAAAAATCAACAGCCTTTGTATACACAGGCAATGCCACAACTGAGAAAGAACTTCTAAGATTAATCCCATTCACAATAGCTACAAAAACAAATACCTTGAAATAAACTTAATCAAGGATGTCAAAGATCTCTATGATGAGAATTACAAAACTTTAAAGAAAGAAATAGAAGAGGATGCCAAAAAATGGAGAAATCTTCCATGCTCATGGACTGGAAGAATCAACATCATCAAAATGTCCATTCTCCCTAAAGCAATTTACAGATTCAATGCAATACTAATCAAAATACCAAAGACCTTCTTCTCAGATCTGAAAAAAATGATGCTGAAATTCATATGGAGGCACAGGAGACCTTGAATAGTTAAAGCAATCTTGTACAACAAAAACAGAGCCGGAGGCATCACAATACCAGATTTCAGGACATACTACAGGGCAATAGTCATCAAAACAGCATGGTACTGGTACAGAAACAGATGGATAGACCAATGCAACAGAATAGAAACTCTAGAAATCAATCCAAACATCCACAACCAACTTATATTTGATCAAGGAGCTAAAACCAATTCTTGGAACAAGGACACTCTATTCAACAAATGGTGCTGGGAAAACTGGATTTCCACATGCAGAAGTATGAAGAAAAACCCCCACCTTACACTTTGCACAAAAATCCACTCAACTTTGATTAAGTATCTAAACCTATGACCTGACACCATTACATTATTAGAAAGAATTTGAGAAACCCTGCAAGATATTGGCACAGGCAAAGACTTCTTGGAAAAATCCCCAGAGGCACAGGCAGTTAAAGCCAAAATTAACAACTGGGATTACATCAAACTGAAAAGTTTATGTACAGCAAAATAAATAATCATCAAAGTGAAGAAGCAACTGACAGAGTGGGAGAAATTATTTGGAAATACTATAACTGATAAAGGTTTAATAACCAGAATATACAAAGAGATCAAGAAACTCCACAACAACAAAACAAACAACACATTTAAGATAGGCCAAGGGCTTAAACATATATTTTTCAAAAGAGGAAATCCAAATGGCCAACAGACACATGAAAAAATGTTCAGGATCACTAGCCATCAGGGAAATGCAAATCAAAACCACAATGAGGTTTCACCTCACCCGGTTAGAATGGTTTACATATCAACATCAACAAACTACAGATGCTGGTGAGGATATGGGAAAAAAGGCACAATAATCTACTGTTGGTGGGAATGCAAACTGGTAAAACCATTATGTAAGTCAGTTTGGAGATTCCTCAGAAATCTGAATATAGCCCTACCACATGACCCAGCCATCCCACTCCTTGGAATTTACCCAAAGGAATTTAATTTGGCTAATAAAAAAGCCATCTGCACATTAATGTTTATGGCAGCTCAATTCACAATAGCTAAGACCTGGAACCAACCCAAATGCCCATCAACAGTAGACTGGATAAAAAAATTATGGGATGTGTACTCTATAGAATACTACAGAGCAATAAAAAAAAACTGGTCATTTGCAACAAGATGGAGGAATCTGGAAAACATCATGCTGAGTGAATTAAGCCAGTCCCAAAGGGACAAATATCATATGTTCTCCCTGATCTGTGACAACTAACTGAGCACCTAAAAGGAAGCCTATAGAAGTGACACTGACACTATGAGAAACAATGACTTGATCAGCACTTGTCCTGAATGTTGAGGAACAACTTACTATTTTATTCCCTTTAGTATTTCCTTTTTCTACTTAATATCATTGATTGAACTCTTTAATTAACATACAATTATTCTTAGGTGTTTAAATTCAACTGAAAATTGATCCTTGTCAAAAATAAGAGTGGGAATAAGAGAGGGAGGAGATGTACAGTTTGACACATGTTCACTCTGACTTACCCCTAATGGTAGAGCTAGAAACATGCCATGGGGTTCCAAATCCCATTAAGTTGACATTTACCAATGCCATCTTACTAGTCAAAGTGATCAGTTTCAGTTCATAATTGATCATAAAGATACGATTAATTGTCAAAGGGATCACATAAATAAGATCAGTGCCTGCTAATAATAATTGATAGAATTAAAAAGGAGAGAATGGTCCAACATGGGAAGCAGGATACACAGCAGACTCATAGAATCACAAATGCCCTAAACAGAACTCTGGCCTCAGAATCAGCTCTTAAGGCATTCAGATCTGGCTAAGAAGCCCATTAGAGTTTCTCAGGCATGGAAAGCCAAGAGACTGTGGCAAAAAATGACCTAAATGAAAGATCTCTATGAGTGAGATTACTGTGAAAGAATGAGCCATTAAAGAAGGAGGTACCTTTCTCTGAAGGGAGGAGGGAGCTTCCAGTTTGATTATGGCCTTGTCTAAATAAGATCAGAGTTTGTTTACTCAAGAGGCTTCCATAGCCTTGGCAGCTCATGACAAGAGCCTCGGGTGATTACTGACATCATAAATGAGAGTGCCAATTGTTAAATCAACAACAGGAATTACTGTGCACTTAGTTTCCATGTAGGATCTCTGTCCTTAATGTGTTGTACTATGTGAATTAATGGTAAAACTAGTATTCAAACAATACTTTACACTTTGTGTATCTGTGTGGGTGCAATCTGTTGAAATCTTTCCTTAGTATATACTAAGTTGATCTTCTGTATATAAAGATAATTAAAAATGAATCTTAATGAAGAATAGGATAGAAGAGGAAGTAGGAGATGGGATGTTTTACAGGCGGGAGGGTGGTTATGGGAAGAAAAACTGCTATAATGCAAAAGTTGTACTTTCAAAGTTTGTATTTATTAAATAAAATTGTGTAAAAATAAAATAAAATTTTGTTGTTTAAGAATTAATCCATTTTTCTGATGCTTCTATTTTGTTGTTTCATTTTCCTGAATACACTTCTAGTACAATGTTGCAGAAATAGAATTGAAAGAGGTAGTTTTGTCAGTGTAAACTCCAAGGAAAAGAGCTTTAATTGTCTTATCTTAATTATACTGATTGTTATAGACTCCTCAGAGACAATTTTAATTATAATAAGAAAATGCTGATATTTTACTTCTCTGCTAACAGTTTTTTAAAGCTTAGATGCTGAATTTAATCAAATGTTTTCTAGCATTAAGCTTAAATATTCATGCATTTTTTTTATTTTTAATGATTAATTTGAAAGGCACACTGATAGAGAACTTTCATCTATTGGTTCACATCTCAAATGATGACAACAACCAAGTTGTACATAGCTGAAGCCATCAGACAGAAATACCAACTGATCTCACACATGAGTGTCAGAGACTCAAGCATTTGGGCCATTTTCTGCTGCTTTCCCAAGTGGAACAGCAGGGAACTGGGAAAAATGTCAATCATTCAGAATTTAGCACACTGATACGTGACTCCAGCATCACAACCGTTGGGTTAACCCACTGTGCCACAAGGGCAGCCACTGATTTTGAGTGTTTTTATTTTCTTTTTTTTTAGGCACTACCTTGATGTACAAGATATATATATATATATATATATATATATATATATATATATATATATATATATATATATATTGAAGGGCAGCATTACACACACACACACACACACAGAATCTATTAGTGATGGCTAGGTCTGGGACAAGTTGAAGCAGGAGTCTTAACCTCCATCTGGGTCTCCACAAGGGTGCAGAGGCCCAAAGCCTTGGGTATTTTTCACTGCATTCTCAGGCTTATTTTTTAATTAAACTTTTATTTAATGAATATAAATTTCCAAAGTACAGCTTATGGGTTACAATGGCTTCCCCCTCCCAAAACTTTCCTCCCACCCACAACCCTCCCCCCTCCCGCTCCCTCTCCCCTTCCTATCACGTCATGTTTCATTTTCAATTCTCTTTATATACAAAAGATCAGTTTAGTATAAATTAGGTAACGATTTCAACAGTTTGCCCCCATATAGCAACACAAAGTGGAAAAAAAATACTGTTGGAGTACTAGTTATAGCATTAAATAAGAGTGTACAGCACATTAAAGACAGAAATCCTACATAATTTTTTTAAATTAATTAATTTTCTATGCCATTTCCAATTTAACACCAGGGGTTTTTTTTTTTTTTCATTTGCAATTATCTTTATATACAGAAGATCGATTCAGTATGTAATTAGTAAAGATCTCATCAGTTTGTACCCACGCAGAAACACAAAGTGTAAAAATACTGTTTCAGTACTAGTTATAGCATCACTGCACATTAGACAACACATTAAGGACAGATCCCACATGCGATGTAAGCACACAGTGACTTCTGTTGCTGACTTAACCATTTGACACTCCTGTTCATGGCGTCAGTAATCTCCCTAGGCTCTAGTCATGAGTTGCCAGGGCTATGGAAGACTTTAGAGTTCGCTGACTTTGATCTAGTTCCGATAGGGTCACAGTCAAAGTGGAAGTTCTCTCCTCCCTTCAGAGAAAGGTACCTCCTTCTTTGATGGCCCCATTCTTTCCACTGGGATCTCACTAACAGAGATCTTTCATTTAGGTCTTCTTCTTTTTTTCTTTTCCATGGTATCTTGGCTTTCCATGCCTACAATACTCTCATGGGCTCTTCAGCCAGATCCAAATGCCTTGAGGGCTGATTCTGAGGCCAGAGTGTTGTTTAGGACATCTGCCATTCTATGAGTCTGCAGTGTATCCCACTTCCCATGTTGGATCTTTCTCTCCCTTTTTGATTCTATCAGTTAGTATTAGCAGACACTTGTCTTGTTTGTATGATCCCTTTGATTTTTAGACCTATCTAAGCCATCGAATGTGAAGAAAATTGATCACTTGGACTAGTGAGATGGCATTGGTACATGCCACCTTGATGGGATTGTATTGGAATCCCCTGGCACATTTCTAACTCCATCATTTGGGGCAAGACTGATTGTGCATGTCCCAAATTGTGCATCTCCTCCCTCTCTTCTTCCACTCTGAAATTTAACAGGGATCACTTTTCAGTTAAAATTTAAACACCTAAGAATAATTGTGTGTTATTTACAGAGTTCAACCACTAGTACTAGAACAAAAACAACAACAAATACTAAAAAGGATAAAGTATTACATTGTACATCTAGAGTCAGGACAAGAGCTGATCAGGTCATTGTTTCTTATAATGTCCATTTTACTTCAACAGGTTTGCCCTTTGGTGCTCAGTGGTCGCCGATCAGGGAAAACAAATGATATTTGTCTCTTTGGGACTGGCTTAATTCACTCAGCATGATGTTTTCCAGATCCCTCCATATTGTTTCAATTGACCGGGTTTCATTGTTCCTTACTGCTGTATAGTATTCTATGGAGTACATGTCCCATAATTTCTTTATCCAGTCTACTGTTGATGGGCATTTGGGTTGGTTCCAGGTCTTAGCTATTGTGAATTGAGCTGCCATAAACATTAATGTGCAGATGGCTTTTTTATTAGCCAAATTAATTTCCTTTGGGTAAATTCCAAGGAGTGGGATGGCTGGGTTGTATGGTAGGGTTATGTTCAGGTTTCTGAGGAATCTCCAGACTGACTTCCATAGTGGCTTAACCAGTTTGCATTCCCACCAACAGTGGGTTAGCGTCCCTTTTCCCCCACATCCTCTCCAGCATCTGTTGTTGGTTGATTTCTGAATGTGAGCCATTCTCACGGGAGTGAGGTGAAACCTCATTGTGGTTTTGATTTGCATTTCTCTGATTGCTAGTGATCTTGAACATTTTTTCATGTGTCTGTTGGCCATTTGGATTTCCTCTTTCGAAAAATGCCTCCTGAGGTCCTTGGCCCTTCTCTTAAGTGGGTTGTTTGTTCTGTTGTTGTGGATTTTTTTGATTTCTTTGTAGATTCTGGTTATCAACCCTTTATCTGTAGTATAGTTTGCAAATATTTTTTCCCATTCTGTCGGTTGCCTCTTCACTTTCCTGTTTCTTTTGAAGTACAGAAACTTCTCAATTTGATGCAATCCCAAATGTTAATTTTGGTTTTGACTGCCTGTGCTCCTGGGGTCTTTCCCAAGAAGTCTTTGCCTGTACCTATATCTTGCAGGGTTTCTGCAATGCTCTCTAATAATTTGATGGTTTCGGGTCGTAGATTTAAGTCTTTAATCCATGTTGAGTGAATTTTTGTTTAAGGTGAAAGGTATGGGTCTTGCTTCAAGCTTCTGCACGTGGAAATCCAATTTTCCCAGACCATTTATTGAATAGGCTGTCCTTATTCCAGGGATTGGTTTTGGATCTTTGATCAAATATAAGTTGGCTGTAGATGTTTGGATTGATTTCTAGTGTTTCTATTCTGTTCCATTGGTCTATCCATCTGTTTCTGTACCAGTACCATGCTGTTTTGATAACAACTACCCTGTAGTATGCCCTGAAATCTGGTATTGTGATGCCTCCGGCTTTGTTTTTGTTGTACACGATTGCTTTGGATATTCGAGGTCTTCTGTGTCTCCGTATGAATTTCAGCATCATTTTTTCCAGATCTGAGAAGAATGTCTTCGGTATCTTGATTGGTATTGCATTGAATGTATAAATTGCTTTTGGGAGAATAGACATTTTGATGATATTGATTCTTCCAGTCCATGAGCATGGAAGATTTCTCCATTTTTTGGTATCCTCTTCTATTTCTTTCTTTAAGGTTTTGTGGTTTTCATCATAGAGATCTTTAACGTGCTTGGTTAAGTTTATTCCAAGGTATTTGATTGTTTTTGTAGCTATTGTGAATGGGATTGATCTTAGCAGTTCTTCCTCAGCCGTGGCATTGCCTGTGTATACAAAGGCTATTAATTTTTGTGCATTGATTTTATATCCTGCTACTTTGCCAAACTCTTCGATGAGTTCCAGTAGCCTCTTAGTAGAGTTCTTTGGCTCCCCCTAAATAAAGAATCATATCATCTGCAAAGAGGGATAGTTTGAATTCTTCCTTCCCAATTTGTATCCCTTTAATTTCTTTTTCTTGCTTAATAGCTCTGGCTAAAACTTCCAGAACTATATTGAATAGCAGTGGTGAGAGTGGGCATCCCTGTCTGGTACCAGATCTCAGCGGAAATGCTTCCAACTTTTCCCCATTCAATAGGTTTTTGGCTGTGGGTTTTTTATATATTGCTTTGATTGTATTGAGGAATGTTCCTTCCATACCCAGTTTGCTTAGAGTTTTCGTCATGAAAGGGTGTTGTATTTTATCAAATGCTTTCTCTGTGTCTATTGAGAGAATCATATGGTTTTTCTTCTGCAGCCTGTTAATGTAGTGTATTATGTTGATTGTTTTGCGGACGTTGAACCATCCTTGTATTCCAGGGATAAATCCCACTTGGTCTGGGTGGATGATCTTTCTGATGTGTTGTTGCATTCTATTGGCCAGAATTTTATTGAGTATTTTTGCATCTATGTTCATCAGGGATATTGGTCTGTAATTCTCTTTCAATGCTGCATCTTTTTCCGGCTTAGGAATTAAAGTGATGCTGATGATTCTTTTTATTTCTGTGGTGTCTGTTGTTATGTTTCCTTTTTCATCTCTGATCCTATTGATTTGGGTCTTTTCTCTTCTTTTTTTAGTTAGTTGGGCCAATGGGGTGTCAATTTTGTTGATTTTTACAAAAAACCAGCTCCTTTTTTGGCTGATTTTTTGTAATGTTTTTTTGGATTCAATCCTGATGATTTCTTCTTTGATTTTCATTATTTCCCTTCTTCTACTGGGTTTGGGTTTGGTTTGCTGCAGATTTTCTTGATCCTTGAGATGACTTGAAAGCTCATCTATTTGTTGCCTTTCGAATTTCTTGATGTAGGCACCTATTGATATAAATTTTCCTCTTAACACTGCTTTTGTTGTATCCCATAGGTTTTGGTATGTTGTGCTGTTATCCTCATTTACTTCCAGAAAATTTTTGATTTCTCTTTTAATTTCTTCTATGACCCATTGTTCATCCAGGAGCATGTTGTTCAATCTCCATGTGTTTGCACGTGCTCTAGGGATTCCTGAGTTGCCAATTTCCAATTTCATTCCTTTGTGGTCTGAGAAGCTGCATGGTATGATTCTAATTCTTTTGAATTTGCTGAGACTTGCTTTATGGCCTAGTATGTGGTCAATCCTAGAGAAGGTTCCATATACTGCTGAGAAGAATGTAAAGTCCTTACATATAGGATGAAATGTTCTGTAGATATCTGTTAGATCCATTTGGGCTATAGTGTCATTTAAATCTACTGTCTCCTTGTTGATCTTCTGTCCTGTTGATCTGTCTATCTCTGAGAGTGGAGTATTGAAATCCCCCAGTACTATTGTATTGGGGTCTAAGTCTCCCTTTAAGTCCCTTAACAAGTCTTTTAAATAAGCTGGTGCCCTGTGATTAGGTGCATATACATTGATAATTGTTATATCTTCCTGTTGAATGGATCCCTTAATCATTAAATAGTGCCCCTCTTTGTCTCTCCTGACAGTTTTTGTGGTAAAGTTTATGTTGTCCAATATTAAGATGGCTACGCCCGTTCTTTTTTCATTTCTGTTGGCATGGTATATATATTTTCCAGCCTTTCACTTTCAGCCTGTATGGATCATTGTTGGACAGATGAGTTTCTTGGAAGCAGCAAAAAGATGGGTTTTGTTCCTTAGCCCAATCAGCCAATCATTGTCTTTTAACTGGACAGTTCAAGCCATTAACATTCAATGTGACTATTGAGAAGGAGTAACTTTGCCCTGCCATTTGCCAAAGATATTTTCTAATATCTGGTTTGAGAATCCTGTGATCTTTTGCTCTGAGGTTTCCTTCCTTTACCTTCTTTCATATTGGTGACCGTGTTTCTGTGTTTCTGTATGTAACACATCTTTAAGCATCTTTTGCAGGGCTGGATGAGTGGCGACAAATTCTTTCAATTTCTGTTTGCTGTGAAAGGTCTTTATTTCACCTTCATTCACAAATGAGAGCTTTGCAGGATATAATATTCTGGGCTGGCAGTTTTTCTCTCTTAGTACCTGGGCTATATCTCGCCATTCTCTCCTAGCTTGTAGGGTTTCTGATGAGAAGTCAGCTGTAAGTCTAATTGGAGATCCTCTGAGAGTAATCTGGCGTTTCTCTCTTGCACATTTTAGGATCTTTTCTTTGTGTTTCACTGTGGTGAGTTTGATTACGACGTGTCGTGGTGAGGATCTCTTTTGGTCATGTTTATTAGGGGTTCTATGAGCTTCCTGTACTAGGATGTCTCTGTCCTTCTCCAAACCTGGGAAATTTTCTGCTAGTATCTCGCTAAAAAGGGCTTCTAATCCTTTCTCCCTCTCCATGCCTTCAGGAACTCCTAGAACCCGAATGTTGGGTTTTTTAATAGTATCCTGTGGATTCCTGACAGTATTTTTAGATTTCTGATTTTTTCTTCTTTTCTTTAATTTGCCTGTTTCCTTTCTTGTTGTCTGTCTTCTAATTCCGATATTCTCTCTTCTGCTTCACCCATTCTGTTTTTAAGGCTCTCTAATGTGTTTGTCATTTGATCTATTGAGTTCTTCATTTCATTGTGGTTTTTTGTCACTATCTCAGTTTCATGTTCTACTAGTTGTTTCATTTCATTTTGATTCCTCTTTAACATTTCATTTTCACGGGAGAGATTTTCTATCTTGTCCTTTAAGGATTTCCGTAGTTCAAGAATTTGTTTTTGAGAACTTCTTAATGTTCTTATCAATTTTTTGAGATCTGCTTCTTGCATTTCCTCTATCTCTTCATCTTCATAATCTTGCATTGGTGTGTCTTTCTCATTTTGGGGCGTCATAGTGTCTTCCTTGCTCTTGTTACCTCGGCTTCTATGTTTGTTTTTTGGCATGTTGGAGATAATTTATGGTGTTTTTGTTTGTTTGTTTGTTTGTTTTTTTGCTGTGGTGTTTTTTTTCTCGTTATACTATGCCTCTAAGTGAGCTGTCTGCTTTGTTGGATCCTTAGGGGCTGTGATGAGTGTGGCCAGAGAGCTCTGCTTGATTCTTCAGGTTTAAGGCTGTGCAAAGAGTGACTCTCCCAGATTGCTCACTCCCTTGCTCCTTGCTGGAATGCTCTCTCTCTCTCTCTCTCTCTCTCTCTCTCTTTTTGACTCAGTTGGGAGTGGAGTTGAGGGTAGTTGAAATCTGGCCTCTGTGAGTATTCGTTTGATCTACCCCTGGGACCACACGAAGAGTTTATGCAGCCCTCAATGTGTTCTTGAGTTTTGCTAAAGTTACTGAGTTTGGCTGCGCTTTACATATGTAAAATCGCGGTGCTCTTTGTTTTGCTTGGTGAGTGAAGGGAGAGGCCTCTGTTCCCCCCCCCCCACATTGTCTCGGCTTTCTGAGGTTTTTGTCTTACCCTCTTCCGTTGGTTCCCACGCTGGCGAGATTCTTTGGCTCATCTCCCGCCGCTCAGCTCGTCTCCCGCGGTTGGTTTTCCACGCGGTGGGCTCCCTGTAGGTCCTCTGTGTCACATCCACTGGATCCCCATTCTCAGGCTTATTAGCAGGGAACTAGATCAGAAGTGCAGAAGGGTCTGCTGCTGTGGTGTAGCAGGTAAAGCCACCACCTACAGTGCCAGCATCCCATATGGATGCCAGTTTGAGTCCTGGCTGCTCCACTTCTGATCCTTCTCTGACTGGGAAAGCAGTAGAAGATCGCCCAAGTCATCAGGCAGCTACACTTGAGTGAGAGATCTGGAGAAAGTTCCTAGGTCCTGGCTTCTGATCAGCTCAGCTCTATCTGTTGCAGCCATCTGGAGAGTGAATCAATGGATGAAAGACCTCTTTTTCTCTCTGTTTCTCCCTCTCTGTAGCTCTGCCTTTCAAATAAGTAAATAAATCTTTAAAAAAAAGAGAAAGAAGTGTAGCAGTTAGTACATGAAGCAGTGCCTATATAGGATGTCATCACTGCAGGCAGTGGACCCAAGATATATTTTTGATAACTGTAATGCTTGATATCTTGGGGATATTTGAACAGGTAAACACACACATAAATGACATACATCCCAGGGTTCATCTTTACCTTTTGGGTAGGGCTAAACATCAATGGCTCCTCAGCACTCCAATTCAGAACCACTCTCAGTGGGTTTATATATTACACTGATGAGTAAACTTGCTTCAAGTGTTCCACAATGAGAAATTACTGAAATGTGTCAATTGGACTCTCTAGGGAGCAATAGTGATGGGCAGTAAAACTCCAAATCCAGTGAATTGTTGGATCTTCCATAACTCACGTGGGTTATGGAAGCCACAGGAAGGCTTAGGAGACTGCAGCTGACAAACCTGTCATTTGGAGGTTCAGAAAAGGGAGCAGTAACATCTTTCTGTAACTTGGGGGTCCCAGCAGGGAAATCTTGTGGTGTTTCCTCCAAGTAGTACAGAGGCTGCTTCTCTCCTCTGGGATCAGGTCCCAGATTCCAGGTCTCTACAAAATTTAAATGTTCATTTGCACTACCAGCCAGTGCTGAAGTCTTCTATGACCCCTTGCTAGCTGAAAGCTGCTGTCATCACAGCATCCCTTGTGACCTGGAGGATGGATGGGCTCTTGTGGCAACAGTGTTCCTGCTCAGAAACTGAATCTCAGAGGAAACAGGTTTGGAGGAGTAGTGACTAGGTTTCAGAATATGAGGGACACTTGTAACATGTTGAGGTACTGTAGAGTATGACACATACAAAACCCCTTGACAAATACTCGCTGTCCCAGGAGCACTCTCAAAATATTGGAGGGGCACCATTGTGGCATAGTGGGTTAAGCCACTTCTAGTGATGCCAGCATCCCATGTGGGTGCCAATTTGAGTCTTGGCTTCTCCATTTCTGATCCAGTTCAATACTAGTGTGCCTAGGAAAGCATCAGAAGATGGCCCAGGGGCCAGCACAGTGGCATAGCGAGTGAAGCCACAGCCTGCAGTGCTGGCATCCCATATGGGATCTTTCATCTACTAGTCTACTCTCCAAATGGCCACAATAGCTGAGGCTGAGCCAGAACAAATCCAGGAGCCTGGAACTCCATTAAAGTCTTTCATGTTGATGAGGGGGCCCAAGTACTTGGGTGATGACTCTGGTGCTTTCCAACATATATTTATAGGGTGTTGGATTGGAAAAGGAGCAGTAAGGACTCAAATGAATGCTCATACAAGATGGTGGCATTGCAGGTTGAGGCCTAATATTTGCACCACAGTGCTGGCCCTGATTTTCAGAGATTTCTATTGGTCACTATGGATGTCATGTAGAATGCTTGTTTTCTTGGAAACAAGCAGTTAAACAGTCACTCCAAAGACACCATGTTAATCTGTCATACAGATTTAGATGTACTAGAAATCTCACATCAAGTATGCCCACTGTCACAAAATTTCAGACAATAGTAACATTTACTATGACACTACAATGGATGTTAAGCATTTTAGAGTATAAACCAAGCTTTGAAAAGTTGATGAATGTTGGTGAAGGATAAAGATATGGATAGTAGAAATTCCTGTAATTTTAGTATTTGTCTAAGAAAGATACATGCTTTCAACAGCTTGAATTAGAACATCTCCTTGAGTCTTATCTTTCTGTTGAAATGATTCTGGGATGCAACAGTGACATCACTGCTGAGGGTTTGCAATATGTTTAGTGTCTTGATCCACAAATATGCACATCTCATCTGAATGGTGTGTGACTTATCTGTGGGTTCTTTGTTGGGTCAGTCCATGTTGGGCTGTTTTGTTGCACTGGAGCTTACCCATGTCATGCAAAAGCTGGAAGTCATAAGTGATATCGCATGGAGGCCACTAAGGTAGCATGTGTGACACTTTTCCTGCACCAAGTCAAAAGCCTATGGCTTCATTTATACAATGAGGAGAGTTAGAGACAGTGGGAGGATTTTAGTAGGTGAGGAAACAAGAGTGCTTGGAACAGACAATCCAGAGAGGAGAGCACAAGGAGACTAATATGTCAGAGATCCTGAGACACTGGAACATCTAGAAGAAAAGTCAACCAGAGAAACAACCTGAGATGTGTTAAATAGCCTCCAGGAACAAGTCTGAGTGAAACCTACATTTGTTCTCAGAAAAATAAACTTTTCTCTGCCTTCTACTGCAGTTTAGTTCACAGGTTCAACACAAAAATGGAATAGGAAATAATCATCAAGAACATGAACATAAAATTCAGTTGCTGGGACTGACATTGTGGTACAGCACATTAAACTATCACTTACGATGCCTGCATCCCATATCAGAGTGCCAATTTGAATCCTAGCTGTGTTCTTTCTGATCCAAACTCCTAACCTGTATGTAGGAATTAGCAGATAATGGCTTGATTACTTGACCCATATGGGGTTCCTGACTGCTAGCTTCAGTCTGGCCCAGGCCCAACTGTTGTAGCCATTTAGGGGAGGGAATCAGTGAATGGAAATCTCTCTCTCTCTCTCTTTCTCTCTCTCTCTCTCTCTCTCTCTCTCTCTCTCTCTCTCTCTCTCTCTCTCTCTTTGCTCCTCCCTCATGTCTGTGAATCTCCTTCCCTGTCACTCTGCCTTTCAGCAAAATAAAATCTTCCATCATGATCAAGCATTTGGAGATACTACACTTTAGCAGGAAATGGATTGATTTGTTCAGAGTACTCAAAGCAGCTCTTTTATATCCCACACTTATGTTTTTATAGCACTTATTATGGCATCAGTGTGTTTTATTCATTTTCTCATATCTGGTCTGTGACCTATTAAAAAGCAGCCTTCCTGATTGTGTGTCTTTGTGCTGCTCCATCCCATATACTTAGAAGAGTGTCTAGTGCCTGATATGTAAAGAACAATTGCTGAATGAGCAAACTGAGTTATTTACTAAGTGTTATGAAGGAACTCATGTATAATCAATCCATTTATAAAATAAAGCTCAGCAGACTATGTAATGTTTATATTTTATATAAAATATATATGACTTTGCAGTCTGCCTTTGAACTTGGTCATAAGCATCATCATCCTGGTCTCCTAAATGTGTTGTGGGCAATAAGAAGATTTCTTTCTGCTCTGCTTAAAGGTCCTCATGGTTCTCAGTATTCAAAGATCTTTTCTATTGGTGACCTTTCATGTCCACCTGGTTTCTCTTTGTATCTAAGCCTGGACTTGAGGATTGTGATTGTTGATATGTATCCCAGCTCAAAACTTAAAATGGGGGCTGGCACTGTGGTTTAGTGGGTAAAGCCACCACCTATACTGCTGGCTTCCCATATGGATACCAGTTCGAGTCCCGGCTGCTCCACTTCTGATCTAGCTCTCTACTGTGGCCTGAGAAAGCAGCAGAAGATGGCACAGGTTCTCAGGCCCCTGTACCCATGAGGGAAATCCGGAAGAAGCTGCTGGCTCCTGGTTCCAGATTGGCTCAGCTTCGGCCATTGTGGCCATCTGGGGAATGATCCAGCAGATGGAAAACCTGCCTCTCTGCCTCTCCTTCTTTCTCTGTGTAACTCTGCCTTTCAAACAAATAAATAAATCTTTAAAAAAACTTCAAAATGAACCCACTGAAATATTTTTTTTATTTTCTTTTTCATTTCTTCTTCAAGCCAATGGCTGTTTGACAGTGTGAATTGAGATCCACGTATGTGTGACTTTTCCATTTTGTGGAGGAACCTAATGTTCATATCAGAGAATAGTTAACTCATGGTCATAGTTGATATGTCAGAATTAATTCATATTTAACTTCTTCATAATGAGTTAGGAGATGCATTTGAAACTGATAAGGAAAGAGTTTTGTATTCTTAAGTTCAAAAATTTATAATCATGTATAATTTCTCACTTTACTCAGACATCTACAGGCTATTTCACAGCATAGCTGTGACACTCCCATATATTGAAATGACTGACTCTTCAGACTGTGTACATATCCCAGTGATTGTGTGGGAAAGACACATGGAAGGCCAGCACAGGGAAATACTTGAGGGTAATCCCAAGCATGGTTTAAATTTTCTATCCATAGAGCCACCCCTTTGGTACAGTTATGACCTGATGGCCTTGGCTGAGCAAGGATGTCCATATTTTAGGAGTTAGTCACATTCAGGGATATGATTATGGATGTCACCAAGGAAGCTCAGACCCCGCTTGAGACATCTGTGGGAAAGCTGTAGAGGATGTGATTCTGAAGAACATCTTTTATAAGCAGTAAGACATATGGATTCTAATTCAATGAAGAGTTTTTAGGAAAAAAAATGTAGCATTCACTTACCTAACATTTTAACGCTCAGGTATTCACCCAAGGGAAGTGAAAATACATATTAAAAAACATTTTCTCAAATCTGCCAGTAGGCAAGGAGACAAGACCAGAGAGTCCTGGATTATATAAAGCAAATGGTCATAAATGAGATTAAAATAAAATCAGAGAGATTTTTTCAGATGCAGAATAGGATTGCAAATTGGGAGACAGATTCAGTTTAAAGTGAACCATGATTCTTCTGAGGGGGAGCAGGACTGAGACTTTTAAAATAAGGAAAGGGAGGGGATGTCCAGCTTTGCATTCTTTGAATACATATAGGATAGAATGAGTGAACTGGTTTGAATTGATGTAGGAACTAGCATGTGATTCAATAGGTTAAGCTGCTCTTCTGACATTGGCATCCCATAGAGGAGTGCAGGTTTGAGTCCTAGCAACTCCTCTTACAGTCTAGATTCTTGCTAGTTTGTCTGAGAAAGCAGTGGATAATGACCCAAGCATTTCTGTCAACCATATGGAAGACCTGGATGAAGCTCCTGACTCTTGTCTTTCATCAAATTCAGCCGTGATTGTGGTGGGCATTGTGTAGTAAGCCAACAGATGAGTGATTTCTGCTGCTTGTCTTTCTCAGTCTCTCTGACTTCCAAATAAAAACTAAATTAAAAATTAAGGAGTGGCCATTTGACCTAGTGGTGTGACCACTGCTTGGGATGCCTGCATCCCATGTCAGAGAGCCTGGGAAAAGTCCCAGCTCTGCTTCTGACTCCAGCTTCATGTTGGTGTGCATTCTGAGAGAAAGTGATGAGGGTTAAAGGAATTGAGTCTGTGCCACCCTTGTAGAGACCCAGATTGTGTTTCAGGTTTCTGGTTTCAACTTGGTCCTGCCCCAGTTGTGGCATAAAGTTGGGGAGTGAACCAACAGATTTGAGATACACCCCATTTCTACTTTTCAAGTACAAAAATAAAATAATTATTTTTAAAGAGCAACAGGGTTTTCAAAACCTTTAAAATAGAAAGATCAAGCTGTTTCCAAACTATCACAAATATATTCCCAAAAAAGAAATGCATTGTGAATGTTATTCTATTTTTTGTGCAGTCTCCACACAAGCATGTAGATGCTTAGAAGGGGACAAATTTTACAACTTTGGCCTAATAAGAATTGGGTAAGGTTTAGCTTTCATAGTATTTGTTGCTGCCCCTGCTTTACTAACATGATATGGATATTGTCATCTTACAAATTGGTCATTTTAAGAGTAGTTAATTTTGAAATTATTTCAAACTTACAGAAATACCATGAGTGAGTCCTATTCATTGAGAATGCCCAGTTATTATCCTTTTAGCACTTTTGCCTCTGACCCACCTTAGGGGGGTCCCTCCAGTGTTCCTTTCTGAGAAAATGTGGGCCCTGTATTATCAGAAGCACGGTGGTTTGATGCTGGGCTCTGCTCAGTCTCCCATCTATGCTATGATGGATGCTATCAACTTGGTATTTAGTGAATTTCTGCCAGATTGATTCACACACAACCTTTTAAGGATTTTTTAAGTGTGTTCTTATGCGAAGGGAAGGAGTGTTGGAGATCCAGAGTCTCAAGGTTGAGACATTTTCGGCCCGAAAGGGGAAGAATCCGCTTCCGCCACTGCACCCGGCCCATGCCGGCCCTTGCTTCCTGCGTCCAGCCTGGTGCTGCAGTGCCGCCTCTTCCTAGTCTCCCTCCTCAGCTCTCCCTCCATGTCGCGTGGTCGCCGGGCACCGGGGCTGCAGCAAGGAGTCCCCCAGAGGCCAGTTGGGCAAGGCGGGCAAAGCTAGCAGCATCCTGAAGTTTACATTAAACTTCTCCTAGTGGAACCCATGACTTCTGGTCAGGACGCTAAAGTTGTGGCTGAACTGCAGGCACAGTGAGGTCAAGAGGGCAAGGGCAGCTCTCATCTGATGAATGGTCCTATATCTCAAACCACTTCTCAAACAAGTTCCATCCCAGCTTTGAGTCAGGTACCGACAACTAAAGTTTCTGAGCTAAACCCTAATGCGAAAGTGTGGGGGACTTATGTTACATTTGGAAGCAAGTAGTGTAGCTGTCAGTTTGAGTGCTGCATGGGAGGAGACAGCTGGGCATGGTGCAGACTGCAGCCTGCAGGGATTGGATGTCAATGGTGATGGTGACAAAGTCATGAGAATGAAGCATTACCAGATTTACCTGAGTCAAAACAGACATGAATGCTTTGGCTCTGGATCATGCAGAATACAAATCTCTACCTGAAAATAGTGAAACAGGAGGAAATGCATCTCAACCAGAAAGCCAGGAAGATTCTCAAGAAGTACTTAAAAAAATTGGAATTCTGTTTATCTAGGGAGACTCTTGCTAGTGCCATCTATCTTACATCACAGATGGATAGTGATCAGTATGCTCAAATTACAATGGTAGCTAACCTTGACCATATCAAGAAACTCAGTACTAGTGTGGCTTTGATTGTTGAAGTGCTAAGGTGGATGAGAAGGCAGAAAAAGTAAGGCCAAATCAAAATCATTGCATAGTAATATTGCGAGAAATATCTGAATCTACCCCTGTGGAAGAAGTAGAAGCACTATTTAAAGGAAATAACTTACTGAAATTTATAAACTGTGAATTTGCCCATAATGATAATTGATTTATTACATTTGAAGCAGAAGTTGATGCACAACAGGCTTACAAATACCTGCGAAAAGTCAAAACTTTTCAAGGAAAACCAATTAAAGTGCAGCTAAAAGCAAAGGAAATAGCTATGATCCCATTTTTGCCAAAGAATGGATTTAGGTCTCTCTACATGAACCTTTATACATAGCAGTGTTACACATCATTTATTTACCTCCAGTATACAGCCCCCAACAAGAGTTTCCTCTGTACAGCCTGACTGCTCCCAGACATTGTCATTAATGCATAGCTATTTCAATCCACCCTTGGTAACTATTTCCAAATACTGGATTTATACATGGGTTTACATCCATCTCCAACCTTCAAGCCTGCAGCCTCTCCTCTGACTTCACTCATACAGTATCCTCCCAGAAGCAGGAAAAATTCCTTTGGCTATAAGAAGAAAAAGGAGGAAAAGTTTACAAGCAGCCAAACTCAGTCTCCAACACGACCAAAGCCTCCATCACAAACTTTGAACTGGGGCTGTCCAACTTCCCCCCATTACCTGGAGCTGAGGCAATTTGAAGACAGAGGACTTGTTTGAAAACAGGCTATCTAGCTTGATAATAGGATTGTCAAAGGAAAGGAGCCCCCATGCAGATGCAAGTAGGAACACTATTCCTGTAGTGGTCCCCAGAGAGCCCTCACCGCTGGCTTCTTGTGCTGTATCAGCAATGTATGAATGATCCCCATCCCTAGCTCATTTACCTGAGGATCCCAAGGTGGCAGAAAAGCAGAGGGAAACCCTCAGTGTGGACAGACTCCCTTCTGTCCTTACTACAACTGTGTGTAAATCAGAGCAGGTGCATGGAGCTGCCACAGAATTGCAAATGCCCAGATTTGTCAGAGAACGAGTAGAGAGCCACCTTCTTCTCCACTGCAACCCTCAAAAGAACAAAAGTCAAATGATGGCAGTTGTAGGAAGGAGGAGAAGAAGCTTTCTGCACCTGTGTGGAAATAGAGGGAGCCCCCTGTCCTCAAGTCCATTCCCAGAGTCCCCAAAGACCAGGGGAAGCAGCCTGGGCACTGGCCCTCACCACCAGCTGTTGGAAATTGTCTTCACAGAGGACTGAACACTACCCCCAAGTCTCATCAGTAAAAATTCTATGTCTGGGAGGGGTTGCAAAGAGCTGCGTTAGCCACAAATGAAACACTTTTCCCACTCAGTATGAGGATGAGTGGCTGGTTGGGCAGTTGCAGTATCTGTGAGACCCATGGAATGCCTGCAGATTATTTTTTCTTCTGTGAGTCAGATTCTCCCCCTCTAAAAAAACTATTTTTCAGGATTTAATTAATAGAAACCTTATTTTTCATTGGTGCTTAACTAGAGGTGATGTTTAAGTCTGATTTTTTAGGATAGAAAATGCATTTATCCCAACAGATTGGTGTTTTCTGTTAAGCCTCTGTGTGGTTCTGAATGCAAGCTATATATAGTGAATTTTTCTAAATTAAGGGAACTATACTACTTTATTTTTTTAAATAATATTGATCTACAAGTGCGTATCTCAGATGCCCCAGCAGATGTATGAGGGCTGTCAAGGGTGGCCTTAGCATCAAGGTGGAAGGGGGTTGGCAGTGTCAGGTCACTGACATACTGGCATGGGAGCTGTGCTTTCATCTAAACTGTTAACAAATAATTCTAGCATTTAAAAATACATATAAATGTACATATAGGACTTTTTTGATCCAGTGGGCAGAAATAATCTGCAGAGAACACCCTAGAGAAACCTGAAAGCTTTGAGTTTTGACATCCTGTCAGCAAGTAGCCAGCTTCTCCCCTCAATTGCAAGTGGCTATTACCTAAAATCAATTCAAAACAAGTGAATAGAACCTAAATGAAAATATACTTTTTTGGCCACTGACATGCTGCCAGTATGTTGTATCATGAAATGGTTTGGATCCCTGTGAGCTGGCTGCTCTGGCTCTTGGCCTAGTGCACCTGCTCCATGCACATTTCTGTCCATGTTCCCCCAACCCCCAGGCACTCTTTCAGAAGAGTTCTCATCTTAACTCCATGACAATGTCTTCCTGAACCTCTGCATCAGCACATGGATTTAAAAGTTATGTGTGAGAGTAGTGTTTGTAGTTTTATTCCCCTCTTTGGCTGGTGGAGGACAAAAATTGTTGCTCTTTTTACCTCCAAGATGAGGGTCTCATTGATTCACTTCTAGAAGTGTTGTACTTCTGAACAAGGAAGCACTAAAGTTATCAAGTTTATAATAAATTTAAATATAAATTATTTTGTCTTAAAATGCCTAAAATTATTCTCTTTATTTATTTGACAGATAGAGTTATATAGTGAAAGAGAGAGACAGAGAGAAATGTCTTCCTTCCATTGGTTCATCCCCCAAATGGCCACCATGACCAGAGCTATGCTGACCTGAAGCCAGGAGCCTGGTGCCTCCTCCTGGTCTCCAATGTGGGTGCAGGGGCCCAAGTACGTGGGCCATCCTCCACTGCCTTCCTGGGCCACAGCAGAGAGCTGGACTGGAAGAGGAGCAACTGGGACTAGAACCCGGCACCCATATGGGGTGCCAGCACTGCAGGTGGAGGATTAACCAAGTGAGCCACGGTGCTGGCCCCCAACATTTTTCTTTAATTATTCTAAGCAGCAGACATTAAAATATTTCCTGCTACATGTAACCATACAGTTTATTCCATAAAATGTTATTTAACAAGACTGAGGTTTTTTAAAAAAAAAATATTTTCATCCAATATTTAAAGGCTTGAATTGCATTTAAACTTGAAAATGACTTTGCTTTAACTTTTGTATAAGACAGCTAAGAGTTCATGGAGACACCCCAGGTTGACATGAGTGGATCATAATTACTCAGTTTCTGTGTGTGTATTTTGTCACTAGTTTTACTGAGTAAGCATACCATAGTACAAGAACTAGCAGCAGTTTTTGTAATATACCTTAAGGATCTTAAACAGGTGATCTTTTTTCTGATTGTTGAAAAATCCTGTAAATGCAAATAGTTGGTACTGTATTAGATATGTGCACTTTGGGAGTGTGCTTTGCTTGTACAGTTGTAAATAATCTGAACATATTAAAAAAAGGTTCCCTACAGAGAAAATCTGATAAAATTATTGATATATTATAAATGTTGATGTTGAGCTGGATGTAGACATACTTAATGCTGTGGTTTGAATGTTATTTTAATTTGTTGAGTTTTTTTTTTTCCCCCTCTCATACTGGTGTGTTGAACTGGCTTTGCCTATTTGCTGCAAAAGGGAAAAGGAAAGTTTTATTAAAAGCTGTGAGATGTTTGTATACTCTCTTTCAAAATATGGAAATGCATATTAGTCATATTTAATGTGAAAGAGTTCTGAAGACAACGTAGTAAGCAGGAACTGGTAGGATCTTTAAGTCAAAATGGAAAATGATCTACTAATTTGAATCATATATTACTAAGTGTGATTTACCCTACCAGAGAAAACCTGCCTGGTGTCTCTCATTGTTTTCTTCAGAGAAGTAGTCATTATTCAAAGATGAAGAAATACACATATTGCTAATAAGTTTCAAATGCCTGATTAAGGAATGGGAGAATTAATTTCTTGGTAGCTGTCAGACTGCTGGACCAAAAACTCAGAAATAATTGACCTCTCCAAACCAAACCAAGAGATGCTGTAAACACTCAAAGAATAAGTTCTGAGATCTGGGGCCCTTTGTGTCATTTCTTAGTAGCAGATGCCAGGGTGTGCTCAGCCATCCCTGTCCCCAAACACCAGTGGGTCTGTGACAGTAAGTCCTCTCTCAAACATGTGATATTTGCAGCATGCTGTGTGTGATTAGAGCCAACTGTGGTTGGTTGGTTGCAAACTAAAAGGCTAGAGCTCAAGAGCAGCATGCAGGAGAGCAGTGGGCATGTGGAGTGGTGTCATCACAGAGAAGGGGCTGTGCTTGTGGGTTCTGCTGCCATCTGGAAGAGGTCAGTACACTGTAATTATCACTTAGCCAGTGACAGTCTGTTGCATCCAGAGCCAAAACCTTGCTCAGATGTGATTTTTATAGTAAAGGTGATATGCCAAATAACTTTTTTAAAAAAAGATATAT
The DNA here is from genome assembly GCF_033115175.1 of Lepus europaeus. Taxonomy (NCBI): domain Eukaryota; kingdom Metazoa; phylum Chordata; class Mammalia; order Lagomorpha; family Leporidae; genus Lepus; species Lepus europaeus. The sequence continues at coordinate 1,993,619 of NW_026909276.1, forward strand.
TTATTCAAAAGTCAGAGTAACACAGAGAGAGGAGAGGCAGAGAGAGGTCTTTCATCTAATGGTTCACTCCCTAATTGGCCATAATGGCCAGAGCTGTGCCAATTGGAAGCCAAGAGCCAGGAGCTGAATCAAAAGTGGTGCAGCCTGGTCTTGAAGTGGCTCACATAAGTGATGCTGGCACTTCAGGCCAGGGCATTAACCCACTGCCTGATATTAAAATAGTGCACTCAGAGAATTTCATCATGACAGCCTCCATTTTGGACTACACCTTCAACACTGTAAGTTTCTACAGCACCAGCAGCAGTGTGGGCCATTAAGGATTCTTGCTGGAAGAGATAAGAGGAAACTTTCAGCATCAGTGATTCATGTGGTGAACAGTCACACTCAAATGATTCATGACCCATTATTATAGCCCAATGAGGACCCCAGCAACACTCAGACCTCCTAGAGTTAATTAAACCAAAGATGTTCTTCAGTTAGCACACCTTCTCTCGCTTATTATTGAGAGAGGCACTTGAGGACTTAATCTAGGAGAGCTACTTTGTCAGATGCTTTGACCCTCAAGAGGAGAGTATTTGCACACAGTAATCATAAGCCTCTCTCCCTGGTCCATGTCCCTAGATGCAATGTGCAAGCTTCATGACACAGAAAAATTAACAAAAAGGAAGAAAGAAAAAGAATGAAAGAAAAAGAAATAGAAAGAAAGGAAAAGAGAGAAGAAAGAAAGAAAAAGAAAAGAAGGAAGGAAGGAAGAAAGGAAGGAACAAGGGAAGGAGAGAAGGAGGGAAGGAAGGAAGGAAAATTGTGTTGTGGTACAACTCATGGGTTTACTGTAAATTTAGATAAAGTGGGAAGCGGTGCGTGCCATAGTCATTAAGCCTCTGCCTGTGGCACTGGTATCCCATACAGGTGCCAGTTCATGTCTCAGCTGCTCCATTTCCAATCCAGCTCTGTGATAATGACCTGGGAAAGCAGAGGATGGTGGCCCAAGTGCTTGGACCCCTGCACCTATGTGAGAGACCCAGAAAAATCTCTGGCTCCTGGCTTTGGATTGGCCCAGCTCTGACCATTGTGGCCATTTGGGAGTGAACCAGGAAGACTTCTCTGTCTCTCTCCTGACTGTCAAATAAATAAGTAAAAATTTTAAAAAATAGATAAGGTGAAATTTATATGTGTAATTTCTGTTCTATAAAGTAAATCAGAAATTGGAGACTAAGTATATTGGTTTTCCAATGTTCTATAAATCAAAAATTTACCTCTTGTAGATTCATCCAGTAAAATTTACTTTCTCAGAGAAGAACACATTTAACAAGAGCCTTCAAAGAATTTTCTATGATGATCCAAATTCACTGTTGTCAGAAAAAAAATTTGTGAATTTTAGGAAGACCTATTAGAATAAATCAGATATGCCTTCTATTCACATGACTTTGTGAGATTAAGAGAGAGTGCTTTGTTTCAACCTTTTTTTTTACAGGCAGAGTTAGTTAGAGAGACAGAGAGAAAGGTCTTCCTTCCATTGGTTCACCCTCTAAATGGCCACTATGGCCAGTGTTGCACCGATCCTAAGCCAGGAGCCAGTTGCTTCCTCCTGGTCTCCCATGCGGGTGCAGGGCCCAAGGACTTGGGCCATCCTCCACTGCCTTCCTGGGCCACAGCAGAGAGCTGGACTGGAAGAGGAGCAACCGGGACGGAACCAGCACCGCAACCAGAACTAGAATGCGGAGTGCCAGGGCCGCAGGTGGAGGATTAGCCTAGTGAGCTGTGGTGCCAGCCTGTTTCAACCTTTTTCTACTAGGCTGATGAATATTGTCACTTGAAATATTTTTATTTAAAACTAAATTCTAATTACCAATAATTAATCATTCAAATTAGTACATGATAATATACATTGGTTGGCGCCACAGCTCAATAGGCTGATCTTCTGCCTGCGGCGCTGGCACACTGGGTTCTAGTCCTAGATGGGGCACCAGATTCTGTCCCGGTCACTCCTCTTCCTGTCCAGCTCTCTACTGTGGCCTGGGAGTGCAGTGGAGAATGGCCCAATTCCTGGGGCCCTGCACCCACATGGGAGACCAGGAGAAGCACCTTGCTCCTGGCTTCAGATCAGCGAGGTGTGCGGGCTACAGTGCACCGGCCACAGCAGCCATTGGAGGGTGAACCAATGGAGAAGGAAGACCTTTCTCTCTGTCTCTCTCTCCCATGTCCACTCTGCCTGTCAAAAAATATATACATTAATTATTTTTCTTTTAGTACATCATAGTGACAAAAGTGCAGTAGTAGCACATTTATAGTCTGTTCTGGAGTCCTTATTAAAATATTTATTTGTATTTTTCTTGAATCTGTTCTGCTTTCTTAGTTTCTTTTTTAAAAATTATTGATTTACTTATCTGAAAGTCAGACTTTCCAGAAGAGAGGGAGGGAGAAGGGGAGAGAGGGAGACAGGGAGAGTATAAAGCACTGTTTGAAGATTACTTTTACAGTTAATTCTCATATTACAACACATTAATGACAGAGGTCCTACATGGGGAGCAAGTGCACAATGACTCCTGTTGTTGATTTAACAATTGACACTCGCATTTATGATGTCAGTGATCACCCGAGGCTCTTGTCATGAGCTGCCAAAGCTATGGAAGTCTCTTGAGTTCACAAACTCTGACCTTATTTAGACAAGGCCAAAATCAAACTGGAAGTTCTCTCCTCCCTTCAGAGAAAGGTACCTCCTTCTTTGATGGCCCCTTCTTTCCACCAGGATCTCACTCACAGAGATCTTTCATTTAGGTCATTTTTTGCCGGTGTCTTGGCTTTCCATGCCTGAGAAACTCTCATGGGCTTTTTAGCAAGATCTGAATGCCTTAAGGGATGATTCTGAGGCCAGAGCGCTGTTTAGGGCATTTGTAATTCTATGAGTCTGCTGTGTATCCTACTTCCCATGTTGGCTCATTCTCTGCTTTTTAATTCTATCAATTATTATTATCAGGCACTGATCTTATTTATGTAATCTCTTTGACACTTAATCCTATCTTTATGATCAATTATGAACTTAAACTGATCACTTTGACTAGTAAGATGGCATTGGTACCTGCCAACTTAATGGGATTTGGAGTCCATGATCCATAGCAAGAGAACAAGTTTTTCAAATGTTGTTTAGTTAAAAGCATATCCATGGGGTTTTGTATATTTTTTCTTATTTAATCTTTGAAGTACACCTCTACTTATAGATTGAATTCCTGATTCCGTGTGAGGAGAAATGTAGGTCAAAGTTTTAGTAATATAACAAAATTGCCTTGCAAAATATAACATGGCAAGAATTTGCATTCATATGTACTTCTTTTCAAAGCTCAGAATCCTAAACATGTACATCTTTAGTGGTACGTATCAGATGCAAATTTTATCTGGAGTATCACCTTCTAGCTTATTCACACTATTGTTCTATATGACTCATTTATAGTACTGCAAGGGGATTCCCCCTCTATTGGACCCACTTCCAATAACACCAACCTCTTATTCATATTTTCCAGTTCACTGTAGTTATTCATTTCATCATACATTAAAAAAGACTCTAAATTCTCATTTACCACATCTTCTGGTTAAGGATGTAAGCTTGGTAACTCCAAACATTTGCAGATCCTGTGGCTGCTTCTGACAGAGCATATGACTAGTGTATTTATACTGGTATAACTAAACTCATCTTTACAAAATCACTTAATATGTGTATCTTTCTATATCTAAAAGTTACACAATTTTTGACCATGAATACTTTATATAATCATGCATGGATTGAGTATTTTCACATATTCAGATCACCATTCCCTGTTCATGTGGAATAGATAATATTACATAATGTCTCTACTGATGCCATAAGATTTATACATAGGGGCTGGCACTGTGGCATAGTGGGTAAAGCCACTGCCTGCAGTGCCAGCATCCCATATGGGAACCAGTTCAAGTCCTGGCTACTCCACTTCCAATTCATTTCAATAATAATTTTATTTTGCACATTGGAATCAAAGGGTGAACCCAATCACAACTCTCTCCATTCATCTTCTCTTCCAGTTATGATCATAAGTACATCTATATATTTCCAAGATCAAAGAAAATTAATTTTTCTCCAGTAAGGTGATTACTTAATTATTCTTAAGCTTATTTTCAGTCTTCTCTTATTTTTAATTCAATTTTCTGCAAACTCTTTGAAGTATGCTTTTTATGTTGGTTGCTAAATCTCATGGGCCTGGCACTGTGGCAAAGTGGATAAAGCCGCTGCCTGCAGTGCTGGAATCCTATGTAGATGCTTGTTGAAGTCCTGCCTGCTTCACTTCCCATAAAGCTTTCTGCTATGGCCTTGGAAAGCAGTGGAAGATGATCCTAGTCCTTGAGACGCTGCAATCACATGAGAGGCCCAGGAGAAGCTCTGGATCCTGGCTTCAGATTATCTCAGCTCTGGCTGTTTGTAGCCATTTGGGGAGTGAACCAGTGGATGAAAGACCTCTCTCACACTCTCTCTCTCTCTCTCTCTCACTCTCTCTCTCTCTCTCCTTCCGCCTCTCTGTAAATCTGCCTTTCAAATAAATAAATATTTAAAAAATCCTTCCCTATTCTCATTAGAAAATAGACATGAACTAAATTTAAAAAAAAATGGGGCCGGTGCTGTGGCATAACTGGTAAGCCTGTTGCTGGCAGTGCTGGCATCCATATGGACACTGGTTCAAGTCCCAGCTGCTCCACTTCCAATTCAGCTCTCTCTATGACCTAGGAAAGCAATAGAAGATGGCCCAAGTCCTTGGGCTCCTGCACCTGCTTGGGAAACCTGGAAGAAGCTCCTGGCTCCTGGCTTCAAATCAGTGCAGCTCCAGCTGTTGCAGCCAGATGGGGAGTGAACCAGTGGATAGAAGACCCCCCTCTCTCTCTGCCACTCCTTCTTTCTCTGTGTAACTCTTTCAAATAAATAAATCTTTAAAAATTTTAAAAATAAGGCCAGCGCCGCGGCTCACTAGGCTAATCCTCTGCCTTGTGGTGCCGGCACACCAGGTACTAGTCCCAGTCAGGGTGCCAGATTCTGTCCCGGTTGCCCCTCTTCCAGGCCAGCTCTCTGCTGTGGCCAGGGAGTGCAGTGGAGGATGGCCCAAGTGCTTGGGCCCTGCACCCCATGGGAGACCAGGAGAAGCACCTGGCTCTTGCCATCGGATCAGCGCAGTGAGCCGGCCGCAGCGCGCCAGCCATGGCAGCCATTGGAGGGTGAACCAATGGCAAAAAGGAAGACCTTTCTCTCTGTCTCTCTCTCTCTCACTCTCCACTCTGCCTGTCAAAAAAAATTTTTAAAATAAAAAACTTAATAGTCTCATGGTTTTCTAAAGTTCTGTGCTTTTCCTTCTCTTTTTTTAAATTAACACGATATCCTCCAGAAGCTAGTATTCTGTTTTGTTTTAAAGGTTTATTTATTTAATAGGCAGTATTACAGAGAGAGGGGAGGAGACAAGGAGAGAGAGAGAGGGAGGAAGTGGGAGAGAGAGAGAGAGACAGAGAGAGAGAGAATGAGAATATTCCATCCATTGGTTCACTCACCAATGGCTGCTATGTCCAGGGCTGGGTCAAGCTGAAGCCAGGAGTCAAGATCTTCATGCAATTCTCCCACATGAGTGCACACTCTCAAGTACTTAGGGCATCTTTTGTTGCTTTTCCAGGTATATTAATAAGGAGTGATCAGAAGTAAACCAAGCCAGGACTAGAATCAGTGCCCAAATAGGATGCCAGCACTCCAGGCAGCAGTTTAACCTGCTAAGCCACATGCTACCTCTCCATTTTCCTTCTCTCTTTCCTGAAGATGAGAAAATATGTATTGATCTATTTTCAGTCTTAGTCTATTTTGTATTGTTACAAAACTGGTGTACAATGTGTAATTTATAAAGAAAAAGTGTATCTTGCAGTCATATGAGAAGTCAATGATCAAGAGGCCCCATCAGGAGAGGGCCATATTCCTGTAACTTAACTTGGCAGAAGTCATTACATGGTGAGAGAGTGTAAGAGATAAAACTTATCACCTCAAGGTCCTTTTAAAATTGGTGTCAATCTATTCCTGAGGGTTGAAACTATTGTCTTGGGGATTTTTTTTAAGATTTTGTTTATTTGAGAGGTAGAGCTACAGACAGAGAGAGGGAGAGACAGAGAGAAAGATCTTCCATTTGATGGTTCACTCCTCAAATGGCAACAATGGCTGGAGCTTGGCCAGTCTGAACCTGGGAGCTAGGAGCTTCCTCCAGGTCTCCTATATCAATGTAGGGGTCAAAGCACTTGGGTCATTCTCCACTGCTTTCTCAGGTGGCAGAGAGCTAGATTGGAAGAGGATCAGCCAGAACATGAACTGGTAACATATGGGATGCTAGCACCACAGGCAGAGGCTCAGCCCACAGTGCCACAGCACCAGTCCCAGGTATTAGGTTTCCAATACATCATCTGGGATGATACATGTTAAAGTCAGACCATTTTAAAAATTATATTGCATTTTTATTACTATTCAAATTTATTTGGCCTACAAGTAGAATTTTTTATTGTAGTTATTCTATTTCACAGCTATTGAAATTAAATGTCAGTTTTTAATTTTTTTTAATTTAAGGTAAACAGATTTCACATATTTCATATATACAGATTTAGGAACATAGTGATACTTCCCATCTTATCCTCTCTCCCACCCACACATTCTCACTCATCCTTTCTCTCTAATTCCCTGTCTTATTTTTCCTTAAATATCTATTCATTTTTTATTTGAAAGGCAAAGTTACAAAGACAAAGGAAGGAAGAAACAGAGAAAGATTTTCCATCCACTGGTTTAGTCCCCACATGGCTGCGATGGCTGGAGATGGGCTGGTCCAAAGCCAGGAGCCAGAAGCTTCTTCCAAGTTTCCCATGTGGTTGCAGGGGCTCAAGCCCCTGAGTGATCTGATCTTTCCCAGACACATTAGCAGGGAGCTGGATTGGAAGTGGACCTCTGGGACTGAAACTGGGCACAGTTCTCCCCAATACTCCACAGTGTCAGCCCTACTTCCTACACTGATCTACTTTCAGTGGACTTTTTACTCTTAAGATTCACCCTATACTTAGTAAAGAGTACAGCACTGTTGTTCAGCAGTAGAGACAAGGGCTGTAAAAAATCATAAACTCTCAAAATGTCAATTTCACTCTTATACATTCCATTTTTTGCTGCTCTATTAGTTACCACAGATCAAGGAGAACATAAGGTGTTTGTCTTTTTGGGATTGGCTTATTTCACTAAATTTAATGGTTTTCAATTGTATTCATTTTGTTGCAAAACAAAGGATTTCATTATATTTTATAGCTGCGTAGTTGTTTATTATAAATACATATATAAGTATGTATATATATATATATACATTTATATATATATATACATTTTTTTATCCAGTCATCAGTTGATGGACATCTAGGTTGAATCCATATCTTAGCTATTGTTAATTGAGCTCAATGAACATGAGGATACAGAAAGCTCCTTCATATGCCTATTTCTTTTTTTAAGATTTAAATATTTGAAATACAGAGTTACAGAGAGAGGTAGAGACAGAGAGAGAGGTCTTCTACCTGCTGGTTCGCTCCCCAGATGACTGCAATGGCCAGAGCTGCACTGATCTGAAGCCAGAAGCCAGGAGCTTCCTCCAGGTCTCCCATGTGGTGCAGGGGCCCAAGGACTTGGGACATCTTCCACTGCTATCCCAGGCTATAGCAGAGAGCTGGATCGGAAGAGGAGCAGGCAAGACTAGAACTGGTGCCCATATGGGATGCCAGCACTTCAGGCCAGGGCATTAACCTACTGCACCACAGCACTGGCCCCTTATATGCCTATTTCATTTCACTTAGATTAATTCCCAGGATTAAGATTGCGGAGTCATATGGTATATCTACGTTCAAGTTTCTGAGGTGTCTCCATACGTCTTCCACAATAGCTGTGCTAGTTTATTTTCCCACCAATAGTGGATTAAGATGCCTTTCCCCCACATTCTGGCCAGCATTTGTTGATTGTTGATTTCTGTTTGAGAGCCACTCTGACAGGGGTGAGGTCAAACCTCACTGTGATTGTGATTTGTATTTCTCTGGTGACTAGTGATATTGAGCATTTTTCACTTGCCTGTGGTTTCTAAAATTTTCTCTTTTGATAAGTGCCTGTAGAGCAGCTCACATTGGTTGTCCAGAGAACCAGCTATATCCTGTGCCTTCTTATGCAGTCAGAGTTTCCACAGTCTCAGCACACAGGGCTCCCACTGTCAATGGGTGCAGAGGATTTGATCCACCTTGCTAGACTGTCTCATTCACAGAGAGGCAGAGACATTCCCAGAGCCTCGACAGTTTGAGCACTGAGAGATTGTGGGGACCTCAGTAATATGTGGGTGCACAGACTCTAGTCAATTTGCCCAGCCAGACTCAAAGTCAATGGGAAACATGGAGTTTTCCTTCTGTTAGAATCTCTGGATCACACACATGCACAATAGCCACCAACCAAATGCTTCCAATTCTCCCCATCAGTTGCAAGTTGCATGCACTCAAGCTGCTGCCACTGGTACTGTTAGAAGATGGCATCTTGTCTCAGCCAGGTGCTGAGCATGTGCACAAGAGCTTCTGCATCTTCTGTTTCTGTCCAAAATGGTGCCCACCTTCTCTCAACTGATTATTGGGCACCATTGTTTAGTGAATGTAGTGAGAGAAACATGCCCCCCTTGTTTTTTACTGGCTCAGCGGGTACACTTTCCCCCTCAGAGCTCCAGGCCAGACTCACGTCAAAGTCTCCCTATGTCTATATCACCAGTGGTATGGGTTGCTGCAGTCTGATCTCACCTCACTCTCCAAAGCCGGTGCTTTCTCCTCCTCTTGGCTGCTGGCATCCTGTTGTGTCTGTGTTCATGCTGCATGTCTGCATCTTCGACACAGATCCATGGCATTTATCTCCTGTAGAATTTCCACCACAGTTTTCTCTAACTCTTCCTCAATAATGTGCTTCCAACATTTTTTGAAACTAGTTACCACTAGTATATGTGCTTCCCTATTCCACCATCTTGGAATCTTCCAACATGCATGCTTTTTATGGAATTTTAGGTATATAAAATCTGGAGATACTCTATTGAAAAATGCTAACATGGCATCCCAAGAGTATCCCTGTATTAAGAGGAACATAGTTAATATCATTGAATTATTTTTCAATTGTTCATTTGTTAGTGACACATGATCTTTCTTTGGAATTCTGTAATTTATTTGGATAAAAATTCTTAAAATTATGTTATCTTTACTAACTTTATTTCTTTTTACAAAATCAGTAGCAAATGAATGTCTTCATGAAACCAAGTTGTGTTTAATCTTTACCAATTAATAAATTGTGAGTGCCCTTTCAAGAATGTCTTTCCAAAAACATTGTGAGGTGGAGAGTGGCAAGATGGCGGAATAGGAAGGGAGCACACTGATAGTCCGGGAAAGGACAGCTTAATAAAAGTGGAGATACTGCAGGTTCAAGGAAGTGTAGGGGAAAAAACAGCAGAGGAAACTCTTCCAGAACTTGTGATTCACAGTGGACCTGCGTGGAGAGCGTGGGAGCCCAAGTTCGGGACACCAGCGGCAGAATCAATGCACCAGAGCTGGAACATGAGGTGAGCCAAACCTCAATAGCTTGAGACACTGGCGGGCAAGCAGAAAGAGGAGACTAGAGGGAACGAGGCTTGAAACTCCGTGGGGAAAAGTTCACCAGGCTAACTAGAAGAGAGAGAGAGAGGGAAAAAAAAGTGACCAATATGGACACGAGTTTCTCTCATCTTGCTAATGCCTGGTCCCCATGACAGTCTGGTTTATGTAATCTCTGAACTGCAATTCTTCCTGTTCCTTCATGGGTCTGAAGACTCATTTCCTCCTTGAATGATTTTACATCCCTGTCGTCTGCTGAGAGTTGGGACAATATTGGATTGCTGGTGGAACCAAGCCCACCAAAAACTATAAATACATTCTTCCTGACCAATGACTTGACTGAGAAGGTGATGGAGGAGGCTCTGCATAAGAAGGCAGGTCTCATCTTTTCCTACATTCCACCTATTTTCCTACACATAAAGCATATTACCTGGATGTCCTGAAAGGAGCACCTGGTGTTCTAGGCTTTGGAGATCACAGTTGGCATCTACTCTCTTCACACAGCCTATGATGCTGCACCCCAGGGATTGAAAAAGTGGTTCTCCAAAGGGCTTAGAGCCTGCACATCGAGGCATATATATCCTTCCAAAACTCATGGCTATCCTATAGAGGGACCACTGAGTACAATTCAACATTAAGCATACCCAAGATATGGATAAAGTTGTGTCTGCAGTGAGAGAAGTTGAAGGTGTTCCTGTCACTTCTTTTTCTGCTAGGATTGATGAAGAGAAAAATAAGGATCAGCCTGGATTGTACAGAGAAGACTTTGATACAGGTGGTGGCTCAGCTCTCTCAAAACAGATAACTTTACCAGAGAACTGAAATTCTTTCACAGCAGAAGCCTTTGCTCTACATACTGGAATGGGTCAATCATGCACCCTGGATGAATCTGTTGCCCTGGCAACCATGATTGAGTGAATCAAAAGACACCTCAAACTAATTCATATTTACTTAGTAGCTCTTGGGATAGGAAGGACCTTAGCATCATGAGTCAAAGCGTTGGCCCTGTGTGCTGGTTCTGAGAGCAGGGTGTGGAAGCAGACCTGTACCTCAACAGGTGGAATGTCCCATTATGATGGTCTGGATGCTACTTCCTAAGGAATAAATGCCATCCTCTGTGAACACAGTAATACTGAATGAGGCTTTCCTACTGACCTTTGTGATATTCTGGGTGCCCACTTGGAGAATAAGATCAATATTATCCTGTCAGAGACGGACAGGGATCTTCTTTGTGTGGTATAAGGCATACAGAAACATCAAGATGATACAACCTAGAGATTGCATCTCCACTCATGTGGATGTGTAACATAAGTCAGTGGAGTCGACATATCATTCTGGAAGAGTATCTTAAGATGCATGAGGATGCTTCAAAAAGTTCATGGACATGTTTATTTTGAGAAAACTGCATACATTAAAAAATTCACAAAATAAATAACTTTTAACTCTATTTTCTGCCAACCTTTTGAACTGCCCTTATATTATCTTTTCTAGTTTATCTGGTTCAACAAATGTTTTATTGTTCATAAGGAAATAACTGAACTACCATAATGAAGAGCAAATATTAAGAAAGATCAACTAAAATCAGTTGACTAAAGATTCTTGGGAAGTAACCAAGTAATTCTCTCCTTAGTTTAATTATAGTTGGGATATGTTAACGTAGATGTCTCTGCCATTGGTTAGTTTTAAAATGTCCTTTAAAACTTGGAATTGAACACCTATTTTTAGGCAGTAGCCAGTTTGGGATGATATGGTCTGTCTCTGTGTCCATGTTCTGTAGATCCACCTAAATTCCAGTCTTTCACCTCAGTTTTAGAATCAACATGAGATTTATTAGGAGGAATTTTTAAAAATATGATTGGTATTCATATTACTATGTCTTTATTGCTTTTAATTTTATAAAAATAAACCAAATTATAACATTAGTCCAAGCCCTAATCCTTACCTTGGCCCTAGCCCTAGCCTTAGTCTTAGTCCTAGCCCTAACCCTAAACCTAATCCTAGATCTAAACCAATTCTGAAGCCTAATACTAGGTCTATCCCTAGACAAAGCATTAACCCCAAACTTGGCCCTCATCTTAACCATAACCTTACCTTAATTCTATACTTAGCCAAAATCCTAACTGTATCCTAACATGGTGCTTTAACCCAATCTAAACTCTAATCCTATCCCTAAAGTTAGCCTTAATAACTCAAGCATTAACCTTAATCCTAATATGAGCCCCACCTCTAACCATAACACTAATACCAAAACTTAAACCTAACCCTGCCTTAACCCTAACCCTAACCCTGGCCTAAAACCTATCCATAGTCCTAACTTTAACTATCACACTAGCTCTAACCATAGTCCTAACTCTGGCTCTAACTCTAAAATTTACCATAGAACTAAATATAACCCTAATCTTAAACTAATTTTAAATCTCACCCCAACACTAATCCTATCTTTCTGCTTTGGCCTAACCATAAATCAAACTAGCATTCAGTGTGAACTTAAACATAGTCCTGAAGCTAACTTTAATGCTATATCTAACACTAGCCTTAAACTAACCATCATGCTAACCAAAGACTAAGCCTCATCCTAGTGATGATGACCCTAACTTCAACTACAACTTTATATTATATATAACCAGAGCTCTCTCTATATATTATATATAGATATATAACCATATACATTTATAACCATATATATATATTGTATATATTATATATATAATGTATATAAAACCACAGCTCTAACTCTATCCCTAGCCCTACACCTAAACTTATCCCTAATCCTAGCTCTATCCCTAGGCCTAACAATAGTCAACCCTATCTATAACTGTAATCACAAATCTAATCCTAAATATAACACTAGTCCTAGACCTAATCCTTATTCTAACCCTAAAGCTAAACATAACTCTATGTCTAGCCCTAACCCTAAGCCTAGCCCTAACCATAACCCTAACAATGGCTTTTAATCTAACCCAGACCTAAGCCTAAACTTAACAGAACCCTAATCCTAAAACTAGCCCTGACTCTTGCCATAAGCCTAATACTAGCACCGACACTAAACATAAACCTAGCTCTAAATCTTACCCTAACCCCAACTCTAACAATAGCCTTAATAATAACGTTCATTCTAAACCTTAACACCAGTCCTAACTCTCATCCTAGTCCTAATAATAACCCTAATACTTATCCTATATCTAGCCCTACACTTACTTCTAACCCTAAATGACAGAATTTGCATTCACATGAACTGTGAGGATTTATATACACTTGAGTAACTGAAATGGTCAGAGAAACAGAAAGAGAGCCCAAGCCCTTTTGTGTTTGAATGGTGCCATCATTAGTCACCAATTCTGAAAACACCCCATTTTCAAGCAAATTGTTGTTAAAGTTCTAGGTGTCACTGTGGTGATACATATGGGGAGGCTTGTGGTTTAGGATGAGGAAAAACTGCAACTTGGCAAAAAAAATTCAGAAAACATCAGTTATTGAAGACATAGAATGGCCGGCGCCGTGGTTTAATAGGCTAATCCTCCGCCTTGCGGCGCCGGCACACCGGGTTCTAGTCCTGGTCGGGGCACCAGATTCTATCCCGGTTGCCCCTCTTCCAGGCCAGCTCTCTGCTATGGCCCGGGAAGGCAGTGGAGGATGGCCCAAGTGCTTGGGCCCTGCACCCACATGGGAGACAAGGAGAAGCATCTGGCTCCTGCCTTTGGATCAGCGCAGCGTGCTGGCCACAGCAGCCATTGGAGGGTGAACCAATGGCAAAGGAAGACCTTTCTCTCTGTCTCTCTCAGTCTCACTATCCACTCCGCCTGTCAAAAAAAAAAAAAAAGACTAATAGAGACTTTATGAGTAACTGCAATGGATTGGCCCTCTAGTCCTAGTATAAAATTTGTAACAGGAGGAAAGCAAACAAAATGCTGAAAATGTATCATTTGAAACATAGTAAGTGAAAAAATAAATATAGAAGGCAGATCAAATGAATTTTATTGTCTACAGATAAAAAAAATGAGCTGAATGCCAACAGTGGCTGTGTTCTATGATGAAAGATAATATCTGAGTAGTACTTGTGGAAATAAACTGCATCCTCTCAGGAAGGCCTGGAAAAGTGATGCTCGCAGTCAAGCATTTAGATGTAATGGGTAAAACACTCCACAGAAAAAGAAAACCTTGAATTTGATCCCAAGTCCAGCTCTAAATAACTCTTCAAACCACAAAAGAGAAAACAGGCATTTTGCATTTTTCCCCATCAGAATAGCAGAAAAATATGCAGTCATGGGAACAGAGAGGAAAGGGAGGACTGAGAAACAGTGAGCAAACCTAAATCTGTTTGTGATTTAATGGGGCTGTGACTTTGCACCTGTTCTCAAAACTGCCCATTTTAAAATAACTTTATCTTTTTATCTTCTTGTGGTGCATTGGCTTTGGGAAGTGGGTTGGCATGGGGACACAGTCACCTTGTGGGCTGCCTTAGATGCTAGAACTGAAGGCATCAAGATCGGCAATGGGGTCCAGCTCTGAGATTAGACCCGAGAACCCTGGGGCTGGCTGAGGTATCTCAGCTTCCAAGCAGGTCCTGGAGGCTGGGGGTGCCTCATCTTGCCAGGCTCTGCTAGATTTCCCCAGGTGCCAAAGTCTGTGCTGTAGGACAGGGTGCTGATGCTTCCCTGCCCCCATTCCTGGCCTTCTCCTACCACTTGCCTCATAGCAAGCAGCGCTGGTTTCTTTAGTGAATTCACTATTGTGTACATGGTGGTTTAATTTTCTGACTTTGTGTTGACTCTGAAACCAGATGCTGTGGAATTATATGGACTTATTATATTTATCCAGAGTAACTGAAATGCTGTTTGTAAAAATTCACCTGAGTATTTATTTTAAATACATAATTCAAGGTTTAGATGGTTACATTTTTAGATGCTTAATTTTGGTAGCAACCACAATATTTTGACAAAACTATTTGTAGAAATTTCTTTCAACCATGAATTCATATAATATAAAATGTGTGTTGTGTTGATGTTATCATTTGCTGCTGACTCTGTAAGTTCATGAAAACTGAGGAACTCAAGAGCAAAACCTGCCCAATTCAGTAAGAGGTGGAGCTCACTTGTGCTTTTCATTCCTTCCCAGCAGATGTCTCCCAGACTTGTTTCCATTACATAAAAGATTCCTTTTTTGCTATGTTTTATGTTTTCAGGTGGGAATGCTGCTTTCATTTTATAACCATAATGCTCTTCACAAGTGCCAGTAATGGGAGGATTGAATAAATGCTGAGATCCCTATCAATGCCAGCTCAGTAAACTAGAATAAACAGGAAATCAGATGTCATTTAAGGGATTTTTTTCCTAAATGTACAAGGTTTTATATATATATAATATATGTTATTATATTTATACAATTATATATTATATTATATTCATTTGTTATTAATATATTATATAATATTTATTTTATTATATATATACATATATATATAATAAAAGAACAAGCACTTGCCAAAAACAAATACAGTGCCAATCTTAAGTGATTTGGAGTGCTAGTTTATTGTGTTTTATATCTCAGCATATCAATTATATTCTTTTGTATGCATCAATATTACATAAGAATGTAAAATAGTCTTTACAAAAGAGAAGTAAATATAAGAAAAGTAAATATTACTAATATGCAGCAGTACGTATTTATTATTTGCAAATGGTTCAAAAATTACAAGGCCCATTTTTTATGATTAAACTTTTATTTAATGAATATAAATTTCCAAAGTACAGCTTATGGGTTATAATGGCTTCCCCCCTTCCAAAACTTCCCTCCCACCCACAACCCTCCCCTTTCCTGCTCCCTCTCCCCTTCCAATCACATCAAGATTCATTTTCAATTCTCTTTATAAACAGAAGATCAGTTCAGTATATATTAGGTAAAGATTTCAACAGTTTGCCCCCCCATAGCAACACAAAGTGAAAAAAAAAATACTGTTGGAGTACTAGTTATAGCATTAAATAAGAGTGTACAGCACATTAAAGACAGAGATCCTACATGATATTTTTTAAAAATTAATTAATTTTCTATGCCATTTCCAATTTAACACCAGGTTTTTTTTTTCATTTCCAATTATCTTTATATACAGAAGCTCGATTCAGTATATAATTAGTAAAGATCTCATCAGTTTGTACCCATGCAGAAACACAAACTGTAAAAATACTGTTTCAGTACTAGTTATAGCATCACTGCACATTAGACAACATATTAAGGACAGATCCCACATGGGATGTAAGTACACAGTGACTTCTGTTGCTGATTTAACAATTTGACACTCCTGTTCATGGCGTCAGTAATCTCCCTAGGCTCTAGTCATGAGTTGCCAGGGCTATGGAAGCCTTCAGAGTGGGCTGACTTTGATCTTATTCCGATAGGGTCATAGTCAAAGTGGAAGTTCTCTCCTCCCTTCAGAGAAAGGTACCTCCTTCTTTGATTACAAGGCCCATTATTAATAAGATAACAATACATGTGAATTATGACTTAGCAACATAGAGTGTAAAGGAATTTACATATTTATATTAAAAATACACGTGCAAATACATACCAGTCTCTCTCAAGTGCTCACCATACACTGCTTCAGAAGCAGGAGGCATGAAGCTGTAGCAGTTTGAGTATACACTACATATTGAAATCTCTCAAGCATAAAAACTGTACCTAAATTGCCATAATATTTTCTTTCTTCAAGTGTTTGGGTCTGAACTCAAAGAAAATAATGAACACCAATGATTTTCATTCTATGAAAATATAAACAGTTTAACAGTTGTAAAAATCTTGAAGAATATGGAGTTTATGAGAATGAGAAATGCATTTCATAAAAAAGGCCATAGTGGATCTATTTCTTTGGGGCTGTATATTTTTTAATTTAAGATCTCTGTCTCTTTTTCTTCCCCCTCCCTCTTTGTAACTCTGCCTTTCAATTAAGTAAACCAATCTTTAAAAACAGTGCTGTACACTCTTGTTTAATGCTATAACTAGTACTCCAACAGTATTTTTTTCACTTTGTGTTGCTATATGGGGGCATATAAGCTGTACTTTGGAAATTTATATTCATTAAATAAAAGTTTAATAAAAAAAAACAGATGGACAGATGTGGCTGCACATACCCAAAAGAATAGATACACAAAGGGAGAATGTTGGATACATGTAGTCTCCAAGTGCAGGATTAGAATGATACTGAACAATCAGTGGTAGGATGACAGCTGCACTGCAGTTATTTTCAGATCAGTGGCAACCCTCAATTCCACAATCCAACTTGCAAAAGTTGGAATTTAGAATTCTCTTTTCCCACTCAAGGATTACCTGAGCCACACATACTGAAAAGGAACTAAGAGGGAGGATCTTCAAGCACATATAGTCATCATTCAATTTCAAAGTCAGAGCTTCAAATGCTAAGGTTAGTCTGAAAGATACCAGGCCCTTTTAGCTTCTTAGGGAACACACACTATATTTTTATTTTTTAAGAAATCTTTTATTTAATAAATATAAATTTCATAGGTACAACTTTTAGAATATAGCAATTCTTCCTCCCATACCCACCCTCCCAACCCCGGGTCATCTTACCTCCTACTGCCTCTCCTATCCCATTCATCATTAAGATTAATTTTTAATTATCTTTATATACAAAAGATCAACTCTATACTAAGTAAAGATTTTAACAGTTTGCACCCACACAGACACACAAAGCACAAAGTAATGTTTGAAGACAAGTTTTACTATTAATTCTCATAGTACAATTCATTAAGAACAGAGGTTCTACATGTGGAGCAAGTGCACAGTGACTCCTGTTGTTGATCGAACAATTGAAACTCTTTTTTTTAACTTTTATTTAATGAATATAAATTTTCAAAGTGCAGCTTATGGACTACAATGGCTTCCACCCCCCCATAGCTTCCCCCCCACCCACAACCCTCCCCTTTCCCGCTTCCTCTCCCCTTCCATTCACATCAAGATTCATTTTCAATTCTCATTATATACAGAAGATCAGTTTAGCATATATTAAGTAAAGATTTCAACAGTTTGCAATCACATAGAAACACAGAGAGAAAAATACTCTGTTTGAGTACTAGTTATAGCATTAAATCACAATGTACAGCAGATTAGGAAGAGATCCTACATGAGGAGTAAGTGCACAGTGACTCCTGTTGTTGACTTAACAAATTGACACTTTTGTTTATGGCATCAGTAATCACCCTAGGCTCTTATCAAGAGTTTCCAAGGCTATGGAAGCCTTTTGAGTTCACCAACTCTGATCATATTTAGACAAGGTCATAGGCAAAGTGAAAGTTCTGTCCTCCCTTCACAGAAAGGTACCTCCTTCCTTGATGACCTGTTCTTTCCACTATGCTCTCACTCGCAGAGATTTTTCATTTAGGTCATTTTTTTTGCCAGAGTGTCTTGGCTTTCCATGCCTGAAATACTCTCATGGGCTTTTTAGCCAGATCTGCATGCCTTAAGGGCTGATTCTGAGGCCAGAGTGCTGTTTAGGACATCTGCCACTCTATGAGTCTGCTGTGTATCTCGCTTCCCATGTTGGATCGTTCCCTCCCTTTTTTATTCTATCCATTAGTATTTGCAGCCACTAGTCTTGTTTATGTGATCCCTTTGGCTCTTAGTCCTATCATTATGATCAATTGTGAACAGAAATTGATCACTTGGACTAGTGAGATGGCATTGGTACATGCCACCTTGAAGGGATTGAATTGGAATCCCCTGGTATGTTTCTAACTCTACGGTTTGGGGCAAGTCAGCTTGAGCATGTCCCAAATTGCACATCTCTTCCCTCTCTTATTCCCACTCTTATATTTAACAGTGATCACTTTTCAGTTAAGTTTCAACACTTAATAATAACTGTGTATTGATTACAGTATTCAACCAAAAGTACTAAGTAGAACAAACAAAAATACTAAGAGGGATAACGTATTAAATTGTTCATCAACAGTCAGTACAAGGGCTGATCAAGTCACTGTTTCTCAAAGTGTTCATTTCACTTTAACAGGTTTCCTTTTTGGTGCTTGATTAGTTGTCACTGATCAGGGAGAACATATGATATTTGTCCATTTGGGACTGGCTTATTTCACTCAGCATAATGCATTCCAAATTCCTAACAGGAATCATTTTTCAGTTAAAATTTAAACACCTAAGAATAATTGTGTGTTTATTACAAAGTTCAACCACTAGTACTAGAACAAAAAAATACTAAAATGGATAAAGTATTACATTGTACATCAACAGTCAGGACAAGAGCTGATCAAGTCACTGTTTCTCATAGTGTCCATTTCACTTCAACAGGTTTCCCCTTTGGTGCTCAGTTAGTTATCGCTGATCAGGGAAAACATATGATATTTGTCCCTTTGGGACTTGCTTAATTCACTCAGCATGATGTTTTCCAGATTCCTCCATCATGTTGCAAATGACTGGGTTTCATTTTTTTTGACTGATGTATAGTATTCTATAGAGTACATGTACCATAATTTCTTTATCCAGTCTACTGTTGATGGGCATTTGGGTTGGTTCCAGGTCTTAACTATTGTGAATTGAGCTTCAATAAACATTAATGTGCAGACCCCTTTTTTGTTTTCCAATTAATTGCCTTTGGGTAAATTTCAAGAAGTGGTATGTCTGGGTTGTATGGCAGGGTTATGTTCAGGTTTCTGAGGAATCTCCAGATTGACTTCCATAATGGCCTAACCAGTTTGCTTTTCCCACCATCAGTGGGTTAGTGTCCCTTTTCACCACATCCTCTCCAGCATCTGTTGTGGGTAGTTTTCTGAATGTGTGCCATTCTCAATGGGGTGAGGTGGAACCTCATTGTGGTTTTGATTTGCATTTCCCTGATTGCTAGTGATCTTGAACATTTTTTCATGTGTCTGTTGGCCATTTGGATTTCCTCTTTTGAAAAATGTCTATTGAGGTCCTTGGCCCATCTCTTAAGTGGGTTGTTTATTTTCATGTTGTGGATTTTCTTGATTTCTTTGTAGATTCTGGTTATCAACCCTTTATCTGTAGCATAGTTTGCAAATATTTTTCCCATTCTGTCGGTTGCCTCTTCACTTTCCTGACTGTTTCTTTTGAAGTACAGAAACTTCTCAATTTGATGCAATCCCAAATGTAAATTTTGGCTTTGACTGCCTGTGCTTCTGGGGTATTTTCCAAGAAATCTTTGGCAGTACCTATATCTTGCAGGGTTTCTCCAATTCTCTCTAATAATATCATAGTGTTGGGTCATAGATTTAAGTCTTTAATCCATGTTGAGTGGATTTTTGTGTAAAGTGAAAGGTATGGGTCTTGCTTCATGATTCTGCACATGGAAATCCAATTTTCCCAGCACCATTTATTGAATAGACTGTCCTTACTCCAGGTATTGATTTTGGATCCTTGATCAAATATAAGTTGGCTGTCGGTGTTTGGATTGATTTCTGGTGTTTCTATTCTGTTCCATTGGTCTATCCATCTGTTTCTGTACCAGTACCATGCTGTTTTGATAACTACTGCCCTGTAGTATGTCTTCAAATCTGCTATTGTGATGCCTCCGGCTTTGTTTTTGTTCTACAAGATTGCTTTAGCTATTCGAGGTCTTCTGTGTCTCCATATGAATTTCAGCATCATTTTTTGTAGATCTGAGAAGAATGTCTTTGGTATCTGGATTGGTATTGCATTGAATCTGTAAATTGCTTTTGTGAGAATGGACATTTTGATGATATTGATTCTTCCAATCCATGAGCATGGACATTTTTTTCCATTTTTTGGTATCCTCTTCTATTTCTTTCATTAAGGTTTTGTAATTTTCATCATAGAGATCTTTAAGATCCTTGGTTAAGTTTATTCCAAGGTAGTTGATTGTTTTTGTAGCTATTGTGAATGGGATTGATCTTAGTTCTTCCTCAGCCGTGGCATTGCCTGTGTATACAAAGGCTGTTGATTTTTGTGCATTGATTTTATATCCTGCCACTTTTCCAAACTCTTCGATGAGTTCCATTAGTCTCTTAGTGGAGTTCTTTGGGTCCCCTAAATAAAGAATCATATCATCTGCAAAGAGGGATAGTTTGAGTTCTTCCTTCCCAATTTGTATCCCTTTAATTTCTTTTTCATATGTTTTTTTTTTTCTTCTTCAGTCTCTTAATGTGGTGTATCACGTTGATTGTTTTGCGAACATTGAACCATCCCTGCATACCAGGGATAAATCCCACTTGGTCTGGGTGGATGATCTTTCTGATGTGTTGTTGCATTCTATTGGCCAGAATTTTATTGAGTATTTTTGCATCTATGTTCATCACGGATATTGGTCTGTAATTCTCTTTCAATGCTGCATCTTTTTCTGGCTTAGGAATTAAGGTGATGCTGGCTTCATAGAAAGAATTTGGGAGGATTCCCTCTTTTTCGATTGTTCTGAATAGTTTGTGAAGAATTGGAGTTAGTTCTTCTCTAAATGTCTGGTAGAACTCAGCAGTGAATCCATCTGGTCCTGGGCTTTTCTTTGTTGGGAGAGCCTTATTACTTTTTCAATTTCTGTGTCAGTTATGGGTCTGTTTAGGTTTTCTATGTCTTCCTGGCTCACTTTAGGTAGGTTGTATGTGTCCAGGAATCTATCCATTTCTGATAGATTTCCCTGTTTGCTGGCATACAAGTCCTTGTAGCAATTTCTGATGATTCTTTTTATTTCTGTGGTGTCTGTTGTTATATTTCTTTTTCATCTCTGATTTTATTGATTTGGGTCTTTTCTCTTTTTTTTTAGTTAGTTGGGCCAGTGGGGTGTCAGTTTTGTTTATTTTTTCAAAAAAACAGCTCCTCGTTTGGCTGATTATTTGTATTTTTTTTTTTTTGGATTCAATCCTGTTGATTTCTTCTCTGATTTTTTTTAACTTTTATTTAATGAATATAAATTTCCAATATACAGCTTATGTGTTACAATGGCTTCCCCCTTCCCATAACTTCCCTCCCACCACAACCCTCCCCTTTCCCGCTTCTTCTCTGATTTTAATTATTTCTCTTCTCCTACTAGAATTGGGTCTGGTTTGCTGCATATTTTCTAGATCCTTGAAATGAATTGAAAGCTCATCTATTTAGTACCTTTCCAATTTCTTGATGTAGGCACCTATTGATATAAACTTTCCTCTTAACACTGCTTTTGCTGTATCCCATAGGTTTTTGTATGTTGTGCTTTTATCCTCATTTACTTCCAGAAAATTTTTGATTTCTCTTTTAATTTCTTCTATGACCCAATGTTCATTCAGGAGCATGTTGTTCAATCTCCATGTGTTTGCACGTGCTCTAGGGATTCCCGAGTTGCTAATTTCCAACTTCATTCCTTTATTGTCTGAGAAGCTGCATTGTGTGATTCTAATTCTTTTGAATTTGCTGAGACTTGCTTTATGGCATAGTGTGTGGTCAATCCTAGAGAAGGTTCCATGTACTTCTGAGAAGAATGTAAAGTCCTTAGATATAGGATGAAATGTTCTGTAGATATCTGTTAGATCCATTTGGGCTATAGTGTCATTTAAATCTACTGTCTCCTTGTTGATCTTCTGCCCTGTTGATCTATTTCCAAGAGTGGAGTATTGAAGTATCCAAGTACTATTGTATTGGGGTCTAAGTCTCCCTTTAGGTCCCTTAACAAATCGTTTAAATAAACTGGTGCCCTGTAATTAGGTGCATATACATTGATAATTGTTATATCTTCCTGTTGAATGGATCCGTTAATCATTAAATAGTGCTGCTCTTTGTCTCTCCTAACAGATTTTGTGGTAAAGTTTCTGTTGTCCGATATTAAGATGGCTACGCCCGCTCTTTCTTCATTTCTGTTGGCATGGTATATATATTTTCCAGCCTTTCACTTTCAGTGTGTATGCATCTTTGTTGTGAAGATGTGTTTCTTGTAAACAGCAAAAAGATGGGTTTTGTTCCTTAACCCAATCAGCCAATCGGTGTCTTTTAACTGGACAGTTCAAGCCATTAACATTCAATGTGACTATTGAGAAGGAGTAACTTTGCCCTGCCATTTGCCAAAGATATTTTCTAATACATGCTTTGAGAATCCTGTGATTTTTTGCTGTGAGGTTTCCTTCCTTTACCTTCTTTCATATTGGTGACTGTGTTTCTGTGTTTCTGTGTGTAACACATCTTTAAGCATCTTTTGCTGGACTGGATGAGTTGAGACAAATTCTTTCAATTTCTGTTTGCTGTGAAAGGTCTTTATTTCACCTTCATTCATAAATGAGAGCTTTGCAGGATATAATATTCTGGGCTGGCAGTTTTTCTCTCTTAGTACCTGGGCTATGTCTCACCATTCTCTCCTAGCTTGCAGGGTTTCTGATGAGAAGTCAGCTGTAAGTCTAATTGGAGATCCTCTGAGAGTAATCTGACATTTCTCTCTTGCACATTTTAGAATCTTTTCTTTATGTTTCACTGTAGTGAGTTTAATTAAAACGTGTCCTGGTGAGTATCTCTTTTGGTCATGTTTATTAGGGGTTCTATAAGCTTCCTGTACTAAGGTGTCT
Source organism: Lepus europaeus (assembly GCF_033115175.1). Taxonomy (NCBI): domain Eukaryota; kingdom Metazoa; phylum Chordata; class Mammalia; order Lagomorpha; family Leporidae; genus Lepus; species Lepus europaeus. Next base: position 2,016,799 of record NW_026909276.1, read on the forward strand.
CTGTCCTTCTCCAAACCTGGGAAATTTTTGCTAGTATCTCACTAAAAAGGCCTTCTACTCCTTTCTCCCTCTCCATGCCTTCAGGAACTCCTAGAACCTGAATGTTAGGTTTTTTAATACTATCCTCTAGATTCCTGACAGTATTTTTTAGATTTCTAATTTCCTCTTCTTTTCTTTGATTTGACTTTTTCCTTTCCTGTTCTCTGTCTTCTAAGTCTGATATTCTCTCTTCTGCTTTGCCCATTCTTTTTTAAGGCTCTCTAATGTGTTTGTCATTTGATCTATTGAATTCTTCATTTCATTATGATTTCTTGTCACTTTCACAGTTTCATGTTCTACTAGTTGTTTCATTTCATTTTGATTCCTCCTTAATATTTCATTTTCACGTGAGAGATTTTCTATCTTGTCCATTAAGGATTTCTGTAGTTCAAGAATTTGTTTTTGAGAACTTCTTAATGTTCTTATCAATTTTTTGAGATCCGCTTCTTGCATTTCCTCTATATCTTCATCTTCATAATCTTGAATTGGGGTGTCTTTTTCATTTGGAGGCGTCATAGTGTCTTCTTTGTTCTTGTTACCTCAGTTTCTGCATTTGTTGTTTATCATATTGGAGATATTCTTTGGTTTCTTTGCTGTGGTGTTTTTTTCTCATTATACTATGACTCTAGATTTAAGTGGACTGTCTGCTTTTGATAGATCCTTAGAGGCTGTGATGGGAGTGGCCAGAGAGCTCTGTTTGGTTCTTCAGGGTTAAGGGTATGCCAAAGGTGACTCACCTAGATTGTTCTCTTGCTGGCTCTCTCTCTATCTTCTCTCTCTCTCTCTCTCTCTTTTGACTTAGTTGAGAAGTAATTCCACACAGCTGAGTGGAATTGAGGGTAGTTGATATATGAAATCTGACCCCTATGGGTATTCATCTGCTCTACCCCTGGGACCACACAAAGAGTTTATGCAGCCCTCAGTGTGGTCTCAAATTTCTCGGCATTCTCTCACCAGGTTGCCCAGGTTACCGAGTTTGTGTACATGCTGAGTTCTCTCACCACCCCCTCAGATTTTCACAGTCTCAGTTTGTTGGCTCCACACTTTCATTAGGCCTTAAACTCCTGTTATTTCTTCTTACCAGAGTAAGGTTTTTCTGCTTGGTTAATGGCGGGTGCCACTTTACATATGCAAAATGGCACCTGCTCTTTGTTTTTCTTGGCTTTGTAAGGTGAATGGTGAGAGAGGCTAGTGTCCATGCTGGTTCCCCTTATTTATTCATTTTTTTCTCTCCTCCAGTCAGCCTGCTGAACTTTCCCCAGTGTGGCTTCAGGCCTAATTCCTTGTAGGCTCTTTTTTCCTTTCCCCACCAATGTCTCGGCTTACCGAGTTTTTTGTCTCACCTCCTCTTCCAGCGCTGGCATGCAGACTCTGTGGCTTGGCTCCCACAGCTCGGCTTCCACACGGTGGGTGACCTTGCTCTCCCTGTAGGTCCTCTGTGTCACATCCACTAGATCTGGAAGAGTTTCCTCTGCAATTTTTTTCCTGAGCCTTTTCCTCAGGCTATAGTAACGCCACTTTTATTAAACTATCTTTTCCCGGACTATTGGTGCATGCCCTCACTATTCCGCCATCTTGGCTCCACCTCCCAATTGACACTCTTATTTATGATGTCAGTGATCACCTGGGGCTCTTGATAGGAGCTGCCAAGGCTATGGAAGCATTTTGAGTCCACAAACTCCGTCAGTATTGAGACAAGGCCATAAGCAAAGTGGAAGTTCTCTCCTCCCTTAAGAGAAAAGTACATCCTTCTTTGATGGCCCCTCACTCACAGAGATTCTTCATGTAGATCATTTTTTTGCCACAGTGTCTTTGCTTTCCATGCCTGAAATGTTCTCATTGGGTTTTCAGCAGCTCTATGTTTTTAAGAATTATAATTCTCAGGGCCAGCACTGTGGCGCAGTGGGTTAATGCCCTGGCCTGAAGCGCTGGCATCCCATATGGGTGCCGATTCAGGTCTCGGCTGCTCCACTTCCAATCCAGCTCTCTGCTGTGGCCTGGGAAAGCAGTAGAAGATGGCCCAAGTCCTTGGGCCTCTGTACCCATTGGCAGACCAGAGGAAGCTCCTGGCTCCTGGCTTCAGATCGGCACAGCTCCAGCTGCAGTGGCCATCTAGGAAGTGTACCAGTGGACAGAAGACCTATCTCTCTGTTTCTCCTTCTCACTGTCTGTTACTCTAACTCTCAAATAAATAAAATCTTTTAAAAATGAATTATTATTCTCTATACAAAGCTGCAAGTAAAGCTAGAACAAGCCTGTGACAACATCTGAGAACATTTGTACTATGAGGTTCCTGAGTTAAAGGGATTTAAGTAAATAGATGTGGTTGATTTCCAATGAATCTTTATTTACAAAAAGAGGTGAATCTTTTTTTTTCAGAATATCTTGCATGCATGTTATTACCCATTTTACAGATACCAATGTGTGCCACCCCACATTTTTCAAGTGGAACTTCAAATAAAACTTTCAAATCTTTAATTACAAAATAAGGTTTCTTTCTGCTTTTTTTCTTTTATTTTGTAAGTAATTCAAAATTTAAATATGATTAAGAAATTTTATATTTGACTAGGTTAGAATTACCAAGTCTTTAAGATTTTCAAACATTTTATGGTATCTATAAATCTAAGCAAGATGATAAATAGTATACATTATACATATTTGGGAATTTTGAAGAAATCATTTTATTCTTTAGCTTTAGATGTGTATCATTTAGTACCTTGATCTGTCTTTTACTGCTATATATTCATTTCAGAGTTTAAAATCTTTGAAGTATTGCCAATATAATTTCTAACCATTATTTAAGGATTAGAAAACTCAGATAAAGTAAAATTAGATTGTGTATGATTATGTCACTCAGCAATGATGACTGTGAAAGGACTCTTTATGCATTGTCTCAAATATCCTTTTCCTTTACTCCTTAACTCATTCCAGTAATTTCCACTCCCCTGACCATTCACAATTTGTTCTCTCAAGGTTGACAGTTACTTTTATAAAATTAGAGGTCATTTCTTCAATGTTATTTAATATAACCTGCCAGTAGTATTGTTCTCAACAGAAAACTCTTCTCCAAAATAGCTTCCTCATTTGTCTTCCAAAATATTTGCATCTAGGGAGTTATTTTAGCTCATTTGTCAAATGTTAGTTGGTTGTCAATGTGTGTGTTCATTTCTGGTGTTTCTATTCTGTCCCATTTGTTTACATGTCTATTTTTGTTCCAGTACTAGGCTGTTTTGATTACAGCAGACCACGATTATGTCTTGGAATCTGGTATTCTGATGCCTACAGCTTCGTTTCTGCTTAAAATTGAGTAATTGGGGTCTTGTTTTTTTCCATATGAACTTTAAAATCAGTTTTTTCTATAATTGTGAAGAATGTCCTTGATATTTTGATTTGATTGCTTTGACTCTATCAATTACTTGGGGTAGTATGGACATTTTGATATTACTTTTTCCAATCTATGAACATGAGAGATTTTTTCCCATTTTTATGTCTTTTGTTTCTTTAATTAAGGTTTTGTAATTTTCATTGTAGAGATCTTTCACATTCTTGATTAAATTTAACCCAATTTTTTTTTTTTTTTGCTACTGTGAATGGGCCTAATCTTACAGTTCTTTCTCAGTCAGAGAATTGTTCATGTATAAGAAAGACACTGGTTTTTTGTGTGTTGATTTTACATCCTGAAAATTTTCTTAATTCTATTATGAGTTCTAATAGTCTCTTAGTGGAGTCTTTTGGTTCCTGTATATAAAGGATTATATTATCTGCAAACAGGGATAATTGGAATTCCTCCTTTCCAATTTGTATCACTTTGATTTTTTTTTGCATAATACCTGACTAAAACTTTCAGAAATCTACTGAAAAATAATAATGAAAATGGCCATCTTTGGTTCCAGACTTAGTGAAATTTCTCACAGCTTTTCCTCATTCAGTATGATGCTGCCTGTGGTTTAGTTATATATTGCTTTGATTGTGTCAATGTATGCTTTTTCTATCCCGAATTTTAAGGGTTTTTATCATGAAAGGATGTCATTTTATCAAATGGTTCTCTGCCTCTATAGAGAAAATCAAATGGCTTTATCTTTCATTTTATTGATTTTAAATAACATATTTATTAGCATATGTTGAACTACCCCTGAATCCCTTGAATAAATTCTACTTGGGGTCTCATTGATGTATTATTGATGGTTTTATTGATGTATTTCATACCATTTTGTTGAGGATTTTGAATCTATGTCCATTATGGATATTGGTATATAGTTCTTATTTATTGCATCTCTGTGCTTTTGTAATTGAGCTAATTCTTGTCTCAAAGAATAGATTTATCCCTTTCAATTGTTTTGAATAATTTAAGAATGGGGATCAGTTCTTCCTTCAAAGTTTGATAAAATTCAGCTGCTTCTGGGCTGGCTCTGGGGCATAGAATGTCAAGTTTCCACCTGCACTTTCTGCATCCCATATGGGTGCTGGTTCAAGCCTCAGCTACTCCACTTCCAATCCATGTTTGTTCTATTGCACCTTGGGTCCCTGCACCCATGTGAGAGACTCAGAAGGAGCTCTGTGCTTCTGTAGTTTACCTGGCCCAGCCCTGACCATTTGGGGAGAGAACCAGCAGACTGAAAATCTCTTTCTTTGTCTCTCTTCCTCCCCCACCATATCTCTGTCTTTTAAATAAATAAATAAATATTTTAGAAATGAATTCTGTCTCTTCTATAAATGATGTTTGGAAAGTTGGATTTCCACTGTTGTAGTTCAAAATCAAACCTATATCTTACTCCCTATACAAGAATCAACTCACAATGGATCAAGGATCTAAATCTAATACCTGAAACCATCACATTACTGATGAACAACATAGGGGAAAGGCTATTGGCCTAAGCAATGAAGCACAAGTAATAAAACAAACACCAATAGACTAATGTGATTACATCAATCTAAGAAATTATTTCACGAAAAAAGAAAATAATTAACAAAGTGAAAAGGTGATCAAAACAATGAGAGAAAATATTTGAAAACTATGCATCCAATAAAGGATTAATATCAAGAATATATAAGGAGTTCCAGAAACTCAACAACAACAAAATAATCCAGTTAAAAATGTGCCAAGGGCAAGAACAAGCATTTTCAAAGGATGAAATAAAAAGGGCCAACATGGGGCCAGCACTGTGGCATAGCAGGTAAAGCCACCGCCTGCAATACCTGTATTCCATATGGCTGCTGGTTCAAGTCCCAGCTGCTCCACTTCTGATCTGGCTCTCTGCTATGGCCCAGGAAAGCAGTAGAAGATGACCCAAGTCCTTGGGCCCCTGCACCCACATGGGAGACCCAGAAGAAGCTCCTGGCACCTGGCTCCAGACTGGCTCAGCTCTGGCCATTGCAGCCATTTGGGGAGTGAATCAGTGGGTGGAAGCCCCCCCTTCTCTCTGTGTGTAACTCTGACTTTGAAATAAATAAATAAATCTTTTTAAAAAAAGAAAGGCCAACAGACAGATGAAAAAACTCCAGAATCACTGTCATCAGGGAAATGCAAATACAAATTACAGTGTGGTGTCACCTCACCCCAGTTAGAATGGCTGTCATTCAAAAATCAAAAATAGAAAATGCTGGTCATTATCACTCAAAAATATTCTGAAATAAGCATTAAAATTATCACTCACCTAGTTTTCCTATTGCTTTTCTAGTGTATCCATAACAGCCTGTTTCTTTTGATTTTTTCTCATCTCCCCCTTTTTAAACAGAAGTGCTGTAGAGCTCAATCTTTGATATTCTTTCTAATTACTTTTACATCTTTGTTTGCACTAATGGTTTCCAAATTTGTATCTCCAGCACAGGAACCCCTCCTTAATTTCAGATCGGTATATCACACTGCCTACTTGAGACCTCTCTTTGATTATCTATTGTGTATTTAAATCCCAACAGGTCCAATATATTACTAATGTTATTCTTTCTCATACATGTCCCTTAGGTAGTCTTCCCTACATGAGTTAATGGCAACTTCTGCAGTTGCTGTGCTGAGATCCACAATGCAATTATTTATTTATTTATTTGCCAGGCAGAGTAGACAGTGAGAGAGAGAGACAGAGAGAGAGAGTTATCGACAGTGAGAGAGAGAGACAGAGATAAAGGTCTTCCTTCCATTGGTTCACCCCCCAAATGGCCACTACGGCTGGCGTGCTGCGCTGATCTGAAGCCAGGAGCCAGGTGCTTCCTCCTGGTCTCCCATGCGGATGCAGGGCCCAAGCACTTGGGCCATCCTCCACTGCACTCCCGGGCCACAACAGAGAGCTGGACTGGAAGAGGAGCAACCGGGACAGAACCGGCGCCCCAACTGGGACTAGAACCTGGGCTGCTGGCACTGCAGGTGAAGTATTAGCCTTGTGAGCCACAGCACTGGCCCACAGTGCAATTCTTGATTAATCTCTCTTTCACAACTCCTCTCTTGTCTGTATACAAATCCTATCAAGTTTACCTCAAAAATGTTTCCAGAGGCAAGAAATATCTACCTTTAGTTCACCAACAGATGCAGTCTATATTAGTAGGCTAATTGCTTTTCTTCATTTTTTTTTTTAAATGAAATACTCAGTTAATTGATTTTAATGCAGGAGTCTGCCTCAAGTGAATGATGAAAACTGTTCATGTGATCAGGATAAAAAAGGTAAACTAAATCCTTCATTTTCTTTTGCAAAAATGTTTGCAGTGATAACTTTTCTGGCAATAAACCAGGATTGTATCTTCCCTGGGTCATAGCAAGAAAACATTTTACTATATCAATGACCTTGAATGCTTTATAGGTAGCTGATAATTGAATTTGTTAAGGAACCATTTCAATAGATGGTTGCTATAGAATTTTGACTGATATGGTTAAATTCAGAGAACTTAAAACATTTTTAATAAGAAAGGCAATAGGAAAGTTGGTGATAATTGAGGAATGTGGAATTCTAAGAAGTTTTCTTTTAAAAATTAATCAATTACAATATGTTTTTACAGTGCTTTAAGTGATCTGGTAGAGAAGGCTGTGTTTATTCTATATACTTTTGTTTGCATGTGTAGGCAGTACAAATCTTGAAACATATTTTATAAATTTACTGTGACAAAATATACATATGTTAGCAAAATTGAGACTTTAAAATGTGAATATGGTTTACTGCGCTTGTCTATACTCTTGAAGAACAGTGGTTTTCCTACTTGATATCTATTGAATTCTTTACTTCATGGAGTTTTAAAAGTATGTCATTGTAAAAATTAAAAGAAAAATTAAGAAAAGAAGGAAGAGGGAATATGGGAGCAAGGGCGAGAGAGTTGGTGGGAAGTATTACTATGCTCCTAAATCTGTACATATGAAATGCATGGAATTTGTTCACCTTATGTAAATAAAAAATTTAAAAATAATTCTGTTTAGAACTTTAATTGCTTTATAGTTCATGGTTAGATGTGATTCTTTATTAAATGACTCAGAAATAGAATTACTGTCATTTTTTAAATTTGGAAGGCATAGAGACAAAGAGATGGGAATTTAATGAAAGAGCTAAACTCTTCATGTCCACTCCATGAGTGCCTAAACACTTGGGGTTAGGTCAGCAGAAAAGCACTCAATCAAGGCCTCCTAGGTTGGTAGCAAGAGCAGTTATCTGTCTCCCAGGATCTGGATTATCAGGAAGCTTGAGTCAGGTTCTAGAGCCAGAAATGAAACCCAGGTACTCTAACATGGGATGCAGGCATCTTAACTTCAAGGTTACATACCTGCTCCACAAATGAAATATTCTAGAACAACTGAACACTGAAATGCTGAACTGAAAGTTGACCTATCATAAATTTATGTGATAGTAAACAGAAACAATAAGGACATTCTGAATATAATTTACCTATTTCTTTTCCTCCCTAGGACTCCTGGAAAAGGATGACATGAGGCAGCTGTGGGAATTTCTTAGGTATGGACAGTTGAGAATTAACTTTTTTTTTGGCAAGACAATACTGGGTTATGCTGCAAATTTGGGCTTTAGATTTTGTAATTCACTTTCATGAAATTAATTTTATAGTTCTGATGGTTTCTTGTAGTAATAATTATTACCTACTTAGAGCTTTGTATGTAGTAAATTATCCAAAGGAGATAGCTGCTGTTGAGAGCACTGCATTTCTAGTAATAATGCCTATTACTGTATGAATGTCTCTAGAATAGTTGCCACAGATTGGTGTTCTTTTCCTTTTGAGAATTACCCTAACAGTTGCCTTGGAAACCCCAGGAGGCCAATGAAGTGATCCTAACCACCCCCAAACTTAGAGAAAGCAAATGAGGACATTGATTTCATCCTGGAAGGTCTTTATTTGTGGTGAAGAAATGAGCAGAACTCATCATACATTTTGGTTATTAACATCTGTTTTGTTTAGATAATTCTGATTTCCTAAGCTGGGAATTTGTACAACTGTTACATGTGCATGTGTATATTTTGTTGCATATGTGTATATTTTGTTGCATCAAAGTAGCTTCTATATGTTATTCAGATTTGATTTTTTATATTCTCAGAGTTATACTGTAGGATTTGTGTCTAGTAAAATCAAATTCTTGCCTCACGTGCATTTGGGATTGTCTTTTAATAAAGAAGGCCAACTTCATATGTATGTCTGTATGTATGTATTTATTTATTTATTTATTTGACAGGCAGAGTGGATAGTGAGAGAGAGAGACAGAGAGAAAGGTCTTCCTTTTGCCATTGGTTCACCCTCCAATGGCCGCCGCGGTAGGCGCACTGCGGCCGGCGCACCGCGCTGATCCGATGGCAAGAGCCAGGTGCTTCTCCTGATCTCCCATGGGGTGCAGGGCCCAAGCACTTGGGCCATCCTCCACTGCACTCCCTGGCCACAGCAGAGAGCTGGCCTGGAAGAGGGGCAACCGGGACAGGATTGGTGCCCTGACCGGGACTAGAACCCGGTGTGCCGGCGCTGCAAGGCGGAGGATTAGCCTAATGAGCCGCGGCGCTGGCCCTTCTTATGTATTTAAATTTCATAGTAGCTCTGCAAAGTCGGCGTTTTATCTCTGCAGATGAGGAGACAGATGCTGAGGAGCAAGATCATTGGCTCAAAGTCTTGTGACAGACTAACATGTTGCAGGACCTGGATTGGAACCAAGACTGGTTAGTTAAGTACATGTTGTCTCTACTACTCAAACCTGAATTACACACTTCACCATATTTCTTGTTATTGTGCCTTGTCTTCACTCGAGTTTGGCTTACCAGTCTCTCTGGTCCATCCAGCTACAGAAGCTGAGGATTTTGAAGTAGGGCTTGGGGATAGGGTATAAGCTTCAGTGCTGCTGAACAGAGTAGAGGCCAGCTGATGAATGATGATGGCTACAGTTCAGCTAGGGGGGAAGTATGGCATCTGTTTACCAAAAGGGCACCAGACCCTGGACAGATGCTTCATGAGATGGAGATCATACTTCAAGCATCATGTTGAAAAATGTGTTTCTCTTCTTGTCTCATTGGAGTCAACCTAACTGGATTCTTTAGCTGTCTTTTCTTCCTGGGGCATCTCAGTTTCTGGGAAGCTTGTTTCTGAATTTTGGAAAGCAAGAACTTTTGGTGTGGACCATCACTCTTTCAGCTAGGGTTGGCTTTTGCTGGTTCAGAGCTTGCACTCTTGTCCAAACTCTTCTCTTCCTCAAACTGCCAGCTGCCTCCACGAAAAAAGGAAAAAATAGCAGCACCCTAGGTTCATTTTCTTATTCGTTCCATGATGCTATGTTATCTCTTTGTCCTAATGTAGTAAGTAGCTGATCTAATAATCTAACAAATTTTCATTGGCTAACACAAATGTGTTAGAGGAAGACCTGACCTTTTTTTTTTTAATAGGGAACTCTATGCTGTCTGTCTTGATCCAACTCCTTGGTGACCTTAGCCATGAGAATTGTAATCTACAGGCTCTGGGAAGACACAAAACCCATGAAGTGTAGGATTGTTCTTGTCTTTTTTTAGTGCCTATTTGTTGAAGGACATAACAGTGACCGTTGAATGACAGAGTGGCTGTTTTTGGAGGTAGAAGCACACAAGTGTCCAAAAAGCAGCATCTAAACAGGAGATGAAGTGATTTGCTCTTCACATTAGTTGTCAGGTGCATTCTTTTTCAGAGAGTGAAGATGATACAGAATCCAAGTTAGAGAGGGCAGTTTGTAGGGAGGGAGGTGCGGTTGGGAAAATGAGCTTAGGGTGAAGCCTTTCTAGTAGTGTTCTCACAAGCATGCATCCAATAAAAGCAATTTGAAAGATGAAATTTAGCCATTCCTTAGCATTATATATATGACAGTGTCATTGACCCTGTTATCATAAATGGCTATGATTTTTCAGGGTGCTGTATAATAGTTGTTTGTACTCTAGGGAAAATGAGAAGACTTGGTATATGTACTTTAGAAAATAAAATATTGACAATCTATCACAGATTATCATTTTTATTATAAAATTTTAAAATTTAAAAGCCATGTTTCTTTCCATCATGACTATCATGGACATGCATTGGTTGTTCAATAAGTATTTGTTGAACCCAATAATAAACAATTGAACAGATGAGTAATTGAACAGATAATGAATTTCTTGAGAAAAAATAAATCAAGGATTGGATTAAGATGGAGGAATAGAGGGAGCTTACTGTTGTAGAAGATAGTATGAAAAAACTGGAGAGAGTACAGTCTCAAGGAAGAGTTAGGGAAAAAATGGCAGAGGAAACTCCACACAAATTAGAGGGACATTGTGGACCATGTGCAGGGTGTGGACATGCACAACTCAGAAACCCAGCAGCCAAGAACCTCAGCAGCAGCTCAGGAAGTGAGACCAGACTGGAGCATCCCAAGCCACTGGTGATAAAGTTGCAGAAAGATCCTGGTGGGAATCCAGCTAGGAGCCCTAGGTAGGACAGTGTACCTGTCATGTTTCTGTCTCCCTGATCACCCTGAAACTGGCATTCTGTAATAAGCTGATAGAGAGCAGGCATCATTTTGGACATATGTAATAGATGCACCAGTGTCTGTACACCCAGCAAACAGCAGAGCAGAGAAACTTGAATTTGGTGGGGGGAACTGATGGAGGGCTGGGTGCCCATGACTGTGGGAGGCTTGTGTGCTGGGACTGTGAGAACACTGATGCTGTGTGGGAGGGCTCACGGTGTGGCTGGGACTTTGGGCAGTCACTGTGGGAAGTTGCATCTACTCAGGGCTTGCTGATTACCTGGTGAGGATCACTGCATATCAGTCTCCCACATATGTGCCAGGGGGTCAGAATATGTGTGGAATCCACTGCTGCTTTCCCAGAAGCATTAATATAACTGATTTGGAAGTATAGCAGCCAGAATTCAAATCAGCACTCATATAGAATCCCAGTATTGTAGGAGATGGCTCAACCCATTATTAAACAACAGCTCCCTTTCCTGTCTTCTGTGGTGAACTATTTCTAACATGCTTACTATTTTAGAATTAAGGGTTGTTTTGTTGGCATCTTATGTATTACACTATAAAATTTAATTTATCAGGTATATTTTTCCTTTTTCTTTTTTTAAAAAAAGATTTATTTATTTACTTGAAAGCCAGAGTTGCACAGAGCGAGAAGGAGAGGCAGAGAGAGAGAGGTCTTCCAACTGCTAATTCACTCCCCAGTTGGCTGCAATGGCCAGAACTGTGCCTATCCAAAGCCAGGAGCCAAGCATTTCCTCTGGATCTCCTATGAGGGTGCAGGGGTCCAAGGATTTGGGTCATCTACTACTGTTTTCCCAGGCTATTGCAGAGAGCTGAATCAGAAGTTGAGTAACTGGTACTCAAACCGGTGCACATATGGGATGCCGGTACTCTAGGCAGAAGATTTACCCACTATGCCACAAAGCTGGTCTCAGTATATTTTTAAAGGATTTTTTTGCTCTGACTTTCATTCTTTAGACAGTATTTTGAAAAGAAGTTTTTGGGGCCATGCTATGGCATAGTGGGTAAAGCTGCTGCCTGCAGTGCTAACATTCCATATGGGTATGACTTTGAGTCCTGGCTGCTCCACTTTTGATCAAGCTCACTGTTATAGCCAGGGAAAGCAGTAGAAGATGGCCCAAGTGCTTGGGTTCCTACACCCACATGGGAAATCCAGAAGAATATATTGCCTCCTGACTTCAGATCAGCCCAGCTCTGGTCATTGTGGCCATCTGGGGAGTGAACCAGCAGATGGACGATCTCTCTCTCTCTCTCTCTCTGCATCTGCCATTCTGTAATTCTGCCTTTCAAATAAATAAATAAGTCTTGAAGAAAAGAAGTTTTAGGCTTTGATTAAGTGTTAATTATCCCTGTACTCAATTATAGATTTTAATTTTTTCTTGTATCTAGGAAATCTTTGCCTAACTTAAAGTGAAAAAAAAATTTCTTCTATGATTTTTTTTTCTGGAAGTATTGTAGTTTTCAGTACTACAGTTAGATCTGTGGCATATTTTCTTTTCAATTTTGTAAATAGAAGCTATTTTATTGGAAATTAGTATCTCATTGTGCTAACAGCATGTGTTGAAAAGGCTATACTTTCTCCCCTGCACTGTGATAGTGCCTCTGTAGAAAACCTGTTCACTGTGTTTGGATCTTCTCTGGAACCTCTTTTGTGTTCCATTCATCTGTCTGGCTTTCTGTATGACAACAGCATACTTTAGATTAGTATAAATTTATAACACTTAAAAATCATCATCCCTTTGATTTTATTATTTTTTCAGTTATTTTGGCTATCCTAGATTCTTTGCATTTTCATATGCACTTATATCAGCTTGTTATTTTAAAATAACCAGGTTGCTAAATGAAAGATCTCTGTGAGTGAGATCCCAGCAGAAAGAATGGGCCATCAAAGGAGATATCTTTCTCTGAAGGGAGGAGAGAACTTCCACTTTGATTATGGCTTTATCTAAATAAGGTTGGAATTTGTGAATTCAAGAGGCTTCCATAGCCTCGGCAACTCAAGATAAGAGCCTTGGGTGATTACTGACTGTCAATTGTTAAATCCACAATGGGAATCACTGTACACCTGCTTCCCATGTAGGATCTCTGTCCTCAGTGTGTTGTACTATGTGAATTAATGGTAAAACTACTACTCAGGCTGGCACCTTTGGAACAGCATGGTGCGCCGGCCGCAGCGTGCCAGCCGCAGCAGCCATTGGAGGGTGAACCAACAGCAAAGGAAGACCTTTCTCTCTGTCTCTCACTGTCCACTCTGCCTGTCAAAAAGTAAAAAAAAAAATGATTGGCTAAAGTATAGGGTCAGAGCCACTATGGTGTACTTGCCAAACTACAGGGTCTCAGGATATTATCAATTACCTTAAGTGCCTGAAAAGACACCTGAAATTTTAGGTATCTCCCTGCTAGCTGCTGATTGGCTGTTGCTAGGTGGGGTTTATTGCAAGGGGAGTTCATTTATTTATTTTTTCTTTCATGAGCTTCAGGGTTCAGGGCTCGGTCAGGCCTGAATTACAAGATGGAGGCCTATTCTAAAATAGCTGCGCCTTCATCCAGGCCGAGGTCTCTCAGACACAACACAGTTTACTCATACATTCACCTATTGAAGAATATCCTGTTTCAAAATTTAGTTTGATTTTTTATATTATTGCTCATGTGGAAATTTGATTTCTTCAATCATTGCAGTTGTATAATGTTTGCATTATGGATTAGTCCAGATGTATTCTTCCTCTTTATCTTTTGAAAAGTGTGTAGAATCTTTTTCTCCAGTTTTATTGACTTCTTCATCCTGTCACAATGAAATTGATTTTGAAAACAGGCTGGTGTTCAGACATTGGGACAGACAAGTGATTTGGGTGCTTGGCTCAGGGGCAGTGGTGTGGCTTCTTTATGTTGACACTATCCTCACTGACAGAGGCCATGCCATGCACTGAGCAGTGCTGTGGGGTCTGCTTGGCCATGTCTGAGATTAATTCTAGGCAGCCAAGGGATGAGCCAAGTTTTGCATGGGGCTAAGGCCTCACAGCCAGCATGATTCACATAGTAACCAGTCCTGAAGTGAGGATTGCAGGTGAACAATCCTCTGCCTGCAACAAGAAGTCCACCAGAGGCATACTCACTGTCCTCTGTGAGACCTGGGGAACTCCTGGCCACACTGCCATGGGTCCTTGCCGCTTGTAGAGACTCCAGCTCCAGGCTCCACCTCTGTCACTGTGGGACTGTTCTTGTTCTCTGCAGTGACGCTGGCAACCCAGTTTCCTGTAACAGAGAATGGGGAGCCCTGCTGGGGTTATGCTGAGGTCAAGGTGGTCAAAGTCAGAGGGGCCTCTGGGTCCATGCAGGAGGAGCTGCAGAACCTTGGGCTACATTTTACTGATTTTCAAGTGCAAATGAGCTATGGCCTGACCAGAGTCACTCCATTTTGTCACTGATTGTCCTCTTATTTTTTTGTAACCAGTCCCGCAAATGCTAGCTACTCAAAAACTAGTCTTGTGAAAGGTTTTTTGTAAGTTTATTTACACTAAGTACTGGGAAACTGGTTAATGCCCCTGAGATAAGCATAATGTTGCTTGCTCTAGCTCCTGTAACAAATGCTTGGCTTTGTAATTAACTTCAACAAGATATGGTTTTGGCCTTTTGAAGCTTACCCTTGAGCTCTATCAGGGCAGTACGATTTGGAGAGCACAGGCCCCTGTGTAGCCACAGGCTTTTAGAAATAAAAGACTCCATAATTTGGCCCTAAGACTTCAGCACTTATTAATATTTCTGAAATTAATAATCTGTGTGGGTTCTTGCCATGAATTCAGAGACAAATTCTGAATACTGGCTCAAATAGACCAGATGATAAGCTGAGTTTTTAAGCTTTTATTCAGTGAGAGAAACACATAGGAGAGTGAGGGCTTTATCTAAAGGAGAAAGGAAAGTCTGGAAATTCAGTAGGGTCCATACCAAGCAGGGAGCAGGCCAAGAGCTGTGGACTTGTCCTGTGAGGCCCCACCATTGGGGAGAGTGAGGCAATGGTGTTCTTCCACAGAAAGCACCAGGGACAGGCTTCAGTGAACATGTCCACCTTTACTAATGACCATGTACACTTTCAAAGGGCAGGCAGAAGGGGCATAACTAATTCAGGGCAACCCTAACTCTATAGGATAGAACCAACACTGGCACCAATATGCATCTCCAATTACCTTAAAGGTCTTATAGTTAGGGTAGCTTTCAAGGTGGGCCTGGACCACTCCCAGCAACAGTTTACCTAATTGGCAGAAGGAGGGGGTGGGAGGAAATGTGCCTGAGGCTCCCACCTCCCACCATCAGTCAGGCTAGCCACATGGGCTAGGCAGAAAGTCTCACAGGATCACCCACATCTCCTCCCTTTGTTTTAGGGCAAGTGTGACTCTGCTTAGCGTGGCACGGCAACAAGCTGCAACCCATAATAAGCTTTAAATTAAATTGAAGAATGCCTACCATGGGAATTAAGGGCAGGGAGGAAAAGAAGGGCAAAGGGAAAAAGATCAGGCCCACCATGTTTCAGGCCTTTGTAATTGGCAGGCGGGTGCACAGATATGGGAAAGCAGGGGCATGAGATCATGCAGGGGGCATGGGGAAAGTGTGATGAAGTCATAGCCTTTCAGCTCTCAAGTCTAATGATGTATGACTGCCTGCATCATTCCCCCTTCAGAGACTCCATTCCCTTAATCCTAGGGATGTTGAAGGGTGTAGAATCATCACATCTTCTATAGCTGCTTCCTGTTTATGAGGGATGTAGTGCAGGCCCTGCCTGTCCTGGGTCTGGAAGTCTCTGCCTATCTCATTTAACAAATTCTCTTTGTGAGCTGGAGCAATCTTGGTCACTACCAATGTCTGTGTCCCCTGCATGGTCAGTTACTCCCAGAAGTTGTTGAGTTCTGGAACATGTAAGTTTGTTAATTAGTATGAGCAAAACTGGAACATGACCAATTGTAAGTGGAGTGCCCCTTTAAGATGAAAAGACCACATCCTACAGACTCCCAGATAGTGGCTGGTGATACATTATAAACCCATTTAGCTTGAGTATAGAGAATTATAATAGAAGAACACATTAGGAGTTTTATTATTAATAACAGAGAATCAAAAGAGGCAGGTACACCATGCCTGCCTTCAGGTGCAGCACTCTTGATGTGAGGAAAGCAAAGGCTTTACTTTTCTTTTTGCTTAAGATCTCTGGCTTACAGGAATAATCAGGCATGTCTTTTGAGTACACCTGTTAGGACTTGAGAGGTAGACATTTAATCCTAATTTTACTGAGGTAGTCATGTTCAGTAGCACCTGGTAAGGTCCCTTCCATTTAAGCTGTAGCTGATCTGAAGAGGATCTTTCTGTGAATGGCTTGTTCAGGGAAAGGCGCTGAAGTTGGCTTGTCAGAGGGTGAGCTTTCAGAGACTGGGTCCAGGGTTTGGCATTTCAGGCTGCTATCCACACAGGCTGCAGAGTGATCTCTGGAAAACACAAGCAAAACCTTTGCCCATCATTATGAGGGGATCAGGCCCCTTCCATTGTTGGGTGGTTGGGTCCCTCCATCAAACCAGAGGCAATTGAGTTGCACCTGTGAGAGGTCTCCAGTGTTTCAATGCTGGTGGCTCTCCAGGGGGTGAGACCTATAAGAACTTTATGGTGAAAGGAGCAAAGTTAATACACTAATAGTGGGGGTATCATACTCTCCCCTCTGTTTTTTTAAGCATAGTCTTGAGGTCCTGCATGGGAAGTTAGTGCACAGTGACTCCTATGGTTAATTTAACAATTCACACTCTTTTGTGTGATGTCAGTGATCACCCAAGGCTCTTGACATGAGCTGTCTAGGCTATGGAAGCCTTCTGAATCCACAAACTCAGTCAATATTTAGAGAAGGACGTAAGCAAAGTGAAAGTTCTCCCTTTGAAGAGAGTACATCCTTCTTTGATGACCACTTCTTTCCACAGGAGTCTCACCCAGGGAGACTCTCCCTGTAGGTACACCTTTTCGCACAAGTGTCCTGACTTTCCATGCCTGAAATGCTCTTGTGGGCTTTTTAGCCAGATCAGAATGCCTTTAGGGATGACTCTGAGGTCACTGAGCTTTACTTAGAGCAATTGCCATTCTATGAGTGTGCTGTATGGACTGCTTCCCATGTTAAAGCATTTACTCCTCTTTAATTATATTAATTCTATTGATATGATCACTTTAACAATTAGTGCCTCCTACATGACCAACTTAAAACTTAATGCAATCAAATACAGTCACTTTTAAACTTAAGATGCCACTTTCACCATCTAGCCCAAGGGAATTTGGGATCCCATGGTGAAGTAAGTCCAGCCATGAAATTATGATTTAAGCTCTCATTTTGGCTATGCTGTTACACAGAACATGTTAGTCACTCCTTTCATAAGATCTAAAAATCAAACTACATCCTGAGGAATCCCTCAGGACAGAGTCAGTGTCCCATCTTAAAGAGAATAGAGAAATGTGGGAGCAAGTCAGGCTTGCCTGAATGCCCACTGACAATGTCAAATGGAATATTAACAAGTGGTTTTAACCATTAAATAATAGCCTATAAAATATTTACTGTAGGTCCAATGCCTTCTATAAATTTTAAGAATACATGTATTTAAATATATCTTAAATATCTAACATGATGTGGCTTGTTTAAACAACAAACAGAAACATAAAACATTTTTTAGTTCCTTTCTATCAACAAATTTAAAGCTTCTGACAAAGAGATTCAGGTCAGATGAATCAAATGTATCTTCAATTAATTTTAGCTATTAAATTTATGAGCAATCCTTCCTTGATAAACCAATTAAGACAGAGCTCAAAGTAAATTTTCCCATGTAGACATACAATATGAATACACACATAACACAACATACAAGATAGAACAATAAAGCAGTTTTAGTAATAGTTTCCTAAAATCTTTAGCTTTTTTTTATTACCAACCAATTAAAATTACTTTCTGTTCTTGAAAACTTGATTAACTATACTTTCTTCCAGTTGGAACCTGTAGTGCATTATTGACTTCATTTGTTTACAGAACAATTCAAAACTACTGAATTCAATAGAAGTGGCTGGAAAAAGTCCATCAGAACCTATAGGAGGGCAGCTAAACACAGAACCAACAATATTTTAGTTTAGAGCAGCAAATCTGATATACAAAACTGTGGATGAGTAAAGACTTTAAATAGCTATGTTTAAAATGATAAACTCATTAACCAACAAGAGGCATTTGCATACTTCACACAGTATTTTCAAAAGCACCTGTAGGATTTTACAAAACATTTAATTCTTTTTGGCCTCTGGGCCTTTCTCATTAAGAGTAACACAAGATTGTCTAGTAACACATGATCATTAGACTTTTTAACTTTCAGACATTTGTATCAGTGGCATTTTATTTTATATTATCAAAACTTAAATTGAGCACGACTTCACATTTTAACAGTATCTGTAATGTAACCCAAATAGCCTGATTAATTAGCTGGTGTCTCTCCAAGATGAGAGACATATATCCTTTGACATTTCCAGGAACCCAACTGGAAATATCAAAGTTCAAATTCTTTGGAACTTTGATTTTTTTGAATGCCTGTAAAAGATGACAAGAAAGGAGAGCGGCAAGATGGCGGAATAGGCAGGGAGCACACTATTAGTCCAGGGGAGAGACAGGTTAATAAAAGTGGAGATACTGCAGGGTCAAGGAAGAGTAGGGGAAGAAACAGCAGAGGAAACTCTTCTGGAACTAGTGATTCACAGTGGACCTGCGTGGAGAGCGTGGGAGCCCAAGTTCAGGACACCAGCGGCAGACTCAACACACCAGCGCTGGAACGCGAGGTGAGCCGAACCTCAATAGCTCGAGACATCAGCGGAAAAGCAGAAAGAGGAGACTAGAGGGAAAGAGGCTTGGAACTCGGTGGGGAAAAGTTCACCAGGCTAACTAGAAGAGAGAGAGGAAAAAAAAAAGTGACCAATACGGACACGAGTTTCTTTCTCTCCGCTCACTCCTCAAAGGCGAGCAAGACTAGAGCTGGCGCCATTTTGACATACGTCATAAGCAGGGCGACCTCAGGTCTGCACCGGCCCTGAGCCTAGCAGAAAAACCTGACTCTGGGGGGAGGGGTAAAATAACAGGAGATTAGGATATAACTTGGCAACCCAGTGGGAGACTGTAGGAGAATTGGCGCCCACACTGAGGGCAGCAGAGATTCCCTGTGTGGTCCTTGGGAAAGAGCTTCCAATCTCTGGCTCCTGTGGGTGTATCATTTGCCTGCTAACTACCTCCAATTACGTTCAGCTGTGTGGAATTACTTCCCTTTTGAATCAAAAAAAAGAAAGAAAGAAAGAGAGATTTACTACACCTAACCTGGGAGTGTCATCTTTGACACACCCTCAACCCTTAGGAACCAAACACAGCTCTCAGGCCACACTCATCTCAAGCCTCTAAGGCTCCACCAAAAGCAGACAGTCCACTTAATATAGAGCCATAGTGTAACAAGAAAAAACACCACAGTGAAGAAACCAAATATCTCCAACATGCCAAACAACAAATGCAAAAACCAAGCTAACAAGAACAAGGAAGACACTATGACATCCCCAAATGAAAAAGACACCCCAATTCAAGATTATGAAGATGATGAGATAGAAGAAATGCAAGAAGTGGATCTCAAAAAATTGATAAGAACATTAAGAAGTTCTCAAAAACAAATTCTTGAACTACAGAAATCCTTAATAGACAAGATAGAAAATCTCTCTTGTGAAAATGAAATATTAAGGAGGAATCAAAATGAAATGAAACAACTAGTAGAACAAGAAACTGTGATAGTGATAAAAAACCACAATGAAATGAAGAATTCAATAGATCAAATGACAAACACATTAGAGAGTCTTAAAAACAGAATGGACGAAGCAGAAGAGAGAATATCAGACTTAGAAGACAGAACAGGAAAGAGGCAAACCAAAGAAAAGAAGAAGAAATTAGAAATCTATAAAATATTGTCAGGAATCTACAAGATACTATTAAAAAACCCAACATTCAGGTTCTAGGAGTTCCTGAAGGCATGGAGAGGGAGAAAGGATTAGAATGCATTTTCAGTGACATACTAGCAGAAAATTCCCCAGGTTTGGAGAAGGACAGAGGCATCTTAGTACAGGAAGCTTATAGAACCCCTAATAAACATGACCAAAAGAGATCCTCACCACGACATGTTGTAATCAAACTCACCACAGTGAAACATAAAGAAAAGATCCTAAAATGTGCAAGAGAGAAACGCCAGATTACTCTTAGAGGATCTCCAATTAGACTCACAGCAGACTTCTCATCAGAAACCCTACAAGCTAGAAGGGAATGGCAAGACATAGCCCAGGTACTAAGAGAGAAAAACTGCCAGCCCAGAATATTATATCCTGCAAAGCTCTCATTTGTGAATGAAGGGGAAATTAAGACTTTTCATAGCAAACAGAAACTGAAAGAATTTGTCTCAACTCATCCAGTCCAGCAAAAGATGCTTAAAGATGTGTTACACACAGAAACACAGAAACATGGTCACCAATATGAAAGAAGGTAAAGAAAGGAAACCTCACAGCAAAAGATCACAGGAAGCTCAATTTCTCTTTGACATAGAATTAAACTCTGATGCTCTGTTAAAGCAATGTGTTAAAGTAATCTATTATGTTCTCTTGATGTCTGTTAAATTCTAATTGTTCAAAAACAGCTGAATTTTTATTAAGAGCTATAGGTTATTTAAATATGTGCTTATTTTCAAAGATTTGAATAATCACCTTGTAACAATGATCAAATTTGGTCTATGTTATGTCCTGATTTTAAGGAATCTTATTTCAACCAGATAATTTGGATTTTGAGCCTTCTTGGCATTCTTGACAGGCATTCAAAAATTCAAAGTTTCAAACAATCTGGTCTCTAAAATTTCCAGTAAATCCTGGACTTTGGTTTTTCCAGTTTGGGCCTAACTGAAAAAATCGAAGGATCTATGTCTCTCATCTTATAGAGACCCCAACTAACATCCAACTATTTTGATTATATTAGAAGGACTGTCAAGATGTGATGTGGTACCAGACTTTAAGTTTCTATAATGGAAAATGCTATTAATACAAACGTTTGAGAATTAAAAAGTCTAAATATTTTGTGTTACTAGACATGATAGTTATCTTAATGAGAAAGCCCCAGAGGCCTAAAGGGTTAAATACTTGTAAAATCCTACAGGTGCTTTCAAAAATACTGTGAAGTAAGCAAGTGCCTCTTGTTGGTTGATGAGTTTATAATTTTAAACATGGCGACTTAAAGTCTTTTGTCATCCACAGTTATATATGATGTGCTGCTCATAAAACTAAAGCCTTGTTGGTTCTGTGTTTAGCTGTCCTCCTATAGGTTCCTATGGACTTTTTCCAGCCACTTCTATTGCATTCAGTACTTTGGGATGGCTCTGTAAACAGATGAAGCCAATAATGTATTAACATTACCAACTGAGAGAAAGTATGGTTAACTGAGGTTACTAAAAACAAAAAGCAATTCAAATCAATTGGCAATCTACAAAAAGAGTTAAAGATTTTAAAAGCTATTACTAAAATTGCTATATTGGTCTACTATGCTATGTTATATGTGTATGTCCACATGGGGAAATTTTATTATTAAAATTATTATAAAATAATTAAAATTATTATAAAAATATTATTAAGAGTTTTATTTTAAATGGCTTATATATAAGATTGTCAATAAATTTAAGTTGCTAAAATCAATCAAATATACATTTTAATTTGTGTGACCTGAATCTGTGTATCATATGTTTTAAACTTGTTGGTAGAAAGAAACTAAAAACATTTTAGATGGTTGTGCTTAAGTATACTGGTTAAACAAACTACACCATGTTAGATATTTAAGAGGTGTTTCCAAATACATGATTCTTAAAATTTATAGAGGGCATTGGACCTTCTGGTAAACATTTTCTTAAGTTGTTATCTAATGGTTGAAACGGTTTGCTAAGTATTCATGTGATATTGCTATTGTCAGCAAGCGATCTAGAACTTGCTCCCTCATTTCTCTATTCTAAGCCCAAATTGTTCTTTCATTTCTCTATTCTCTTCAAGGTAGGAAACTAATTCTATTATGAAGGAATCTGTAGGACGCACAATTTAATCTTTAGACCTTATAAAAGAGATGGCTCACATTTTTCTGTAATAGCATAGCCAAAATAAGAACTTAAATAATAATCTCATAGCTAGATTCTCTTCGCCATCAGCGAAGTATACAGTAAGTAGAAAAAACCTCCCTTTCAGACAAAAGGGAAAGAAAGTTTTAGAGCGAGAATATAATTTTCCTCATGGGCATTGTCTACCTTAGAAAAACTACTACAGAACATGCCTGTGACTATAGACTTGTATTTCAGGCCACCGAAGGTTAGAGATGGGACTTGGGCACTCCCTTGACTTGCATCCTCTGGTCTGCTTTAACACAAACCAGGAGGAAAATAAAGCTAGGCATCAGAAGCAACATTCGGGTTCTAGGAGTTCCTGAAGGCATGGAGAGGGAGAAAGGATTAGAAGGCCTTTTTACTGAGATACTAGTAGAAAATTTTCCAGGTTTGGAGAAGGACAGAGACATCCAAGTACAGGAATCTCATAGAACCCCTAATAAACATGACCAAAAGAGATCCTCACCACGACACGTCATAATCAAACTCACCACAGTGAAACACAAATAAAAGATCCTAAAATGTGCAAGAGAGAAATGCCAGATTACTCTCAGAGGATCTCCAATTAGACTCACAGCTGACTTCTCATCAGAAACCCTACAAGCTAGGAGAGAATGGCAAGATATAGCCCAGGTACTAAGAGAGAAAAACTGCCAGCCCAGAATATTATATCCTGCAAAGCTCTCATTTGTGAATGAGGGTGAAATAAAGACCTTTCACAGCTAACAGAAATTGAAAGAATTTCTCGCCACTCATCCAGCCCTGCAAAAGATGCTTAAAGATGTGTTACACAGAGAAACACAGAAACACGGTCACCAATATGAACGAAGATAAAGGAAGGAAACCTCACAGCAAAAGATCACAGGAGTCTCAAACCATATATTAGAAAAAACCTGGCAAATGACAGGGCAAAGTTACTCCTTCTCAATAGTCACATTGAATGTTAATGGCTTGAACTGTACAGTTAAAAGACAAGGATTGGCTGATTGGGTTAAGGAACAAAACCCATCTATCTGCTGCTTACAAGAAACTCATCTGTCCAACAATTATGCATACAGACTGAAAGTGAAAGGCTGGAAAAAATATATACCATGCCAACAGAAATGAAAAAAGAGAGGCCATAGCCATCTTAATATCGGACAACAGAAACTTTACCACAAAAAATGTTAGGAGAGACAAAGAGGGGCACTATTTAATGATTAAGGGATCCATTCAACAGGAAGATATAACAATTATCAATGTATATGCACCTAATTACAGGGCACCAGCTTATTTAAAAGACTTGTTAAGGGACTTAAAGGGAGATTTAGACACCAATACAATAGTACTGGGGGATTTCAATACTCCACTCTCAGAGATAGACAGAGCAACAGGACAGAAGATCAACAAGGAGACAGTAGATTTAAATGACACTATAGCCCAAATGGATCTAACAGATATCTACAGAACATTTCATCCTATATCTAAGGACTTTACATTCTTCTCAGCAGTACATGGAACCTTCTCTAGGATTGACCACATACTAGGCCATAAAGCAAGTCTCAGCAAATTCAAAAGAATTAGAATCATACCATGCAGCTTCTCAGACCACAAAGGAATGAAATTGGAAATTGGCAACTCAGGAATCCCTAGAGCACGTGCAAACACATGGAGATTGAACAACATGCTCCTGAATGAACATTGGGTCATAGAAGAAATTAAAAGAGAAATCAAAAATTTTCTGGAAGTAAATGAGGATAAAAGCACAACATACCAAAACCTATGGGATACAACAAAAGCAGTGTTAAGAGGAAAGTTTATATCAATAGATGCTACATCAAGACATTGGAAAGGCACCAAATAGATGAGCTTTCAAGTCATCTCAAGGATCTAGAAAATCTGCAGCAAACCAAACCCAAACCCAGTAGGAGAAGAGAAATAATTAAAATCAAAGAAGAAATCAAGAGGATTGAATCCAAAACAACATTACAAACAATCAGCCAAACGAGGAGCTGGTTTTTTGAAAAAATAAACAAAATTGACACCCATTGGCCCAACTAACTAAAAAAAGAAGAGAAAAGACCCAAATCAATAAAATCAGAGATGAAAATGTAAACGTAACAACAGACACCACAGAAATAAAAAGAATCATCAGAAATTACTACAATGACTTGTATGCCAGCAAACAGGGAAATCTATCAGAAATGGACAGATTCTTGGACACATACAACCTACCTAAATTGATTCAGGAAGACATAGAAAACCTAAACACACCCATAACTGAGACAGAAATTGAAACAGTAATAAAGGCCCTCCCAACAAAGAAAAGCCCAGGACCAGATGGATTCACTGCTGAGTTCTACCAGACATTTAGAGAAGAACTAACTCCAATTCTTCTCAAATTATTCAAAACAATCAAAAAAGAGGAAATCCTCCCAAATTCTTTCTATGAAGCCAGCATCACCTTAATTCCTAAGCCAGAAAAAGATGCAGCATTGAAAGAGAATTACAGAACAATATCCCTGATGCACATAGATGCAAAAATACTCAATCAAATTCTGGCCAATAGAGTTCCGGGCAAGATGGCGGAATAGGCAGGATCACACTTAGTCCAGGGGGAGAGAAAGTTTAATATAAGTGGAGATACTGCAGGGTCAAGGAGGAGTAGGGGATGAAACAGCAGAGGAAACTCTTCCGGAACTAGTGATTCACAGTGGACCTGCGTGGAGAGCGTGGGAGCCCAAGTTCGGGACACCAGCGGCAGACTCAATGCACCAGCGCTGGAACGCGAGGTGAGCCGAACCTCCATAGCCCGAGATACCAGCGAGCAAGCGGAAAGAGGAGGCTAGAGGGAACGAGGCTTGAAACTCCGTGGGGAAAAGTTCACCAGGCTAACTAGAAGAGAGAGAAAAAAAATAAAAAAAGTGACTGATACGGACACAAGTTTTTCTCTCTCTCCGCTCACCTCTCAAAGGCGAGCAAGACAGAGCAGGCGCCATTTTGGACATACGTCATAAGCAGGGCGACCTCAGGTCTGCACCGGCCCTGAGCCTAGCAGAAAAACCTGACTCTGGGGGGAGGGGTAAAATAACAGGAGATTAGCATCTAACTTGGCAACCCAGTGGGAGATTGCAGGAGAATTGGAGCCCACACTGAGGGCAGCAGAGATTCCCTGTGTGGTCCTTGGGAAAGAGCTTCCAATCTCTGGCTCCTGTGGGTGTATCATTTGCCTGCTAACTACCTCCAATTACGTTCAGCTGTGCGGAATTACTTCCCTTTTGAATCAAAAAAGAGAGAGATTTACCACACCTAACCTGGGAGTGTCATCTTTGACACACCCTCAGCCCTGAGGAACCAAACACAGCTCTCAGTCCACACTCATCTCAAGCCTCTAAGGCACCACTGAAAGCAGACAGTCCACTTAATATAGAGCCATAGTGTAACAAGAAAAAACACCACAGTGAAGAAACCAAATATCTACAACATGCCAAACAACAAACGCAAAAACCAAGCTAACAAGAACAAGGAAGACACTATGACACCCCCAAATGAAAAAGACACCCCAATTCAAGATTATGAAGATGATGAGATAGAAGAAATGCAAGAAGCGGATCTCAAAAAATTGCTAAGAACATTAAGAAGTTTCAAAAACAAATTCTTGAACTACAGAAATCCTTCATGGACAAGATAGAAAATCTGTCTCGTGTAAATGAAATATTAAGGAGGAATCAAAATGAATTGAAACAACTAGTGGAACAAGAAATGGTGATAGTGATGAGAAATCATAATGAAATGAAGAATTCAATAGATCAAATGACAAACACATTAGAGAGTCTTAAAAACAGAATGGACGAAGCAGAAGAGAGAATATCAGACTTAGAAGACAGAGAACAGGAAAGGAAACAATCAAATCAAAGAAAAGAAGAAGAAATCAGAAATCTAAAAAATACTGTCAGGAATCTACAGGATACTCTTAAAAAACCCAACATTCGGGTTCTAGGAGTTCCTGAAGGCATGGAGAGAGAGAAAGGATTAGAAGGCCTTTTTAGTGAGATACTAGCAGAAAATTTCCCAGGTTTGGAGAAAGACAGAGACATCCTAATACAGGAAGCTCATAGAACCCCTAATGAACATGACCAAAAGAGATCCTCACCACGACACGTCGTAATCAAACTCAGCACAGTGAAACACAAAGAAAAGATCCTAAAATGTGCAAGAGAGAAACGTCAGATTACTCTCAGAGGATCTCCAATTAGACTCACAGCTGACTTCTCTTCAGAAACCCTGCAAGCTAGGAGAGAATGGCGAGACATAGCCCAGGTGCTAAGAGAGAAAAACTGCCAGCCCAGAATACTATATCCTGCAAAGCTCTCATTTATGAATGAAGGTGAAATAAAGACCTTTCAAAGCAAACAGAAATTGAAAGAATTTGTCGCCACTCGTCCAGCCCTGCAAAAGATGCTTAAAGATGTGTTACATACAGAAACACAGAAACACGGTCACCAATATGAAAGAAGGTAAAGGAAGGAAACCTCACAGCAAAAGATCACAGGAATCTCAAACCATATATTAGAAAGTATCTTTGGCTAATGGCAGGGCAAAGTTACTCCTTCTCAATAGTCACATTGAATGTTAATGGCTTGAACTGTCCAGTTAAAAGACACCGACTGGCTGATTGGGTTAAGGAACAAAACCCATCCTTTTGCTGCTTACAAGAAACCCATCTATCCAACAATGATCCATACAAGCTGAGAGTGAAAGGCTGGAAAAAGATATGCCACGCCAACAGAAATGAAAAAAGAGAGGCCATAGCCATCTTAATATCGGACAACAGAAACTTTACCACAAAAAATGTTAGGAGAGACAAAGAGGGGCACTATTTAATGATTAAGGGATCCATTCAACAGGAAGATATAACAATTATCAATGTATATGCACCTAATTACAGGGCACCAGCTTATTTAAAAGACTTGTTAAGGGACTTAAAGGGAGACTTAGACACCAATACAATAGTTATGGGGGACTTCAATACTCCACTCTAAGAGATAGACAGATCAACAGGACAGAAGATCAACAAGGAGACAGTAGATTTAAATGACACTATAGCCCAAATGGATCTAACAGATATCTACAGAACATTTCATCCTACATCTAAGGACTTTACATTCTTCTCAGCAGTACATGGAACCCTCTCTAGGATTGACCACATACTAGGCCATAAAGCAAGTCTCAGCAAATTCAAAAGAATTAGAATCATACCATGCAGCTTCTCAGACCACAAAGGAATGAAATTGGAAATTGGCAACTCAGGAATCCCTAGAGCACGTGCAAACACATGGAGATTGAACAACATGCTCCTGAATGAACAATGGGTCATAGAAGAAATTAAAAGAGAAATCAAAAATTTTCTGGAAGTAAATGAGGATAACAGCACAACATACCAAAACCTATGGGATACAACAAAAGCAGTGTTAAGAGGAAAGTTTATATCAATAGGTGCCTACATCAAGAAATTGGAAAGGCACCAAATACATGAGCTTTCAATTCATCTCAAGGATCTAGAAAATCTGCAGCAAACCAAACCCAAACCCAGTAGGAGAAGAGAAATAATTAAAATTAGAGAAGAAATCAACAGTATTGAATCCAAAAAAACATTACAAAAAATCAGCCAAACGAGGAGCTGGTTTTTTGAAAAAATCAACAAAATTGACACCCCATTGGCCCAACTAACTAAAAAAAGAAGAGAAAAGACCCAAATAAATAGGATCAGAGATGAAATGGGAAACGTAACAACAGACGCCACAGAAATAAAAAGAATCATCAGAAATTACTACAAGGACTTGTATGCCAGAGAACAGGGAAATCTATCAGAAATGGACAGATTCTTGGACACATACAACCTCCCTAAATTGAGCCAGGAAGACATAGAAAACCTAAACAGACCAATAACTGACACAGAAATTGAAACAGTAATAAAGGCCCTCCCAACAAAGAAAAGCCCAGGGCCAGATGGATTCACTGCTGAGTTCTACCAGACATTTAGAGAAGAACTAACTCCAATTCTTCTCAAACTATTCAGAGCAATCGAAAAAGAGGGAATCCTCCCAAATTCTTTCTATGAAGCCAGCATCACCTTAATTCCTAAGCCAGAAAGAGACGCAACATTGAAAGAGAATTACAGACCAATATCCCTGATGCACATAGATGCAAAAATCCTCAATAAAATTCTGGCCAATAGATTGCAGCAACACATCAGAAAGATCATCCACCCAGACCAAGTGGGATTCATCCCCGGTATGCAGGGATGGTTCAACATTCGCAAAACCATCAACGTAATACACTACATTAACAGACTGCAGAAGAAAAACCATATGATTCTCTCAATAGACGCAGAGAAAGCATTTGATAAAATACAACACCCTTTCATGACGAAAACTCTAAGCAAACTGGGTATGGAAGGAACATTCCTTAATACAATCAAAGCAATATATGAAAAACCCACGGCCAACATCCTATTGAATGGGGAAAAGTTGGAAGCATTTCCACTGAAATCTGGTACCAGACAGGATTGCCCTCTCTCACCACTGCTATTCGATATAGTTCTGGAAGTTTTGGCCAGAGCTATTAGGCAAGAAAAAGAAATTAAAGGGATACAAATCGGGAAGGACGAACTCAAACTATCCCTCTTTGCAGATGATATGATTCTTTATTTAGGGGACCCAAAGAACTCTACTAAGAGACTGCTGGAACTCATCGAAGAGTTTGGCAAAGTCGCAGGATATAAAATCAATGCACAAAAATCAACAGCCTTTGTATACACAGGCAATGCCACGGCTGAGGAAGAACTTCTAAAATCAATCCCATTCACAATAGCTACAAAAACAATCAAATACCTTGGAATAAACTTAACCAAGGACATTAAAGATCTCTACGATGAAAACTACAAAACCTTACAGAGAGAAATAGAAGAGGATACCAAAAAATGGAAAAATCTTCCATGCTCATGGATTCAAAGAATCAATATCATCAAAATGTCTATTCTCACAAAAGCAATTTATACATTCAATGCAATACCCATCAAGATACCAAAGACATTCTTCTCAGATCTGGAAAAAATGATGCTGAAATTCTTATGGAGACACAGAAGACCTCGAATAGCCAAAGCAATCCTGTACAACAAAAACAAAGCCGGAGGCATCACAATACCTGATTTTAGGACATACTACAGGGCAGTTGTTATCAAAACAGCATGGTACTGGTACAGAAACAGATGGATAGACCAATGGAACAGAATAGAAACACCAGAAATCAATCCAAACATCTACAGCCAACTTATATTTGACCAAAGATCCAAATCTAATCCCTGGAATAAGGACAGTCTATTCAATAAATGGTGCTGGGAAAATTGGATTTCCACGTGCAGAAGCTTGAAGCAAGACCCATACCTATCACCTTACACAAAAATTCACTCAACATGGATTAAAGACTTAAATCTATGACCAGACACCATCAAATTATTAGAGAGCATTGGAGAAACCCTGCAAGATATAGGCACAGGCAAAGACTTCCTGGAAAATACTCCAACAGCACAGGCAGTCAAAACCAAAATTAACTATTGGGATTGCATCAAATTGAGAAGTTTCTGTACTTCAAAAGAAACAGTCAGGAAAGTGAAGAGGCAACCAACAGAATGGGAAAAAATATTGGCAAACTATACTACAGATAAAGGATTGATAACCAGAATCTACAAAGAAATCAAGAAAATCCACAACAACAAAACAAACAACCCACTTAAGAGATGGGCCAAGGACCTCAATAGACATTTTTCGAAAGAGGAAATCCAAATGGCCAACAGACACATGAAAAAATGTTCAAGATCACTAGCAATCAGAGAAATGCAAATCAAAACCACAATGAGGTTCCATCTCACCCCGGTGAGAATGGCTCACATTCAGAAATCTACCAACAACAGATGCTGGAGAGGATGTGGGGAAAAAGGGACACTAACCCACTGTTGGTGGGAATGCAAACTGGTTAAGCCACTATGGAAGTCTGTCTGGAGATTCCTCAGAAACCTGAACATAACCCTACCATACAACCCAGCCATTCCACTCCTTGGAATTTACCCAAACGAAATTAATTTGGCAAATAAAAAAGCCATCTGCACATTAATGTTTCTTGCAGCTCAATTCACAATAGCTAAGACCTGGAACCAACCCAAATGCCCATCAACAGTAGACTGGATAAAGAAATTATGGGACATGTACTCCATAGAATACTATACAGCAGTAAGAAACAACGAAACCCAGTCATTTGCAACAAGATGGAGCAATCTGGAAAACATCATGCTGAGTGAATTAAGCCAGTCCCAAAGAGAAAAATATCATTTGTTTTCCCTGATCCGTGACAACTGAGCGCCAAAGGGGAAACCTGTTAAGCGAAATGGACACTATAAGCAACAATGAACTGATCAGCTCCTGTCCTGACTTTAGATGTACAATGTAAGACTTTATCCTTTTTAGTATTTGTTGTTGTTGTTGTTGTTCTAGTACTATTGGTTGAACTCAGTAATTAACACACAATTATTCTTAGGTGTTTAAATTTTAACTGAAAAGTGATCCCTGTTAAATCTAACAGTGGAAAAAGAGAGGGAGGAGATGAACAATTTGGAACATGCTCAATCGGACTGGCCGCAAATGGTGGAGTTAGAAATGTGCCAGGGGATACCAACACAATCCCATCAAGATGGCATGTACCAATGCCATCGCACTAGTCCAAGTGATCAATTTCAGCTCACAATTGATAGTTCTGATAGGTCTAAGAGTCAAAGAGATCACACAAACAAGACAAGTATCTGCTAATACTAACTGATAGAATCAAAAAGGGAGAGAAAGATCCAACATGGGAAGTGGGATACACAGCAGACTCATAGGTTGGCAGATGTCCTAAACAACACTCTGGCCTCAGAATCAGCCCTCAAGGCATTCAGATCTGGCTGAAGAGCCCATGAGAGTATAGCAGGCATGGAAAGCCAAGATATCATGGAAAAAAAAAAAGACCTAAATGAATGATCTCTGTGAGTGAGATCCCAGTGGAAAGAACGGGGCCATCAAAGAAGGAGGTACCCTTCTCCGAAGGGAGGAGAGAACTTCCACTTTGACTATGACCCTATCGGAATAAGATCAAAGTCAGCGAACTCTAAAGGCTTCCATAGCCCTGGCAACTCATGACTAGAGCCTAGGGAGATTACTGACGCCATGAACAGGAGTGTCAAATTGTTAAATCAGCAACAGGAGTCACTGTGTACTTACACCCCATGTGGGATCTGTCCCTAATGTGTCGTCTAAAGCCAAGTGATGCTATAACTAGTACTGAAACAGTATTTTTATACTTTGCGTTTCTGTGTGGGCACAAACTGATGAGGTCTTTACTAATTATATACTGAATTGATCTGATGTATATAAAGAGAATTGGAAATGAAAAAAAAAAACCTGGTGTTAAAATGGAAATGGCATAGAAAATTAATTAATTTGAAAAAAAAAATTATGTAGGATCTCTGTCTTTAATGTGCTGTACATTGCTATTTAATGCTGTAATTAGTAATCCAATGGTAGTTTTTTCACTTTGTGTTGCTATATGCGCAAAATGTTGAAATCTTTATCTAATATATACTAAACTGATCTTCTGTATACAAAGAGAATTGAAAATGAATCTTTACATGAATGGAAGGGGAAAGGGAGCGGGAAGGGGGAGGATTGCGGGCGGGAGGGAAGTTATGGGAGGGGGGAAGCCATTGTAACCCATGGGCTATACTTTGGAAATTTATACTCATTAAATAAAAGTTTAAAAAAATAAAATAAAATAACATACTAAAAAAAAAAATTCTGGCCAATAGAATGCAACAACACATCAGAAAGATCATCCACCCAGACCAAGTGGGATTTATCCCCGGTAGGCAGGAATGGTTCAACGTTCGCAAAACAATCAACGTAATACACTACATTAACAGACTGCAGAAGAAAAGCCATATGATTCTCTCAATAGACGCAGAGAAAGCATTTGATAAAATACAACACCCTATCATGATGAAAACTCTAAGCATACTGGGTATGGAAGGAACACTCCTCAATACAATCCAAGCAATATATGAAAAACCCATGGCCAACATCCTATTGAATGGGGAAAAGTTGGAAGCATTTCCGCTGAGATCTGGTACCAGACAGGGATGCCCACTCTCACCACTCACAATGTAGTTCTGGATGTTTTAGCCAGAGCTATTAGGCAAGAAAAAGAAATTAAAGGGATACAAATTGGGAAGGAGGAACTCAAACTATCCCTCTTTGCAGATGATATGATTCTTTATTTAGGGGACCCAAAGAACTCTACTAAGAGACTATTGGAATTCATCGAAGAGTTTGGAAAAGTGGCAGGATATAAAATCAATGAACAAAAATCAACAGCCTTTGTATACACTGGCAATGCCACGGCTGAGGAAGAACTTCTAAAATCAATCCCATTCACAATAGCTACAAAAACAATCAAACATCTTGGAATAAACTTAACCAAGTACGTTAAACATCTCTATGATGAAAACTACAAAACCTTAGATAAAGAAGTAGAAGAGGATACCAAAAAATGGAGAAATCTTCCATGCTCATGGATTGGAAGAATCAATATCATCAAAATGTCCATTCTCACAAAAGCAATTTATACATTCAATGCAATACCAATCAAGATACCGCAGACCTTCTTCTCAGATCTGGAAAAACTGATGCTGAAGTTCATATGGAGACACAGAAGACCTCGGATAACCAAAGAAATATTGTACAACAAAAACAAAGCCGGAGGCATCACAATACCAGATTTCAGGACATACTACAGGGCAGTTATTATCAAAACAGCATGGTACTGGTACAGAAACAGATGGATAGACCAATGGAACAGAATAGAAACACCAGAAATCAATCCAAACACTGACAGCCAACTTATATTTGATCAAAGATCCAAAACTAATCCCTGGAATAAGGACAGCCTATTCAATAAATGGTGCTGGGAAAATTGGATTTCCACGTGCAGAAGCTTGAAGCAACACCCATACCTTTCACCTTACACAAAAATTCACTCAACATGGATTAAAGACTTAAATCTATGACCTGAAACCATCAAATTATTAGAGAGCATTGGAGAAACCCTGCAAGATATAGGTACAGGCAAAGACTTCTTGGAAAAGACCCCAGGAGCACAGGCAGTCAAAGCCAAAATTAACATCAGAGAAATGCAAATCAAAACCACAATGAGGTTTCACCTCACCCCGGTGAGAATGGCTCACATCCAGAAATCTACCAAAAATAGATGCTGGAGAGGTTGTTGGGGAAAAGGGACGCTAACCCACTGTTGGTGGGAATGCAAACTGGTTAAGCCACTATGGAAGTCAGTCTGGAGATTCCTCAGAAACCTGAACATAACCCTACCATACAACCCAGCCATCCCTCTCCTTGGAATTTACCCAAACGAAATTAATTTGGCAAATAAAAAAGCCATCTGCACATTATTGTTTATTGCAGCTCAATTTGCAATAGCTAAGACCTGGAAACAACCCAAATGCCCATCAACAGTTGGCTGGATAAAGAAATTATGGGACATGTACTCCATAGAATACTATACAGCAGTAAGAAACAATGAAACCCAGTCATTTGCAACAAGATGGAGGAATCTGGAAAACATCATGCTGAGTGAATTAAGCCAGTCCCAAAGAGACAAATATCATTTGGTTTCGCTGATCAGCGACAACTGAGCACCAAAGGGGAAACCTGTTGAAGTGAAATGGACACAATAAGAATCAATGACCTGATCAGCTCTTGTCCTGACTCTAGATGTACAATGTAATACTTTATCCTTTTTAGTATTTGTTGTTGTTGTTGTTCTAGTTCTAGTCTTTGAACTCTGTAATTAACACACAATTATTCTTAGGTGTTTTAATTTTAAATTTCAGAGTGGAAAAAGAGAGGGAGGAGATGTACAATTTGGGACATGCTCAATTGGTCTTGCCCCAAATGGTGGAGTTAGAAATGTGCCAGGGGATTCCAATACAATCCTATCAAGATGGCATGTACCAATGGCATCTCACTAGTGCAAGTGATCAATTTCAGTTCACAATTGATCACTCTGATAGGTCTAAGAGTCAAAGGGATCACACAAACAAGACAAGTGTCTGCTAATACTAACTGATAGAATCAAAAAGGGAAAAAACGATCCAACATGGAAAGTGGGATACACAGCACACTCAGAATGGCAGATGTCCTAAGCAACACTCTGGCCTCAGAATCAGCCCTTAAGGCATTTGGATCTGGCTGAAGAGCCCATGAGACTATTGTAGGCATGGAAAGCCAAGATACCATGGAAAAGAAAAAAAAAAGAAGAAGAAGACCTAAATCAAAGATCTCTGTGAGTATGATCCCAGTGGAAAGAACGGGGCCATCAAAGAAGGAGGAACCTTTCTCTGAAGGGAGGAGAGAACTTCCACTTTGACTATGACCCTATCGGAATAAGGTCAAAGTCAGCCCACTCTGAAGGCTTCCATAGCCCTGGCAACTCATGACTAGAGCCTAGGGAGATTACTGACGCCATGAGCAGGAGTGTCAAATTGTTAAATCAGCAACAGGAGTCACTGTGGACTTACATCCCATGTGGGATCTGTCCTTAATGTGTTGTCCAATGTGCAGTGATGCTATAACTAGTACTGAAACAGTATTTTTACACTTTGTGTTTCTGCGTGGGTACAAACTGATGAGATCTTTACTAATTATATACTGAATCGATCTTCTGTATATAAAGAGAATTGGAAATGAAAAAAAAACCTGGTGTTAAATTGGAAATGGCATAGAAAATTAATTAATTTTTAAAAAAAATATTATGTAGGATCTCTGTCTTTAATGTGCTGTACACTCTTATTTAATGCTATAACTAGTGCTCCAACAGTATTTTTTTTTCACTTTGTGTTGCTATATGGGGGCAAACTGTTGAAATCATTACCTAATATATACTAAACTGATCTTCTGTATATAAAGAGAATTGAAAATGAATCATGATGTGATTGGAAGGGGAGAGGGAGTGGGAAAGGGGAGGGTTGTGGGTGGAAGGAAAGTTTTGGGAGGGGGAAGCCATTGTAACCCATGAACTGTAGTTTGGAAATTTATATTCATTAAATAAAAGTTTAATAAAAAAAAGTGAAAAAAAGAAAATGCAAATTTCTACAAAGTTAAAAATATTATTTAAACATTAAAAAAAAAAAGACCTGGTTCATTGAATCAAATCCCATAATTTGGAACAGTTTTAAGAGTCAGAACTGGGAAGAAAGGATAGTACCCACAAGGGAAACCACGAGGAAGCACCTGGCTCCTGGCTTTGGATCATTGCAGTGCGCTGGCTGCAGCCCACCAGCCATAGTGGCCATTTGGGAGATGAACCAATGGAAGGAAGACCTTTCTCTCTGTCTCTCTCTCTCACTGCCTAACTCTGCCTGTCAAAAAAAAAATCAACAAATGACAAAAATGATGAGGATGTGGTAAAAAGTTACCCTGGTCCACTGTTGGTGTGAATGTAAACTGGTGCAAGCCACTGTGAAAGACCGTATGGAGATATCTTACAAATCTGATTACAGACCTACCATATGATCCAGCCATCCCACTCTTTGGAATTTACCCAAACCAAAAGAAATGAGCATATGCAAGAGTTATCTATAACCCCATGTTCACTGCAGCACAATTCACAATAGCTGAGGTCTGGGAACAATCCAGATATCAATCAATTGTTGACTGGATAAGAAAATTATGGTATATACACACTACGGCGTACTACTCAGCTATAAAAAAAAAGAAAAAGAAACCCTGTCTTTTGCAACAAGATAGATGAAACTGGAAATCATTATACTTAGTGAAATAAACTAGTCCCCAAAATACAGATATCATATGTTTTCCCTGATCTGAGGTAGCTAATAGAGTACCTAAAATGTAATGTATTGGAGTTAGATACACTTTTTCAGATTTGATGATTGTTTAGGGCACTTGTCTTTTCCATTGAGGAACAGTGATTCTTTTTATTTTTTTCCTTCATACTATTTGCTCACTTGTTGAACTCTTACTTAGTGTAGGGTTAACTATACAATCATTTTGTAAAAGTTAAGTGGGAATGTGAGAGGGAAGAGGAGAAAGGGTTGGAGTGTGTGTGGGAGGGAGGGTATCGAGGGAAGTGTCACTTACATTCATTAGTCTGTATATGTGAAATATATCAAACATATTACTTAAAATTTTAAAAGGAAGTAAATATTTAAAATTCAAAAAATTTATACCAATAACAAGGAGAATGTTAAAGGTGTTTATATATATAATATATATGTGTGTGTGTTTATGACATTACAATGTAAATGCAAATATATATAATTTGTAATATAAATGTACACAGAGCAACATTTTGAAATTTGTATAATGTATTTATCATCAGAAAAGAATACTCAGATTTCTGTAATGATCCAGTTTCTGAAAATTACAAGAATGAAGAGTAAGCCATCAAGTTGTAGCTCATAAAGTCTGTTTCTCTGTTTCTCCAAGTCTACCAGCCTCTAAAATTAAATAAACATACATAATTCTGGGATAAAAATAACATTAAGATCCCACTATTTTCCCACATAATTTTCAGGAAATATACTAGTATCTAGAAACACAGTGGCAAATTTATCTATGAATAAAATATATGTATGTTATATATGTTACATATATTCATATATATACTACGTTGAGGAGAAAGAATTATTACCCTTGGCTAAAATGGCCCTGAGACACTGTGTACCTGACAGTTTCCAGAAGGCAACTTACAGAATGTTGGGGGTGATGATGATCTTACAATAAAAATTAAATCACCATGGCCACAGATTCACAGGGTTAGGATTGGTCTAGACTAAAGTATTTGTGCAAAAGAGTGACTCCAGTGAATTTAAAAATTAACAAATTTTCATAATTAAAGGTTAATTTCAAGTTCCATGAATGTCTATAAAGCTAAGAATGAAATCTCCTGCTAATGAGTGATGGAACTGGCCCTAAATTATTCTCATATACTGTGAAAATAAAATTTGGACATCTGCCAGAATTTGATAGCCTCACAATGATAAAGTAAATCATGGTAGCCTGAAGTGCCCTGCACTAGAATTGGCACAAATTAGGTTATTATTTATTGAGGTGGTAATAATAAATTTGAATCAACATGAAAAATAGAGAAATGTATTCATTTCAATATATGTTTTATATTGATAGTTGTGTGTACAAATGGTAAATTTAGTAGAAGCAGGAATAAGGTTACAAGGAGATGTAACAGATATTAATAAAAGTAGCCCTCAATACACATTTAAATACAGAAAATCTGTGCTTTCTTAAATCAAAGAAAGTTTATGCCATTAAATTCAGTAATTTTAAAACCAAGATAAAATTGTCTTGATCTAATGAATGGAAATTTTAAAGAGAATGACAATTTTGATTCTCGAAATATAAAGAAGCTATAAAAAAGTGTCCTTGAAAGTGTAAAAGAATGTAATGTTCTAAAATTATTTGATAGGCCATAAAGATGGAGATTGCTAAGACAACTTGAACATTATTTAGTGCATTCATGACATGAAAATATAAGTGCCCAAAAGAATCATCATACATTGGCAGTGCTAAGATTGCTTTCCATGTGGATATTGACATACTCAGATGAAATTAATAAAATGAAAGACAAAATATAGAAAATTGATGCACATGGAAGTTAAAACTTTGTCTTGCCCTTAGTAACAATGTCATTTTAATGTGAGCCATAATTAAAAACAAATATGTGGATGAATATTTGGTGAAAAAACAGTCTGGAATAAACTGGAAAAATTACAGTATGATATAGACTTGTAGTTTGAAAAATTTCCACAATCAGAAAATAATTTAAAGTTCCAGGAGCATCTAGAAACATTAATAATGTATCCTATGCTGATGACCATGATGGTGCTGGCACTGCAATGTACTCAAATCCTATACACATGACAGTTGCTGGGACAACTTCCAGCATTTAGAGTGAGTAGATGACCACGCAATTATAAATCAAACCCTGGGGCCCATCATTTCCCTGTGTTAGGAATGTTACAAATCAGGTTACTCATTACACATGCAGGTGACAGTAGTAAATGACAAAATAAATATGCACTCCATGGAAGGCATTTAATTTTGATTATATGGTATATAAATTAGTAATTTGGCAGAAACAGAGTCATAATCATATAGAGATGGGCTAATAATTGGATGGTGGAGTAGGGAGGGAGCTTACTGCTCTAGCCCAGGAGAAAATAGTTTTTAAAAAGTGGAAATAGAGTAGTCTCAGGGAAGAGTTAGGTAAAAAATGACAGAGGGAATTCTACTGATATTAGAGGGATGCAGTGAACCCACATGGATGGCATGGTGCCCACAGATCACGACTCCAACAGCTGAGAGCCTATGCACCAGAACTGGAAAGTGAGGTGAGACAAGACCACAGTAGCCTGAGCCACCGGCAAAAATGTGGCAGGAAACTAGAGGAAATGAGGCTTAAGTATCCAAGGGAAAGTGTGCCAGCCAAACTAGAGGAGAGAGAAAAAAAAGGGACAGTACAGACATGTTTCTCTCTCTCCAATCACCTCACAAAGACATGCAAGCTGATAGAGCAGGAGCCATTTTGGACATACATAACATCTGTGCCAGCTTGTGTCTGCATCAGGCAAGCAGCCAAGTGGAGACTCCTAACTCCTAACTCTGGATGGATGCAATGGCTGGAGCTGCCACAATCCAAAGCCAGGAGTCAGGAGCTTCTTCTGCATCTCCCACATGGGTGCAGGGCCATCTTCTACTGCTTTCCCAGGCTATAGCAGAGAGCTGGATCAGAAGAGGAGCAACCGGGACTAGAACCAGTGCCCACATGGTATGCCAGCATTTCAGGCCAGGGCTTTAACTTACTGTGCCACAGCGCTGGTCCCAACCTTTCTTCCTTATGGGAGTACCTATTGTATGGGATGTAATTTCCAGCAAATGGCTCTGTCACATGGTTATGTTGATTTTGGAAAAAGTCCTTCACATTCATTATATTCTTAAGTTCTATCCCTTGTTTGAACTACATGTGTTATGAGGTATTCCTTCTGACAAAAGGCTTTCCCACATTTATTACAAGATTTCCACCATGTAATAAATTCTCGATGTTATATTGTGTGATATTGGCATAGTTTTCCAACACTCATTCCATTCATATGGTTTCTCCCCCATGTGAATTCTGATGTTTTATGGGGTGTTACTTATGGATAAAGGCTTTTCCATATGCATTATATACAAAGTGTTTTCCCACATATGAATTAGATGATGTGCAATGAGGGCTGAACTATGGGAAAAAGCTTTCCAAGTCATTATGTCCAAAAGGTTTCTTTTCATGTGAATTTTCTGACGCATTCTGAGATGTGACTTATTGCCAAGGGCTTTTCTACAGTCATTGCATTCATGAAGTTTCTCTCCGATGTGAATTCTCTGGTGTGATATGAGCTATGATTTACAACATATGATTTATAAAGGCTTTTCCACACTCATTAGATTTATACGGTTTCTGCCCTGTGTGAATTCTGTTTTGATATAACTTATAGAAAAAGGCTTTTACACAGTCATTACATTTATAAGGTTATTTCCCTGTGTGAATCTTCTGATGCATTTGGAGTTGGAAGTTAAAATCAAGTTTTTCCACAGTCATTACATTCATGAAGTTTCAACACTGTGTGCATTCTCTGGTGCATTATGAGGTTTGACTTTTGTCCAAAGGCTTTTCCAGTCATTATATTCATAAGGTTTCTGCCCTGTGTGAATTCCCTGATGCATGATGAAGGTTGACTTATGGCTAAATGCTTTCCACAGTTATTACAATCATGAGTTTTCTACCCTATGTGAATTCTCTGCTGTGATATGAGTTTTGTCTTTTGTCAAAAGGCTTTTCCAAAGTCATTACATTCATGAGGTTTCCTCCCTGTGTGAATTCTCTGATGTTTCTAAAGGATTGACTTTTATCCAGAGGCTTTCCCTTGGTCATTACTTTCATGGGTTTTCTCCCCTGTGTGAATTCTCCAGTGTGATATGAGGTGTGACTTTCATACAAAGGCTTTTCCACAGTCATTACATTCATGAGGTTTCTGCTCTGTGTGATTTCGCTGATGTACCATGAGGCCTAACTTATGGCCAAAGGCTTTTCCACAATCATTATTTATGAGGTTTCTCCCCTGTGTGAATTCTCTAGTGTAATATGAGGTATGACTTGTGTCCAAAGGCTTTTCCACAGTCATTTCATTTATGAGGTTTCTGCCCTGTGTGAATTCTCTGGTGTATGATGAGGTGTGACTTGTGTCCAAAGGCTTTGCCAGTTATTACATTCATGAGATTTCTGCCCCATGTGAATTCTCTGGTGTACGATGAGGTGTGACTTTCGTCCAAATGCTTTTCCACAGTCATTACATTTATGAGGTTTCTCCCCTGTGTGAATTCACTGATGTTTCATGAGGTCTGACTTTCATCCAAAGGCCTTTCCATCGCCATTACATTCATGAGGTTTCTCCCTTTTGTGAATTTGCTGATGTACGATGAGGCCTGACTTTTGTCCAAATGCTTTTCCACAGTCATTACATTTATGAGGTTTCTGTCCTGTGTGAATTTGCTGGTGTCTGATGAGGTTTGACTTGTGTCCAAAGGCTTTTCCACAGTCATTACATTCATGAGGTTTCTCCCCTGTGTGAATTCGCTGGTGTATTATGAGGTCTGACTTTTGTCCAAATGCTTTTCCACAGTCATTACATTCATGAGGTTTCTCCCCTGTGTGAATTCGCTGGTGTATGATGAGGCCTGACTTTTGTCCAAAGGCTTTTCCACAGTCATTACATTCATTAGGTTTCTCCCCTGTGTGAATTCGCTGGTGTATGATGAGGCGTGACTTTTGTCCAAAGGCTTTTCCACAGTCATTACATTTATGAGGTTTCTCCCCTGTGTGAATTTGCTGATGGTTTATGAGGTGTGACTTTCGTCCAAAGGCTTTTCCACAGTCATTACATTCATGAGGTTTCTGCCCTGTGTGAATTCGCTGATGTTTCATGAGGTGTGACTTGCATCCAAAGGCTTTTCCACAGTCATTACATTCATGAAGTTTCTCCCCTGTGTGAATTCGCTGGTGTATGATGAGGTCTGACTTTTGTCCAAAGGCTTTTCCACAGTCATTACATTCATGAGGTTTCTCCCCTGTGTGAATTCGCTGGTGTATGATGAGGCCTGACTTTCGTCCAAAGGCTTTTCCACAGTCATTACATTCATGAGGTTTCTCCCCTGTGTGAATTCGCTGGTGTATGATGAGGCCTGACTTTTGTCCAAATGCTTTTCCACAGTCATTACATTTATGAGGTTTCTCCCCTGTGTGAATTTGCTGGTGTCTGATGAGGTTTGACTTGTGTCCAAAGGATTTTCCACAGTCATTACATTCATGAGGTTTCTCCCCTGTGTGAATTCGCTGGTGTATGATGAGGTGTGACTTTTGTCCAAAGGCTTTTCCACAGTCATTACATTCATGAGGTTTCTCCCCTGTGTGAATTCTCTGGTGTATGATGAGGGCTGACTTCCACAGAAAGCCTCTTCCACAATGAAGGCATTTATAAAGTTTCTCTCCTGTGTGAATTCGCTGATGGTTTATGAGGTATGACTTTTGTGTAAAGGCTTTTCCACAATCACTACATTCATGTGATTTCTCTCCTGTGTGAATTTGTTGACATTTCCTGAGGACTGACTTTTGTTCAAAGTCTTTTCCAGAGTCATTACATTCATAAGGTGAATTAATACTGAGTGATTTTCCACAAGGGTTACATGTGTAAAGTTTTTCCCTTGTATTTAGTCTGTGATTTATTGCAAGATGTGACTGGTGAATGACAGGTTCAACATACTTAATGTACTTATAAAATTTCTTTCTTGTGTGAGTTTGTTGATGCATTTTGAGGCTAGAATTTTCATGGATAGCTTTTTCTATTTGAGTTGTTTTTCCAAAAGTGACAGTTGATTTATTACAGTTTTCTGCCATATGAACCCTCTCAGATTTACAGAACATCTTTCTTGTGAAGACTTTTGCTTGTCCAGTGGGTCCAAATGGCTGCTTCATGATGTGAATATTGTCATACTGACTAAGAGGCTCATAGAAGTGAAGAGATTTTCCAGGTATCTTAGTGTTATCAAATTTCTCTCCAGCCTGTAGTTGATCAGGCCCACTGTGGGGATACACAGTGTGACATTTATTGCATTCCTCAGGCTTCAATCCTGAATAGATTCCCTTTTTAATAATCATTGTTGGAATATGGCTTGAATTTAAACTAAGGGTTTTTCTTAATTCAACTCTCTTGTGAGCTGATGTCTTGTTATTTTTCATAAAATCCTGATTCAGATTTTTGTCCTGACTTTCCAGGTTGATCTTAATCAGGTCATCCATTTTCATGACCACTGAAATGAGAAAAAAGCAATCATGTCATTGAATCACATGTTACTGTTTCTCCTGGCATACTCATGTAAAGAGAATGAAGTTACTTGTTATCCAAGTGGCATAAGATTTTCACAGAATCAGTATGAGGTACTTATTTGTGACCATTATATGGTTTTTCTCCTTAATACATTAATATACCATGAGGTTTCCCAATGTTCAAACCTGATCCTTTTTACTATGGGAATTTGTCAAGGATGGTAGAATGACATTTGTGCTATGATGAGTGGGATGCCTGCCCTGGCTACTCTGCTTTCAGTACAGATCTCTGCCTATGTAAACTGGAAGGAAGCAGATAATGTTTCATGTGCCTGGGAACCTGTGAGACACCAGGGAAGACTAGAGGAATTCTAGAGCTCTGGCTTTAGACTAGTTAGACTTAAGTGTTGCAGACATCTGGGAAGTGAGCTAATAGAGGGCCTCTTTCTCTCTCTTTCTTCTCTCACTATCACTCTGCCTTTCACAAAGATGAAATAATTATAAAATATTTTAAAGAATGGACAAATATTTAATAAAAATATTCACCCACTACCTAGCAACCATTTTTCCCCTGTCCTTTTTCTCCAGTTTATTTTTATAAAAATTGTGTGCTTTTTGATTCTCCAATATTTCAACCATAAACATGAAAAAGTTTTACTGATCATTTACTTGCAGGTGGAGAAGAGTGAAATGTGCCTGTATTTTAAGCAGGACAACATTTAAGGAGTATGATTTGGATCTAAGATTGTCTCATGTTCAGTCTTCCTAGGTAAACATCATTTGTGGGATTTTTCAAATGAAAAACTACTTTGTCTCTACTCTATGCCAGCTTCCCCAAATTCCTAAGGACACCCAACACCTTCAGCCTCTCAGAAATACAACAGGTAGAGAAAAGTCCCAATATACCACTTTAGTTAAACACTCCCAATCAGTTTGAAGAATTTGTTTCTGCAAACTGGGATGTGCTCATCTTCTTTGAAAAGTGTTTTCTAGCTCATTCTGAAATCATCAGTGTTGGTTACCTCCTCTCTATTCTTTCTGTAAACATTCCTGTGTGATAATTTGAATTTCTAGATGCTTTTAATCAGTTGCCTCCTATTTTCACTGAAAGCTTCATTTCCTATGCTTTTCTTATCTTTTTATTTGCTTATTTTTCAATGATACTGAAAAATAAGAGAGAAATCATACTTCAAACTCCACCCTTAACAAAATCTAAGCCACTCAACATAAACCCAGGAGGCTACTTGAGCTTGGGTCTCAAAAGCTCATTACTTTCTTGGTGAGTCTAGGATCACTTATTTTCATGTTTTATATAAGTTCATGCTTAGTTTATGATTTCTTTTCTTTCAAAGATTTACTTTATTTACTTGAAAGCTAGAATTATAGAAAGAGATAGACAGAGAGAAGCCTTCCATATGCTGATTCACTCCCCATATGGGCACAACAAACCAATGCTGGGCCAAGATGAAGTTAGGAGCCAGGAGTGTCTTTCCTGTCTCCCACATGGGTACAGGGGGCCAAGGACTTGGGCCAACCTCTTCTCTTTTCTCAGGTACATTAGCAGAGAGCTGGATTAGAAGAGGACCAGCTGGGACTTGAAATGGCACCCATATGCAATGCTAGTGCTGCAGGCTGGAGCTTTAACACACTGCACCACAGTGTCATTCCTAGCTTCATAATTTATGATGTCACAACACAGAGGCTTACTTATGACCATCTTTTTTTTTTTTTTTAAATATTTATTTATTTAATTGAAAGTCAGAGTTACAAGAGAGAGGAGAGGCAAAGAGAGAGTAAGCTCTTCCATCCAATGGTTCACTCCTCAATTGGCCACAGAGGCCAGAACTGTGCTGATCTGAAGCCAGGAGCCAGGAACTTCTTCTGGGTCTCCCTCAGGTGCAGGGGTGCAAGGACTTAGACCATCTTCTACTGCTTTCCCAGGCCATAGCCGAGAGCTGGTTTGGAAGTGGAGCAACTGTGTCTCAAACTGGTGCCCATATGGGATGTTGG
This sequence comes from Lepus europaeus, assembly GCF_033115175.1. NCBI lineage: Eukaryota > Metazoa > Chordata > Mammalia > Lagomorpha > Leporidae > Lepus > Lepus europaeus. The sequence goes on from NW_026909276.1 coordinate 2,061,532, forward strand.
TGCTTCAGCCTAGGGTTTTAATTCACTGCACCACAGCACCGACCACATGACCATCTTTTAGCATTTACTTATTTGCTTACTTGAGAGTCAGAGAGACTGAAACAGAGGTTTGCCAACTATAGGCTCACTCCTCAAATGTTTCCAACAGACTATAATTTTCTTATTTATTTGAGAGGCACAGAGGGAAAAAAAAAGAGTCTAAAAAAGAGAGTTCACACTTATTGATTCAGTCCTGAGCAAGTTCTATGCCTGGGCAAAATCATGAGAGGGAATTCAATCTGAGCAACGAGTTAGAAATAAGTTTCTGGGGGCTGGCGTTGTGGTAAAGCAGGTAAAGCCACCACCTGCAGTGTCAACATCACTTATGGGCACCAGTTTAAGTACTAGCTGCTCCACTTCTGATCCAGCACCCTGCTATGGCCTGGGAAAGCAGTAGAAAATTGCCCAAGTCCTTGGACCCCTGTACACATGTGGGAGACCTGGAAGAAGCTCCTGGCTCCTGGCTTCAGATCAGTACAGCTCCAGCCATGACAGCCAATTGGGAAGTGAACCAGTGGCTGGAAGACCTCTCTCTCTCTGTCTCTCCTTCTTCTCTCTCTCTGACTTTGAAATGAATAAATAAATCTTTAAAAAAAAAAAAAAGAACAGAAACAGGGCAGCACCGTGGCTCAATAGGCTAACCCTCTGCCTGTGACACTGGCACACCTGGTTCTAGTCCCAGTTGGGGCACCAGATTCTGTCCCGGTTGCCCCTCTTCCTGGCCAGCTCTCTGCTGTGGTCCGGGAGTACAGTGGAGGATAGCCCAAGTCCTTGGGCCCTACACCCGCATGGGAGACCAGGAGAAGGCTCCTGGCTTCAGATCAGCATGGTATGCCAGCCACAGTGTGCTGTGGCCATTGGAGGTGAACCAATGGTAAAGGAAGACCTTTCTCTCTGTCTCTCTCTCTCACTCTCCACTCTGCCTGTCAAAAAAAGAAAAAAAGACCAGAAATATTAAGATTAAAAAAATAAGTTTCTGTATGTTGCCTAACTAACAAGCACTGAAGGAACTAATAAGTGCATGAAGGAAAAGGTATAAAAGTATAGATAAGGACAAGTTAGAATTTGGGGAATGTATCAAACCTAAATAAAAGCCTTAGTAACATCAGGAAATGACTGGATTTTTTTTTTTTTTTAATCAAAGAACATCTTCACTAAGAACAAAATTTAGAAAAGATACTGGTATCTCTAAATGCCTGTGTCTGATCCACAAAACCAGCTGTCAGCAGGAGTAAGGCTTGAGAAAATTTCATGGAAAGACTACTAGTCAACATATACACACTTTCTGCTTTGGCCTCCCTGTCTCTTATGTGCAGACTGACCTGAAAGGCTCTGATTCAAGCATTTGTCCACCATCCATGGCTCTTCTCCTTGCTCCAACTTGAAGATTAAGTCAGGTTTGGTAATGCAGTGCCCTATTAATGGAAACAAAGTAAGACTTTGTAAAAATCACTATCTTGGGTTATTTGAAGGACTACAGCTTGGTTAAGGAGCTATGCAACAAATGTTCCAATTTGAATCTTTTGTTAGATGGTAGATATTCAGATTATTCATGGACTCAAATTCTAATCCTGTCCAATATTAAACATTATAAAGTGTTCCCTTGCTTGTCAAATAGCAAGAAAATGTTATCACTGGGAATGTGATGGGTGTCACTCACCCAAGGAGAAGAGGCTGCTGTAGGTCTCCAGCATCACATCTCTGTACAGGATTTTCTGAGCATTGTTCATGTTCTGCCATTCCTCCCAGGTAAAGTACACAGCCAGGTCTTCAAATGCTATCATCACCTGTAACATTACACTTCCAGTCAACATGTTAACTCTGTCACAAAACAAACACTGACAGTTGTGTATGAATATGAAGGAAAAAGGAAGGATATGGTTTTACATTAGACTTGTTGAGTGTTTAGAAAGCCACACAGAGCATTCAACAGAGTCAAACTCATTATCTACTGGTTGTGAGAAATGCCCAAGCTGGAGGGAAACAGGAGGTTCAAATCACAAAGGCCACATCTGTCAAGGGGAATTGCACAGCAGGCTAAAAGAGGGGCAATACTGACTACACTGCAAGGTGGAGGCGCTGGCCTATTTTTTAAGATTATTTATTTGAAAGGCAGACTTACAGAGATTGGGAGAGACAGGGAGACAAAAGGATACATCTTCTATCTACTGTTCATTTCCCAAATGCCCACAATGGCTGGGACTGGGCCAGGTCAAAGCCAGGAGCCTGGGACTCCGTGGGTCTCCCATATTGATGGAAGGGTCCAAATACTCAAGTCATTTTCACTGCTCTTTCAATCAGATTAGCAGGGAACTAGATTGGAAGTGGAGCAGCAAGGACTCAAATCCTTTGTTTACACGGGATGTCAGCATTGTTAGTGGAGGCTTAGCCTGCTGGATTACAATTCTGGTGACTATTGCAGGTTCTTAAACAAATCTCTAAGCATTTTTCTCAGTGAGTCACAAACGCAGATTGTACTGCAGACATTCCCAGGTTCTCTTTTTGGGCAAATAATTCCATTGCTTTCACTTTAATTATGTATAATGTTATTTCAAATGTTTATCATTTGAATGTTTTGGGCAGTTATTTCAATTGTTTATCAGTAGAATAATCATAGACAAGGGCAAAAGCTAATTTGTATTCTTTGTCTTACCTGTATTTTCTCTCTTACTTAAAAATATTTATTAGCTTGATAGAGCAAAATGTTGATGTACTGAGAGATAGAGAGCTTTGACACATTAATTCACTTCCTAGATAACCACACCAAACAGAGGTGGGGCAGGACTGAAGCCAGGATTGAGGAATGGAATCTAGGCCTCCTTCATTAGTGACATCACCATTGCTTCCCCAGGTCTGCATTATCTGGGAGCTAAAAACTAGAGCCGGCGTTGGAAATCAAACATAGACACTCTGAGGTGGCATCATAAACACTAAGCTAAATGTCTGCCCTGTCTTTTAATATATTTTTTTCTCTGACATATTGGAAATGATATGCATGGTGTTTTCCTGGAAATTATTTTCTGTTCATTCCCATTGCAGTTTCACTGATGATTTCTTGCCTTTTATTCTCAATGCTTCTACATACTTCTCCTTAACATTGCCCATTCAAGAGTCAGTATTGCAGACCGGCACTGTGGCTAAACAGGCTAATCCTCCACCTAGCGGTGCCAGCACACCGGGTTCTAGTCTCGGTCGGGGCACTGGATTCTGTCCCAGTTGCCCCTCTTCCAGGCCAGCTCTCTGCTGTGGCCCGGGAGTGCAGTGGAGGATGGCCCAAGTCCTTGGGCCCTGCACCCGCAAGGGAGACCAGGAGAAGCATCTGGCTCCTGGCTTTGGATCAGCATGTTGCACCGGCCACAGCGTGCTGGCCGCGGCGGCCATTGAAGGGTGAACCAACAGCAAAGGAAGACCTTTCTCTCTGTCTCTCTCTCTCTCTCACTATCCACTCTGCCTGCCAAATAAATAAATAAATAAATAAGCCTCCAGTAGATTCTTCACACATTCCTTATTCTATTCCAGAATCCAATTCAGCTTCTCAAAGGTATTAAGGACTCCATTACTCTAACAATTCAAAAACAAACTTAACTGATTTGTGTTTTAGCACTAGGTAACTCTTCCACTTGCGGAATGCTAAGTGTTTACTTCATAGGTAGCACTAAAACACTGCTCAGTACATCATCTACATTTAGACTGTTTCAGACAACACGACCCCAAAAATGTAGCATATTGTGCTTAGTTTCAACTCAATTCATGTAACAAATATATATTTTGCTATAGCAACAGAAAGACAAGAGACCAAACTGCATTATGATAGATGACAGTAATGATGCATAATTGTGCCAAATTCATCATTCATTTCTGTATATACCATGAGAACAAATTTTATGTTTATTTTTCTATTTTAAAATTTTTAAAGATTTATTTATTTATTTGAAAGTCAGAGTTACACAGAGAGAGGAGAGGCAGAGAGAGAGAGGTCTTCCATCTGCTGGTTCAGTCCCCAATTGGCTGCAATGGCTGGAACTGCACCAATCTGAAGCCAGGAACCAGGAGCTTCTTCTGTGCCTCCCACATGGGTTCAGGGGCCCAAGGACCTGGGCCATCTTCCACTGCTTTCCCAGGCCATAGTAGAGAGCTGGAGAAGAAGTGGAACAGCAGGGTCTCAAACCGGTGCCCATATGGGATGCCAATGCTTTAGACCAGGGCATTAACCCACTGAGCCACAGAGCCAGCCCCATATTTTCCATTTTAATTAACTAGTATACTGGGACCAGCACTGTGGCATAGCAGGTAAAGCCACTGCCTTCAGTGCTGGCATCCCATATTGGTGCCAGTTCAAGTCCCAGTGGCTTTCCTTCCAATCCAGCTCTCTACTATGGCCTGGGAAATCAGTAGAAGATGGCCTAAGTCCTTGGGCCCCTGAACCCATATGGGAGGCCCAGAAGAAGCTCTTCACTTCTAGCTCTGGATCAGTGCAACTCTGGCCATTGTGGCAAATTGGGGAGTGAACCAGCAGATTAAAGACTCTCTCTCTCTCTCCCTCTGCCTCTCTGTAACTCTGGCTTTCAAATAAATTAAAAAAAAATCTAAAAAGAAAATAAATAAATAAACTAGCATTAAACACCTAAAATAAGTACTGACAAACTGGGGGATAATTAAAAAAAAAAAAAAACACTTACAGGTGATATATTTATTTTCTTTCCTCTTAGAAACATGTGGAGGACCCAGAATCATACCTGGGAGAGAAGGTGAATGACAAGAGTTCAAAGAAAACTCTGGAGGCCAACGCTGTGGCATAATGGGTAAAGCTGCTGCCTGCAGTGCCAGCATTCCATATGGGTGCTGGTTTGAGTCCTGCCTGCTCAACGTACAATCTAGCTATCTGCTATGTCCTGAGAAAGCAGTGGAACATGGTCCAAGTCCTTGGGTCCCTACACCTTCATGGGAGACCCAGAAGCTCTTGGGTCTTGGCATTGGATCAGCTCAGCTCCAGCCTTTGCAGTAATTTGGAGGGTGAGCCAGCAGATAGAAGACTCTCTCTCTCTCTCTCTCTGCAACTCTTTCAATAAATAAATGAAATCTAAAAAAAAAAAAAAAAAAAAAAAAAAAACCTGTACTTTCCTTCTGCACTGAACAGTGGGAAAAAAAGAATATGATAGAATGCATAAATAACAATAAATACATTAACCAAGAAAATACCAGCTTTACTGTGGAGGAATAAACCTGTAAAAATGGAAATACATAGGAAAATGCACCCACCTATATTACGTGGCAGAGATTAAACAGAAGTTATCATTGGTTTAACGAAAGCATTATCTACAGATTTTTTAAAATAATAGTGTAAAAGTAAAAAGAAATGTTAAGAGTGTTCAAATAAATGATTATCAGAGATAAACATTATGTTGTTATTAAAGGTTACACTAAATAAAGTTAACAAATACACATAATGTATATTTAATGCAGTGCACTTTACCAGTAATGATTCTAAATAGAACTTTTCCCTTCACAAATCCCTAGATTGGGGCTGGCAATGTGGCCTAGTGGGTTAAGCTGCTGCCTGCAAACAGCATCCCATATAGGCACTAGTTTGATTGCCAGCTGCTCCACTTCTGATCCAGCTTTCTGCTATGGCCTGGGAAAGCAGTAGAAGATGGCCCAAGTCCTTTGGCCACTGTACCCATGTGGGAGCTCCTAGATCCTGGCTTTGGATTGGCACAACTCTGCCATTGCAGCAAACTGGGGAGTGAACCATTAGATGGAAGATCGATCTCTCTCTCTTTCTCTCTCTCTCTCTGCATCACCCTCTCTCTGTGTGTAACTCTTTAAAAAAAAATAAATCTTTTAAAAAAAGACCCTGAGAAAAAATATTTGCAAACTATACTACAGATAAAGGGTTGATAACCAGAATCTACAAAGAAATCAAGAAAATCCACAACAACAAAACAAACAACCCACTTAAGAGATGGGCCAAGGACCTCAAGAGACATTTTTTGAAAGAGGAAATCCAAATGGCCAACAGACACATGAAAAAATGTTCAAGATCACTAGCAATCAGAGAAATGCAAATCAAAACCACAATGAGGTTTCACCTCACCCAGGTGAAAATGGCTCACATTCAGAAATCTACCAACAACAGATGCTGGAGAAGATGTGGGGAAAAAGGGACACTAACCCACTGTTGGTGGGAATGCAAACTAGTTAAGCCACTATGGAAGTCTGTCTGGAGATTCCTCAGAAACCTGAACATAACCCTACCATACAACCCAGCCATTCCACTCCTTGGAATTTACCCAAAGGAACTTAATTTGGCTAATGAAAAAAGCCATCTGCACATTAATGTTTCTTGCAGCTCAATTCACAATAGCTAAGACCTGGAACCAACCCAAATGCCCATCAACAGTTGGCTGGATAAAGAAATTATGGGACATGTATGCCATAGAATACTATACAGCAGTAAGAAACAATGAAACCCGGTCATTTGCAACAAGATAGAGGAATCTGGAAAACATCATGCTGAGTGAATTAAGCCAGTCCCAAAGAGACAAATTTCATTTGTTTTCCCTGAGCACCAAAGGGGAAACCTCTTGAAGTGAAATGGACACTATAAAAAACAATGACCTGATCAGCTCTTGTCCTGACTCTAGATGTACAATGTAATACTTAATGCTTTTTAGTATTTGTTGTTCTTGTCATTGTTGTTCTAGTACTAGTGGTTGAACTCTGTAATTAACACACAATTATTCTTAGGTGTTTAAATTTTAACTGAAAAGTGATCCCTGTTAAATTTCAGAGTGGAAAAAGAGAGGGAGGAGATGTACAATTGGGGACATACGCAATCGGACTTGCCCCAAATGGCGGAGTTAGAAATGTGCCAGGGGATTCCAATACAATCCCATCAAGGTGGCATGTACCAATGCCATCTCACTAGTGCAAGTGATCAATTTCAGTTCTCAATTGATGGCTCTGATAGGTCGAAGAGTCAAAGGGATCACACAAACAAGACAAGTGTCTGCTAATACTAACCGATAGAATCAAAAAGGGAAAAAACGGGCCGGCGCCGTGGCTCAACAGGCTAATCCTCCGCCTTGCGGCGCCGGCACACCGGATTCTAGTCCCGGTCGGGGCACTGATCCTGTCCCGGTTGCCCCTCTTCCAGGCCAGCTCTCTGCTGTGGCCAGGGAGTGCAGTGGAGGATGGCCCAAGTGTTTGGGCTCTGCACCCCATGGGAGACCAGGAGAAGCACCTGGCTCCTGCCATCGGAACAGCGCGGTGCGCCGGCCGCAGCGCGCTTCCGCGGCGGCCATTAGAGGGTGAACCAACGGCAAAGGAAGACCTTTCTCTCTGTCTCTCTCTCTCTCACTGTCCACTCTGCCTGTCAAAAATAAAAAAAAAAAAGGGAAAAAAACGATCCAACATGGGAAGTGGGATACACAGCACACTCATAGAATGGCAGATGTCCTAAGCAACACTCTGGCCTCAGAATCAGCCATTAAGGCATTCGGATCTGGCTGAAGAGCCCATGAGACTATTGTAGGCATGGAAAGCCAAGATACCATGGAAAAGAAAAAAAAAAAAGAAGAAGAAGACCTAAATCAAAGATCTCTGTGAGTATGATCCCAGTGGAAAGAACGGGGCCATCAAAGAAGGAGGTACCTTTCTCTGAAGGGAGGAGAGAACTTCCACTTTGACTGTGACCCTATCGGAACTAGATCAAAGTCAGTGAAATCTAAAGGCTTCCATAGCCCTGGCAACTCATGACTAGAGCCTAGGGAGATTACTGACGCCATGAACAGGAGTGTCAAATTGTTAAATCAGCAACAGGAGTCACTGTGGACTTACATCCCATGTGGGATCTGTCTTTAATGTGTTGTCCAATGTGAAGTGATGCTATAACTAGTACTGAAACAGTATTTTTACACTTTGTGTTTCTGCGTGGGTACAAACTGATGAGATCTTTACTAATTATATACAAAATCAATCTTCTGTATATAAAGATAATTGGAAATGAAAAAAAAACCTGGTGTTAAATTGGAAATGGCATAGAAAATTAATTATTTTTTTAAAAAAATATTATGTAGGATCTCTGTCTTTAATGTGCTGTACACTGTTATTTAAAGCTATAACTAGTACTCCAACACTATTTTTCTCACTTTGTGTTGCTATATGGGGGAAAACTATTGAAGTTTTTACCTAATATATACTAAACTGATCTTCTGTATATAAAGAGAATTGAAAATGAATCTTGATGTGAATGGAAGGGGAGAGGGAGCGGGAAAGTGGAGGGTTGCGGGTGGGAGGGAAGTTATGGGAAGGGGGAAGCCATTGTAACACATAAGCTGTACTTTGGAAATTTATATTCATTAAATAAAATTTTAATAAATGAAAAAAAAGGTCATATATATAAATATATACAATGTAAAAAAAAAAAAGGACCCTGAATTTCACTTGACTTACCCCATGACATACCAGTAAATGTGATAGAATTATACAATTTGTTAAAAGATTTATTTATTTGAAAGAGTTACACAAAGAGAAAAGGAGAGGCAGAGAAAAAGAGAGAGAGAGAGAGGAGAGAGGAGAGAGGGGGAGAGGGGGAGAGGGGGGGAGAGAGAGAGAGAGAGGAGAGAGGAGGGGGGGAGAGGAAAGGAGAAAGAGAGGTCTTTGAACTGCAGGTTCACTCTCCACATGGCTGCAATGGCTGGAGCTGTGTAGATCCAAAGATATGAGCCAGGAGCTTCTTCCAGGTCTCCCACAAGGGAGCAGGGGCCAAAGGACTTGGACCATCTTCTACTGTTTTCCCAGGCCATAGCAAAGAGCTAGATCAGAAGTGGAGCAGCCGAGTCTCGAACTGACACCCATATGAGATGCTGGCACTGTAGGTGGTGGCTTTACCTGCTATGCCACAGAACCAGCCCCAGAAATAGATAATTTGTAAAGTATTTGCCTTCTCATATTTTCTTTTTCTGACAGTTATCTTCTGAAAAACCCTGGGGCCTGCCTATTGAAGAGATAGTATGTAGGCTGGCGCCACAGCTCACTAGGCTAATCCTCCACCTGCAACACTGGCACTCTGCATTCTAGTCCAGGTTGGGGCACTGGTTCTGTTCCAGTTGCTCCCCTTCCAGTCCAGCTCTCAGCTGTGGCCTGGGAAGGCAATGGAGGATGGCCCAAGTGCTTGGGCCCTGCACCCACATGGGAGACCAGGAGGAAGCACCTGGCTCCTAGCTTTGGATCGGCACAGAATGCCGGCCATAGTGGCCACTTGGGGGGTGAACCACTGGAAGGAAGACATTTCTCTCTGTCTCTCTCTCTCACTAACTCTGCCTGTCAAAAAAAATAAATAAAAAAGATAATATGTAGCCAAGATTCACCACAAACCCCAGACACTTAAGTGAAGCCTCAATGAGTTCCCCAAATGACTAAACTCTCATTTCTGCTCCTGGACTGATCATAGGAACTGCCCAGCTGAGTGCAGCCCATAACTCAGAGTCAGAACTCCAAATCAAATGGCTGTTTGTTAAGCCATTGTGTTTTCTGATTTGTCCTACATCAAATGCTGATATATATCAGTAAGTATGGCAGAAAGTTGAATTACATGCAAACTACAATGCATACAACTTCAAAATTTCATTTAGAAGTTCCCATAAAACAGGGCCAGCATTGTCACATAGCAAGTAAATCTGCCATCTGCAATACAAGCACCCCATATGAGCACTGGTTCATGTTCTGACTGTTCTGCTTTTGATCCAGCTTCCTGCTGATGGCCTGAGAAAAGCAACGAAAGACGATCCAAATACTTGGGCAAATGCTACCAATGTGAGAGACCCAGATGAAGATCTTGGTTCCTTGCCTCATTCTGTCCCGGCCCTGCTCAATGCGGCCATCTGTGATGTGAACAAGCAGAAGGAAGATCTCTCTGGTTCTCTCCTCTATATACAATATTTTCAAATAAACTTTTTAAAAACTTAGAAAAAATCTGCTATAAACACAATCTTTGCCTATCAATTAGACCTTAGAAAAGCTGTTAATACTAAAAAAAAAAAAAAAAAAAAAGTCCTGAGATTCACACAAATAAATTATCTGGAGACCATAAGATTGGTTTTCACATTTCAGCTTATATATGGTCATTGTGTACTTTGAGTTTATATTTTAAGAAGCTTATTATCACATGAAATCTAATTTAATATAATTTTACTATCTCAGAAACCAAGATAAAGGTTCACAGTAATTTTCTGTAGCTGCATGTATACTGCATATTGTTCAAGAAGAATGACTGAAAGGGGGAATATTTTTATGATATGCTTTTTGTTTTTCTTAAAGATTTATTTATTTGAAAGTCAAAGTTACACAGAGAGAGGAGAGGTAGAGAGAGAGAGAGAGAGAGAGAGAGAGAGAGAGAGAGAGGTCTTCCATCCGATGGCTCACTCTGCAAATGGCAGCAATGGCCAGAGCTGCACCAACTAACGGCAGGACCCAGGAGCTTCGTGCAGGTCTCCCACATGGGTGCAGGGACCCAGGGACTTGGACGATCTTCTACTGCTTTTCCAGGCCATAGCAGAGAGCTGGATCAAAAGTGGAGCAGCTGAGTCTTGAACCCATGCCAATATGGGATGTGGGCACTTCAGGCCAGGGCATTAACCTACTGTGCCACAGCACCAGCCTCATGATATGCTTTTTGAAGTCACACACTCCAAATATAGCATTAGTAGCAAAAGGGAAGACATGCTCATGAAAGTTTTCTAAAGCAGTACTGTTTGAACTGGTGACAATTTCTGAAATGGATCTGAAAAATAAATGTTTTTTTAATTAAGTGTGGCAAGATAGAGAACATTAGACAGAAGTTACAGTGCCAGGTATTTACAAATCATGTGACACTACACAGAGCACTTTCCGTGATCCCTGTTAAATATAACAGTGGGAAAAATAGAGGGAGGAGATGTACAATTGGGGACATGCTCAATCAGACTTGCCCCAAATGGTGGAGTTAGAAACGTGCCAGGGGATTCCAATACAATCCCATCAAGGGGGCATGTACCAATGCCATCTCACTAGTCCAAGTGATCAATTTCAGTGAGCAACTGATCACACTGATAGGTCGAAGAGTCAAAGGGATCACACAAACAAGACAAGTGTCTGCTAATACTAACTGATAGAATCATAAAAGGAAAAAACGATCCAACATGGGAAGTGGGATACACAGCACACTCATAGAATGGCAGATGTCCAAAACAGAACTCTGGCCTCAGAATCAGCCCTTAAGACATTCGGATCTGGCTGAAGAGCCCATGAGATTATTGTAGGCATGGAAAGCCAAGACACACTGGCAAAAAAAAAAAGAAGAAGAAGAAGACCTAAATGAAAGCTCTCTGTGACTGAGATCCCAGTGGAAAGAATGGGGCCATCAAAGAAGGAAGTACTTTTCTCTGAAGGGAGGAGAGAACTTCCACTTTGACTATGACCCTGTTGGAATAAGATCAAAGTTGGTGAACCCTAAAGGCTTCCATAGCCTTGCCAGCTCATGACTAGAGCCTAGGGAGATTACTGACACCATAAACAAGAGTGTCAAATTGTTAAGTCAACAACAGGAATCACTGTGTACTTATGTCTCATGTGGGATCTGTCCTTAATGTGTTGTCCAATGTGAAGTGATGCTGTAACTAGTATTAAAACAGTATTTTTACACTTTGTGTTTCTGTGTGGGTGCAAACTGATGAAATCTTTACTTAGCATATACTGAATCGATCTTCTATATATAAAGATAATTGAAAATGAAAAAAAAAAAAAACAACCTGGTGTTAAATTGGAAATTGCATACAAAAGTAATCAATTTTTAAAAAATATCATGTAGGATCTCTGTCTTTAATGTGCTGTACACTCTTATTTAATGCTATAACTAGTACTCCAACAGTATTTTTTCACTTTGTGTTGCTATGGGGGGGCAAACTGTTGAAATCTTTGCTTAATATATACTAAACTGATCTTCTGTATATAAAGAGAATTGAAAATGAATCTTGATGTGAATGGAAGGGGAGAGGGATTGGGAAAGGGGAGGGTTGCGGGTGGGAGGGAAGTTATTGGGGGGAGTCATTGTAATCCATAAGCTGTACTTTGGAAATTTATATTCATTAAATAAAAGTTTAAAAAAAAAAGCACTTTTCTCCTGAAAAACAATTTGTTTCATCTTTTTTACAGAGATACTGGCAAAACTTCCTTGAGCTACCAGGAAGGACTATTAGAATACAGGGGGCAGGAGTCCTCCAAGATGGTGGAATAGGAAGGGAGCACACTGATAGTCTGGGAAAAGATAGTTTAATAAAAGTGGAGATACTGTAGTTTCAGGGAAGAGTTAGGGAAAAAAAACTGCAGAGGAAACTCTTCTGGAACTAGTGGGACATAGTGGATCTATGTGGAGGGCATGGGTGCCCACAGATTGGGACCCCAGCTGCCGAGTCCACACAGCAGCACTGGAAAGGGAGGTGAGGCAAAGCCTCAGTAGCCCAAGACACAGGTGGGGAAGTGGCAGTAAGAGCCTAGAGAGAACGAGGTTTGAAGCCCTGTGGGGGAAAGTCCAACAGGCTAACTAGAAGAGAGAAGAAAAAAAAAATAAAATAATATAAAAAATAAAATAAAAGGGACCCGTATGGATACGATTCTCTCCACTCACCTTATAAAGGCAAGCAAGACAAAGAGCAGGCACCATTTTGGACATACATAAAAGCTGCACCACCTCAGGGCTGCACCCACCCTCAAATAAGCAGAAAAACCTGACTCTGGTGGGGAGAAATAACAGGAGGTTAGGACCTAGTGAAAAGTGGAGCTTATGAACTGTGACTGAAAAAAAAAAAAAAAAAAAAAAAAAAAAAAAAAAAAAAAACCTGAAGGTGTATGAGAGAATTCATGGAGTGCCTGAGAGTGAGTACTCTCAGGAAATGCCTCAAACTTGGGAACCTTAGCAAGCTGGTGGGAGATTGAAGGGGAAACTGAGCTTACACTGAGGACTGCACAGACCCTTTGTGTGGTCCTTGGGGTAGAGCAGACGAATATAATACCCACAGGGGGCAGAGCTCAGACACTGACTGCCTTCAATTCTGTTCAGCTGGGCAGAATTAATCCCTTCTGAATCAAAAAAAAAAAAAAAGAGAGAGAGAGAGAGAGAGAGAGAAAGAGAGAAAATTGAAAATTTACCATGCCTTACCTGGGTGTGTCACCCTTAACACTGAAGAACCAAACAGAGCTCTCTGGCCACACCCATCACAAACCTCTAAGGATCCATCAAAAGCAGACAGTCCGCTTAATCAAGTCATAGTATCAGGAGAAAAATCACCACATCAAAAAAAAAAAAAAAAGAAAAAGAAACCAAAGAATATATCCACACTACCAAGCAACAAATGCAGAAACTGAGGAAAGAAGAACAAGAAAGACATTATGATACCCCAAATGAATAAGACACCCCAATTCAAGATTATAAAGGTGGTGAGATAGAAGAAATGCAAGAAGAAGATCTAAAAAAATTTATGATAAGAACACTTGGAAGTTCTCACAAATTCTTGAACTACAGAAATCCTTACTGGGCAGGGTAGAAAATCTCTCTCATGAAAATGAAATCTTAAGGAGAAATCAAAATGAAATGAAGCAATTAGTAGAACATCAAATTGTGATAGTGAAGAGAAATTAAAATGAAATGAAGAATTCAATAGATCAAATGACAAATGCATTTGAGAGCCTTAAAAAAAGAATCAGTGAAGCAGAAGAGAGAATATCGGACTTAGAAGACAGAGCACAGGAAAGTATACAGTCAAACCAAAGAAATGAAGAAGAAATTAGAAATCCAAAAAATATTGTTGGGAATCTACAGGATACTATTAAAAAAAAAAAACCAACATTCAGGTTCTAGGAGTTCCTGAAGGCATGGAGAGAGAGAAAAGATTAGAAGGCCTTTTTAGTGAGATACTAGCAAAAAACTTCCCAGGTTTGGAGAAGCACAGAGACATCCCAGTACAGGAAGCTCATAGAGCCCCTAATAAACATGACCAAAAGAGATCCTCACCACGACACGTTGTAATCAAACTCACTACAGTGAAACACAAAGAAACGATTCTAAAATGTGCAAGGGAGAAATGTCAGAATACTCTTAGAGGATCTCCAATTAGACTCACAGCAGACTTCTCATCAGGAATCCTACAGGCTAGGAAGGAATGGCAAGATATAGCCCAGGTATTAAGAGAAAAAAACTGACAGCCCAGAATATTATATCCCACAAAGCTCTCATTTGTGAATGAAGGTGAAATAGAGACCTTTCATAGCAAAAAGAAATTGAAAGAATTTGTTTCCACTCCTCCAGCCCTGCAAAAGATGCTTAAAGATGTGTTACACATAGAAACACAGCCATCAATATGAAAGAAGGTAAAGGAAGAAAACCTCCCAGTAAAAGATCACATGAAATTCAAAACATATATTAGAAATACCTTTGGGAAAATGGCAGGACAAAGTTGCTACTTATCGACAGTCACATTGAATGTTAATGGCCATACCTCTCCAGTTAAAAGACACAGACTGGCTGAATGGATTAAGGAACAAAACCCATCTATTTGCTGCTCACAAGAAACACATCTTTCCAACAAAGATGCATGCACACTGAAAGTGAAAGGCTGGAAAAAGATATTCCATGCCAACAGAAATGAAAAAAGAGCTGGTGTAGCCATCTTAATATCAGACAAAATAAACTTTAACACAAAAACTATTGAGACAAAGAGGGGCACTATATAATGATTAAGGGATCAATTCAACAGGAAGATGTAACTATTATAAATGTATATGCACCTAATTACAGGGCACTAGTTTATTTAAAATATATGTTAAGGGACTCAAAAGGGAGACATAGACTCCAATACAATAGTAGTGGGGTACTTCATACTCCACTCTCAGAAATAGAAAGTTCAATCCTACACTTAAAGAATTTACATTCTGCTCAGCAGTGCATGGAACCTGCTCCAGGATTGACCACATGCTAGGCCATAAAGCAAGTCTCAGCAAATTGAAAAGAATTAAAAGCATAGGATGCAGCTTCTCAGACCACAGTGAAATGAAGTGAGAAATTAGCAACTCAGGAATCCTGAAAGCATATGCAAACACATGGAGATTAAACAACATGCATCACTGAAAGAAAATTACAGACCAATATCCCTGATGAACACAGACGCAAAAATCCTCAATAAAATCCTGGCTAATAGAATGCAATAACACATCAGAAAGATCAGCCACCCATTCTAAGTGGGATTTATCCCTGGTATGCAGGGATGGTTCATTGTTTGCAAATCAATCAATGTGATACACCACATTAACAAACTGCAGAGGAAAAACCATGATTATCTCAATAGATGCAGACAAAGCATTTGATAAAATACAACACACTTTCATGATGAAAACTCTAAGAAAACTGGGTATGGAAGGAACATTCCTCAATACAATCAAAGCAATATATGAAAAATCCATGGCCAACATCCTATTGAATGGGGAAAAGTTGGAAGCATTTCCATTGAGATCAGGTACCAGACAGGGATGCCCACTCTCACCACTGCTATTCAATATAGTTCTGGAAGTTTTAGCCAGAGCCATTAGGCAAGAAAAAGAAAGTAAGGGACACAAATTGGGAAGGAAGAAGTCAAACTTTCCATCTTTGCAGACAATATGATTCTTTATTTAGGGGATCCAAAGGACTCTACTAAGAGACTATTGGAACGCATAAAGGAGTTTGGCAAAGTAGCACGATATAAAATCAATGCACAAAAATCAGCAGCCTTTGTATACACAGGCAATTCCACAGCTGAGAAAGAACTACTAAGATCAATCCCCTTCACAATAGCTACAAAAATAATCAAATACCTTGGAATAAACTTAACCAAGGATGTTAAAGATCTCTATGATGAAAATTACAGAATCTTAAAGCAAGAAATAGAAGAGAATACCAAAAAATGGAAAAATCTTCCATTCTCATGGATTGGAAGAATCAATATCATCAAAATGTCCATTCTTCCAAAAGTGATTTATAGATTCATTGCAATATCAATCAAAATACCGAAGACATTCTTCTCAGATCTGTAAAAAATGATGCTGAAATTCATATGGAGACATAGAAGACCTCAAATAGCTAAAGCAATCTTGTACAACAAAAACAAAGCCAGAGGCATCACAATACCAGATATAAGGACATACTACAGGGCAATAGTCATCAAAACAGCATGGTACTAGTACAGAAACAGATGGATAGACCAATGGAACAGAATAGAAACGCTGGAAATCAATCCAAACATCTACAGCCAACTTATATTTGATCAAGGATCCAAAACCAATACCTTAGTAAGGACAGTCTATTCAATAAATGGTGCTAGGAAAACTGGACTTCTACATGCAGAAGCATGAAGCAAGGACCCTACTTTACACCTTACACAAAAATTCACTCAACATGGATTAAAGACTTAAATCTATGACCTGACACCATCAAATTATTAGAGAACATTGGAGAAACCATGCAAGATATAAGCATAGACAAGGACTTCTTAGAAAGACCCCAGAGGCACAGGCAATCAAAGCCAAAATTAACAATTGGGAATGCATCAAATTGAGAAGTTTCTGTACTTCAAAAGAAACAGTCAGGAAAGTGAAGAGGCAACCAACAGAATGGGAAAAATATTTGCAAACTATACTACAGATAAAGGGTTGATAACCAGAATCTACAAAGAAATCAAGAAAATCCACAACAACAAAACAAACAACCCACTTAAGAGATGGGCCAAGGACATCAAGAGACATTTTTTGAAAGAGGAAATCCAAATGGCCAACAGACACATGAAAAAATGTTCAGGATCACTAGCAATCAGGGAAATGCAAATCAAAACCACAATGAGGTTTCACCTCACCTCAGTTAGATTGGCTCACATACAGAAATCTACCAACAACAGATGCTGGAGAGGATGTGGGGAAAAAGGGACACTAACCCACTGTTGGTGGGAAAGCAAACTGGTAAAACCACTATGGAAGTCAGTCTGGAGACTCCTCAGAAACCTGAATATAACCCTACCATACAACCCAGCCCTCCCACTCCTTGGAATTTACCCAAAGGAAATTAAATTGGCACATAACAAAGCTGTCTGAACCTTAATGTTTATTGCAGCTCAATTCTCAATAGCTATGACATGGAATCAACCTAAATGCCATCAACAGTAGACTGGATAAAGAAATTATGGGACATGTACTCTATAGAATACTATAAAGCAGGAAAAAAAAAACAATGAAATTCAGTCATTTGCAACAAGATAGAGGAATCTGGAAAACATCATGCAGAGTGAAATAAGCCAGTCCCAAAGAGACAAATATCATATGTTCTCCCTGATCAGTGGCAATTAACCAACCACTTAAAAGGAAGCCTGTTCAAGTGAAATGGACACTATGAGAAACAGTGACTTGCTCACCCCTTGTACTGAATGTTGATGAGCAACTTAATACTTTATCCCTTTTAGTAGTTCTTTGTTTTACTTAATACTATTGGTTGACCTCTGTAATTCAAACATAATTATTCTTAGGTGTTTAAATTTAACTGAAAAGTGACCTCTGTTAAATATAAGAGGGGGAATAAGAGAGGGAGGAGAGCAACAATTTGGGACATGCTCAATCTGACTTGCATCAAATGGTAGAGTTAGAAACGTGCCAGGGGATTCCAATTCAATCCCATCAAGGTGGCATGTACCAATGCCATCTCACTAGTCCAAGTGATCAGTTTCAGTTCAGAATTGATCATAATGATAGGATAAAGAGTCAAAGGGATCACATAAGCAAGACTAGTGTCTGCTAATACTAACTGAGAATTAAAAAGGAGAGAATGATCCAACATGGGAAGCAGGATACACAGCAGACTCATAGAATGGCAGATGTCCTAAACAGCACTCTGGCCTCAGAGTCAGCCCATAAGGCATTCGGATCTGGCTGAAGAGCCCATAAGAGTATTTTAGGGATGGAAAGCCAAGACAATCCAGCCAAAAAAAAAAAAAAAAAAACCTAAATGAAAGCTCTCTGTGAGTGAGATCTCAGTGGAAAGAATGGGCCATCAAAGAAGGAGGTTCCTTTCTCTGAAGGGAGGAGAGAACTTCCACTTGGACTATGACTTTGTCTAAGTAAGATTATAGTTGGTGAACTCAAAAAGCTTCCATAGCCTTGGCAACACATGACAAGAGCCTAGGGTGATTACTGAGGCCATAAACAAGAGTGTCAATTGTTAAATCAATAACAGGAGTCACTGTGCACTTATTCCCCATGTAGGATTTCTGTCCTTATTGTGTTGTTCAATGTGAATTAATGCTACAACTAGTACTCAAACAGTACTTTACACTTTGTGTTTCTGTGTGGGTGCAAACTGTTGAAATCTTTACTTAATATATACTAAATTGGTCTTCTGTGCATAAAGAGAATTGAAAATGAATCTTGATGTGAATGGAATGGGAGAGGGAGTGGGAGATGGGAGGGTTGTGGGTGGGAGGGAAGTTATGGGGGGGGAAGCCACTGTAATACAAAAGCTGTACTTTGAAAATTTATATTTATTAAATAAAAGATAAAGAGAAAAGGAATACAGGGGGCAGCATAGCCCAGGTACCAAGTATATGACAGAGTAGGTTTCACAGACCTCCATTTCTAGAGATCATGATAGTGGAATGAATTAATGGGCATGTGGTAGGAAGCAATGCAGATGGTGACTCTCAGATAGGAGAGGTTATCCCTCCACCCCAGGCTGCATCATTAAGACCACTGTCTTTCTAATCCATTCACAACTCTCTTTTGAATGCTGGTCCAGAACTTCTATTACCACCAAGCCTTGAAAACTAATGGATGAGGTAAGTTAATATCAAGTATATCTTGTTCACTCTGGTCAGTATGATCCATAACTGCTTGGACAATGCAACTAGGATCTTTACTTTTTAATGACTCTTGTCTCTGCTCTTAGTCTTAAGGTGTTATCTCAGAGAGCATTAAGTTGTATTCTGTTAGAAAAGATTCCTATTTATTGAGCTCTCTTCTTCAAATACCATAACAACTTCTCACTTCCAAAGGAAATGGGACTGTTCCCCAGTACCCAAACTTCAATGTTCCCAGAAACTATGCAATGTATAAGTTCTGTAACCTCAAATGAGTAGCTATTGACAGGCTATACAGTGCAGGAAACCAGAAACTTCATTTAAAGGAGATACACCAGAAACCCCATAAATGCAATTGCAATACAGTGTAAGTCAGCCGGCACACATCTCACAATAAGGACATTTCACTAATATTATTGCTATACTCATCTTAAAGATGAGTAAACAGTGACAGAGGTGCAACCTACATTCAGCTCATATACAATTCAGCTCAAATGGTCTGAATATCCATCTACATCCCAAGGCCATCTTGTATGAGACCAGTTGTCTACAGAAATTTTAGAACCCCTTTCTGTATATCTGGAGACCCATTGGTCTTCTGTCAGACACCTCATATACTTTTTTTTTTAAAAGATTTATTTTTATTTATTTGACAGGCAGAGTTACAGAGAGAGGTAGAGAGAGAGAGAGAGAGAGAGGTCTTCCATCCACTGTTTCACTTCCCAGATGGCCACAATGGAGCTGTGCTGATCTGAAGCCAGGAGCCAGGAGCTTTTTCTGGGTCTCCCACATGGGTGTAGGGGCTGAAGGACTTGGGTTATCTTTTACTCCTTTCTCTGGCCACAGCAGAGAGCTAGATCAGAAGTGGAGCAGCCAGGATTAAAACCGATGCCCATATGGGATGCTGGCACTTCAGCCCAGGGCGTTAACCCATTGAGCCACAGCGCCAGCCCCTCATCTTCTGAAAAAAAAAAAATCCTTGAAAATTCAACATTATTCATTTCTTCTATGTCTTTGGAACTGAGGATCTACCATTGGTATCCCTTCCTGAACCAGCCAAGGTCTATAGGGTGTACCTGAATGAGAGATTATAATGCCTCCAATCTACATCTGCACCTATGCCAACAAGAGACAGGAACCTGTCCTGCTCTCCAAAGTTCCTTTTACCCCCACACTAACATTCACAGACATAGAAACCAATCACACAGTCCTTGAGCAATATGAGGACAGCTTCAGGACCAGAAATTCTTTAAATATGGTGGGAGTGGTTGCAATGGCATATGCTGAGAAGGAAAATAAAGGAGACTTTTCATGA
Source organism: Lepus europaeus (assembly GCF_033115175.1). Classification (NCBI taxonomy): domain Eukaryota; kingdom Metazoa; phylum Chordata; class Mammalia; order Lagomorpha; family Leporidae; genus Lepus; species Lepus europaeus. The sequence goes on from NW_026909276.1 coordinate 2,081,788, forward strand.
TCTTTCCCTGTTGACATCATGGGCTAATGAAGCAACTTTCCCTGTAAAACAGTGCACACCTCCATTAGGAAGAAATTTGCTGGAAAATCAACCTCTTAGGATACAGCAGGGATACATAAAAACTTGTCTAACCACATGAAGTGCTCACATAATATTCCAATTCCTCATTAATTCCTGGCTTGGCAAATACATTTGAAAGAAACATACTATAAGTTGGCCAGCACCACAGCTCACTTGGTTAATCCTCCACCTGTGGCGCCGGCACCCCAGGTTCTAGTCCTGGTTGGGGTGCTGGATTCTGTCCCAGTTGCTCCTCTTCCAGTCCAGCTCTCTGCTGTGGCCCGGGAGTGCAGTGGAGGATGGCCCAGGTCCTTGGGCCCTGCACCTGCATCAGAGACCAGGAGGAAGCACCTGGCTCCTGGTTTGGATCAGCGCAGCGCACTGGCCATGGTGGCCACTTGGGGTGTGAACCAATGGAAAAAGGAAGACCTTTCTCTCTCTCTCTCTCTCTCACGCTCTCACTGCCTAACTCTGCCTGTCCAAAAAAAAGAAAGAAAAGAAGAAAAGAAACACACTATAAGTGGAGAAATTAAAATGTGGATAGAATTTTTGGAAATTGCCATTAAATATTTTATTACTTTTTCAATTCTCATAATTAAATTGTGGTTCTAAAACCTCAAATACTTCTTTTTTTGATTTTTTTATTAAACTTT